>NC_060067.1:170792500-171417500 GCF_922984935.1 Meles meles | reverse complement strand
ACAGCTTATCTCATTTAACTCAACAATCCAATGAGAAGACTACTGATTAATATCCTCAGTGTTCAGAGGAAGAAACTGAAAGAAGATAAGAAATTCAATCAATATCACATGCTGACAAAGTAGTAAAGATGTCAAAAAGAGACAATGTCAAAGCAAAGAGGACTTTAAGAAAAAGTATCTTTTACGTATCAAGAAGAGGTTTATAAAGTAGCTTAAAATAGGCAGAGTGGGTGAAATGCTACAGAGGTCAATCACAGTACAGGATGATGAATACTATGTCCTCCAAGAACTTAAAATTAGCCTAGGAAGGCTGAATGCACTTGATGAGAGATGTAGTTGAAACTGATTATTTTTCATTAATCTTTCGGCTATTGCTTAGAAATGAGAACAATGATTTCTCTTCTTTAAAAGATGTTCACTGAATGAAAACAAGTAGATAAAAGTGTGCCAACATACAGAAATAATACAAATAGGGCACTCAAAATGGAAAGAAAATTAAGCTGACTTTAACAAAGCCCACTCACGAAAGAAAACGGAAAGGCTGTGACTGTGAAACGCAAGGCAGAAAAGTCTAAATTAGGTTAGAATAAAACATGAATCTGCATATAATGAACAATACAGGCTAGCAAGATGAATATTTATTAGCAATAAAATAGTTTTAAATAAAATTATGCTGTTAAGATTGGTTTTGGTCTGGCTTAGAAATAGCAGAAAGAAAATTTCAGCCCTCTTTTTCACTCCTTCTTCAATTTAGATCATTGCATATTTTAACAGCATGTCAAAAAACCAGAAGCAATTCTAGGATAAATTCAATGCAAGTAAATGGGTATTTAGGAGAAAGTGTCCCATTGCGGTTGCAAAGCGTCTGAGACAGGGTTGTTTTTCCAGGAGAAAATAACACCTCAATTTTAATTTTAAAGATCCAGTGACACCCCAAGAAAATATGATATTTAAAATATTGGGAGTATTAGCCATCCTTCTAAATTGCTGACAGTCAAGTAATCCACTTAGTGTGCTGCTTGAAGTAAACAGGGTAATTGCAGTTGGTTCTGCCCTTAGGATCAGCTCTGATACAAAAGGTATTCTTTCCTCTTAAATTATCTTCTTAAAAGCAAATGAAAATGCAGTGATGAGGTCAACACACTGATTCTCTTAGAAGCTTTGTAAACTCCTAATTCAGGAAACAGCATGCAGGAATTTTACTCCACGTTCAAAAATCTCTCTACAGAAGATGCGAATAGAATGACCATACCACTACGTTCTTGTCCATGGCTTCAGTTAATAGAATAAAATCTGAAAGAGATTTTATATTTGGACTTTCTTTTCCATGCACAGATAAAGAGTAAAGAAGGGACAAAAAGCAAATGTGTACAATGGGGGTATCTGTCATACAGTCTTTATTGGATTTCTCTGCTCTAAAGAAATCTCATGAGAGGTTAACTTATTTTTCCCAGGTAAAACCCAAATACATTTTTTTTCAAAGATTTTATTTATTTCACAGACAGAGATCACAAGTAGTCAGAGAGGCAAGCAGAGACAGAGAGAGAGGGATGAAGCAGGCTCTCTGCTGAGCAGAGAACCTGATGTGGGGCTCGATCCCAGGACCCTGAGATCACGACCTGAGCCAAAGGCAGAGGCTTAACCCACTGAGCCACCTGGGCGCCCCCCTAATACATTTTTTATAAAAGCCATAACCTAGGCCATTTTGTATGGTATACAGATAACACACTAAAATCTCTCTAGGGGCACCTGGGATGCTCGGTTGGTTAAGCATCCCACTCTTGATTTCAGCTCAGGTCATTATCTCAGGGTCCTGGGATCAAGCCCCACGTCCAGCTCCCTGCTCAGTGGAAAGTCTGCTTCCCCTTTCCTTTTTCCTCTCCCCACGCTCACACATGCTTACTCTAAAATAAATAAATCTTTAAAAAAAACTCTCTATTAATTTTGGGGGATTATACCAAGTAAATGTATTTTCAGTAATGAATGATGAGTTTAAACAAGACTGGCCACAAACTGACAAGTAAAGCTGAGAGATGGGGACATGGGGATGAATTATTCTATCTTGTCTTCTTTGGTATGTGTTTGAAATTTTCCAACATAAAAACTGTACATATCCTTGCAATAAGATATAAATATACTCACATAACAAGGAATTCTGAGCAGAAATTCAATTTTGTTGTCGTTGTTTTTGGACACCACACCCAGCACAGAGCAACTTAGAGCTCAATCTCACAACCCTGAAATCATGACCTGAGCCAAAATCAAGAGTTGGACACTTAACCGACTGAGTCACCCAGGCACCCCAGAAATTCAGGTTCTTGAATGCTTCCATTATGGCAAAATCCCAGGCAATCATCTCACCCTGTGGTACCAGTTTCCGATTTCTAAAATGCAGGGATGGAACATGATTTCTAAGGTTGTTTCCAGTTCTTAAGTTTTTACTCTTTGAGAATGCGGTTTTATTCTTCCCAACAGAGTTTACTGTGTACAGTAACTAATTCTATACTGAGAAGGCACAGGTGTCTGAAGGCAAGATGTGATCTCAAAGCAGCTCTCTAGGTCCACCAGTGCCACCCCTGCCATCAGCTCTCATCACATGAAAAAGAAAACAGGGGTGCCTGGGGGGCTCAGTCAGTTAAGGGAGTCTGCTTCTTCTCCCTGTCTATCCCTCCCCATTTGTGTGCGTGCTCTCTCTCTAAAAACAAATAAAATCTTTTTTTTTTTTAAGATTTTATTTATTTATTTGACAGAGAGAGACAGCAAGAGAGGGAATACAAGCAGGGGGAGTGGACAGAGAGAAGCAGACTCCCCACTAAGCAGGGAGCCAAGGACTGGGATCATGACCTAGCCAAAGGCAGATGCTTAATGACTGAGCCACCCAGGCGCCCCAAAATAAATAAAATCTTAAAAAAAAAAAAAAAGAGGGGCGCCTGGGTGGCTCAGTGGGTTAAAGCCTCTGCCTTCAGCTCAGGTCGTGATCGTGGAGTCCCGCGATCGAGTCCCGCATTGGGCTCTCTGCTCAGCGGGGAGGCTGCTTCCCCCTCTCTCTGCCTGCCTCTCTGCCTACCTGTGATCTCTGCCTGTCAAATAAATAAAATCTTAAAAAAAAAAAAATAAAGAAAACAGAGAAGCAACCACATGATAAATATACCACTGTTTTTCATAGGCAAGGTAAAAATCCTCACACTGCAGAAATTTGCCTCAGGTAGGGGCTTAAAAGGCAGTCCCTTTAATACAGCAATTTTTCCTAATTATCAAACAATACTTTCATAAATATATTTTGAAGACTTCTCATCACAGTTTTGTTTATACCAGTGAAAAATCTGATACACAGATTACCATAAATCAGGGTTTAGCTAACTATATCGTTGTAGAGTCTTACAATGGAATACCATGTAGCTATGCAAAAAAAATGAAGGTATTAACCCACAACAATAAGGGTATGGTCTATGGATACAGGAACCAACTGAAAGACTCCCAATGGCCACAGCTAGAAAAATTAGAGCAATAAAGTTATACTGGATTTAATTCGAAAGTATCAATATTCATTGGTCTACACTGATTCAAATAAATAACTCAATACAGATAAATGGGAGAGGACAGATAAATCTCCTGTGTAGAAGAATTCCAAATAATGTAGGTAGAAACTCTACTTTTGCCCTTCAGAAGGTAGAGCATAATTCCTGCTCCTTAAGTGTGGGCTGCCTTCCTTCCAAAGAGCACAAGAATGCAAGCAGAGGGCAAAAAAAGTAGCTTTACAATACAAAAACCTGACAAACACCACCCCAGCCAGGATACCAAGGTCATTATCAACAATAAGCTCACACAGATAGGATGCACCCTTGAAATGATGTGATAAAAAGAGCATTTCACCTCTGTGGCCTCCCTCAGTCTAACCCCATATAACCCCAATCTAACCATGAGAAAAACATTAGACAATCCCAGTGCAGAGGCATTCTACAGTATCTGACCAGTACTTCTCAAAAGTGCCACGTCCTACAAAACAAGGGAAGTCTGAGAAACAGTTATAGCCACAGAGAGCCTAAGGAGGCATGCCGATGTATTGTGGAATCGTGGATGGAATCCTGAAACAGAAGAAGACAGGAGGTAAAAACTAGAGAAATCTCAATAAAGCAAGGGCTTTAGTCAATTATAATGTTATCAGTTTTGGTTCATTAATTGCGACAAATGCCCCACACTAATGTAAGAAGTTAATAATAGGGGAATCTGGGAACTCTCTGTACTATCTGTGTAATTTCCCTATAAATCCAAACTGTTCTAAAATAAAAGGATTATTTTTTAGAAATGAAAAAAAAAATTTAGTAAGATATAAACTAACAATGATGTGAAATGATGGCCAATATATAATAAATGAGAAGTGTTACTAGACAATATCCATGCTATGAGCTTATTTTTGTTTTAAAAATATACATATATGTATTTTATTACAATGTTTGCATGATTATACATCAAAATGTTAACCTCTGAATAGTAGTTACTAGTGATATTCACCACCCCCTTATACTTTTCTGTATTATCTGATTTTATTCTTTCCACTAAGCATTGATTACTTTGAATACTTAGCCTTCTATAACCTTATATACTATGAACAAAGTTTATTTTTTTGGGAAAAAGTTAGGCATACAGCATACGATCAATAAGAGTACTCCCTGGCTCAAAATAATATGCATTTATAAAGGTGAATTTTACTTTTCCAAGAGGAAATATTTTATTTTTTGAAGATTTGAGAGAGAGCATGCAAGCAGGGGGAGGGGCAGAGAGAGGGGGAGAAAAGTGGACTCCTCACTGAGCACAGAGCCAATGCAGGGCTCCTTCCCAGGACCCTGAGATCATGACCTGAGCCAAAACCAAGAGGTGAACACTTAACCACTTAGTCACCCAGGTGCCCCAAGGAGAAATAATTTAAAAGTTAGTATGGAAAAATGAATGAAAGCATGAGATTTAACCAGACTTAGCTTAAATTCCTGGTTTTACCACTTATTGGTGTGACCTTGTGCAATTCAGTAACCTCCCTCAATGTCCTCATTTTTATAGTAGGAAATAGGTAACACAACAAACCTATTGTTCTGCAGAACTGCCCTAGCATTTACTCCCTTGTCAATGTAAACATACATTATACATTATATATGAATGGGTAGTATATAAAAACCTATTTCATAACATCAAATTTTATTAGAAAGAATTACATTAGCAGTAGCAAAGAGCTCAGTTTATGTCAAGAGCCTGGACCTATGGAGGACCCATACTGGCAGCCATTATTCTTATTCGTAATGATAACTAAAAAGCCAAGAAAAAAATAAATCACTATTTGAAAAATTTAGTTTTGGGACACCTCGGTGGCTCAGTTGATTAAGCGTCTTGATCCTGGGGTCCTGGGATCGAGCCCCATGTCTGTCTCCTTGTTCAATGGGGAACCTGCTTCTCCCTCTGCCTGCTGCTCCCCTGCTTGCACGCTCTCTCTCAATGTAATAAATAAAATCTTTAAAAAAAAAGTTTAGTTTCTCTAAGAACCTAACAGGGACAAAACCGTAAAAGACAAAAACGTACCTCAGCTCATTCTACATCATCTGTAGCAATTTCCCAAGTATCTCTGCTAACTAAATATTTATTATGGGGATTAAACATGTCATTATTAACATACTCACAGACCTGAGAATTTTCCAGAGAACACAACTGAAAGCCACTTTTCTAATCACAACCAGCTTAAACTAAGTTTTGGAATATTAATACATCAAGTCTCCCTTTCTATGGAAATAGTTTCCCTATCTATGACTATAATGTCAATACAAATAAATACCAACCATAAGATACAAACTAAACTATTTAAATCTCATGACTGTAAATCATGAACTTTAATAGAGATGCTCTAAACAAGACATATATTTTGATCAGTAACACAATTCTGGGCTGGTGGTTTTATCTCAACACTGTTATCTTTAAATCACAATATGACAGACCGGTCTAATCTCGTTATGACTTAGTGGACTTTTATAACAAGGCCAAACCACCCAGAGCAGAAGAATCAATTTGTTTCATCAAATGAAAAGTTTGCCCAGCCTGATTTATCATATAGTATAGTACACACACCCTTATCTTAAAGACCTGTTAATTTAGGAAAAAATTAATCAACCATGAACAAAGTAATATTAAATTATTGGGCCAATTTTTCCTAGACATAAGAAAATGCAGGCTGTTCAGTTTGGTTCTGTTAAAGGAAGTTAATTTAAACACCTTTCAAAATAACAAAAACATAGATAAAATTCGGGAAATCTATTCAGGTTGGTATATATAATCCGGTGTGGGGACTACGGCTATACAAAGACTAATTTTATAACGTATTCAAAAGTTTCTGTCCCCAGTAAGTCTTACCAACTTTCCCAAAAGCAATCATTACAAAGACCTATTCCAGTGATGTTGTCACTCTTGCTAAATAGTTTATAGAAGCCTGTGGCACACTTTTGTCAAATACATTTAATGGTAGCAAATTTTAAATTCTCTGAGAACAGCTCTGATTTATGGGAACAGACAACTGTCACTGAGAACTACAACTGGCAAATAGATCAAATAACCTCCTTTTGACTTAAAAAAAAGGATACTGACTACAAGGTTTTGAGTAAGTTTCGTTTTCTTAAAAACTATTAAAAGCAAATTTAAAATGGGAATTCCAAGCATTCTGAGCAGCAATATTATCTATGCAATGAGAGTATAATCCTCTATCATGTTCTCCAAATTTTAAATAATAACTGAATAAAGGACCATAACTGGTACCTCATATATACTATCTCAGTTAATACATATAACACTCCTAGATAATTATCACTATTTCAAGGAGAAGACACGGAGTCTGAGTGCTCTGAGTAACCTGCCCACGTAATAAGGGAGACACCAGCAATTACATCACAGTCAGAATTTATACACAATATACAGACACAGTTATATATGTATGATACCTAACTTTCTTATGTTTTTGACCTACACAATTGATCTGTTCCTATAACAGCTGCTACACATGTCTATTTCAACATTTGCCATACTGTACTGCAATCATCTACTTACCAAATTTCCCTTCCAGAGAGAACAGACTATGCTTTGTTCATCTCTGTAATCCCAGAACATAGTCCTGTACTTAGCACATCTACATAAATTTCTTCTTAGTAGCTTACCAACAGTTTTGATGTTATTTTTACTAGCTGCTCATAGGTGATGAATATTACAGAAACATTATCAGAACAGTAGCCATTCCTTCAGCTTCAAGATGCTCAACTACCACCATAATTAGAGAAGGCTCAGCCAGAAAGAATGCTCCATACAATCGACCCCAGTGTGTATGGTTATTTTTAAAATCTGAAGCACCACATTACATGTATAGGGCTCTTGTTTTTTTAAGTTTCATAAAGCTGCATCTACACTTACATTAGTCTACTTCCAATAGTTCAGATACATTATAGAAAACTCAGTTACAGAATCACTCCACATTCAGTATATACAAAAATTATGGAAAAACATAAGACAACATAAATCATCAACAGCATAAAATAAAAGCTTGCCAATAAGCTACCTTTTCATTATAACATGACTACAGAGTCCTGAGGGGCAAAACCATACAATTTATGTGCTTTCCCACATGAGAAACTAACAGAGTCAGATGTCAACGGTATTTTTGAGAATGTTACAGTGTAATTATAAAATGACACAGGTTAATATTTAAGGCGAAATCAAGTCTCTCAAAATAAAATGAATGCTTACAAGATTAAGTTTCTGTTCTGTTAAACATTAAATAAAGGTGTTGGAACTTAAATGGAAATGTAAAAATACAGATGACCTAGAACTAAAACTAGTTAACAGAATTAGTGGTGTTTTCCTTCTGTTAGGGGACCTTTTACCTAAAAAATGTTAAAGCATGTGGTTTGTTTTCAGTTTTCTTTCCAGTTCTAGAAATTGACTATGAATCCTTTTCTAGTATTTACCTTTCTCTTCCCACCTGCCTATTCCCAAACCTGGTTTGGATGTCTTTTTTAATCTTCCAAACCAAGGGAGTGAATTCAAATGTCACGAACTCTTGAATAAAGAGTTAAAATGACAGCATCATAGGACTATCCTGACTTTCTTTAAAGTAGTATTAGTCTTCTAGAATACTAATCTAATTCTTAGAAGCAGAAAACACAGGAAGCTCAATGTTCCAAGAAAAGTTAATAATAATTGATTCATCCTGGCTACCCAGGAAATACACAGCAAGGATCTGTGTTCTATGCAAATACTGACAACAAATCCATCTAGTAATACCTACCACCCGGGGATAAGAAAAACAGAAATAGAGCTCACAAGGCAAATGCACAATGACTATAAATTACAGAAAGAAAACATCAGAAATTAAGAGTTGAGAAGGGATCAGAGCTGCATGAAACATAATACATCAGGGAGCTTATACTGACAGAGATGGGGCAGTGGAAAAGACAAGATCACCACTGATGGGAGATGAGAGTGGGATGCAAGTGGACAGGAAGTGAGGTGGACACAGGTGAGGGGTAAAACAGGAAGGAGCTAGAGATGACAGAAGCTGAACTGCAAGAGATAACAACAAAAGACTTGGAGGCAACAGAGTAGGAAGGAGGCCCACCCAAGGAAATAGACAGTAAGAACAGAAATCACTTTGAAAGGGAGGCTGAATCATGGAAAAGGCAGGAAGTAGGCAAAACACAGATAGCAAACAAGGAATTCTGGACAGATGGGGAAAAAAAGGTAAAAGTGACACGAGGTGATAAATAGATAAGGTGGAAAGGAGAAAAATGGGTGAAGCAAATAGGCCTACCGGGGAAGGAAATATTTATAAAAAAATGGTTTCTGGAATTTCAGCTTATTAAATTTTAAAAGCTGCTCTTTTGCCTATAGTCCTCTCTGCTGAGTAAAACCTGACTCATAAAAATAGAGGTTTCCTCAATTTACAAAGAAGAAAACTATGGATCAGGTCAACTGACTCAGTTGCAAAAGTAAGAAGGGTTGAAAACAATAAAATTTACTATTAATGATCTTAGTTGTAAGCCACAAACCAATTTTTATACTGAAAATGTGAATATACACATTAATGACTTTAATGACCAAATGCTTCATTTGTTAAGTACAAAAGCTTTCTCTCCTGCTTCATTTGCTAGTTATACAAGTGCTCTCTCCCCTCTTTCTTCTCTTTCTCTGCACTTAACCAGCATTTGGAGAAATCCCTGTTTCTTATTGCTTCCCCCCAAAAGGTAAGTGCGGAATAAGAAGGTAGTATTTACATCAATATTGCTAAGAAGTTTGATGGAGGTTTAAAACGAGTTTAAAAGAGTAATGGGTTAGGGGCGCCTGGGTGGCTCAGTGGGTTAGGGCCTCTGCCTTCGGCTCAGGTCATGATCCCAGGGTCCTGGGATTGAGCCCCGCATTGGGCTCTCTGCTCCGCAGAGAGCCTGTTTCCTCCTCTCTCTCTGCCTGCCTCTCTGCCTAGTTGTGATTTCTCTCTGTCAAATAAATAAAATATTAAAATAAAAAAAAAAGAGTAATGGTTAAAAGATGTTGTAAATTTTCTATAAGTTTTTACAATCCATGTTATTCTGGTCTCCTAGATAACTAAAAACACAACACAGACATCATCCTTCATTTCCACCTAAAAAGAGTAGAGGAAAACCAAACATTGAACAAGAATATAAAAATAGTTAAGAAGAGCAAAGCTTAAAAACAAATGGAAATTATTCTATTCTTGATCTTAGAAAATAACCTTGGGCAGGAGAGAACAATAACAGAGATCTATTTATGAAGATGTAATTCTTATTTTTAAACTGAAAAAATATGGTCATTAGATCTTCAGGCTAAAAAAATTGTGCAAGAAAAAGCAGGCACACAGAGAGGCTGAGAGTGGATAAAAGATGATGAATCTAAAGCCGCAAGACTGTGAACAAACAGCAGCGCATTACGAAGAAGCAATTCATCAACATCCTGTCCCTGTAGTAATTACCAAGCTGAAGCTGGTTTCTGCAGCCCTTCCCATTTCTCCCACTATAGCCACTAGTTCTCCATCCACGTGAAATAAAACTCTGTTCATGAGGGGACCACCAGCTATTGCAGTAGAGGAAAGTAACTCAAATATTATACACAATAGCAGCTGGGTTAACAGAGGTGCTGTAAGAAACATGTAAAGATATGTGCTAGAGTCTTTCATATTTCCAGAACTATCTTCTTTCAACTCTGCAAAACTTCTAAATGATATTGGGGTTGCTTCTTGAAATCTGCCTTTTCTTCTTCTTCTTCTTTTTTTTACCATTCTTCCATGAATATCTTAATGAGTCATTTGGCCACATAGTCCATTCACAGGCATCATGAACATATTATTATCGACTTCTGGAAATGGATGCTGCTCCACAGGCTTTAGGAGACTTCTTGAAGGAACAAACCTGGTTCTTTGGTCTCTACTGAGGACATGCTCAAAACAGGATTCTCTCTCATACTCAAAGATGACATGGAAGCCAAGCTGAGCTGTTTCCAAAGTAAGATGCCTTTAAAAAAAAAATTTTTACAAAAGTTAAAAATCAACCAGATTTTAAAAACACGAAACTCTAATAAAGCAGCACAAATTCTCACACAGTACTACATTTTAGCTAAGATTGAAAAATAACTTAAATAAAAAATTTTGAACCTTTCGCTTCAGCTTTAAATACACTATATTTTCAAGAAACTTTAACAAAGCATCACAAAGTACACAATAAAAAATACTGCAAATAATGGACAGTTCCTGAAATTAATACAAAAACATCTGTTAAAATTGTAAAGAAATTCTGGTGATTGAAGTTTTAATCTTTACCATGGCCAGGACAGAATTCAGGCTTTGAGAAAACATAAATTTTGCTGCATTCATGTATTACTTGGAAATTGTGTGAACAAGCACGGTTTACATTAAGCTGTAAAATGAGCTACTGAATTGACTTGGAAAATTTCTTCCAGCCACAAAATTCTGAAATTACATGTTATCTGGTGATACAATCTTGGTACCACTGAACCAGCTCTAGGCAAGTCATCTGATTTTGCCTCAATTTTCTTATCTATAAAATACAAGGCTGGTACTTACAGAGGAAGACGGGCACTAGGATCACTTAAGGATCCTTTAAAATACAATTACCCAGGCCCAGCTCTAAAGAATCTGAATCTTTAGGGTAAGGCTAAGAGATCTGTTACTTTCATCATAAATCCTGGGTCATTCTGACGGACACTCCTACTTAAAGAATCACCGCACTAGATGAGCATTGGATCACATTCAGGATCCTGCTCTGAAAACCCTAAAATTCATCCAATGGGGCAGTAGAGATTTTATCAAATTATCCCATACTGACAGAACAAAAATAAATGAATCAGTGCTTCATTTTCTCTTTCCCTAAACCCCCCCCCATTTAGAGAAGAACCTGAAATTAAGATTAAAGCTAACACGCCAGTAGGAAAAACACTTCAACATAGATTATTTTAACTCCAATTATTTCCTAGGATGTTTAAATAGAACACAAGGGTGCGACAATATCCATAGTTATAAGCTGCTTCCCTGACAGGCCATCCCAAAATAAGTGCTGATATTAAAGTGACAACTCAAATTATCAAGCTATCCCCAAGACAAACAACATGACCTCCTGCCCGGCAGAAAGGATCTAAAACACAGAATACTATACCTGCAGAGCGTGTGTCCTCCCTGGCTGCTAACCAGGATTGGGGCCCATGCTTCATTCAAGGGCACTTCCTCCTCTGATTCCTGGACAGTGGGGGTGCTGACGTATGTACTCCCCTATCTCTGGAGTCGTTTAGATTCAGTGACTCTGTTGATGCCCAACACCCCCAAAATAATACTGTCAGCTCCTGACAAAAGGGACACAAAAGTGGGTTTTCAGAGAATCCCATTTCTCTTCATCTTGCGTCATCTTGCAGCCCCACATCCAATTCCACACAGCTTCAGAATCATGTCACTCCAGGTCTGTCATCCAATCAACAGCACAATTTTACAGTTTTTTTCCACCAAAGAAATATTTCTTGGTTTGAAGAGGCCTCCTGGCCCCAACAGTGCTCTCTACTGCCCAAGACAAGCTGAAAAAGTGGATCGAGATTCCACGTAAGGACAAAGCAAATGGATAGAAGCACATAGGAAACTTTCAGTAACACTTCCTGGTAACTTACTACCACTAGGGATGAAATCTAGTTAAGTGTTTAGAAAAGAAAAGCAGTAAGACATCAAGTATCATTCAATATTCTATCTCACGTAAGTTTTCCTGCTGAATCACTGTCCTAGAATTCAGTACCTACAAAGAGTTACAATCCTCATTTAGCTCTGAGATTCAAAATTCAGTTTCTCTCCCCTTGCCTTTAGTCATTTCAAAACACTGCCCCGTAACTATTTGTCAGATGCTTGTATTTGGAAAATTCACAGCATTGTTTCTGCAGTGCAGTCATTGCAATCTTTTATGCTATTTTGAAATCTGAAAGAGGCTTTTACAGTTGAAAAAGTAGTTCAACTTTTAGATCTCTCTTCTTTGGTATAGTAAATTTCCCACAGAAACGAGACTGACTGGGGGGGGCCAATCCACCTGGGTTCATAGCCAGTCTCCCTATTTACTATTTGCATTGTGATCTTGGGCAAGTAACTTAATTACCCTGCTGTGCCTCAGTTTCCTCATTTTAAAAAGGGGATTCTAACTGTACCTATTACTTCAAAAGATCGTTATGAGACTCCTATAAATTAACAGGCAAAGCCTCCAGGAACAGTATGTGGCACATCTTAAGCACTACATAAATGTTAACTCTTATTATTACGTTGTTTCATTTAACTACAAAATCTCATACTGTTGTACACAATGTTTGCCTACTAAAACACTACCTACTTGAAGACTGGAACCACGTTTTCAGTATCTCTGACGTTTCCCCTACGGTATCTAACATTCACTCAGAAAGCAAATATTAAGGGGAGCCTGGGTGGCTCAGGGGGTTAAAGCCTCTGCCTTCCACTCAGGTCATGATCCCAGGGTGCTGGGATCAAGCCTCGCATTGCACTCTGCTCAGCAGGGAGCCTGCTTCCCTTCCTCTCTCTCTGCCTGCCTCTCTGCCTACTTGTGATCTCTGTCTGTCAAATAAATAAATAAAATCTTTAAAAAAAATAAAAAAGAAAGCAAATATAAACCTACTCTGTAGATATTATTATACTATATAAACAAGGAAACATAGTACCTTATCAATATATATTCTCTGCCCTCGAGTAGCCTCTATTTTAGATGGGGAAAACGAAACATGGAAATGTTCATATAACAGTATAAAGCCATAAAGGATTAAGTGCCAAAGTATGTGGCATAAACATCTAACATTCAAAGGTCTTTTTGTGGGCTGAAGATTCTGTGAAGGAGGTAAACTGGAGTGGCCGGGCCACTAAAGTGGGATCTTCAGTAATGCAAAGAAAAGAGGATTCCGATGTATTTTTGTTCATTCCACAAACAGTCACTGAGTGAGTACCTTCTATATGTCAGGCTCTGTTCTCGGCTCTGGAGAAATGGCAATGAGTGACAGAAAAGATCCCTGCACTCTGGAGCTTTAAAGGGCACTCCACATGAGAGCCAAGTTTTGAAGGAATGAGAAGAGCTTATCTCCCAAAAGGATGAAACAACATTGCTTAAATGCCTTACAAACAGGAGCCAATGCTGGCATCACGGTCGCTCTGACTTTCCAACAACGACAAACATACAGAAATGGCCACCATGAAAAATTCGGTTAACTTTCATGTACTGTATTCTAAATGTTCCATTGTTCGTAAAACACATCAAAGGGATATTCTCCATTTTCTGGATACAAATAACATACAAGAGATTTTTAAACACATAGAGTTAATACTACTGGATTGATTTTCGTAACAGAGGCCATTGGAGGCCCAGTTCCTAAATTCTACCCAAATGAAAAACCTATTAATGCTTTGCTGATACCCCTGAGTTTTGTCTCTACCCCCAATACACCCCTTTTTCCTTTCTTCACTTGACCTACTAGTGGCTGCCCACAAATACCAAATACCTACTAGGAAAGTGCCTGAAGATGCATGTGGTGACAAGATGACAAGAATCTGTTAGTCACGATGGGTGGAAGTATTAACTCCAAAAGAAAACACGTGCATTTTTTCCTTCTTCTATCGTTCCATCGAAGACAACTCTCTACTTATCCCCTCCCCCAAAAAAAGAAGGCCTGGAGGTAAACAAGCCCTCTTATAAATACTGACCAGCAAAGCATTCCCAATCTCCTCCTCTCCAACGACTGGGCCTCTAGAATCAGGAGACAGGTTAAGTCCAATGTGCACTCATCACAAATAAGATGCATTTTTCCAAAACATCTCCTTTGTCCTCTCCAGTCCTTTTCCTCTACTTCCACTCTCACAAGTTGCAAACTGTTAATCCTCACTATCACTCTCATCATTGTTATGCCTATACAAATCATTATATTTTTGGAAACACAGTCAAAATAAACTTCTAGATTAAGGATGTCAAAACTACTCAATTAAATCCAGTCAAAATGTTCACCTCTTAATGCACAATGCACTGGACTCCAAACTGCTTATGATATTAAAGGCAAAATGAAAAATTAGGTAGAGACCCCACAATGCAGATAATCTAACATTCTTAACATTTGTATACGCACGAATGTTAGACTCATCAACAAAGTAATAAGCAATCCATTGATTTTTATTTCCTTGGTTGGGTATTGGAAAATTACTCTTCTTGTTTCATCAATATTTGTTGATCCCTAATTAGGAATGCCACTTAGAAAAAATATGGTAGGAGGGAGACTTTCAGAAGGCCATCAGGGCTTCCCCAACATTTACCTTCTACCAATGTCCAAGAATAGCCTGTTCATTGGGTGATGATAGTGTGTTATGGGAAGTTGGATAAATGAGACACGGTGCTTTAGAAACTATCCAATACCCAAGTAAAGAGAATAATTGCAGTTCTATGCAATTTTAAAGACATCTTCCAACTTGAAAAACATATTAATTTACTCTATGAGTCATTTTATATTGCCAACACCCTTTTTCGCAAAAGCAGAAACAGAATTAATAATATACATACTCCACATTTAGACCTATTCAAATCAGACCCATGTATTTAAACATTTTTGAGCAACCTATGCTTACACAAAAGTTATCCCAGAAGATTAGAGATAAAGCATGTACCATTTGGCACAGGCCCTGCAAACAGGCAGTACTCAACATTATCCATTATTATTGTTCCTAATTTTCCAACTTCAGAGTCAAACTAAATGGTTATAACGCATATATATGGCATTGTATATATAATACATAAAAACTAACATGTATTAATACGATAAATAAAGCTAGCACCTTACTGTGCCAAGTAATGCTCTCCAGACAAAGGTGAGCTTAATTTTAACAGAATGAGCCACAAGGCAGAGAAAACTTGCTAAGGGATTTGGGCTAAATGTTAGCTCTTACCTCTGCTTATTAATTAAGACTACAACTTCTCCAAGGTCTAGGATGAATTATAATTAGCAGTCAGCTGACCCTAGAGAACTTGCTCAACATAAACAGTTAAGACCTCAAGCATGTGGACAAGTGACCATTTATGCCCAAGGTTGCTACCAACCATGAAATCTGATGACTTCCACACTAAGGCTGAAATCCTGCATAAATTCATTACCTGTCTTATGCTAGAAAACCTATTTCTCAAGCCCCTATAGACACATTTTTTTTTTTTTTTTAAGACACAAAAATCACTTCAACTGACAATACTGCAGCATCCTGGGCACATCCAGTTTTTAAAACACAACAGTCTCGGCCACGCAACATTTATTATGACAGAGGAAGTGGACAGTTTGGAGAGCATATGCTTTCTCAAGTTAGGTATCAAAGTAAATATTAAAAGTAACTCTATGTCCTCATTACGGAAAAAAAAAAAAAAAAAAGTCTTCGTGTTTCCCAGCGTAATCCCGATTCGTGGGACAATGCACATTCCCCCTCCCACGCTTTGAGTCACGCCCGGGCGCGCCGAAGCGGGGCGGGAAGAGGCACGGAACTCCGGGTAACGACCTGTCCCCGCTACTTCTCGCCCGGTGTCGGCGCACCACAGTACACCCACGTGGACTTCCAGACGCGGGCGGCGAGACCCCCCGCCAGCGCCGGCGCTCCGGCCCACCCGGCCCGCCCGGGGAAGCTCCGGGCTCCGGCCGGGGGCTCGCGGAGGGCGGGGGGCGCGCCGGTGACGCGCCGCGGGGGGAGGGGAAGGGAGCCCGGCTCCACTCACGCGCCCGGGGGCGGCACCGGAGCCGTCGCTGCGTCGCTCCCGTTCAAACACTGAAAAGGGGGGCGGGGAGGGCGGGGGGAAAGACCTGGCTCCTCGTTTCATCCGGAAACCGGCGGGCCGGCAGGAAATGACGAAGGCGGAGGTCGTCCAGGTCCGTTCGGTAACCGGGCCCCGCGCGTCCGGCGACACTCCGGGGGGAAAGAACCCCGAGCGGAGCAGCCTGGCCGCGTGCCGCCTCCCGAGCCAGCAGCGTGAGTGGACCCGCGTCTCCGCGCCTGCCGGGCCCGAGGCGGGGCCGCGTCACCCGGCCCCGCCCCCCGGCCGCTCGCCGCCCCGCCCCGCCCCGCCCCGCCCCGCCGGGGCCCCGCGCGGGAGGGGGAAGGGAACGCTACCCGCCGCGCGTCCCCGGACCCGGGCCCTGAGGCTCCTGCGGGTCTAGCCGGTGCCGCGAGCCTGTCAGGGTCGTGAGCAATAGCGAGGCTCAGAGTGCGGGAGATGCGGGCAATGCGCCGAGGCAGCTGCGTAGGCGACCCGGGGACGGCTGCCGTGGAGCGCCGGTGTGTTCAGATCCCGCAGTGTTTCGCAGCCTGCGGGCGGCAGAAGCGCAAAAGACGTCCCGGCAGCTCTGGGGGCGCCTGCGGTCGCGTACTGGGGGAGATTCTATTCTGTCCCCGTGCGACTGGATTTCCCTCCGGAAGGAGCGGGTGTCGCGGAGCCGGAGGCGCGACTGGAGGGGTTCAGGTTTGGGTGTCAGGTTCATGTGACAACCTTGGCCTGGGCAACTTGGGGCAAGTTACGTAACCAGCACTCCCATCTTCCCGGTTTCTTCTGTAGAATGGAGCTTCAGGGCCTCCTCGCAGAGATTCAGTATGCGGACTGCTCAACTTGTAAACCCACAAACTGCTTCCTTCCTCTTCGCTGAAAGCCTGTTACCTTGTACCCTTCTGATTCAGGGATTCAAACCTTCAGTGTTTCAGAGGACGGAGAAAGGAAATTACATTTACGCAGTGGATTGCGTTGTAAGGAACTGTGTAAATGATTCTAACCCGAATTTCTATTAAGATAGCAAAGCTCTGAGAGACAAAAATGGAACATTTAAGGCATAATGATAAGTGCTACACAATTTTAGAATCACCTAGATATGGAGTCAGGAACCTGAAATCAGGAAACGGATTTTAAAACTTAGGATATAATCACTTGATCCCTGGAAAATTTTCTCCTAGTTCTCAACCTAAAAGTTAATCAAACTAAAACTAACCCCTTAGTTGCCATATTTTGGGAACCCTGACTCTGGATACTAATGTTTTACTTGGGTCTTAATTCAGCTCATCCTAGAATTTCCTTACCAAAATTGTTCAAGCGTTAGTGTCCAGGAAAAATATGTGAAAAAAGTTCAGTTTTCTCAAAAGAGCCCTCAATGACGATCTAGGCACATGGCTTGCTACCTTAGTGATCTTGCTGAAATATTAACTTCCCAGGAATGAACCGTTGTAATGCCCATGGGCATTTTGCTTTGGAAGAAGGCTGAAGTAACTACTTAGCAAGTATGTATGTGTACACTTAGTTAGACTGTAGCGTGCTGGGAGGTGACGGTCATAGTTCAGGCCACATGTGGGCCATGGGTCTGTACTATGACTCCGCACAAGGCCGTTCCTTATTCCTGGCAGTCTTGCAAAGTCGTGCCATTGGTCATGATGGAGGACTGGGCAGGAGAGGCCTACCCTCAGTGCAAATCTTTCACAACTACAGTACTAAAAATAATTCAAGTGCGTGTCCCTGGAACTGTGGAATGGTACTGTCATTGCATACCAATGATGTTGTATAATACATGTTGTTTCATTCATGTTAAAATTTTACCATTCTGGGTCAGTAGTAATTCAAAATCCTTCTCTAAATACTATTCAAGATCGACATATTTGTAGCAGGATGAAGACAAGCTCTATAGGAATATACCACTTATTAAGTGGCCCATGAACAGAATTTTGTGAGAAATCGAAGCAAGAAATTAACCTGGCTCAGATCCATTCAGGTGTTAGAAAACACGCAGGAAACACTTCCGTGATTTGTCAGGCAAAGGACACCTGAAAAATGTTCTAGTGGCCATTGCTGTATGTCCCCTGTTTCTTCCTGAATTTAACAGCTCCCAATCCTGAAACCTACCACCCTTGTGGCATAATTGTCTATGGCCTTCTGCAGCATCTCAAATCAGATATTCAAAGTCATCTCTTTTTGCCCAAAACACATTCGTTGTTGTTACTTTTCAGCACCAGCAAAATTCTAGATCCCATAAATCATAAAGATAATTATAGTCTCTTGTCTTTCAAAAGTTTCCATTTCTAAAATAGACTGATTACTTACTATGAATCATAATGTTACTTTTAGAGAAATTCTGGAGTTTAGTTTTAGGAAATAAGAATTAAAACTGTGAATATACCAAATCGCCCTGTGTCTTCCACTCTCTCAAAAAAAAATCTGTAGCCAGTCTTTCATATCAAGTAATTGGGTATGGTGTGATATTTAAATAATATTTAGATCTTATATCTATAAATTTTTATGATTTAAAGTAAATTGTTTTTATTAATACTTGGCTAATTTTCACAAGACCAATCTTTATATTCATCGGACACCAATAGTTCTTTTAAAGTTTTCACTCTCGACCTCAGTGTCTAGAGGCTAAGTTATATGATCATGACACTCACTTTATCATAAATGAATACAATATGTCCCCAAACATCTGACAAAAATTTCAGATGTCAGAACAGGGTAAACATGCCACCTGGCCTAGGAGAAAACTTATGGGAGAATTTTATTCATTTTATGCAGAGGTGAGCTATAAGAAAGAAAACAGACATTTCCCTTAATGCACACTTATTAACTTACTAAGCCAGATCTACATTATAGAATATTTTGGAGGCTTACAGGAGATTGGAAGATATTTTAGTGCAAGAATGTCTGTAATGCCTTCATTGTTGTAGGATGTCTAGAGAAAAATTGCAAAACAATTTCTTGGACTTTTCAGATACTCTTTTTCTTGGAATTAGAAAATGACTGTCTTATTCTTAGAAACTACAGTACATTGATCACCTATCACTTGTTCAGTTTTTCTCCTTCTTATAGAATGTCTTAAAAATGCTTTTGGTTTTCTTTCACATAGTAGGTCATTTTACTTATTAGACTTACCTTTTATGTCCAACAGAAGGGAGGAACTTTCTCTTCAAGGAAAAATTCAACTAACTCTCAAACACAAAGAGGAAACCATTACTCTTATACTTGCTATTTGATACACTGGCTCTTACCACTCTTATTTTCTGTGGAAATGTCCAAAGAATCCATTTCCTTGAATAGAAGTCACAGCTGTGTAAATAGCAAAAAGTAACTTTTTATCCCATAGCTTCTTTCAAGCATATTTGGCCAGGAGGCCAAAACTAGATAAAGCTCCCAACATTTTCCACTTGCTGGAGAGGCCAGTGGAAGAGCATTGCGATGGCTGTCTTGTCTTTTCTAGGGTGCCGTCATGAGCATGACAGGATATTTTTTAACATCACGGCCAGTTGTCTGGGTCTATGTTTTAAAATATTTGGGTGCTTTTGGGCACCTGGGTGGCTCAGTCAGTTAAGGGTCTGCCTTCAGTTCAGATCACGATCCCAGGGTCTTGGGATCAAGTCCTATATCAGGCTTTCCTGCCCTCCCTGCTTGTGCTCTCTCTCTCTCTGTCAAATAAATAAATAAAATCTTAAAAATAAATAAATAAAATATTTTGGTACTTTCATCTGGTGATAGTTATAGTTCAGAAACTGGACAGTAACATTTCATCCATATATCCTTTTTGTTATCTTTCATAATTGGGTTTTTAAACTCCAGTTTTCACCTTCACACAGAAAATAAAATGTTTCAAAATCAAAAATAAGGGGAAATATGTTACACGCCCTAGTTATGTAGGCCAGGAGTTGGCAAACTTTTTCTTAAAGGGCCAGGTGGTAAATATTTTTGGCTTCAAGGGCTGGGAAGCAAAAAGCAAGGATATTATACAGGTACATTTTACATTTAATCATTTAAAATGTATCTGTTTAGAAATGTAAAACCATCCCTAGCCCCTGGGCCATCCAAAAGCAGGTGGCAGGCTGGAGTTGGCCAGCAGGACTTATGTTTGCCAGCCCTGCTACAAACGGTCTTACCAGCACTAACAGAAACCCTACTCTCTTCTCTTTCTTCCAGCCCCATGCCTGGAGGTTACGGGGTGATGGGTGACGATGGCTCTATGGATTATAGCGTTCACGAGGCCTGGAATGAAGCCACCAATGTTTACTTGGTAGTGATCCTTGTTAGCTTTGTTCTCTTCATGTATGCCAAGAGGTAATTGTTTTAGTATTTCAGGGTTGAAAAGAAAGTGGCCGTTTCAAAAGTTGACATGTTTGTTTGTTCCAAATTAAATGCACACAAATAATTTCATCAGTATTTTTGTTCCTGCTAGGGAAGTACTATCTCCTTGGGTCTGTTCTTGAGCTCTGGGTGCCAGTTTGGCTTTGAAGAGCCCGTTGCTTTAAGATTTGGAGATTTAAGTCCAGCTCTGGGCACCCTGACCAGCTTTATATTATATATATTACATACATTAAATATATAACATATTATATATATGTGTGTGTATATATACACACACACACACATACATACACATATACTATATTTCTAATATAGCTCAATTTGATCATCTAGCCTGGGTTCACTGTCCCTGAAATGCAGAAACTCAAATTCCTATGTTTTTAGCAATTCTCTCCTCATACATTTTAAGCTTTCCCTTCTGATTCTTGTACACAACCGTATGATAGCACTTACTGAGTTATAATGGTATTATCTGACAACTTGTCTGTCCCTTCCACAAAAACTCCAGTCCCTTCAGAACAAGGACTTTGACCTTTAACCTTTGTGTCCCTGGCATGCCACATAGTGTAAATCCTCAATAAATATTTCCTGCTTTAATTCCAGGTGTTGTAGCATAATTTATTCTTTTCCATACTCCCTGGCTCCTTTCTTTTAAATACAAAAAAAAAAAAAAAAAAAAGGTGGGTGCTTTGAAGAAGAAAGGCAGTTTTAGTTGGATGGAGTCACTTCTCCTTATAGCCACATGCTTCTTGGTATTCTTCACCAAGGTTAAAAAAGCATTAGATAGTTCAGAGTAATTAGTAATTGAGAAATCATTGATATTTGGCCTGGACAGCACCTGCTCTCAGGCAGGCAGTTTTGCCCTTCTGGGCCACATGACTCCCAACCCCAACCCACCACCACTCTCCTCCATCCCCCCCTCCCGCCCCATCCGGATCCTCTGGCCCATTGGTAGCCTGGCCCCGGGGGTGGCTGAGAGAAGGCTCCACAGGTAACAGCTTTTCTCCAAAAATAGCCACCACTTCCTCCCCTCCATCCTGTTTTATTGTATTTTTTTTTAATTATTTATTTATTTATTTGACAGACAGAGATCACAGGTAGGCAGAGAGGCAGCCAGAGAGAGAGGAGGGGAAGCAGGGTCCCTGCTGAGCAGAGAGCCCAATGCGGGCTCGATCCCAGGACCCTGAGATCATGACCCGAGCTGAAGGCAGAGGCTTTAACCCACTGAGCCACCCAGGTACCCCACCATCCTGTTTTAAAAACAGAGAGACACTGTTGTTGATTTTAAGTAGATGGATCCACTAAGGCCGTGCTATTGTATTTAAGAAATACAGTGATTCATTATTTTCCAAAATTAAGATCGCATTCTGTTTATTCTCTAACCCAGTAATTTAGCTTTATTTGGATGACACCAGAGGGAGGAGAAAAATAAGATATCTTCTAGTTGGTGCATTTTGCCATAGAATACTTGATTTTTGGAGGGGTACAGGAGTAGAAGCACAGTGGAGGTACGTAACTTTGTTTTATGAAGTGGCTGTGTTCAGCTTTCTTCGATTTCTTTGAGCTCTGTGGCCTTACACATATAACTTCATAGTTTTTAGTTAAGGGAAGAACACTGGAGCCAAGGAAGCATCTCACAGAGACAAAAGAGAACATGAGCTCATTGTTACTTAAGTCCTTTTAATGTAGCTTCTGACTACTATGGTCCTGAGTCCATTACAGACCTGTAGCTATTAATATAAATCTCTCTTTTGTATTGGTTTTGTGTTGTAGGAATAAAAGGAAAATTATGAGGATATTCAGTGTGCCACCTACAGCAGAAACTTTATCAGAGCCCGACTTTTATGACACAATGAGCAAAATCCGTTTAAGACAACAACTGGAAATGTATTCCATCTGTAAGTATATTCTGTGTTGAATGGAGGCATGTTTAAAAATCGATTTTTTGGAATTGAATTCAATTAGCAAAAATTATCAGAGAGAATTGGTAATGAAAACTTAGTGCCTCTTTTAGATGCTCAGCTCAATATTAGCAAAGGAAGATCTGCCGTGAAGTTGACGCTTGTACAGGGCCTATCCAGGACCCTGAGAATAGCCCTAGAAATGTGCTCATATGATGATATTTTTATAAATTTTGCAAAAATTCAATATTTGAACCGTCAGTTAAGACTGCTGTTTCTGCCTGCTCCAATCTGCCCTCTTCTGCACTTCTCCTCTTGTGGAGTAGCATTGAAGAAACCAAGAG
Organism: Meles meles; assembly: GCF_922984935.1. Classification (NCBI taxonomy): domain Eukaryota; kingdom Metazoa; phylum Chordata; class Mammalia; order Carnivora; family Mustelidae; genus Meles; species Meles meles. The sequence goes on along the minus strand of NC_060067.1, from coordinate 171,394,565 downwards.
CATTTGGGGATCTGGCTGAGGTTGAGTTGGACCCGCTTTGGTTTGGGTTTGAATTTTGTATTTGTGGAGTTTGCAGGCATTTCCTTTAGAACTGAATCACTGCAAGCCAAAGCAAAATAAGAATGACTTGCAGGGGCGCCTGGGTGGCTCATACTGTTAAGCCTCCAACTCTTGATCTCAGTTCAGGTCTTGATGTCAGGATCATGAGTTCAACCCTTGCACTGAGCTCCATGCTGGGCATGAAGCCTACTTAAAACAACAGCAACACCAATAAACGAAACAAAGCAAAAACCAATAGCTTACGAGAATAGGGCATGTGATACCAATGTACAAGGCCAGAGTTCATGTCTTAATATTAATGTGTCAGGTAGTACTGAACACTATGAGTGTGTATGTTAGGGACAAGAAATAAAGTTTAAAATATATGGAACCAGAATGAATTGTACACCTAACCCACAACCTTTTATGCCACTATTTAAAAGAATGAGTTGTGGTTGGGCGCCTGGGTGGTTTAGTTAGTTTAGTGTCTGCCTTCAGCTCAGGTCATGATCTCAGGGTCCTGGGATTGAGCCCCACAACCGGCTCCCTGCTCAGCGGGGAGTCTGCTACTCCCTCTCCTTCTGCTCCTCCCCTCTGCTCATGTATGCTCTCTCCCTCTCCTTCTTAAATAAATAAAAATCTTTTTAAAAGATTAAAAATTTAAAAAAAGAAAGAGTAGTAGTTTCCAAGGTGTATTATGAAGTGAGAAGAGCAAGATAAAATAGTATATATACCAGGATGCTACTCTTTTAAAATCAAATGATCAAAATATCCCTTGTGTTATCTATGTGTAATATAAATGTTCTATGTAACTATGGAAGCATGGAGGAAGGCTTGGAAAGATACGTGTCAGATTATTAATGTACATTACCTTGCGGGACTGTGTGGGATTTAAGAGGAAAAGACTGGACATTTTTAAAAGACGTCTACGGTAAAAAGTCAGATGTGTGTGCACGTGTGTGTGTGTGCAGAGAAAGAAGGAAGAAAGGATGATCACCCAAGATATCACTAGTATATATCTTGGATGGAATGGAATTTTAGGTGAAAAATAGAAAACAGAAAAATGAAATATAATTTCTTTCTTTCTTTATTTTTTTAATAAACATATAATGTATTATTAGCCCCAGGGGTACAGGTCTGTGAATCGCCAGGTTTACACACTTCACGGCACTCACCATAGCACATACCCTCCCCAAAATGAAATATAATTTCAGCTAAAAAAATAGAAAAATAGAAAAATGTGTGTGTATACATACGTATATACACATATACATATCTTTAAATAAATAAAGATTTTATTTATTTATTTGACACAGAGAGGCAGAGAGGCAGGCAGAAAGAGAGGGGGAAGCAGGCTCCCCGCTGAGCAAGCAGAGAGCCCGATGTGGGGCTCCATCCCAGGACCCAGGATCATGACCTAAGCTAAAGGCAGAGGCTTAACCCACTGAGCCACCCAGGCACCCTGGAACCTCTAAAGTCTTAAGCACAAATTTTACCTTAGCTAGTGACAGCGGTTCCTTTAGGGGAGGGAACTGGGTGGTAGCTGCAGGATTGATCAGGTAGGAGGGAGATACACTTTTTACTGTTTCCTTTGTTCCTTTTGCATTTTGTACCATCCACATATGTTACCAGTTCAAAATAAGAAGCAAAATTTAACATAGCAGCATTATCTCAATAGCCAAAAGGCGGAAACAACCTAAGTGTCCTTGACAGATATGTGACATGTGGTAGAGAAATACGGTCGGATGTTATTCAGTCTTCAAGAGGAAGGAAATTCTGACACATGCTATCGCCCAGATGAACCTGAGGACATTATGCTTCACAATTATTCTTATGAAGACAAATAAGCCAGTCACAAAAGAACACATATTTTACTTATAGGAGGCAAATTCGCAGAGACAGAAGGTAGAGCGGTGGTTGCCAGAGGCCTGGGGAACAAGGAGTGGGGAGTTCTTGTTTCATAGGTGTGGAGGTCAGTTTGGGCTGATCGGAAGAGTTCTGTGGATGGCCGGTGGTGATGGTTGCATAGCGCTATGAACTGTACACTTAAAAACAGTTACAAATGGCAATATTTGTAATATTTTACCACAATAAGAAAAGTTCCTTAAAAAAAACTTAAATACTGGGGCGCCTGGGTGGCTCAGTGGATTAAGCCGCTGCCTTCGGCTCAGGTCATGATCTCAGGGTCCTGGGATCGAGCCCCGCATCGGGCTCTCTGCTCTGCGGGGAGACTGCTTCCTCCTCTCTCTCTGCCTGCCTCTCTGCCTACTTGTGATCTCTCTCTCTGTCAAATAAATAAATAAAATCTTTAAAAAAAAAAAAACTTAAATACTAAAAAATAAAACAAATATAGAGCCAGAAGCTCTATATGGAAAATTATAAAACATTAAGTTTCCATGCATGCCCAGTCAAAACAAAGTTATTTACTAGCAGTAATACACTCAAGAACACAGTCTATACTATTATAAACCAAGTATAGAGGTTTTTTCTTCTTTGATGACAATGCCATAAAATATAACTTATCAGAATCCCTGCGTTTATAAGGTGTGCTAGTTTTCTGCTTGCTGCTGTAACAAATTACTAAAAATCCTGTAGCTTCAAACATCGCAAATGTGTGATCTTACAGTTTTGTAGTGTAGAAGTCCTACAACAGTCTGAAACCAAAGTGTCAGCAGAGCCCTCTTTCTGGAGGTTCTAGAAGAGAGTCTGTAACTTTGCCTTTTCCAGCTTTTAGAGGCCACCCACATTCCTCTGCCTCCATCTTGGGAGCCCGCAGCATTTAATCTTTCTGATCATTCTTCCTTTTTTTGTAGTCTTTCTCTGCACTCAGGAAAGTGTCTCTGATTTTTGAGGCCCATGTGATTAGGCTGAGCCAGATAATACAGGGTACTCTCTCCCTCACAAGGTCCTACCTTAATCACATCTCCAAAGTCCTGTTTGCCCTGTAAAGTAACATGTTCATAGATTCTGGGGGACAAGGATGCAAACATCTTTAGAAGCCATTTTTCTTATAAGTAGTACATGTGTGGGGCACCTGGGTGGCTCAGTCGTTAAGCAGCTGCCTTCAGCTTAGGTCGTTATCCCAAGATCCTGGGATCAAGCCCCCCACCAGTCTTTGTGCTCCGCGGGGAGCCTGCTTCTCCCTCTCCCACTCCCCCTGCTTGTGTTCCCTCTCTCACTGTGTCTCCCTCTGTCAAATAAATAAGTAAAATCTTAAAAAAAAAATAAATATTATATGTGTGGATTTGCACATTTTATGAATGGCTCATTCTTAGTGTTTGTGACCTATCTAGTCCTGACAGTCTGGCAGTTCAAGAGGAAATAACAAAAAAATTCTTTTTCTTAAAGAGGATTTCCCAAATTGTATAAACTTTACGCCACTAAAATTTGGATGCACCCTGAGTAGAATAAATAAATAGTATCTCTTTCTTGGCTAGTAAAAACTTAAAGAAGAGAGTGAAAGTTTTAACTCTAGGCAGGGAATGACATTCACAAAGATTTTAACTCCATACTATGTCTAGTTGCAGGTTAAAACCATTCTTCTTCAATAAACATTTCTCAGAAGTATAGAAAGAATACAAAATGCCCATCTATTTTTCTTCTAGTTTTTATCAATGACAGCATTCAGTAATAAATCTCTTAGACTCAAAAGTTGAAATACAAATTCCTTATGATGTGGACAAACGTGGTATTATTAACTTATCTTAAGGTGGAAGTGGGAGATAAGAAAGAAGGAAATTATAAAATGTTAATTTAACATGGGGTGCCTGGATGGCTCAGTCAGCTAAGTATCCGACTGTTGATTTTGGCTCAGGTCATGATCTTAAGGTTGTGAGATCAAGCCCCGCATCAGGCTCCACGCCCAGTGCATTCTGCTTGCCCCTCTCCCTCTGCCCCTCTCCCCTCCCTCCCCCCAACTCGTGCACACACACTCTCTCTCAAATAAATAAAATCTTATTAGAAATGTTCATTTTAATAGCTTAAATAAAATTTTATTTTAGGGGTACCTGGGTGGTTCAGTGGCCTCTGCCTTTGGCTCAGGTCATGATCTCAGGGTCCTGGGATTGAGCCCCGCATTGGGCTCTCTGCTCAGCGGGGAGCCTGCTTCCCCCACCCCCTGCCTTCCTCTCTGCCTACTTGTGATTCTGTCTGTCAAATAAATAAATAAAATCTTTAAAAAAATTATTATAAAGCTCTGAATAATCTTGATATGCAAATAATAATAAATATATAAAAATGGATATCAGCAGTACTGAGAAATTAGAGGATCACAAAATATAATAAACCTTCTCCAATAAAAATTTATTTAATTCAAAGCTAATTCTTTACCGAAAATCATGACTTGACTGTGATTTAATGATGTTAGCTAATAATTTTTTTTTACTTTTTATTAATTTTCTTTCTTTTATTGTTGTTTTTTGTTTTGTTTTTGAATAGCAAGGAAGTATGACTATCAGCAGCCACAAAACCAAGCTGACAGCGTGCAACTCTCATTGGAATGAAATCACAGAAAACGAACAACATAAGTAATGGTTCAGCAGTCTGGTAGTAAGCTCCTAAATATACTAAATCATGAACAGCATTTTTTTTTTTTAAACCTTATGTCCCTAAAATCACTTCACTTGTCACTTCTCCCCAGTTTTATTTTTCTTTTCAAAATTACATCACCAAGTCATTTATTATACCAAAAAAGGGGGAAACAAGGGAAGCACAGACTATAACATACAGGGACGGTGATTTTACCTTGTGAAGACCTTTGATTTCTTCAGGATACAGTCAGTGAGGAATAGAAATACATCTTTGGAAGTGACACTGTGGAGAGTATGCCACTGTGATTTAAACATTTTTGTGAAATTCAAAAGTAAAAATCCAGTCCTTGGAAGAATATCATCCTCTTCAGTCGTATTCTGTGATGAATGTAATACGGGTAGTGGACAAATTTATGTTCTCACTGCTGTCCTTACTGCGCTTTAATTGAATTAACGATCTTCGCTGCCTCCGAACTTGTGCAGGAGACTGTCTTTTCTAGTCTCTGCTAATTGTGGAAGCTTTCTGTGATTGGAATGTTTTCCCTTCATTGTGTTCCCAGGAGCTTGTTTGCTTTTTTTTTTTTAAATCCCCCAGTTTCATTCCCATCAGAACAGTCTTCTTTGGACCATGCTGGAGGCATGCCGCTGAATAATATACACCTGTATACTGGTGTTGGCAACTTGCTTCTTGGCCATTAACTCTCAAGTTTTTTTTTTTTTTTTTTTTTTTTTTTTTTTTAAAGATTTTATTTATTAATTTTGACAGAGAGAGATCACAAGTAGGCAGAGAGGCAGGCAGAGAGAGTGAGAGGGAAGCAGGCTCCCTTCAGTGCAGAGAGCCCGACGTGGGACTCGATCCCAGGACCCTGAGATCATGACCTGAGCTGAAGGCAGCGGCTTAAACCACTGAGCCACCCAGGCGCCCCATTAACTCTCAAGTTTAATGTGACTGGTTCCTTACACTTTTCTATTCTAGCATAATTAAACTTCCCTGAAAACTCTCCTATCTTGTACCATACATTGAAATGTTTTTACCTAGTTTTTCAAGTTTATTTAAATAAAAGTTGGTGGGAGGTAGTGGCCTGGAAATTTACCTGTCCCCATCACTGCCGTAGAATTAGTTTTTGAATCAAAGCTCATCTTAATTTTAAGAGTTAGAGTTAATATTTCAAGGATTGTTTCCTTTTCCCTTTATAATTGTGAAGTAAAGAACATAAATTTTAAATGGAAAAGTTTAGACCAAATAAAATTATGGAGGGAAATTGCATTTGCTTTTAAATTTTATTATTCAAAAATGTCTTTCTTGTACAAGGTGAATTGTTGACCAAATGGAATAACTCTTTCTTGACTCACAGAAGCGTTTGATGCACTACCAATACATACACTGAAGAACTGACTTCAGGACTGTAAGCAGTTAAAATTGTGGGCAGGAGGTCGCAGAGCAGCAAGGGGACAATCTTCTTAAATTCTGCTTTGCTGTTGGGAAAACCACTTTATATTTCTGTGAACAGTAACTGTAATCAGGAGCAGGAGCAATTTCCTTGTATCACTGACATGTTGCACAATCTGGACAAATTACAAAAACTGACCATCTCAGATGATCTGTAAAAATAGTGTACATAAGTAAATGTAAGTCCCAGTGAAATTGACTGTAGTTTGTTTTTGGTTTGCCTCCACTAGCTTCAGACAGTCAAAACCAAAAGGTGGTAGATCCTTTGGTGAGCTTCAAACCTTGGCATGGGAGAGGATGAATTCCTCCTCATTTTTTCTCTAAAGCCAACTGATGGGAATCACACCCCAACCCCTCACCCCCCACCAGCAGGAACAACAGCGAGTCCGCCTTTGAAGTTGCTTCTCTGCTTCAACAGCTGAGCTGGGAAAGGGCTGGAAGGCCTGCAGCCACACTTCAAAGCCACACCCGCTGATAGTACCGCTTCTCTTCTCCCTACCCCCAGCCCACTCATCCAAGGGTTCAGAGAAACTATTTTCTTTGGAAGAAAACTGGAATGACTAATAAACTGGTCACTAACACTTGTGTTCTCCTTTTCCTCGTTTCTTCTCTTTTTAACACATAAGATCTTCAGCAGGAAGCACTGGTGAGCCTCTCCTAGTGTCCGGCTTCATGGTGGTAAATCACTGGGTGTTTAGCTAGCGCCGGCCAGGCCAGCCGCACTAAAGGAAGAAGTTAGCCTCCAGAGGGCACAGGTGTTTGTTATTGATCTATACAGGTGAAAGTCTTTATGATTCATAAATGAAATGCAGAGTTGATCATGAAATTGCTGTAATGTCAGAACTATTTTAAGGCTGGAGAAGAAATAGATAAAATTATCGTAATAAAAATCATTTCCGTGGCTAAGAATACATTCAGCTTAGAAAATACAATTAAAGGGGGAAGGGACAAAAAGTATATTTCGCGGAGCCAAGTACTTCATTCAACAAGCTGTTGTGGCGTATAGACTCTGTGCTAGCTGTCTGTGACTAGAGGCTATTCTAGTCTAATAATAGAATCAGAACAGGAATAGGGGCTGAAAAACCGAATGGAAATAGAAAGGACACTTGGCTCACCTCCTACCTGTATGCAAAACCATGAGCATCACAAAGTGGGAACTCAAGCCTAGTCTTAAATCTCTTTCCCACTGGACACCCCACCCACACCCCTCGGCCATTAAAGCCAGAGCCAAACTTATACAAAACTATAAGGCAAGAAAAATATCCCACTCCTCTTTTTGTCCCTCTTCAGCCTCCTGCAAGTCTATGCGCAGCACAGCCTTGAGTGAGGATGTGAGAGTAAGGATGAGGTAAGAGGCTCCAGAACCAAGAGGGTGAGCCCTACAAACTCCCGACACCATGTGGAAACAGCAGCAGCTCCCTCCTGTCCTTGAGCTCTCACCCCAAAATAAATGAGGGGCATTTAGCTTTGGATTTCATACTGATCTATTCTCCACCTTTATTTTACTCAGGGATAGTAAAAAACGAAAGCCAATTATATAGACTAGTACATTCCACATTCCAGGTAGGAAGGGGAGATAAATTGAGGGAGGCTGTTCACTGTCCAGGCTTATTGGTAGTAGCCTAGCCCCCAGTGTGATGCTGTTCCCTTTTATTTTTGATGTTTCTAGTTCCAGAATTTCTTCTCTTCCAAACAGAGAAACTACAGAGGTTTCGCTGTAAGGAGTGGCTCTCCATTGCAGGGATTTTTAGGAAAAGCATTTTGACACATTCCAAACTAGCTGAAGAAAGTTGGGTTTTGTTTTGTTTTGTTTCCTAGTTTCAGGGGTAGAATTTAGTGATTCATAGTTAAATATAACACCCAGTGCTCATCTGTCAAGTGCCCTTCTTAATGCCCATCACCAATTATCCCTTCCCCTCCCTACCGACTTCCCCTCGGGCAACCCTCCATTTGTTTCCTAGAGTTAAGTTTTTTATGGTTTGCCCTACAAATCAAAACCACAGTGAGGTATCAGTTCACATGGTCAGAATGGGTAAAATTAACATGTCAAGAAACAATAGATGGTGAGGATACAGAGAAAGGGGAATCTTCTTACACTCTTGGTGGGAATGCAAACTGGTGTAGCCATTCTGGGAAACATGGACGCTCCTCAAAAAGTTGAAAATAGACCTACCCTATGACCCAGCAGTGGTAATACTGGGTATTTGTCCAAAAGATACAAATATAGTGATTCAAAGGGGCACAGACACCCAACTGTTTATAGCAGCAATGTCCACAATAGCCCAACTATGGAAAGAGCCCAGATATCCATTGACAGATGAATGCATAAAGAAGAGGTGATATATATATATATATGAAAAACTTTATATATATATATAAAACTTTATATATATAAAACTCAACCATCAAAAAAAGAGATCTTGCCATTTGCAAGGACATGGATGGAGCTAAAGGGTATTATGCTAAGCGAAATAACTCAATCAGAGAAAGACAGTTATATGATCTCACTCATGTGGAATTTAAGAAACAAAACATGAACATAGGGGAAGGGAAGGAAAAAGAAAATAAGATGAAAACAGAGAGGGAGGTTTTTAACTGCAACCAACTGCTGGTGTTGTTAAACTTAATTGAAAATGCATATGGCCACAGAAATTGGAATTTCTTTTAAAAATGCACCATATAAAGGTAAGGTATTTATGACAGAACAAGTGACTGTATGTTAGCCATATTCATTTGGGGGGAAGTGATTGCAAGTATCTCTGAGTAACATTTTATTCTGAGATTTAGAAAACCAGGCCCATTCAAGTGACTATAATCTAATACAATTCTTAGATCTCAAAAGCTTTCTAGCACCTAGTATTAGCACAATAACTAGCCCAAAGTAAATGCCTGGTAAATACTTGCTGAATTAATTAATTTGCTTGTAACAATTTATAGAATTGATGTTTTATTTTTCATGTTTTTGAAAAGTGTTCTGCGTCTGGTTCTGCTTCTAGTAATGGAAGAGTAATTGTATAAGTCTAACTCTTACAGATAATGATTATGAGTTCACAACAAAACATAAGAAACAACTATTCGAAGGTAACCATAAGCAGACAAACCAGAAGGAAAATGACCTTTGAAAGAAAAGACTGTGTTGGTTGTGTGTTTGTGTGGTTTTTTGGCCTAAATGTATTTCCCAGTCCAATAGCTGAGACAGCTAGAACTCAAGTGGAAAGCTACAGTGAAATTGGTTTGAGGAATAGGACAGAGTTCAGGGCTTCTGGAGAGACTGGAAAATGAGAAGGAACATCACAGAAAGAAAGGAACCACAGAAGGGGGAACTCCAGAAGCTGCATATAAATACTGACAAGTCCTTGACTAATCCCTGAACTACAAATCTACAATGAGAGACTGTGGCAGAAAGGAGCCCGGCAGAAAATAAAGAGCTAAGAAACTGAAAGAAATAAGCAGAGTCCTCAGCTGCTGCCCACCACAGGAGATAGAGTTTGAGTCCTGCTAAATTGCCTGCTAGAACAAAAATACACTTTTCAGAGGAAGATAACAGAATGTAGAATCTCTGTACCATATCATCCACAATGTCTAATATACACTAAAATAATTACAGGAATGAGAACAACAGGAAAATGAGATCCACAGTCAAGAAAAGAGATGGGACAATGTGGTCCATAGTCAAGACAAAAATGGTCCATATAAACTGACTCCAAGACAACCCAGATGTTGAATTAGCAGACAAGGACTTTAAAGTAGCTATTCACATATGTTTAGATAAAGGAAATTGAAAGGCTTTCTCAGTAGCAGATTTGCTGTACAAGAAATACTAAGGGAAGTTCTTTGGGCAAAAGAGAAATGATAGCAGATGGAAACTCTTGACATAATGAACAGTCAAGGAGACACAATGATAGTGCTTTTACCAAATGAAGATAAAGAATAGATAGAAGTTTCTTGTGCTATTAGGCCTTCTATAAGCTTGAAGGTCTTTTTTAATTATAGAAAAATATTTGTAAGTCAATTTCTTGGTAAATCAGATTCTTTTCTGTGCGTATCATACCAACAATTGGCAAAACTGAAAACCAGACAAGGTGTCCAAAGGGCTCTGAGACATGCTTCTTTCTTCTCTACTTCATCCCACAGCACTCGATATTCTGTTCCCCATCAAAATCTACTGCCAAGGGGCGCCTGGGTGGCTCAGTGGGTTAAGCTGCTGCCTTCGGCTCAGGTCATGATCTCAGGGTCCTGGGATCGAGCCCCGCATTGGGCTCTCTGCTCAGCAGGGACTCTGCTTCCCCCTCTCTCTGTCTTCCTCTCTGCCTACTTGTGATCTCTGTCTGTCAAATAAATAAATAAAATCTTTAAAAAAATTCTACTGCCAAGATAGAAGCTAATACACACTTCCACAAAGGAATAAATGGCAGATAACAATCAAAATGTTACTTCTCATAGGGCATTTGTTCTGCATTTTAACTGAGTCTTTAACTGGAGAGATATGAAGATTTCAGACATTACAGAGCAGCGGTAATTTTTAGGGATAAGAGGTTTTATTGTCCTCTTATGGCCTCATATCATATAAGCCATTAGCTAAACTCCGCCTATTCATTTGGCAACCATTTCCAATTTTGTCCTCCTCCATCATTTTAGTTTAGCAATCAGAATTCACCTTTTCCCCATCAAAATTGTTAAATGCATTGGAAATCCTAAAAAATATATATATATCTGTCAACAAAAGAGGGCATAGTCAACTCTCCTTTATTGTCGCATCTCTGTAAGGTAACAAGATAGCTGATAACAGCTAATGATCTTTTTTTTTTTTTTTTTTTTTTTTTAAATTTTTTTTTTTTAAGATTTTATTTATTTATTTGACAGAGAGAGATCACAAGTAGGCAGAGAGGCAGGCAGAGAGAGTGAGAGGGAAGCAGGCTCCCTGCCAAGCAGAGAGCCCGATGCGGGACTCGATCCCAGGACCCTGAGATCATGACCTGAGCCGAAGGCAGCGGCTCAAACCACTGAGCCACCCAGGCGCCCCTAATGATCTTTTTTTATATAAGATTTTATTTATTTGACAGAGAGAGATCACAAGTAGGCAGAGAGGCAGGCAGAGAGAGAGGGAAGCAGGCTCCCTGCCAAGCAGAGAGCCCAATGCGGGGCTCGATCCCAGAACCCTGGGATCATGACCTGAGCGGAAGGCAGAGACTTTAACCCACTGAGCCATCCAGGCACCCCCCTCTTTTTTTTTTTTTTTAAAGATTTTAATAGCTAATGATCTTTTGAGTATTGTTTTACAAATGAGCCAAAGTGAACAATGTGAATGATTCTCCCAGTTCTGAACCTTGACAATATTGAGAAATGTGAAGATTGGATGGGAAGAAGTATCTCCAGGGACAAACAGGAGAGGTATGAAGGCAGGTACCTAAAAGGGCAATTTCTGACAAATGACTGTGTTTATTAATGCTTTTTTTTTTTTTTAACTTAGGACTGTTTTTTAAAAAACAGCACAGATACAAGTAATCACTGACCGAGTTCCTTTTCCCTGGTGTCAACTTTTTTCTTTATCTACTAGAGTATCTTTCAATACTAGGTGTTTAACAAATATTTACTTAATCAGATCAGATCAAATCCAGTGTTGGGCTATCCCAGGAAGGAGTCAGGCCTGGGGAATAACAGTTTTGAAATTTTTTTTTTTATTTTTCCAGTGCAACAGAGGGCTCTTTCTAGAAGTCCAGTGTACTTTGTGAAAGTGGTTAAACCCCAACAACATATCTTGTTCTATTTTTTATTTATTTTATTTCTTTTAGTGGCTTCAAACAACAAATGTGACCCCACGGTTAAAGGATTCAAGAGTGTAGCTGGGTGGCTCCGGGTTTCTCATGAAGTTGCAGCGAGGAAGGGGCTGCATTCAGCTGAGGCTGCAGAGGCTGTTTCCAGGCTCCCTCACATGACTGTGGGCGGGCAACCTCAGTGCTTTGCCATGTGGGCTGTATTTATTAATATCCTCCATAAAGCAAAAAGGAGAATGGGTTTTTTTCTTCACAATCTTCCAGAACACAATATATCATTTATATTTCAAGCATTACAATGTCTTAAAAATACATAATTATTTTTCAAGGGGCTCCTCGGTGGCTCAGTCAGTTAGGCATCTTACTCTTGATTTGGGCTCGGGTCATGATCTTGGGAGTTCTGGGATTGAGTTCTGTGTTGGGCTCACCGCTCCAGGGGTGAGTGTGCTTATCTCCCTCTCCCTCTGCCCCTTCGCCTGCTTGCACACTCTCTCGCTCTCTCTCTCAAATAAATAAATAAACCTTTGAAAAAAATTTTTAATAATTAAACCTCAATTAATTACACCAATGAAAGTGGTTACATGGAAAATCCAAAAAAGCAAACGATCTACAAATGTTAACTTTTGTTTGTTTTTATACTTATGCCTCTCCAAACTGATTTTGCTACACCAGTATTTTAATTAGTTTGCAATTTTGTAAATCCATTACACCTAATGATAATGACCAGCAAGTGCATAGCTATCTGACTTCCGAAGGGAAGGCAGCTGGCCTGGGACTGGGACGAGGTTACAGCTAATCTACAAACTCACCAGTTGGTATGCAGACAATCCTGAGGGGACCAGTTCTGCTTTCTGAAAACATGGACCTGGCATAGGAGATTGTTTTTACAAATTAATTTCTTCTCTTGTTATATTCAAAGCTAGCAAATTACCACAGTAGCACATCTTTCAATGGTGACTTAAGTCACCATATTCCACAATCTCTAGTTCTTAAGCAAGACTGAACATGTGGTTACTGTCTTGTATATCAGCAAAACATTAATCAACAAAATATTGTTGATTAGAAATCAGTTATGTGAGAGGAACTATGTCAACAGTACAGAACATTGGGGAATGCTGGCCTGGCTAATTGCAGCCAAATGTTAGGCACTCTTTTTGGGTCCTCACTGCTCTTACCAACAAATCTTTGGGAAAGCAGTTGCTTCCTTTCTTCCTTGAGACTTTTGACCATCAGAGTTCAGCTTCTCTTTTCATCTTCAACACCTGTGAGGTTTTCTGCAGTGGACTGGAGATTGGGTTTTAGAAACACCTGTTCCAAAGACGGGTTTTCATTTATCTACAAATTATACATGAATAAAAGTGGCTGGAAAATTACTTAAAATTTGCTTATTTACTTGCATTCTAACCTCCCTTAAGGTTTTAGATGTTTCTGGCTACTTCTTAGGTGCCTTGCTTAATGGTCTGTGGCCAATTGCCATGGTGAAGGAGAATTAATAACAATTCTTACTTCTGTTAATACTTGTAAAACATACTCTTTCTTCGTTTATTAAAAAAAAAAGATCCTGGCAAATCTCGTCTGATTTAAAAGGATTAAACAATTTTTAGAAACACTAGTCTGTATTTAGAGCTGTGGAGAAATTTCAGCTGAATGTGTTAACCATCGTATGACAAATGCAGACACTGTTCTGTTCACGGTCAGCTCTGACTGAGCTTGACATTGGCTTTTTCAAGCTGTTTGAGTGTAAATTTAGCTTAAAACAATTCTGAATGGAGTGAAGTCACTTCGTGGTCCAAATAATCTTTTTTTTTTTTCCTTTAGAACTCTATTATAACCAGTCATTTTGGGCCAATCAAAAGGATCTAGTTCATCCTTTTCCCAAGAAGTTACAATAAAATTTGAATTTGATTCTGTTTGTATAAAGTCCCACTTATTACCAAGGCAACTCTACATTTTTTATGTTTCCAGAAAACTTTAAAAGCACCAATATAGATTAAAAAATGAACTAGGTAACAGTTTAGTTAATAGAACACAGAATTTGAAACCTAAGTTCCAGCCTTGTTTTGCTCAGGGCTTGTTTTTAGCTGGATTTGAGCATATCATTAACCTTATTAGGCCCCAATTTGTTAAATGGGAATAAGACTGCCTTTACCCCAAAGATGGTCATATTCTTAACGATATGATAGCTGAGCCCCTTGGAGGGAAATGTAATGACCTTCGGCAATGTTGTTCTTGTTCAATATTTGTTGCGTAATTACTTTATATATTTAAAAGTTTGAAGAATGGGCGCCTGTGTGGCTCAGATGGTTAAGCATCTGCCTTTGGCTCAGGTCATGATCCGGGGTCCTGGGATTGAGTCCAGCATCAGGAGCTCTACTCCTTGGGGACCCTGCTTCTCCCTCTGCCTCTCTCTCTGTCTCTCATGAATAAAAATAAATAAATAAATAAATAAATGTAATAAGGTTTGAAGATCAAAATCAGACAAGAATGGAATCCCTAATGCCTCCAGGCCACTAGAGTATGTATTCTCTCTTTTTTTTTTTTTTTTTGAAGATTTTATTTATTTACTTATTTATTTGTTTATTTGAGAGAGAGCATGGTGAGCTGGGGGAAGGGGAAAATGGAGAGGGGCAGAGAGAGAGTCTTGAGAAGACTTCATGCTAAACCTGATGGAGGGGATCTCAGGGCCCCGAGACCACGATCTGAGCAGAAATCAAGAGTCAGAGGCTTAACCAACTGAGCCACCCAGGTGCCCCATAGAGTATGTATTCTTTAGCTTTCTGTGCAATACCAGGAAGGCAGTTAGTCGACAAAAACTTATAAAATACATGAATCAAGTAATCCAGACCAAATTGTCATGTTTGAACACACAGTTAAGTCATCTCTCACTTTAATACATCCAGAACCTTCAGTCTTCTGTGTCATTCTTCAGGTAATGATAGTATCTCCATTTTTTCAGAAGGAAATACGGGTACAGACAAATTAGGTGAGCAACCCAATGTCAAAAATCAGAAATTTCTTCTCTCTTGAGATCCTTTCTGCTCTATGTTTCTGTGATCTTCGTAATAGAAACAAAATGATTTGGAGGTTCAAGCATTGTTTCCAGATATTATTGATGGGGAATAATTAGCATGCCTAATTTATTAGCCTTAGTCAAGTCTGTTTGAGATAAAAGTCAAGCAAATGGCAGCAAATAAGTTTTCCTTAACAGGTTTTTAAAGTATCACTCCCAAACACTCAAATATAGACAATTCTCTTCATTTTCTTTGTATTCATTTGACTACCCCATAGTTTATTATTCACATGTCTGTTTTGTACACTTTGTACCAGACAAGTCTGGGCATGCAAAGATTGTAGCAAGTTTACAAAAGCCACTTAACATATTTGGTTGTCATTTAAATTATGACTTTGAAAACACAGAAGACAAGCCCTTTTACAGTGATAGGCAGGTTTACATAAGTTGCTGCACAAACTAAGTTCAAAATAACTTCAGTTCATATTGAAAAAGTTATTCTTCCTTTGCCAATCTGCCATAATAGTCTAACATTTAAAAAAAAAAAAACTATCCGTGGTAATTATTAAGTATGAAAGGGAGTTTTTCGGCACCTCTTCTCCTCTGTATCCTTTCCGTGAGTCATGGAAATTGCAGCCACCAGAGCTTTCTAGTGATGACTGAGTGAAATCTATCTGTTCCTCCAAAGCACTTCCCCTGACACGTTGTACATCAGGGAGAGCAAGCCAAGAGACAGTCTTTTTTTTTTTAAATATATTTTATTTATTTATTTGACAGAGAGAGATATCACAAGTAGGCAGAGAGGCAGAGGGAAGAAGCAGGCTCCCTGCTGAGCAGAGAGCCCAACACGGGGCTCGATCCCAGGACCCTAGGATCATGACCCCAGCCGAAGGTAGAGGCTTAACCCACTGAGCCATCCAGGCGCCCCCCAAGAGACAGTCTTAGGAACACAGATAGGACTTGGGGTTCGTTCATTTGCTTCACCCAGTATCTCTTTTTGATTTGCTCTAGGTTCTGTTGATGACTCAAGCATGTTCAGGTTAAAAAGGAAAAAAAAGACTCCTGCTGTAGGGTGCCAACAGAGACCCCCAAGTCAGGAGGCGTGTGGTGTGGAGTGCGCATGTGCGGGAAGGGCCAGCGCCGCGAGCAGTGGCCAAGGATATGTCCTGCTCTTCCTACCAGCAGCACCTCTGAGATGGAGAGAACGACGCCCATCCCAAAGAACCTTTTTCAGGGTTAAATGAAATTCCCAATGTTAACGGCTCAGCATGGTGTCTGACAGAATATGGGTTCCGCAAGAGTTGTTGTTTTTTTTTTCTTTTTTTAAGATTTTATTTATTTATTGAAAAGAGAGAGAGAGAGAGAGATCACAAGTAGGCAGAGCAGCCGGCAGAGAGAGAGGGGGAAGCAGGCTCCCCGCTGAGCAGAGAGCCTGATGCGGGGCTGGATCCCAGGACCCTGAGACCATGACCTGAGCCAAAGGCAGAGGCTTAACCCACTGAGCCACCCAGGCGCCCAAGAGTTGTTGTTGTAGACTGGCGTTGAGCCAGGCTATATAATTTAGTCTAAGAATAAAGTGAAGAATTTACAAGGATGAATCAAGAAAAAAGACCATTCTCAGGAGTGAAATATTTGTATTACAGGACTTTAAAAATAATAGCATATAGTAACAGAACTACATGCATAAAATAACAGGCAAACCTGTTTTAATGAACAAATAAGAACCACTTAGAATTATCATAGCAAAATATACTGGAAAGGGGTGTTAGAGCTACTTGATTTCAATTCTAGCTTTGTCCCTTGAGCAAATTTCTTTGTCTTTGATCTTTGGCTTCTTCACCTATTAAATCACACATTGCAGGGTGTAGTGAGGATAATATATTAAAACTATATTCATGTCTGTCTATCTACCTAGCTATCATCCATCTATAGAGAGTATACAATAAACCATGCAGAGTCATGAGCATTCCAATATTATCATAAATTTTTTACTCAAGCAGGATTTAAAAATAATTTTAAACATGAAAAATTAGTCTGATGCATGTAAACATTCTCTTTGAAATTATTTACGTTATTGCTTACCTAATCATGTTGTCATTTATATAATAAAAAATTAACCTCGAGGAGGTTGTGATTGTGTTGGGGAGTGACTTCTGGGGTGGATGGCAAAGTTCTATTTCTTGGCCTAGGTGATAATTATAAGGGTGTGTCTGTCTTGAAATTACTCATTGAGCTATATATTTGTTTTGTGTGGATTTTAGTGCCTGTGTTTTATTACACAATACAAAAACTTTTAATAAAAGAATTTATTCCACCCAGTTACTATATGAACTACTTACTACAAAGGTGAAATCATAGAGGACTGACTTAGGGAGGTTATATTATATTTTTTAAACACATTAAATAGAATTAACATGTAAGTAAATGAGTGATCTTGAGTCCTATCCTTTTATTGGGTTCTTCTACCAATGTACCAAATTGCTATCTGAGTTTTCCATTTTCACGTGAAAAATTTTAGATGCTGTAAATATAAAGTGGAATTGATATCACCTTAGACAGAAACAGAGCTTACATGGCAATACGTGTAATCAACATGGTTAATTAAAAAAGATGAATCTGACCATAACATGGCCTCATGATTTCAGTCCCAGTAAGCATGGTAGTACCTGCTAAGGAATAAAAAAGTATAGACAGTTAAAAAGAGATCACTGGGTGACAAGTTGAATAGGAGTCCACTTTTGTGTGGTTATTAAAAGAACAAAAAGATGCCTTAGCTATAATAAGTAGGTATTGAACAAGTTACTATTATCTCCAGTGAAAAATGCAAAAATTGCAATTATGCTATTTCTATGTAAAAAACATATGGATAGGTACCTTCGGGATATTTTGGTTATAAAGAAGAGGAACTTACTCAAGCTTTCTCTCGGTCAGGGCACCTGGGAAGCTCAGTCAGTTGGGTGTCTGACTCGTGGCTTCGGCCCACTTCATCATCTGAGATGGTGGTGAGGTCGAACCTTGTACCAGGCTCCACACACAGCATAGAGTCTGCTTGAGATTCCCTTCCTCTCCCCCAACCTCTTCCTCCACTCATGCACAAGCTCTCTCTCTCATTTGCTGTCTCTCTCAAATAAATAAATAAAATCTTTTTAAATAAAAGCTTTCTCTTGGTAAAGGAATGTACAGGTATCTTATGACATCCAAGACTGCATAAGGAATTTTCAGAAGCAGAGAACTTGTCAAGAACCAATGAAAGCCTGGGCTCTCTCTTTTGCCCCCATGGACTCTTGCTCTCTTCTCTCCGCAGATCATCTCCCACTCCTTGACAATCTACATTCATGCCCCTGAATGGCTGCTCTATATTTCCAGATCTCCTGTGGCTGGCATCTGATACTAAAGGACTCATTCTGTCTGAGCCCCAATTCCAAATAACTGTGGGCAGAAGAGACTGTGGGAGGCATTGTAGAAGTGAGAGGCAATGACTTTACTAGAACTCAGCACAATGACATGACCACTAACATGGGTCACTCTTGCTTTCCACAAGCACTGAACTACCATGAGTCAGATTGCTAAGAATTCAAGGATGAATAATGCCTAGTTCCTGTCCTGGAAGAGGTCAGACTTCAGAAAACAAGACAGAATGTCTAAAGAAACTCTTTAAAAGTGGGTAAGATGAAAGAAGTATGAAAAAAGTCTTTCAGGTTCCGAGGGGAGGTGATGACTAGTTTTACAGAGGAAATTATAGTAGAACAATCTTGTAGAATAAGTATTAAAACTTGCAAAGTAAAAGAAAGCAAAAAATACATTCATTAATTTCCATGAAAATTGAGTATTTCTCCTCAACGAAAGACATTATGGCTCAAGTTTTGACAGATCCAAGAGAAGACTTTTGCAATATCTAAAACTGACAAGGATCTAAGGCAAATCAGTATGAAAAAAGGATGGGGAAACATCGTGAATGAGCAATCACAAGGGGAGAAAACCAAAGGCACCAAATATCATTCATCCACAATCAGCTTGCACCAGTTAGACCAGCAAAATTAGCAAGCTGGACAGTGTGCCAAGAGTGGGCAAGGGCTGTGGGACTATAGACTCCAGGACAGAGACATTCATATTTCGTCCACCCTGGAGAACACTCTCCCTGAGCTTATCAAAACCTGCATTAATACTCTGCATCCAGCCCAGGAGTAGGGGCACAAAGTAGAGAGACCAGCTTGGAAGGGTTTTCTGTGCCATGAATTTGGTTTTGATTCTAAAGATAATGGAGGATCCAGAGAAGATTCAAAGAAGGTCAGTGACATGGCCAGGACAAAACTGATAGCAACATGGAGTTAAAAACAGAGTTTGGCGGGGAGGGACACCTTAGCAAATGAGCTAAGGGCATGTATATACAAAATGACATAGAGTGAGTCAAGCAGAATCCAAAATATAAGCAACTGCTGTATAAAAATGACAGAGTACCTTTAACAAAGATCAGAGATGAATCTGGAATTAAACATATTCTATTTAACCTTCATAGTCTTTTTTTTCCCATGCACCAGCTTCTATATGATTATTTTATTATGATTTTATTACAGAATATCGTTCAGAACTCCACAGAGTCCAAATATCAAAAGCATTGGTGAAAAATAAGATGGGTGCCTGGGTAGCTCAGTCAGTAAAGCATGCTACTCTTGATCTTGGGGGTGTGAGTTCAAGCCCCACATGGGGTGTAGAGATGACCTAAAGATTAAAATCTTAAAAAAAAAAAAGTACATTGAAATTGAAGAATAGAATCATTTTCCTTTGATCCTGTTTCGAAGGTAAAGTCTTGGCAGCATTTCGTGGTTCAGACAGTTCTCTTTTGTAGGACTGTTATGAAAATTTAGAGCCTAATTATACACAAGCTACTTTTCTCAAAGAATGCAACTACTTTGAATTTATGGGATTATGGATGATTTTTCAAAACTTGTTTTATATATTTTGTGGTTTCTACAATGAGGTTGTACCCCCACAACTCACCATTTTTCCAACTACATTCTGAGTTTCAATTTTGATGAATTTAGGATTTGTTGTTTTGGGTAGAATGCAACAGAATTATAAACCTTAAAGCTGAAACTGGTTTCTGCTGTGGAACTAATTGGTTGGCCCAGCTGGTAGATGGCGTCCCACTGCCCCAGTGGGTGGGGTTTTGGGGGGGGGGGGGGTTCCGGCAGAGTGGCCTGGCCATGAGAAGTAGGACTGTCAGGCCAGATACTGGTGCTTCTTTGCAGTGATGGGACCTATGGAAAACTTGTCATCTTAAAGGCATGAAGCTCACCAGTCCAAGGAACTGGATGGCCCATCAGTGCTTGTTAGCTTCTCTTTCGTATGTGCAGAGATTTAATTACCTCTATTCTTAGAAACTGTTCATTTTGGCTTCTGTAACCTGAATATTAATTAGCACCCTTTTTTCTTTCCTGTATATCTACCCATCTCAGGGCCATGCCAGTGCTGAGAATACACAGAGTCCTTTTTCTTGTTTGCTCCTAGTTTTCTAACGTTGCTTTCTCCCTCTGCCTCTCCCCCTGCTCTTTCTCAGCCTCCATCTGTTGTGTCTCCTTTTGTACCCCATGTTCTAAGGCTTAATGGCTTGTTTTCTTATTAATCCACTAGGAGACGGCATTGCGGCCCAGACACTATCTAGACCAACAGACTCTCTGGTCGGAACGTTCATGTGGTCTTCTCCAACAAGACTTCCCAGAGATTAGGTTGAAGGATTTATGCTCATTTGGCAAGGATGTATTCTAAAGCCAAAGAATCATGTAAACATTATATTACTTGCTAGAATGCTTTCTTTTTAAAGATACTGAAGATGCAGTCTAGCTCTTTATTTTGTTGAAAATATCATCCAATGATATGAAATGGTATTCAGTTGTGCCAGGGATTATAGTAGGTGCCAAGTTCCGTTTAGGCTACTGGTTTTAACTCAAGTGCCTTTAAAGAATTGCTTCATACTTTGTGGCTATTAAGACATAATTTAATATATTAAAGTAATAAATGAATAATAAATAATTAATACAGCCATGCTTTACTTAATACAATAGGTGAGCTCCAGAGGACTAGTATGTAAATAAAATTATGAATAGAAAAAAATAGCATTTTATCAAGTGAGTAAGCTATGTGAATAAATTCTATTGTTAATTGCTTAGTAATTAAAGAATCGTCCTGTAAATAAGGTGGCAGCATTATGAAGTGGAAAAAAAACGGAATTTGAAGTAAGAAGAATGAGGTTTCAATTCTGATTCTGCAAAGTGTGAGCGGTATTATATCAAGACAGCTTCAGTTTTCATCTGCAAAACAGGATTTATTTCATAATGTTATTGCCCTTTGCAAATTATAGAGTACTATACAGGTGTGAACTGTTTCTGGGATTACCTGTAGTCTTTTTTCTTTCTTCTTTTTTAAAGAGAGAGAGAGCGAGCAAGGGGGGTGGGTGGAGGGACAGGAGAAGGAGCAGAGGGAGTGAGAAACCCAAGCAGACTCTGAGCTGAGCTCAGTGTCCAAGAAAGGGCTCCATCTCACAACCTTGAGATCAGGACCTGAGCCAAAACCAAGAATCCAAAATGTAATGCTTGACGAATCACGCCACCCAGGGACCCCTACCTGCAGAGCCTTTTAATATGCCTGCTCTTATGTGATCCTCCTGCAATCTGTGGCTGAGACACAGCCAATTTTATTATACTTTTCTTTTCTTTTTTAAGAAGGCTCTACTCACAAGGCTCAAACTCACCATCTCAAGATCAAGAGTCACACGCTCTGTTGACGGAACCAGCCGGGCGCCCCAGTACTTTTCTATGTAGACGCAGAAACTCAGGGTCAGAAAAGTCTAGTACTGAGCCAAAGTAACATTACCAAATGTGGCAGAGGTAAAGCTAAAATCTAAATTCTCTGACTCCTAAATTGGTACATTTTCTACTAGACCTCAGACTTTGGGAGTGGGGAAGGGGACGGGGAGGAAAGAGGAGATGAATACTTAAACATTAATATGCTTTTTCTCATGACAGCAGAAAGTGAAAGAAGATGGGCAACAGTTTTGGCTAAACCTCTGGTGGTGTCTCTTATAAGCTGCATGAGCTTGGATAGAATAGTTAACTGCATTCAGTCCCCATTTAGTCAACTATAAAATAAAGATAATAATATCTAATTTGTAGGGTGGCTAGGATTAAATAAAATGATATGTGACTTATACATGGTACATAATGAGCATTCATAAAAGAAAATATGAGTTCCAAATTCAGGTCTACATATGTGTGGGAGAGAAGAAATCAAATACATCTAATGTGGTTTGGGGAGAGCGGATAATTTTGCCTGCCTTGATCCTCGGGGCGTTGTGTTGAGGACACGCAGAAGAAAAACATTCTCTTTCATCTTCCATGAATTTCCTCAACTCCTGTCATTCTAGCCATCAGAATTGCCTGCAATGCAGAACATTCTTCCCATTTCTTCCTGAGAGGAAATAATGAAGTTATACATTGATTACTAAAGGAAATAGAAGATTTTCAGTCTCAATGGCAGACTGAGTACATAAATGTATACACTCTGCATTAAAATGCTAATAAATAATATTTTTGAAAATCCCAACAATAAAGAAAATAGGAGATTGTGCCATTGACAAACAGTGGAATTTGGGACGCCTGCAGAATCGGTTAAGCATCTGCCTTTGGCTCAGGTCGTCATGCTGGAGTCCTGGGATGGAGTCCTGCATCGGGGTCCTTGCTCAGTGAGGAGCCCGCTTCTGCCTCCGTCTGCACTGCCTGTCGCTCCCCCTGCTTGTGATCTCCCTTATTCTCTCTGTGACAAATAAATAAATGAAATCTTTTAAAAAACAAACAATGGAGTTCAACAAATTTCTGCAGAACAAAAAGTGCACAGAATTGGCTCACGATGAAATAGGCCCTAGGAAACCCAGATTATCAAGATGGACTGTACTGCAAGCATTGAAAGTGGGCGGGAACCCACACGATAGCACCTGGAAAGACTTGGGACTCCTGTTGGAGGCATGAAGTGGAGCTGAACACAGGGGATCTGCTGAAGATTAAAGATTAAAATACATTAAAATCAGTCATTCCCCATCTGCCTCCTCATCCCTGTATGTCTTGTACCCAGCTGCTTAGCCCCCAAACAAAGAAAAAACAACTTTTCTGAAAACATCAAAAAAGCTCTCCAGGAAGAACTACAGTAGTTAGAACAGTATTGGTGATCCAGGTAAAACGTACCTCCTTCAGCATTCCGTGGAATGGTGCCTCCTCCCAGCCTACCTGCCTGGTGGAAAGCGACATGGGTTCCGATGAAAACCCCACCACTTGATCCTGTACTCCCAGTCAGACTGAATTTTCAAGTATAAACAGACACCCACAGTTCATCAGATGTTTGAATCAAGCCTGCAAACTGGAAGGGAAGGAACACATAAACAAAGAGAAAAACTGTCCCCAAAAGAGACAGAACTAATTCATGAAACTGAAAATAACATTTTAAGTAATATAATTAGTACCACCCCAGAGATACGTGCAATATGCCCATGAAAGAAGGATAGAATGCCATGAAATAAAAACAGTAAGAAAATTAGAGAGTTCTTGCAAATAAACTAAAAAGAAAAATATTGCTGAAATTACACATTCAGTAGAAGGGTAGGAAGATAAAGTCAAAGAAATCTCTCAGAAAGTAAACCAAATGACACACATACAGAAAACTGAACCAAAAAACAGGGATAGGGAGGCTTAATCAAGGAGGTCTAACATACAACTTTTAAAAATCCCAGAAGAGGCACGTGGGCGGCCAGTTGGTTAAGCAACTGCCTTCAGCTCACATCATGATCTTGGAGCCCCTGGATCGAGTCCCATATCAGGCCCTCTGATTGGCAGGGAGTCTGCTTCTCCCTCTGACCTCTCCCCTCTCTCTCATTCTCTCTCTTTCTCATATAAATAAATAAAATCTTTTTTAAAAATCCCAGAACCTAAACCCCCCCAAAAAACAGAAAGAATGAGTTTATTCAAAAAATAACGTGTTTATCCAAAAAATAACGTAAGTTCTAGAAGTTGTAGCAAAAGAGACTGAAAAGATATCCAGAAAGATAAGTGAAATAAGAGCCACACCAGAAATTTCACTGTGAAATTTGAGAACCCCAGAGATTAAAAAAAATAAAAAGTTCTAAAACAGAAAGGAACAAGTCTATAAAACACGTATTCCACCAGAATGATGACAAAGTAAAGACAGGCAAGTCCCCGCAGAATTTACTAGAATCCCGCACCCTTTTACTAGAAACCCTGGGGAAATTTTCCTGGTAACTGAGGGGTGAGATCTAGCACACAGGGGGTACGAGCGAGGAGAGTCATGAAAGATCGTGCCATGATGACGTCATGCAAAGTGGCACTTTCAGAACATGGCCTGGTCCAGATCAGGGCATGGGGATCCTGGAAAGGAGGTCCCTGGGAGAAAAAAATGGTATGACCTTTTACTGAGGTCAGACAGAATGACTGTGCACTCAGAAAAATTAAACGAAGATATAATAAAGGTGTTGGATCCAAAGAGGCAAACAAAAATCAATAAAAGAAAACCACAGTCTAAATAAGAAAAAACCTGGAATTTCAAAAAGAACAATGGGCTAGTTTCCAAGCAATGGATACTATGAATAAGAACCTGGATGAGAGTAAGGAGAAGGTGGAGAAGACATATGTTAATCCTTAAGGTCTTTCTTTCAACAACAATGAAAGGGTAATTAGAAACTCAAGAGACAAAGTTTAAGAAAGACATTTTCCAAATACAAGGCAAACTAAAATGTGACATGACTGAAATTTATGTTAAGACCATTCTCATTTAGGTGCTCAGAAGTGCTGGTGAGAAAGCACTGTGTTCATAGACATTATTTGACTGCTGAGGGAACAGCAGCATTTATAGTCACAATAATATGTATGTTGCTAATTATTTTTAATATTTAGAATCAACTTGTAGACAAATAGCAGAAAAGTTCATTATGGTTGCAATGCAAACTATCAATGCAACCGACTTCGATATTTTAAGACAAATACCAAATTTCAGCTGACAAAGGTCAAGACTGAGAGAAAGAGCTGGGGAACTAATATTCATAACATGAATTGGGGGGGCAGTCCATTGTATGGAACAAGAAATGGAAGTTTAAGTGTGCTGTGAGAGTTGCAACAGTGCCAGGAAACTAGATCTGTAAGAGTCATAGCAAGAAGTAAATAGATAATGTTTAAGTTGGTAAATCAATACTGGAGGTAAGACTTCCTACAGAATGGGAGAAGATATTTGCACATTCATATCCCATAAAGGGTTAGTACCCAAAATATATAAAGAACTTACACAACTTAACACCAAGAAAATAATCTGATTTAAAATGAACAGAAGGGGTGCCTGGGTGGCTCAGTAGGTTAAAGCCTCTGCCTTTAGCTCAGGTCACGATCCCAGAGTCCTGGGATTGAGCCCTGCATTGGGCTCTCTGCTCGGCAGGGAACCTGCTTCCTCCTCTCTCTGCCTGCCTCTCTGCCTACTTGTGATCTCTGTCTGTCGAATAAATATATAAAAACTTCTAAAAAAATTAAAAATAATTTAAATGAACAGAAGACATGAACAGACATTTCTTCAAAGAAAACAAGAGACACATGAAAAGATGCTCATCATCACTCATCATCAGGGAAATGCAAATGAAAACCACAATGAGATATCACCCCACACCTGTTAGAATGGCTAGAATCAAAACCACAAGAAGAAATGAGTGTTGGTGAGGAGGTGGAGAAAAAGGAACCCTCGTGCACTGTTGGTGGGAATGCAGACTTGTGTGGTGACTGTGGAAGACTGCCTGCATGTTTCTCAAAAAACTAAAAACAGAACTACAATATGATCCAGTAATTCCACTACTGGGTGTTTACCCAAAGAATACAAAAGCACTAATTTGAAAAAATATGCACCCCACGTTTATTGCAGCATTATTTACAATTGCCTAATTATGGAAGCAGCTCCATGTCCATTGATAGGTGAATGGATAAAGAAGATGTGGTGGATACACACACACACACACACACACACACACACATATACAATGAAATATTACTCAGCCATAAAAAAGAATGAAATATTGCCATTTGATAAATGCCATATGATAAGATTGAGATATCTTTATCTTTAAGATAAACACCATATGATTTCGCTCATATGTGGAATTTAAGAAAAAAACAAACAAAAGAGACAAAATAAAAAAAAACAAACTCTTAACCGTAGAGAACAAACTGGTGGTTACCAGAGGGGAGATGGGTGGGGTATGGGTGAAACAGGTGAAGGGGATTAAGAGTGCACTTATCATGATGAGCACTGAACGATGCATAGAATTGTGAAATCACTATATTGTACCCCTGAAACTAATACAACACTGTATGTTAACTGTACTAGAATTTTTTAAAAAGAAAAAAAGAGAAAGTGAGCTATCAAGTCATGAAAAGACATGGAGAAACTAAATAAATTTTTAAAAATAGTAGTGGTGTAGATGTATAATTTACGGACATGTTAACTATTTGAATAAATGAAAATAGAACAGGGCTTAAAGCAAGGAGTAGGAAGAGAGAAAGAGAAGAAGGGAGAAAGGGACTGTTTGCTTTCATTATAATCCTTTATAATTGGAGTTTTTCTGTGAAAAAAATAATTGTAAAATTATAAAATTTATAAAAATTAATTGTAAAAATTATATTTTTATGTGATGAAATTATAAATTTTATCTTTTCAGTTTAGGTAAAGTTAGGTACACATTGCATATTATGTCAACAGTTTTATATGCTTCCATTCTGCATGTTGACCACTTGAGTAAGTACTATTATTATTCCCATTTTGCAGGTAGGACACTGAGACTTAGAGGTGTCAAATAATTACTCACTGCACAGCTTGTAAGAGCAGAACCAAAATTATAGCCCAGGTCAAAGGAGCTCTTATTCACATGTGGTATTGCCATTCAAGTCTTGTTCAGCCTGATTGTCCAGCGCTCAAGTGAATGGTGCAAATTTACCTGAGCATAGGGAGAGTGCCAGCTATGGTGGACGGGGAGGGCTTCCTTCATACATCTAAGAGTTATGTGTCTACAGGTTATACATCCCAGACTCAGGAGAAACAAACCTCGCTGACTGTTGATGGGACTGTTTTAAAGAAGACAACAACTGTGATGACAGAAGTTTCTAGAAAGAGTTCTCCATGTGGACTCACAGAATTTCTAGAAAAACGATTTATATAAACCCATTAATTTTGCTCTGAGGTGGTCTCCACCCCAGGGAATCCCTGCACAGCACCAACAGCACCCACACTCAAATAGTATCATTAAAACCATGAATACTGTTATGCTGAAAAAAATAAATAAATATTTTTTTTAAAAAAACCCATCAGGTTTGGGGTCTTGAACTTTCTGTTTGTAACTGAGTCAATATGGCTTCAGCACAGCTGTTTGCCCCTGTCTTTAATTTTGTTTGAAGAAGCACACAATAGGGGCACCCAGGTGGCTCAGGTGGTAATTTGGCTCAGGTCTTGATCTCAGCGTCCTGGGATCCAGCCCAGCGTCATCGGATTCTGCTCAACAGGGAGTCCGCTTTTCCCTCTCCCTCTGTGCTCTTGATTGTTCTCAAGTAAATAAATAAAATCTTAAAAAAAAAAAAAAGAAGCACACAATGTATTGTATTGCCTATATAATTGTGAAAAGGTTACTGTTTTATTTTGCAAATACTTTTAATGGATGGGGGGAAAGCACATCCTAACAAAGCCACTGTTTTAAAAAAAAAAAGAGCTACCTTTTGTCTTAATTTCAAATTTTCTGCTATCATCCTGCTCTTGACAACTTCCTATTTCAGCAGACAGTTTCTCTGATGCGTCAAAGCATGGTGCATATTTCTAGGGCATATCTTACTATCTTTCACTTAAATAACTTATTTTTCAAACCATACTCAGGGTCCAGCTTGTCCAGGTCCTACCTCCTGATGCTGACAGTGTGTCCATTCTTTGACCTTTACAAGCTGCTTTCTGAGTTCTGATGGTTTGAGCTGTAAAAGACGCATACAAAATATTGTCTCCATTAGACACACAAGCAATCAGACAAATGTACCTGCTTTGATAATTTCACTGTGTGCTGGGTCCTTCAGTATCTTACTCTTTTGGTTTTTCCCATTCTCTCCATCCTATCATCCACCGACTTCTGGAATGACTAGTCTTCACTTCCCATGTCTCCTTCATTACTTTTCTACTCCTCCTCAACCTCCTGAAATCCAACTTCTTGCCCTGCCGTAACACAAGTCCTGTTGGGCAGGGAGGGTGCACTCTGGGTCACTCCCACTCATATCCCAGAGCTTAAGGTGACTCCTTTCCATCATATGTCAGGCATTTTTAAAATATGCTTTGTTGGGGGATACTTACATAGGTCACAGGTAATTAAGAGGTTAGGCACGGAGCTCCTGATCCTTTCATCATCCTATAGACAGGTTCCTCCCAGGTGAGGGAGTCTCCCTCCATTGGTCTTCCCTTTGAGGGCAAGCAAGAGAGAACTGTCTTGTTTGAAGGATTTGGGCCTCTGCTGTTTAAGGAGTTATCTGGCAACTCCAGATGTCTAGCCTGGGGAGACTTGATGGCTCATAAAATATTGCAACTCCCTAAGCTAGGGGAAGGAAGCTGCAAATCTCGGGGGAAGCTAAGCAAGGGTTCAGGGATTCCGCGTCTCATACCCGTCGTGTTCCTGCCCCTGGACCACTCCCCATCCCAGTTAACTCATTGTCTAGACAACCCAGAATTAGTTCCCTTCCCCACTTGAGAACAATTCTGTTCATCTCATAACAGGCTCCTAGCTCCCCTCAAGCTGTTATAGCGGAAAGTAGAAGTCAACACTTGAGTAGCCGAACAGAGCAGAAGCTATTCAGTCCTTATCTTTTTATCTCTTCAGAACCCTCGATACCATTGACTGCTACTTTTCTTGAAATGCAAACTTCTTTTGACTTTCCCAAGGTTACTCTTTGTTCATTCTTCTGTTGCTCTGACCTCCAACTCATTCCCCAGCTCCTTCTATGCCATCTAAATGTGGAAGTTGTAAAAAGTGAATGGATGATATTTAAAAGGGAAAAAAATCCTGGGGCACCTGTTTGGCTCAGTCACTTGAATGTCTGACCCTTGATTTTGGCTCAGGTCATGCTCTCAGGGTCGTGAGATCCAGCCCCGCCATGAGCTCCATGTTCGGCTGACAGTTGGCTTGAAGATTCTCCACCTCCCCACCACTGTCTCTCCCCACCCCTTCTAAAATAAATAAATAAAAGAATATATTTTTAAAAATTAGAAAATCCAAGAATTTTAACATTTGTATAATATTTAAAAATATAATTCATAGAAATATATGAAGAACCACTAGAAGAGTTGAGTGTGGTTTCTTCTAGGAAAATTAGGAATTAGGGGCAAGGAGGGATATTGTCTTTTGTAATAATCTTTATGCTCTATTTGACTTTTTAAACTAAACATAACTATTTGATTAAAATTTAAAATGTACCTTAAAAATCTCACTAAAAAGGCTGGAAGATAAATAAATCTCTATATGTACTGACATATGGAAATACCTCTAAGATTTGCTAAGAAGTAAAAATCACAAAGGAAACAGTGGTTAGTATGTGGCTATGTGCATACAAATACATGCACATACTGTGCTCAGGTACGTATAGGATCTCTCTGGGAACATGTAAGATAATTTCATAGGACAGCCTGACTCTGGGAAGGGAAACTGGATAGTCAGAGGACTGGGCCAACCCTGAGATTTTTTTCAAGGCATACCTACCCTTTTCAGCTTTTGGATTTTATTTCTATGCATTTTTTTTATTTATTCAAAACAAAATTCTCATCCCAATCTGGTTTAAACTAAGTTTTAGCCAATGGCTCTTGAGTGCAGTCTCCCAGAATCTTTTATTAAAAGGATAGAAGTTCATACCATTGCCTAAAACTAAGACTGATGGGCAACAATAAACAAGATTCTGGGAGGATTGAAACCATATTGAACACCCGTGCCCAACTCATGGCATGCCATCTTTAAGTCACAAAACAGAGACTAACTTCACAATGGTGGAAAATACTTGAAAACCTATGCCCCATTCACAGCTCACATTCACAGGTTTAGGGTTCCTTTGTTGTTCATTCTCATAGCTTAAAAGCTTAAGTATTGTGTGAGACACTGTCGTGGTGCTGGGGCTAAACCTGTGTGCCCGACCCTCACGGGCACAGTTGTGATGTGATTATAACCTCACGAGAAAACTGAGAAAGCAGTTTCTGCCCAGCTGGGACTGGTGTTCTGTTTTTGTTTTTTGTTTTTTTGAGACTGCCAGAGTAGTCTACCACCCAATCCCTCCCAGCCTACACGCACTCTTTGCTGTCTGTCTTCACACATCAAGAGACAGGAACTCCCGGATGACAGCCTGAGGTGGTGCAGAAGATTCCTCACAAGTAAAGAATGGCTGGCAGGGGCAGGCAGGAAGAATCCTGGTAGTTCTGCATGCCCAAATTGTATTTTCTTTGTTTGAATATTACAGAATTAGGCAGAGGGAACAGGATATTATGTCATTTCCTCAGAACACAAACGCAGTGGTGAGTACTGGCCAGAAACTCTAGTGAGGACTGGGAGCTGGATTCATCCACCTCCTCTCCACTGGGCATCTGTAATGAGATTTTTTTTACCATCACTCAGATCCAGAGTGAGCCCCAAAGCAACCCACATATCACACACTTCAAAATGTTGTTTTATTATTTATTCAGAAGATGTCAAATGAGGCCTATAAGAATATATTACAGTGAAGAGAAGGAAACAGCAGAGAAGACTTTCATGAGACCTCTGAAAACTTTAAAAAGTTTTTGAATTAAAAAAAAAAGACAAAACTTTTGAACACTGTGCTCTACCTAATAGAATACAGGAAGGTGTGGTCAACAGGAAATACAACAGGAAAGTCATAAAGAATAAATCGGGTAAGATGGAAAGACAGTAGAATGAAATTTAAAGGGTCATGGATAAGATTTAAAAAATAAGACAGCATGGAACCTAAAAACAAAATATCAAAATATGATCTATAAATCCTATAGAACTGGTTCTGTAGAAAATTAAATAAGTAATACAAAGAGAAATATTGGTAGACGGATCACATTAATGACCCTAATATATATTCTTCCTCTATATACCCTTTGCTCTGTATCTCTGAAGTCCCTTTCCCTTTGACTTGGGGCTCAGCCATGTGGCTTGCCAAAAAGACAGTAGGAAACTTGACTATTCAGAGGCTTGAAAAGTGCTTGAGAATTTATTTCTCTGCTTGCTCCTCTGCCGTTGCCATGAGACTGTGCGTAAGCTAGCCTTGGGAAGGCTGAGTGACCCCATGGAGCAGAGCCAAGTCATTCCAGCAAAAGTTAGACCCTAAACAGTCAATGGCCAGTCATCCTGCTGACCACAGACACAGAGGCAAGCCAAACTATTAGCTGAGTCTAGCTCATGCTGGCAGAATCACCAACTTGGAAATCTGTGAGACATAATACATGTTATTATTTAAAGACATTATGTTTTGAGATGGTTTGTCACACAGCAGTAGCTAACTGGCAACAAGCTTGAGAAAGTCTCTCAGAATTTAGGAGAAAATTGCAAAGAAACAAAAAGATGGGGGGTATAAGGGATGGAGAAAAGGAAATCTAATCTAACATGTACATAACTGCCAAAGACATAAGAATAAATCAAGCAGAAGTAATTATCAAAAGCAAAGTAAAAAACTCCAAATTCCTGGGCTGAGGAAAACCCATGTAATCAGATTAAAAGTGTTTACCAAGTGGCGCTCCTGGCTAACTCAGTCAGTGGAGTGTACAACTCTTGATCTCAAGGTTGTGAGTTCCAGTCCTACATTGACGGTAGAGATAACTTAAAAATAAAATCTTTTAAAAAAAGGTGTTCATCAAACTTGAGACAAAATTTATTTGAAAAGACTTATCCAGGACATAATCTAGCAAACTTTGAATTACACAAATATTTTCTTCATTGATCTACTAATATGGTAAATTACATTGATTCATTTTCAAATGCTGAAACTGTTTTGCATTCCTGAAATAAATCTCACTTGGATGTATCATCATTTTTATGTATTTGGGGGCATCATTTGTTGAATTTTTGTTGGGAATTTTATATGTTCATGTAGCATTGTCTGTAGCTTTCTTGTAATATCTTTATCTAGTTTCAGCATTAGAGTAATGCTGACCTCATAAAATGAGTTAGGAAGTATTCCCCTCTACTTATATTTTCCAGAAGAGGATATCTAGGCTTGGTATTATTTTGTCATTTAGTGTTGGGTAGAATTTGCCAGTGAAATCATTTGGGTCTAAATTTTTTGTCGTGAGAAAGTTTCTGTTTTATTTTATTTTACTACAAATTTGATGCATTTGATAGGTATAGGACTCTTTTAGGTCTTCCATTTTTTTCTTCAGTGTTTGTTTTTGTCTTTTGAAGAATAGATTCATTTTATCTCAGTTGTCAAATATACGGGTGGATGATTTTTCATAATATTTCCTAATTATTTTTTTACCATCTGTAGGTTCTGTAGTGATTATGGAAATTTGCAGCTTCTCTCTTTTATTTCTTGGTCAGTGCTGTAGGTTTTTCTTTTTTTTTTTTTATCTTATCAAAAACACAGCATTTAGTTTCACTGATTTTCTCTATTGCTTTTGTTTCTAATTTTATTCAGCTCAGCTCTGATCCTTTTCACTTTCTTCTTTCTGCTGGCACAGGGTTTAATTTGCTCCTCTTTTCCTGTTTTTTTAAAGTGGAAGTTTAGATGATTGTGTAGTAGGGACTGTTTGGATCCCCTGCCAATTTCAGTTCATATGTTGAAATATTAATCCCCAAAGTGATCCTTTTCAGAGTTGGGACTTTCGGGAGGTAATTAGGGTTAGACGAGGTCAGGAGGGTGGGGCCCTCATGATGTGGTTAGTGCCCTTATAAAAAGAGGACATAGGGAGTCTCTCTAAGAACCTGCCCATGCTGCCTTCCCATCTCAGTCTTCCAGCCTATGAGAAATACATGTTTGTTGAAGCCACCTGTCTGTGATTTGTTAAAGCAACCCAAGCTGACTGAGACAGACATTTTTTCTTTTTTAATTTAAGCATTTAGTTCTATAAATTTCCCCTAAGCTGCTTTAGGTGTATTCTGCATATTCTGTATATTCTGAATGCAAAATTTTATTTGCATTCAGTTTGAAATATTTTCTAATTATCTTTAGACTATATATATATATATGCATATGTATATATACATATACATAGACTGTATATATGCATATGTATATACATATATGCATATATATAGTCTAAAGATAATTATCTTTAGATATATACATATATAGTCCAATGTTTTAAGATTTTTTTTGGCATCTATTATTGACTTTTTTTTTTTTAAGATATTTATTTTTAAGCAATCTCCACACCCGATGTGGGGCTTGAACCCACAACCCTGAGATCAAGAGTAGCATGCTCCACCCACTGACCCAGCCAGGAGCCCCTATTATTGACTTTTATTTTATTTCATTATGGTCAAGAAACATTTAATATGATTTCAATTTTTTAAAAAATATCTAAAAGTTTATTTTATGATCCAGAATATGGAACATATTGATGAGATTGTAACTTTTCTGGTTGTCCGAGGAAGAGTAGTTATTACTTGGCCATGAAAGCATGCTAGCTAATTAACCTTTTCACTTTGCCTGAAACACATCATGGAAGTAGCCCCAAACAAATCATTGCAAATACATTCACATGTTTTAATCTCTCTATTGTATTCTTTCTTACAAGTCAAAATTTTCAGATTCAGCAAAAACCAAGAACAATGTATATTTTCTTTCTAAGAGGGAGCTTAAGACAACGTGATCCAAAAAAAGGTTTTAAGATAAAGGATATACAGATAAATCAGGCTAATAAAAACAAAAATACAGCAAGTATTACGTTACATTATTATTCAAAATAGAATCCAACACAAACACATTTAATGGAACCTAGAAAATATGCTCATTATTAACTTTGATGTGTTGAACAGAGCATCAAAATATAGAGAGCCAAAACTGACAAAAACTTAACAAGAATGTGAATGTTTAATATCCGTCTAAATACCTGACAGGTCAAATAGACAAGACATCTCAAGGAGATAGAGCAGATGTTGGCCAACTTCTGTAAGGAGCCAGGGAGTACCTATTTAGGTACTGTGAACCACTTGCAATCTCTGTCACAAATCCTACTTTGTTGTTTCACAACCCTTTAAAGTTGTAAATACCATTCCTCATTGGTGGAATGTACAATAATAATATATAATAAGCCACAGGCTGGATTTGGCTATGGGCCATGGTTTGCCAACCCCAAAATGGAAAATCCAATAATATATTTAATAAGGCAATATAACGAATTAAAGTAGACTTCAAACTTTGTACCTTACACGTTTTTCCTATGCTTATACAGTGATAGTTGTTTTGGTGGTGAGTTTAGAAACCCTCTTGAATTAGCTTAAGTGGTGAAGGTGCCATAATTAGGTGCCACAGAGTTCTCTCTCAGAAGCTATAATCCAGCTGGCTTCAGGTTCCCACCCAGGTACCTGCGACTATGACGAAGCGAACAGGTCTCAACCCCCGTGGATTATCAGAAAAAGCATTATCAGAAAAACGGGTTGTTGGGTCCTGGGTGTCTCAGTTGTTAAGCGGCTGCCTTTGGCTCAGGTCATGATCCCAGGGTCCTAGGATTGAGCCCCTCATCAGGCTCCCTGCTCCGCGGGAAGCCTGCTTCTCCCTCTCCTTCTGCCTCTCCTCCTGCTTGTGTTTGTGCTCTCCCTGTCTCTGTCTCTGTCAAATAAATAAATAAAATCTTAAAAAGAAGAAAAGGAAAAGAGGTTATCAACTGAGCAGAACCTGTGATGTGACAGCCTTTAGAGAACCAGCGTGTGCGAGCACACACAGTGCTCACGCAACGCTCATTTCTCCGAGAACGGGGCCTTCTAGTGTGATCCCATTTCTCTACTGCTCTTCAAGTTGTGGATCGCAACCTAGTCAGGAGAATAAAATCAAATTAGTGTCTTGCTTGGCATTTGAAGAAATGAAATAGAATAGCATAAAAAATATCAGAACATCTTACATGTACTGTTAAGTATTGGTTTGAGATTTTTCTATTTGTTTTATACAGAATTAAATAGTAGGCATTTACAAAATACTCAATTCCCAGGTACAACCACGACTGCAAAGGATCCCAGATCCCTTCTAGCTACGATGAAAGCCACCCATCCCTTCTCTCAGTCAGGCTTGATTTGACCCACTTGTACCTTATGGACTAAATTACCAATTCACCCACCTGCCCCCCCAACACATTCCGAAAAGAGGGCTGCCTGCAGGCATGAAAACGTGACACCAGACTTTAATTTTCTAACTGTATGAAGTTTTGGCGTGAAAGTTATGCTATCTTGGGAGATCACTAAGAGGGAGATCATTCATCTTTTTCTGTGTGCTGCACAATTTTAAGTAACTTTAGTGGTATCTACTCTTCGAAAGTTTGAAAAGACTCGGCTACAGAGCTAAATATACAGAGAGAATACGTACCTGTTTCATTGGCAGTTTTTTCAAAATGACCATTTTAACTCTTCCAAGGTTATCGTTCTATTCAGTTTTGCTACTTCCTTTTGCACTAATTTTGTTCATTTATGTAAAATAATTTATTTTGTCCAATTTTTCAAATATATTAATATTAATGTGTAGATCTTCTTTATACTTTTTAAATCTTTTCTGTATCTATCTCTTTTCTAATATTTAATGTTAAATGTTTATTTTTCTAACTATACTTGCCAGAGGTGTGTCTATTTTATTGTTGATTGTTGTTTTCAGAGAACTAGGTCTCAAATTTATTTGATTTTATAGTTTTTAAGTTTTAAAATTCATTTATTTTAGCTCTTATTCTTCCTTCTGCTTTCTTTAAATTAAAACAATTTTTTTTTTTTTTTACCGGGACACCAGGGTGGCTCAGTGGGTTAAGCACCTGCCTTCAGCTCAGGTCATGGTCTCAGGGTCCTGGGATGGAGCCCCACATCAGGCTCTCTTTTCAGCAGGGAGCCTGCTTCCCCTTCTCTCTCTGCCTGCCTCTCTGCCTACTTGTGATCTCTCTCTCTCTCTCTCTGTCAAATAAATAAATAAAATCTTTAAAAGAAAAAAAATTTTTTTTACCAATTTCTTGAAAATTCTTGATTTGTTTATTTTAATGTTTCCCAAATTAATAATGAAATCATTCCGAGTAACTAATTTACTTGAACGCAGTTTTGGCCTTATTTCATAACTGGAGTGTTTTATTTTTATTTATTTATTTATTTATTTTTAACTGGAATGTTTTAAATGTTTACTGACTCTCTCTACTTGAAACTTCTATTTTTAATTTCTAAATTATTGTGTTTTGACAATAGAATGCGAGCTATCTGATGTTGGCTTTTTGAAATTAAATTATTTTTCTATTTCTGATTAACATATGATTGATTTTTGTAGATATTTTAGTATCTGAACACATCTGGGTAGCTTGAACCCCTTTCTTTGAGAATTGTCTTCCCTCTCCCCAGAGTGGGTTTTGGCAATAAGTGACACCCCCACACCATACCACCCCACCTTCCCAGTAGCTAAATAAACAAAGTGGAGCCAATCGCATTTTTTCCTCAGGAATTGGGAGTTGAGGTTCAGTGATGATAGGGAACTTTGCTGGTTGTTCCTACAGTGGGGAACTCATACTCCACCTTGTGTGTAGAAAATTAATTTGGGGAGTGGGGGACAACTGAGTGAATTATTGGCTCTTGCAGCTTTCCAGCTTCCCGCTTCCTGTTTTATTTTTGTCTTGAAGCCTGACTGTATTTCAACCTTTGCTTCCAAGAGGTACTTCTGTATTCTATAGTAAACTCCTGTTCTTGGCTTCAGGTAGTATGAGTCGATTTCTATTACTCATGTAAACAAGGTATGAAGGTTTGCTCTGTTTGGAAAACTGAACTCAGTTTCTCTTTGTTCCCTTAGCAAAGGTTTATACCGCTCTGTGGGGGAGAGCAGCTCCCTTAGAGAAGTAAACATTTTAACTCCCTTTCAGGCAGTGGGAATCGGAGAACTGTGATATCTAAACACTGGGTTCTCTTTGTCCATGAGAAAGGAAAACTGCTCATTTTTTCTTGACATTCAGCGCTTTTTCTAATTTAGAATCAGGGGCTGATATGAAAGAAAAGAAACAGGAATTTTTGGTGTGGAAAGGAGCTTGGCTTCAGAACTGGAGGAGACTGGGGGAAAATGTTGAAGCTAATTGAGAATTCTGGA
This sequence comes from Meles meles, assembly GCF_922984935.1. Classification (NCBI taxonomy): domain Eukaryota; kingdom Metazoa; phylum Chordata; class Mammalia; order Carnivora; family Mustelidae; genus Meles; species Meles meles. The sequence goes on along the minus strand of NC_060067.1, from coordinate 171,357,411 downwards.
AATGGAGCCATTTTCCAGGAAGCAGCAGGTGAGTGGGCAAGAAAAGGGCCTCTGCAGGAGGCAGCCTTTGGCCTCCTGGAGCTATGTTGTCACCGACTCCTTACTGACCACCGACCTCTGTTTTTAATCACTGGCGTGAACAAAGCTTTATTCTCTTATTTCTTTTTGCTTCCACTTTTACTCCCGCTTCCCTAACCTCCATAGGCAAGCTTTCTAATACATTTGAGATCTTATGTGTTCTTTAATTTGTTCTTGTGAAAATATTTACTGTGGTTTTATGTGCATGAACTTTGAGATAGGATCACATACCATATAACTCATCATTTTGAAAGACAACCCAGTAACCCAGTTGTGCCTCCATTTTGACCTCAGTCTACTTACTTTCTCATTGATCAAGTTTTTCTTTCCAGCTTATCTCAACTCAGACAAAGGACCTGGCAGGCAAAGCATCCTAAGATGGGGACTGAAACTACCCTTCAGGACAATAACAACTGTCCTGACGCCAGCAAGACCCAGTGTGATTGACCCCAAGAAAATGATCAACCTGACCTCTACTGGCCACCTGCCACCCACCAACATTTGTCCCACATTTTCCTTATATAAACCTGGAAGTATTTTCAGCTCTTGGAGTCAGTCCATTATCTTCCCGGTATTGGCCTCACTGAAATGAATTCCTTTCTGGTTTCACCGCCATTCGTTTGTGAACGGCGGATGGCCAACCCTAGTCTTTTGGGGACCCTCAGAGCCAAGTGGGTGGACCCTGGTTACAATTTTTTAAGTGTACAATTAGTGGTTTTTAACATATTTACTACATTGTGCAAACATCGCCACTATTGTGCATGTATTATTAATTTACATAAAGGTATTTTTTGTATTGTCATTCTGTTTCTATTTTTGTCAACTGCCATTTTTAAAAAATCCATCTGTGCTGCTGCGCCCACTCTGGTTCATTGCTGCAGAGTATCCCATAGTGTGTGCTTACCACAGTTTCCTTAACATTCCCTTAATCTTATCCATTATCTTATCCATTAATCTTGAAAATAAAGCTGCCACCTATTTTACCTGCAAAAGATGGGATTTATTCGGGAATAGCAGAGAACTGTAACCCCAGACAAGCAAGCTATGGCAAAACCATAGGCTAGGCGACAGAACCCAGGAGAAAGCTCTTTAAAAGAGGAAAGGGGGACGCTGGGAGGGCTGTTGTAAACAAAAAGCCCATTGGAGTAATCTGGGAGTTGGGAGTATGGTGGTTTCCCATTGGCTGAGTTGTGATTGTCTGTCATTGGCTGGGCTGTTGCCAGGGCAAGAGGAAAATTCCCTTCCTCCTGCTGGAATAGTCAAGTAGTATCCATATGCAAGGTCCATCTCTTCCTGTTGGATTTGATGTTGACAAGGAGTGGTACGACATGAGGGCTCCCCCTGCCAAACCTCCCGACTCCATGTCCAGTGAGGTTTCCCTTTATTAACTTTCATGCCTCTGTAATGGACATCTAGTTATCTCCAAATCCCCACTCTCATAACCAATACTGCAGCGAGCATGCTACATGTGCCCTTGTGAACCAGTGTGAGAATTGCTCTTTTGGAGGGGTATTGCTGGGTACAGGCTAGGGGGCCACCCGATTTGAGGAAGTGCCACCAGATGGTTCCCTGGGATGGTCGCACCCATCCACACTTCCGTTACGGTGCCCACATCTCCATTGGCTCTCATTGTTATCATCAGCTTTCTACTTTATGCCAATCTAGCAAGTATAAAGGGATGTATTCTTATTTGTTGTCTTGTTTCTGTCATTACCACAAAGACTGCACACAGCTTCACACGTGTACCAGCCTTTTGGGCTTCCCCTTCTTGAATTGCCTGTTTTGCTGTCGTTGCTCTTGTTTGGGTTTGTACCTCTCTTTTTCTCGACCGGAGTTCTTGTGGTTTTTTTTTTTCTTTTCTTTTCTTTTTTTTCTTTCCCTGCATACTCTAAATATTTGACCATGTTTGGTTTAAGATACTGTAAATATCCCTTCCCAATCTGATCTCACTCTATTTTCCATGGTCTCTCATTTTCCATGGGGTTAGAAAATTCAAATGACCTGTACCCAGAGCCAGTGCCAGGCAACTGCCCAGCGCTCACACCAGTGGAAATCTCACACCCCCTTCACTAACCAACTACAAGGTGGAGAGCTGCCTGGCCCCTTCCACTGGTATCTGCTCTGTCACCATCTGGCATCACTGTGACAACTTCTAGTACTGCTCCCTCACCCCCATGCCTTCCAACAGCCATAAAACCACAGGTGGCCTGGACACCGAATGAGGTACTGAAGGAGGAGGCCCTTCCTTTGGGGTGTGTGGCAGTGGGGGTGGGAAAAGAGCAGAGAGCGATTCCTGTGGGAGAATTCTGAGGCAGTACAGTAGGCACAAACACTCCATTAGGCTTTGAAATACAGAAGATTTTAGTGAAGGTAAAAAGTGGTATAAAGAGTAGGTTTATAGGTCAAAGATCCTCAGGAAAAATGAGGAGTTGGGGACTACTGAGCATTTACCAGGGGCAGGAAGGGAACTGATAATCTACTGTAAGTCAGCAAAGGAGGCCCCTGGGTCTCAGCCCATAGGCCCCCTGTAGCTAAGGCTTAAATTAGACTCAAAGCCTTGAGTAAAATGTACCAGTAGAGTGACAGATTCCAGACCAAGGTGGCTTGGCTGGAAACAAAAAACAAAAAACAAAAAACAAAGCCAAATATTTGAGAATGCTGAGATCCAGTCTAATAATCATGCCAAATTACAATAACAAAATTCTGTACTTTGCTCCCACCCCTATTGTTAAGGTTTAAGCCCTAAGAGTTGGAGTCTGGTGATTGCCATGGGGGCAGATATGGTAGGAACCCGAAATGAGAGGAAACCAAGCCCCAAAGCCTTGCTTTAGGCGTTTGTCACCATGCAACACTGCTGGACAAAGGTGGAGGGGGCCTCCCTTCTGAAAACTCCTTGCACGAGAGGGTTGAAAGGCAGCATAAGTGGATGTTTACAAAAAGGAAAGACCCCTTTTGCGACCTCCCCAGTCTATTTTTCTTATTCATAACCTGAGACTAGGAAGTTTTAGTGGGAAACAGAGCTTAGACTACTCTTGCTGCCAAAATAAACAAACAAACAAACAAATAAATAACTAGATAAGAAGGTATGGTCCAACTTCAACTGTTTAGGTAACTGGTAAAATTATTCATAGAACTGCCTGGTCCAGCATGACAAGATTGCAACCACTGTATTGGGTTTTGGCACACAAGTTGACCAAAAATAACCTTGACAGGCAACTCACTAAGGCTCCATGGTGTTGTGTTGCCAGGACCAAAAAAGAAAAAGAGTCTGTTAAGTGGAGCCTTGCGGTTGACTTAACATCAGTCTCTGCTTACATTGTACCTCTCTGAAATTGAGAACTGCTCTGAAAGAACCAGAGCCAAGGATCGGAGAGACAGACCGTTCAAGACATCATATGAATCCCTGAATTCAGCCATGACGGAAGCAACTCCCGTTCATTCTGGTTACTTTCATTTCTTCCTTAAGACTGATGAAGCTGGATTTCTACTATGGGCAACCAAAATGTTCTGATTAGTTTAAGAGGTGTCAATACTGGAAAGGAGAGTAAAACTTTTGCTAATTACATGACCTACATAGAAAACCCCCGTCAAGCAGCTGAAAACTTACTCAGACAAGCATGAAAGATGATTTGCTTTCAATAAATGATGTTGGGATATTAGATCGTAATCTCATATTGAAATAAATTGCAAAAAGACAATTATTTTATTAATCCAAAAAAGAAATTGAAGAAAATATAGTCAAATAGTTATCTGATTTAGGAGTAGAAAGAGACTTCCTTGCATTCAAGGAAAAGTAGAAAACAAGCAAACAAAAACAGAAAAAGAGACAGACCTGTAAAAACTCTTCTGTTTTAATAATAGTAAATAACATTCATGGAATGAAAAATCCAAAGATAGGAAAGTTGAGAGGAGGATCAGGTTGGGAACTTCCAGGGGCCAATTCTGGGAGTAGAGAAGATGATTAATTAGACATATGGATATTTGTAGGAGCTACTCTCTTTCCAAATGAACTAGATTATACATGGGTAAAACTTAGGAGTGACCATAAAGTTAGAGACATATGTTTGAGACCAGTCAACGTGGTGATGATAGTTAAATCTATTAGAGTAGATGCGATCACCTAGGAATGAGAAAAGAAGTGGTCTAGAACCTTGTAGAACATTGATATTCAAGGAACATGGAGGAAGGAAAATCCAGATAGACTCTTAGTTACTTTAGGACAGGAGATATTCCAAGCCTGCCTTCTCTCATGGCCAAGATAATACCTAGCACTGTCCAGGTTATGTATTGTATGTTCAGTGCACACCTTTGTGATTGTTTCCATTTGTTTCTTAAATTAACTAACTTAAATTTAATTAAATGTCAATTCATATAAGTCAAAATTCAGTAGGCGTTAAATGTATTTCTTAGTACTCCTGTCCCTTAACCACTATTTTCCCTCCCTGGAATCAGTGAATATCAACACTTTCTTGTGCACCTTTCGGAGATAGTTTATATGTATACAAGCAAATAAGAATATATTTTCCTTCTTTTAAAAATTTTCTGGTTTCAACCCTCTCTCTTTTTAAAAATTTTACTTACTTGAGAGAGAGAAAACAAGTGGGGAAGGGCAGAAAGAGAGGAGAAATAGGCTCCCCACTGAGCAGGGAGTCTAATGCAGGGCTCGATCCCAGGACCCTGGGATCATGATCTGAGCCAAAGACAGCCACTTAACCAATGCCCCTCAACTCTTTTTTTAATTGACACAATATTTTAAAGACTATGTCATGTTACAAATAAAGAGCTTTTTCATTCTTTCTATGACTATATAGCATTTCAATTTATAGTTTACCATAATTTATTTAACCAGATCCTTTGATAACTATGTAGGTTATTCACAATCTTTTGATGAAACTAATAATGCTGAAATAGAAAATTTCGCATGTCATTTGATGGGTGGTGGTTTTGAAATGTTTCAACTTGGTTAGGCTGAACCATGGGCTTCACAATTCCCTTGTCTATATGTTTCCTATAAGGTAGGCCACAGGAGACATTTTTGCCACATCAGATTGGAGGGTGGATGTGAAGGTGCAGCCATATTGTTTTTTCCTTGGAAGATCAGGGCCCTTCACTCTCAAAAGTGGTTGCTTAGCTGTTAGCTCACCTCCTTACAGAGGAGCAGCCAGCTGTACCCACACTAACTTAAGAAAAAACTCTGCTATGTTTCCTTGTCTGTTTTTACAGCTTGCTTCTCTGGATTTAAGTGTGTAACCCCTTTGGAATTTGTCCATGTGTTTACCAAGTACTTTCAAGACCATTTGTCAAATACTTTGTTTTTTCCCCACTGATATAATGTCATCCTCATTATATTATGTATTTAGGTCTATTTCTGGACTTTCTCATCCTTTCTACTGATTTGTGTGTAATGCATTATTTATTGAAATACGCAATGTTTAAACATATCTGGTTAGTCCAAGCCCTTTTAATTACTCTTTTCAGAATTTTACTGGCAAATCTTAATTCATTTTTTATACAAAGTTTAGACTTAATTTCACTAATTTAAAAATCCATTTAGAATTTTTATTGGAATTAAATTAAATGTATAGATCAATTTAGAAACATTTGATAATTTCATGATATTGAGTCTTCCCCGTTAAGAACACAATACACTTTCCACTTAATCTGTTTTTCTTATGTGTCCAAAAGTAAATTTTTTTTTAAAGATTTTATTTATTTATTTGACAGAGAGAGAGATCACAAGTAGGCAGAGAGGCAGGCAGAGAGAGAGGAGGAAGCAGGCTCCCTGCGGAGCAGAGAGCCCGATGCAGGGCTCGATCCCAGGACCCTGAGATCATGACCTGAGCCGAAGGCAGAGGCTTAAACCACTGAGCCACTCAGGCACCCCCAAAAGTAAATTTTTGAAAAATTTTGCAGGAACTGAATATTTATTAGTACATTTATTCCTAGCTACTTTACTTCTTTGTGAAACCACTGAAATATGTGTTTTCTTCCATTATATTTTCTAATTGGCTATAATTTATACATTTCTTTGCCTTTGGCCTCTAAAGTGGAACATACCTAAATTGTTGCAGACTGGTTATTATTGCCTCTTTTTCCTCCTCTCTCTGCTCTGAGTGAGTTCCCTAGGCAGTCTTAAAAACAGTAAATTAAATACTGCATCTCTCTTGCAAATTTTTCTCTTAGCCACTCAGTTCCAAAATTCCTTAGCTAGGTCACAGATGGTGTCCCTCTCTGCTGGTATTTTAGTTAAATCAAGGTTATTGTTTATGCTTTTTTTTTCTCCTTTCAGGCCAAATAGTGGAGATATTTTTGGTTAAAATTGGAGTTTGATCTCATCAAATCTCCAAACGGAGCACTCAGGATGCTGGCCAGCACTGCTGTTATCTGTTCTGAGGCCCCCACTGGTGTGGATAATTGTGCAAGCCTGTAGAAATTGCTAAGGTCATGTTTTTATACCCTCTTGTAAACTGGTACTACTTTGCAGTGCTGAGAGTATAAAAATCATTCCGCTTCCATCACATTCATTAATTAGAAATGATTAGAACAGCAAGCGATGTTTGAGATCACACATCTAGTGTAAAGCTTTCATTTTACAAATGAAGAAGGCCAGAGTAAAGAAACTATAGTTAAAACTCTTCACAGTGTAGGGATAGAGGGAACATCCTTAAATATCATAAAAGCCATATACAAAAAGCCCACAGTGAATATCATTCCCAACAGGGAAAAACTGAGAGCTTTTCCCCTAAGGTCAGGGACACGACAGTGATGTCCACTTTCACCACTGTTGTTCAACAGAGTACTAGAAGTCCTGGCCTCAGTAACCAGACAACAAAAAGAAATAAATGGCATCCAAATCATCAAAGAAGAAGCCAAACTCTCACTCTTTACCGATGACATGATACTCTATGTGGAAAACCCAAAAACTTCACTCCAAAATTGCTAGCACTTATACAGGAATTCAGCAAAGTGTCAGGATATAAAATCAATGCATAGAAATTGGTCACATTTCTATACACTAACAATGAGACAGAAGAAAGAGAAATTCAGGAATTGATCCCATTTACAATTACACCCAAAATCACAAGATCCCTAGGAATAAACCTAACCAAAGAGGCAAAGGATCTGTACTCATAGAACACTCATGAAAAAAAATTGAGGAAGACAAAGAAATGGAAAAACATTTCATGCTCATAGATTGGAAGAACAAATACTATTGAAAGGTCTATGTTACCTAGAGCAATCTATACATTCAGTGCAATCCCTATCAAAATACCATCAGCATTTTTCACAGAGCTGGAACAAATAATCCAAAATTTGTGTGGAAACAGAAAATAGCCAGAAGAGGGTTGAAAAAGAAAACCGAAGCTAGTGGCACCACAATCCCAGACTTCAAACTCTATCACAAAACTCTAATCATCAAGACAGTATGGTACTGGCACAGAAATAGACACATGGATCAATAGAACAGAATAGAGAACCCATTGTGTATATATACCACATATTCTTTATCCATTCATCTGTTGATGGACATCTAGGTTCTTTCCATAGTTTGGCTATTGTAGACATTGCTGCTATAAACATTCAGGTACACGTGCCCCTTCGGATCACTATGTTTGTATCTTTAGGGTAAATACCCAGTAGTGCAATTGCTGGGTCATAGGGTAGTTCTATTTTCAACATTTTGAGGAACCTCCATGCTGTTTTCCACAGTGGTTGCACCAGCTTGCATTCCCACCAACAGTGTAGGAGGGTTCCCCTTTCTCCGCATCCTCGCCAGCATCTGTCATTTCCTGACTTGTTAATTTTAGCCATTCTGATGTGAGGTGATATCTCATTGTGGTTTTGATTTGTATTTCCCTGATGCCGAGTGACGTGGAGCACTTTTTCATGTGTCTGTTGGCCATCTGGATGTCTTCTTTGCAGAAATGTCTGTTCATGTCCTTTGCCCATTTCTTGATTGGATTGTTTGTTCTTTGGGTGTTGAGTTTGTTAAGTTCCTTATAGATTTTGGATACTAGCCCTTTATCTGATATGTCGTTTGCAAATATCTTCTCCTATTCTGTCAGTTGTCTTTTGGTTTTGTTAACCGTTTCCTTTGCTGTGCAAAAGCTTTTGATCTTGATGAAATCCCAATAGTTCATTTTTGCCCTTGCTTCCCTTGCCTTTGCCGTTGTTCCTAGGAAGATGTTGCTGCGGCTGAGGTCGAAGAGGTTGCTGCCTGCGTTCTCCTCAAGGATTTTGATGGATTCCTTTCTCACATTGAGGTCCTTCATCCATTTTGAGTCTATTTTCGTGTGTGGTGTAAGGAAGTGGTCCAATTTCATTTTTCTGCATGTGGCCATCCAATTTTCCCAGCACCATTTATTGAAGAGGCTGTCTTTTTTCCATTGGACATTCTTTCCTGCTTTGTCGAAGATGAGTTGACCATAGAGTTGAGGGTCTATTTCTGGGCTCTCTATTCTGTTCCATTGATCTATGTGTCTGTTTTTGTGCCAGTACCATGCTGTCTTGATGATGACAGCTTTGTAATAGAGCTTGAAGTCTGGAATTGTGATGCCACCAACTTTGGCTTTCTTTTTCAATGTTCCTTTGGCTATTCGAGGTCTCTTCTGGTTCCATATAAATTTTAGGATTATTTGTTCCATTTCTTTGAAAAAAATGGATGGTATTTTGATAGGGATTGCATTAAATGTGTAGATTGCTTTAGGTAGCACAATGGAATACTATGCAGCCATCAAAAGAAATGAAATCTTGCCATTTGCAATGACGTGGATGGAACTAGAGGGTATCATGCTTAGTGAAATAAGTCAATCAGAGAAAGACAACTATCATATGATCTCCCTGATATGAGGACATGGAGAAGCAACATGGGGGGTTAGGGGGATAGGAGAAGAATAAATGAAACAAGATGGGATTGGGAGGGAGACAAACCATAAATGACTCTTAATCTCACAAAACAAACTGGAGGTTGCTGGGGGGAGGTGGGGTTGAGAGAGGGGGAGGGGGTTATGGACATTGGGGAGGGTATGTGCTATGGTGAGTGCTGTGAAGTGTATAAACTGGTGATTCACAGACCTGTACCCCTGGGGATAAAAATACATTATATGTTTATAAGAAAAAAAAATTGGAGGGGGAGGCGAACCATAAGAGACTATGGACTCTGAAAAACAACCTGAGGGTTCAGAAGGGTCAGGGGTGGGAGGTTGGGGGAACAGGTGGTGGGTAATAGGGAGGGCACGTTTTGCATGGAGCACTGGGTGTTGTGCAAAAACAATGAATACTATTAAGCTGAAAAAATAAATTAATTAAAAAAAAAAGTAAAAAAAAAAAAAAAGAATAGAGAACCCAGAAATAGAACCTTAACTCTATGGTCAACTAATCTTTGACAAAGCAGAAAGAATATCCAATGGATAAAAGACAGTTTCTTCAACAAATGGTGTTGGAAAAATTGGACAGCCAAATGCAGAAGAACGAAATTGCACCATTTTTTTATACCATACACAAAAATAGACTCAAAATGGAAGAAAGACATAAATGTGAAACGGGAATCCGTCAAAATCCCAGAGAACAAAGGCAGCAACCTCTCTGACCTTGGCTGCAGCAAATTCTTGCTAGAAGTGTCTCCAAAGCCAAGGGAAACAAGACTAAAATTTTTGGAAATCAAAGAAGACAATTGACAAAACCAAAGACAGCTGACAGAATGGGAGATGATACTTGCAAATGTCATATCAGATAAAGGGCTGGTATCCAAAATCTATAAAGAACTTATTAAACTCAACACCCAAAGAACAAATAATCCAATCAAGAAATGGGCAGAAGACATGAACAGATGCTTCTCCAAAAAAGACATCCAAATGACCAACAGACACATGAAAAAATGCTCAACATCACTCAGCATCAGGGAAATGCAAATCAAAACCACAGTGAGATACCACCTCACACCAGTCAGAATGAGTAAAATTAACAAATCAGGAAACGACAGATGTTGACAAGGAAGTGGAAAAAGGAGAACCCTCTTACACTGTTGGTGGGAATGCAAGCTGGTATAAACAGTATGGAGGAAATCAGTATGGAGGTTCCTCAAAAAGCTGAAAATAGAACTACCCTACTACCAAGCAAGTGCTCTACTAGGGATTTACCACAGAGATACAAATGTAGTGATCCGAAGAGGCACCTGCACCCCAATGTTTATAGCAGCAATGTCCACAATAGCCAAATTGTGGAAAGAGCCCAGATGTCCATTGACAGATGAATGGATAAAGTAGAGTTGGTGTATACACACACACACACACACACACACACACACGAATACTATGCAGCCGTCAAAAAATGAAATCTTGCCATTTGCAACGACGTGGATGGAACTAGAGGATATTATGCTAAGCAAAAGAAGGCAATCAGAGAAGACAATTATAATATGGGAAAACCAGAAGGTGAAGGCCTTCTCTGGCTCAGCTGCTGGAGCATGCAATTCTTGATCTCCGAGTTGTAAGTTCAAGCCCCATGTTCAGGGTAGAGATTACTTAAAAATAAAATCTTAAAAAAAAGAGGTGGAGAAGAAAGAGAGAAAGGAACAGAAGCAATATTTGAAAAATAGTGACTGAGAATTGCTCCAAATTAATGTCAGACCCCAAAACACAGATCCAGGAAGCTCAGAGAACACCAAGCCAGTTAAACCCCCCCCAAAATACACCTATGAATATCATATTCAAAATTCACAAAGGCAAAACTAAAGAAAAAGTCTTGAAAGAAGGTACAGGGAAAAAAATCTTACCTATACAAAAGCAAAGATAAGAATTATATCTGGGGATGCCTGGGTGGCTCAGTCAGTTAAGCAGCTGCCTTTGGCTCAGGTCATGATCCCAGGGTCTTGGGATCAAGCCCTGCATAAGGCTCTCCGCTCGACGAGGAGCCTGCTTCTCCCTCTCCCTTCGCCTGCCACTCTGCCTACGTGTGCACTCTTTCTCTGTCAAATAAATAAATAAATAAATAAAATCTTTAAAAAGCAACAACAGTGAATTATATTTGACTTCTCAATAATCCTTCAAGCAAAAGAGAGCACAGCTAAATATTTATGTGTTGAGAAAAGAAAACCCACCAACTTAGTATAATTTATCCTACCAAATTATCCTTCAAAAAAGAGAGAAAAATACTGTCTCAGATAAACAAAAATTGGAGGAATTTGTTGTCAGTTTGTTGTCAATAGTGCCTTGCAATAAATGTTTAAAAAAGAATTCTTAAGAGAGAAGGAAAATGACATAGGTCAGAAACTCAGGTCTACATGAAGAAAAAAAAAAGACATCAGAGAAGGAATAAGTGATGGTAAAATGAAAACTTTTTCTTAATTGATCTAACTGATAACAATCTGTTCAAAATAATAATAATACCAACAATGTTTTCAATTATGTATGTTTATATTATAATATAAACCTTTATCAGAAGTGGACAGATAAAATAGGCAAAAAAATCAGTAAAGACATAGGTGAACTCAACAGCACCATCCATCAACTAAATATAACTGACATCAATAGATCACTTCATCCAATAATGGCAGATTACACATTCTTCTCAAGTTCACATGGAACACCCAGGAGGATAGATCACATTATGGGCCATAAAACACATCTCAATGCATTTAAAGATTAATTTATTTATTTGGGTGGTGGGGAGGTACAGAGGGAAAGGGAGAGAGAAACTTAAGAAAACTTAAGAAACTTAAGTAAGCGTGGAGCCTCGATCTCACGATACCGATCACAACCTGAGCCAAAACCAAGAGTCTAAACAACTGCACCCCCCACCTTGACACACTTAACAGAAATCAGACAATGTCTGCTCTCAGACCACAATGGATCCAAATAAGAAATCAGTAATATAAAGATACCTGGAAAATCCCCCAACTACTTGGAGATTAAACAACACACTTCTAAATAAACTATGGGTTGAAGAAAAAAGCTCAAGAGAATTTAAAAATTTTGAACTAAATGAAACTGAAAATACAACTTATTAAAATTGTAAGATACAGTGAAAGCAATGTTTAAAAGGAAATTTATATCATGGAATGGATTTATTAGAAAAGAAAAAAAATCTAAAATCATTTATCTAAGCTTTCTCTTAAGAAACCATAAAAAGAAGAGCAAATCCAATCCAAAGTAAGAAGAAGAATATAAATAATAAAAATTAGAACAGAAATCAAAGAAACTGAGAAAAGGAAATCAGTACATAAAATCAACGAAACCTAAGCTGTTTTTTTCTTTTTGAAAAGATCAATAAAGTTGAAGTCTAACCAGACTAAGAAAATAAGAGAGAATACAAATTACTAACATCAGAAATAAATGAGGAAACATTACTACATACTCCATGGGCATTAAAAGGTTAATAAAGTAATATTATTAACAAGCTTATGCTCACAAGTTTGATAACCTAGATGAAATGAACCTTGAAAGACACAATACACCAAAATTCACACAAAAAGAAAGAAATGATCTGAATAGGCCTATATTGACTAATGAAATCTAATTGATAATTAATTACCCCCCAAACAGAAAGCACCAGGCCTACATGAGTTCACTGGTGGATTCTACCAAACATTTAAGGAAGAAATTATAACATTTCTCTGTAGTCTCTTTCAGAGGATAGAAGCAGAGGGAATATATCCTGGCTCATTCTATGAGACCAGAATCACCCAAATACCAAAACCAGACAAGCACATTATAAGAAAAGAAAACTACAGATCAATATCCCTCATGAACAAAAATCCTCAAAAAATTTTAGCAAATCAAACCTAACAATGTATGAAAAGAATTATGTACCACAACTAAGTGGAATTAATCCTGAGTAACGAATGCTCATAGGTGCAGAAAAGCATTTAATAAAATCCTATACTCATTCTTGATGAAAACTCTCAGTAAAATAGGAATAGAAGAAAATGTTCTCAAGTTGATAAAGAATATTTACAAAGACCCTATAGCTAACATCATACTTAAGTGAGAAACTCAACAATTTCCCTCTAAGATCGGGAGCAAGGCAAAGATTTCACCTCTCACCACTGCTTTTCTTCTCTCTTTCCTTCCTTCCTTCCTCCTCCTCCTCCTCCACGTCTTCCTCCTCCTCCTCCTTATTTTAGATTTACTTACTTACTTGAGAGAGAGAGAGCACATGTGCAAGCCTGTCTTGGGAGGTGAGAGGGAGAGAGAGTCTTAACCCACTCTGCACTGATCAAGGAGCCTAAGGAGGTGCTCGATCTCACAACCTGAGATCACAACCTGAGTTGAAACCAAGAGTTGAACACTTAACCAACTGTGCCACCCAGGTGTCCCTCATCACTGCTTTTCAACATTATACTGAAGGTCGTAGACAAGAGAAAGAAATAAAAGTTTTACCAGTTTGGATGAAGAAATAAAACTCTGTTTGTAAGTGACATGATCATCTATGTAGAAAACGTGAAAGAAACTACTAAAAAAACTCCTAGAACTAATTCAGGATTATAGCGACGTTGCTGGATACAAGGTTACTTTTTCCTACATACCAGCAATGAACAACTGGAACTGGAAATAAGTAACACAATACCATTTACATTAGCACTCTCAAAATGAAATACTTAGGTATAAGCCTAACAAATATATACAAGATATCTATGAGGCAAACTACAGAACTCTGAGGAAAGATATTAAAGGTGAACTAAAAAAAGAGAGATATTCTATGTTCATGGGTAGGAAAACTCAATATTGTCATGATGTAAGTTCTTTCTAATTTGATCTATAGATTCAATCCAATCCCAATCAGGATCCTAGGATGTTATTTTGTGGATATCAACAAATTTAAAGTTTATGTAGAGGCAAAAGACCCAAAATAGCCAACTCAATTTTTTTTTTAAAGATTTTATTTATTTGATAAACAGAGATCACAAGTAGGCAGAGAGGTAGGCAGAGAGAGGGGGGGAGGAGGCAGGCTTCCCGCAAAGCAGAGAGCCCAATGTGGGGCTCGATCCTAGAACCCTGGGATCGTGACCTGAGCCGAAGGCAGAGGCTTTAACCCACTGAGCCACCCAGGCACCCCCAACTCAATCTTGAAAGAGAACCCAGTGGGAGGACTGACATTTCTGGACTTCAAGACTTACTATAAAGCTGTAGTAATCAGGACAGTGTGATGTTGTTGAAAGAATAAATAAATAGTTCAGAGGCATAGAACAGAGACCCTAGAAATAGACTCATACGAATACAGTGAAGTGATCTTTGACAAAGGAGAAAAGGCAATACAATGGAGCAAAAATAGTCTCTCCCCCCCCCAAAAAATGGTGTTAGAGCTAACAGACAACTACATGCAAAAAACAGTGAATTTAGACACAGATCTCACAGCCTTCACAAAAATTAACTCAAAAGGGATCATAAACCTAAATGTATATTTTAAAACTATGGAAGACCCAGTAGATAACATAGGTGAAAATCTAGATGACCTCGGGTACAGTGATGACTTTTTACAAAAAACACCAAAGACATCAGCGATGAGAGAAATAAACACCCTGAAGCAGGACTTCATTAAAGTTAAAAACTTCTGCTCTGTGAAGGACAATGTAAAGACAATGAGAACACAGTCCACAAACTGAGAGAAAATATTTGCAAAAGAAACATGTGATAAAGAACTGTTATCCAAAATATACAAGGAACTCTTAAAACTCAACAGTAAGTAAATGAACAATCCAATGGAAAAAATGGACCAAAGATCTGACCATCCACCTTGACAAAGAAGATATACAGATGGCAATTAAGCATATGAAAAGATGTCCAACATCACGTGTCAGTAAAGAATTACAAAGTCAAACAACAGGGGACCAGTACCTGCCTGTTAGAATGGCCAAAATAAAAAACACTGAAAACACCAAATGCTGATAAGGATGTGGAGCAATGGGGACACTCATTCATTGCTGGTGGGATGCAAAATGGTACAGTCACTTGGGAAAAAAACAGCATGGCAGTTTCTTACAAAACTAAACATGGTCTTACCACATCATCCAATGACGGCATTCCTTGGTATTTATTCTAATGAAACTTATGTCCCTAGAAAAACCTGTATCCAAATGATATAAGAGCTTTTATTCATAATTGCCCAAACTTGAAAGCAGCCAAGATGTCCTTTAGCAGGTGAATAGATACATAAACTGTGGTCTATGTAGACAACGGAATATTATTCAGTGCTAAAAAGAAATAAGCTGTCAAGCCATGTGAAGACATGTAGGAAATTTAAGTACATATGATGGTGTGAAAGAAACCAATCTGAAAAGACTACATGCTGAATGATTCCAACAACATGGAATTCTGGAAAAGGCAAACTAAGGAGACAGTAAAAAGATTAGTGGTTGCCAGAGTAAAGAGAGGACAGAGGAATGAGCCGGTAACACAAAGAAGATTTTTAGGGCAGTGAAGCTATAACGTATGACACTAAAATGGTGGATACGTGTCATTACACATTTGTCAAACCCTCAGAAGGTACAACACCAAGAGTGAACCCTAATGTAAACTCTAGACTTTGGATGATAACGATGTGCCAAGGTAAATTTATCGATTGTAATAAATACCGCAGATAGACAGCTGGGGAGGGTATGTGTTGCATACGGGAAGGATATGGGAACTCTGCACTCTGCTCACTTTTGCTGTGAACTTAGAACTGCTCTAAAAATTAAGTTTATTAATTTAAAAAAAGAAAGCATCATGGTGCCACGTAAGTTGTGGTATCACTGCCCTAGGAAACCAGTCACTCAGCATTTAAAGAAAAAGAAATTAAATATTCTAAATGTAGATGTGATAAATTCTTCAAAAACTAAAAATTATTGGGGTGCCTGGATGGCCCAGTTGGTTAAACATTTGCCGTCAGCTCTCTCTTTCTCCCTCTGCTTGTGCTCTCCTGCTCACGCTCTCTCTGCCAAAATAAATAAGCAAAATCCTTAAAAAAAAAAAAGACCTATAAATTAAATTGTTAGTTTTTCATATTAGAAATGAGAAAACCTCCAAAGCACTTTGCAGAGCAAATTATCTTACTACAGAGGTTAGATAATTACAACCAGAGATTGAAAGACTTAAAAAGCCTTTGCTGCGGACGTTGTCGAATGCCTTCCGAATAGAAGGTGAGAAAAGATACTGGTGATAGCATCACTTTCCAATGACTCAGTCCTTTGTTGCAGTGATGACTCGGCTCCCAATATGATAACTGAGTTAATAGCTCATCTGCAGAAATTGTACTTTCGCTTTACCAATGGGACAAATCTATCGACGTGGCCGGGCTTGCTGCTCTGCGTGTATCCTTCCATCATCAGTCCCAAGGAATAATCATCAAAGACCTCTTAGGGGTATACTTGGCAACGACCACAAAGAGTTAAATAAGTTGTTGCTTGGCCAGGAACACAAAGCGTTGAATAGCTTGATTGAATCTCACGGTTTATCCTGGAACAAGCCTGTTGACATTTGTGCGGAAGTAACAGAAGCCAAGGTGAATGACACTGTGGGCACCTTCGACTCAAGGAAGTGGCGTTAAATTGTATGAGCAGCCTTTGTATTCCTCAGCGCTGTTAAAAAATGAAGCAAAACCAAACCCAGTTCCACTTAGGAATGTCTTTGATGAAACTGTAGAAGTTGTTAATTTCATGACAACCCAACTGCTGAACTAGGATCTTTGTAATAGCTCCACGTGACAAAGCGACACTTGTGCTGCACATTGAAGTCTCGTGGTCTCTCGAAGAAGGGCGTCTGCATGACTGTCTCAGCTGTGAGCTGAGACATGGAACACCATGAAGTACATTACCCACGAAGCCCATGGAACACCATGAAGTTCTTTACCCACTGAAAGAACAGCAGATAGACAAGTTATGATTATTCACACGTGAGTATTTGGCAGACGTACGGAAAATGAACAAAGCAAACCTTGTATTCCAAGGAAGATAATTGATCATTTTTCTTACCAATAATAAAACTGAACTTTCAGGGGGAAATTAGAATATTATAAAACTTGAATTCACCACCATGAGTTCAACACCTTCACAATACATTCCTTTTGGGATAGGTGGTGATATTAATGAATTCTTTTGTATTGTATGAAGTATGTCAACATTTAGAAGATCTGAATAACTCAGTAAATAAATATTTTTCTTTAAAAAAAAAAAGATTTATTTATTTATTTATTTGACAGAGAGTGAGACATCAAGAGAGGGAACACAAGCAGGAGGAGTGGGAGAGGGAGAAGCAGGCTTCCTGTCCAGCAGGGAGCCTGATGTGGGGTTCGATCCCAGGACACCGGGATCATGACCTAAGCCGAAGGCAGACGCTTAATGACTGAGTCACCCAAGCTCCCCTAAATAAATATTTTTCAAATGAAAAGTGTTTGATGCTATAGAAACATTCATGAACAAAATATCCATTCAAAATATCAAGTAGGCCAAGGGATTTTAATGTTACAAAGTACAAAAAGTTCATTATTATGGTTTCTGATCCCACGTTGCAACTAACCATTAAATACTACCTCTTGTAAAGTTTCAGTGTAGTATCAAAGAATATCCACAATTATCTGGAAAAAGCTATTAAAATATTTCTCCCCTTTCCAACTATCTATCTATCTGTGTGAGGTTGGACTTGCTTCACATTTGTCCATCAAAATGACACATCAAAACAGATTGAATATGGAAGCGGATATGAGAGTTTTCTCTTATTGACTCAGACATTAAGAAGAAACAAAATACATTAAAATGTGAAATAAGGCTACTCTACTAACTGGAAAATATAGTTTAAGAAATGTCATTTGTGGAGACACCTGTGTGGCTCAGTCCGTTAAAAAACAGCCTTCAGTTCAGGGTCCTGGGTTCAAGTCCCACATCGGGTTCCTTGCTCAGCGGGGAGTCATCTTCTTCCTCTGTCTGCCACTCCCCATGCTTGTGCTTTCTCTCTCAAATAAATAAATAAAATCTTTAAAAAAGAAATGTCAATTGTGTTATAAGGCAATGTGTTTATTATTGTTATTTTTAAATGACTAACTACATAGTAAAATTTGAGAACTACCATGCTAATCTATTCCTTTGCACACCACTTTTCACATTCCTACCAACCCAATAAAATCAAGTCTTCAGTACTTCAGCCTGTTTGAACTGCCAAAGCTTTCCTCATTTATTCACAGGAATTTTTATTCTGGCCCCACCTCCAGCCAATTCCAAACTTTTAGCTCCATTTTCTACAGCCCAACTCTAAACTTATCTGGGGCAACCATTCCTTATCTTCTTCCCTGCAAACAAAACTAGGGTTTTGTTTCCCCAAATGACCCTGACCTTCAGAGCAGTCTAGGACCTAGTGAAGCCCTAAAGGGGAATTTCAGTTTTGTCTAATCTAATCATAGTGATCTCATTCCCTTTGCCAAGTCATTGGTCTACAGATGGTGTGACACCACGGCTGTGAGACCAATCAGTGTCTGAACGATGACTTGTGAGAAGGCTATTGAGGAGCCTGGGAAGGTTTTCCTCAATCTTAAAATGAGACATAAGACAGGGTTGATTTCCTCTTTCTGCCTGGATATTGCTGTTGGCATATGAAACCTGGAACCACTGTAACCATTTGCGACCCAAGAGGAGAAGTAGCCTAGTGAAGAAAGCAATTGTGGAGGATGGCAGAACATAAACACAGAGGCAGTTTGACCCCTGATGAACATTGCCATTCTAAAAGCAAGCCCGCCGCCACCCAATCAATCTCTAGATTTCTTATTAGGAAGCTAATACATTTCCTATGGCAGAAGTCAGTTTAGTGAGTAATTTACCTTCACCGTAACTGACAATATCCAACTACTCCAGACATTCATACAAATTATTTTTTCCTGCCCCTACACACTCCCATCTAGCTGCCTCTCCATCCTGTGATTTCCTTGGGTGAGAGAACCATGAGCAGAGTGAAAAGTCCAGGCCTCAGACCCAGGCCCAAAGCTGGGCTCAAGCACATCCTAGCTGGTGAAGTGGGGGTAAATTATTGAATAATGCTGGGCCTTGGTTTCCCCATTTGTAAAAGGTGGCTAATAAGAACATAGGAAATGTTCTTATCTATCTATCTGCACACTCCCATCTGTCTGCCTCTCCATCCTGTGGTTTCCTCGGGTAGCTAACACATTCAAAGCATTCGGAAGAGTTACGGGCCTCCTGGGTGGTTCAGGCAGCTCTTGATTTGGCTCAGGTCGTGATCTCAGGGTTGTGAGCTGAAGCTCCTTGTGGGGCTCTGCGCTCAGCAGAGTCTGCTTGATAGTCTCTCTCTCCCTCTCCCTCTGCTTCTTCTCCCCCTGATGCGCATGCGTGCTCTCTCTCTCTCTCTCAAAATAATAAAGCATCTGGAACAGTTTCCACCTTCTCACAGTCTATAAAAAGGAAATTGCAGACAAGGTGGAGTTTCAGTGAATACATCTTTGTTCACACTTTGTTTAGACCAAAATATGAGGTTGGACCATATGAAGTTACCAACAATCCAACACTTCTGACTTACAAAAACAGGGATTTCATGTGGTTCGATCTACTACCCCAGAAGCTGCGCTTCAGACGTGAAAGAGAGCTTTCTTGTCTTTGAGAAAAGAAGAGCAGCTCAGAAGCAGCTGTGCAAAACACAGGCCACTGGAAATTAAACCGCGGCCTCCACGGAGTCCACTGCTGCACAGACAGACTTACGAGCAGGCAGCAGGAACAGAGAATCAAAGCAAGCAAATGAGAGGACGTGTATATGATCTGAAAACATTAAAGTACGGTCCAAATATTATTATAAAAATTACTGGCTGTCATCTAAGCAGTCTTTAGTGCCTCGTCCATGATCAAGATACATTTTAAAGAGTACTACATGTGACATTTCGGTTTTGCACTTGAAAAGACCAAAACGCAAAGGGATTAATTGGCAAACACCACAGACTTTGTGAATTTTGTTCATCTCCCCATCCTGGGAGGGTCACATGGTCTGGAATAAAATATATCTTCTTAAGCTTTTGAGAGATAAATTTTCTGCATCTTTTTCACTCCATTGGCTTAACTTTAAATTAGAGGATAATTCCATAGTAAGAAATGTGGGCTTTGGATAATAGCATACCAGCCGCCAGCGGAAAGGAAGCACCCAGAACAGGACTCAGCGAGGATCCAGGGCTGGAGCTCCCCCTCACCCCATCCCCCTCCAGCCACTGCTCTGCCCCATTTCAGAAGCAGAGGTGTCACAGATTGGAGCTCCACACGGTGGCCCAGAAGAAGAATGTGGTGGCCTCACATTCCCTCCCAGCCTTTCCTACCAGGTTGCCAGGGGCAACACTCCGCCCTGTTGATGCGCACAAGGGAGGAAGGCGGGGCTCCCACGTGTGGCCTCTCAGCCACTGAACGACCCCCCGGGGTGCCGAGGGGGTTAAGGAGAGGCTCCTGAGTGTGGGCTGGGGGAGGGGGGAAAGACTGAACCCTCCAGGTTCATTCTCTGCTCAAGGGTCACTTTCTGTTTGGAGCCCGCGGCCGTGCCCTGGAATTCTGATGTAGGCTATTGATGCCCATGGAAACGGCGCTGCGGAGTCCTGGCCTGGGGCCACCGTGTGAGCTCCACTCTCACCAGGAAGGAGCCAGCTCGGGAGCTTCCTGGTGGTCTGAGTTCCAAACCAAGTCTCCCTTTTGTTTCCCAAATGGCTTGTCTCCCAAGCTCTGGGAAGCTAATACAAGCAATGTTCAATGAGAAATGATCATGAGGTCTGTAGGGACCCCACACTTTGACTCAAAGCCTGGCCTAAGCTTGGTGTCGAGATCCTTTGGCTCCTTTTGGAGAAGAGCTGGGCTGACATCAGGCGATGGGACTGCCGGAAGTTTGACTTTCTCATTGGCTGTGTATGTTTAGGACTCCTGGGCTTTCTTCTCTGTCCTCCTCTCACCTCCCCAGCCCCCCATGATAGCTGCTACCTCTGGCAGGGGGAGGGAACAGGACTGGGAAGGGAACAGGACTGGGGATGGAAGAAGGCGATCTGGGCTTTACTTCCCATGTACCATTTCTTCAATAAAATTAAAGAACTGTGCAAACCCTTTAAGACAAAATAGTACTGTGGTATTGTGAGGAGTGATTTAACTACTCTCTATTCTTCTGGCCCTTTAAACTTAATACAGTACTTCAAGTGTTAACAGTGGTAACATTTGTAGTGATACCTTATTTCTCCTTTTATAGGTTTCTCATATTTCTTCTAAGGAGCACAGCTTTCTTTTCCAGTGGGAGAAAATCTTTCTGAAGCGTGCGCTAAGTAATTGTTTGCACAAGGCACTAGGGAATCCGTGCTCTGGGAACAGCTGTTGCACACGAGCTGTGCCTTATAAAGAGATGACACAGGAGGGCACCAAGTGTAGGCGGGGTCCCTCGGGGAGCAGAATGAAAACATTTAACACCATAGCGCAGAGTGAGACTCTAACGTGTTGAACTCAGACTAGGTCAGAGATGAGCACAGAAGTGCATCGGGGGCTGGTACTGTGTTCAGCTTGCACTTCAGTGAGAAAGTCCATTAGGCAAAGGGAGGTTCTAAGAGCCCCTCTTGCCGTAGACCTTCGGGGAGGAAGCAGAGCATCGACACTGAGCAGAGAAAGAAGCCATTCCCAGGACAAGCAGGAAAGCAGGCCTTCAGGAGCTATCAGCAGCAGATCGACAGTCCAAGAAGCTGAGAATCGGATTAAACTGGAACAGGGGTTCTTTGCTTAATGACTAAGGCGCCCATCATCTGCCCAGTGAGGAGCCTGGAGGGTTGTGGCAAAGCTTCGTGGTTTGGCTTTGTATCCTGTGTATAAGAATGCCTAAGTCGTGGGGTGCCTGGTGGCTCATTTGGTCAAGGTCTGCCTTCAGTCTGCTTCTCTCTCTCTCTCCCAAATAAATAAACAAAATCTTAAAAAACAATATGTAAGTTGTGTACAGGAAAATCCATGTAGTTCATTAGATCTCAGAGTGTAAGTTCACTCTCAGCAAATACTTTTTTTTTTTTTTACTTTAAGAGAGTCTCAAGTTAAGGAATCTGGCCAGATATTGTTAGAGGTTTTGACTTCCCCTGTTGAATTTCAGCTTCTAAGAATGAATAAAGCCAACTGATTAGTCCTGCTTCCTGACCAAAAGAATGTTCCTTTGATAAAGCTTTTTCTCCTAGCTGTGATCCATATTATAAGAAGGTCCTGTATACATTAAATGAAGCGGGGTAAGGTTATATAAGAACTCTCTGTATTCTTTTTGTCATTATTTTGTCAATCTAAAGTTATTTCAAAATAAAAAGATTTTTATAAAAATTAAAACAAAACAACAATGACCAATAACAACAAAACACAAAAGGGTCTGGCATACTTTCTTGTTCCCCCAGTCCACAGATACAAACTGAACACAAATTGTATATACCAGGCTCTGGGTCAGACACTATGATAACATAATGATTAAAACAGATACAACCTCGGCCATCTTGCAGGCATTTCCTAAATGTGCACTGTTGTTCTTTTCTTTATAAACATTCTACTGGTCTGCATCTAAGAATGCAAAAAAATCTTCACATTGTTGAAAACAAAATCTCTTCTCCATTAAAATTTATTTTTAGGGGCACCCGGGTGGCCAGTGGGTTAAAGCCTCTGCCTTCAGCTCAGGTCATGATCCCAGGGTCCTGGGATTGAGCCCCACATCGGGCTCTCTGCTCAGCGGGGAGCCTGCTTCCCCCTCTCTCTCTGCCTGCCTCTCTGCCTAGTTGTGATTTCTCTCTGTCAAATAAAAAAAAAATTATTTTTAGGTGAAACTGACCGACACATGTTGTGATGTTTAATTTTTTTTTTAAGATTTTTATTTATTTATTTATTTGACAGATAGAGATCACAAGTAGGCAAGAGTCAGGCAGAGGGAGAGAAGGGAAGCAGGCTCCCCGCTGAGCAGAGAGTCCGATGTGGGGCTCGATCTCAGAACCCTGGGATCATGACCTGAGCTGAAGACAGAGGCTTTAACCCACTGAGCCACCCAGGTGCCCCTGTGATGGTTAATTTTATATATAAATTCCTTAGGCCATGGTGCCCAGATATTTGGTCAAATGTATTCTGGATGTTTCTGTGATGTTTTGAAATCAGTGGATTTAGAATAAAGCAGATTACCCTTCATAAAGTGGGTGGGCCTCATCCAATCACTTGAAAGTCTTGATGGAACAAAGACCTCCCCTGAGCAAGAAGAAATTCTGCCAACAGATGGTGGACTTTGGACTTGAACTGAAATATTGGCTCCTGCCTGTGCTTCCAGCCAGCGGGCCTACCCTGAAAATTTTGGACTTGTACCTCTACCCCTGTGTGAGCCAGTTCCTCAAAATAATTCTCTCTCTCTCCTCATATACATACTACCCATCTCATTTCAATTTGGTCTCTCTGGAGAACCTGGATATACACACACACCCATAAAACCTCATGTAACACCCACTAAACACAGTGAGATGTCAAGGACAATGGGAATGAGAGAGGCTCCACAGCTGCCAAGCTTCCCATTGTCAGTGGAAACAAATGCGTTTTAGTGGCAGAAGCTGAAAAGATTCTTAGAAATAATCTAGATTCATGGCATTCAAACTCCTGTTTTCTGAATGAGATCTTACACAAAATTCCAATATGACAAAATGAGGTAAAGGAACCCCCTTATTTTATCTGCCTTATCCTCCTTCCCACTCCTCTTTCCAAGGCACCCCTGAAGGCACATCTCCTGAACTTGAATGTTCATTGTTCATAAACAGGATTAGTATATGTGCTTCCCAATAATGCATTCTTGCATTCTCCCCAGTTCTCTTTTTGTTGTAGTGTTCCTCGAGTCTGTGCCAATATTCTTGTGGATGTAAATTCTTTATGCTCATAGCTCTTGAACGATCATAATAAAACAGATTTATAAATTCAATAAAAACATTACTACCAAACCAATACAATTTAAGTTCATAATACTAATTTGATTTGCCAAATGATACTGTTTTGCTCAAACTAAATTGCTACTGATGATATGAATATGATAATGGCATCCGTGGAGAAGTTGTGTGTGTGTTTGCATGTACGTGTGTGTGTGTTTCACATGACCCCTTCTTTCCTTAGTTAATATCGGGTCCCATGATATCATCTGGTCTTCACTTAATGTGAATCTTCTTGAGACCTTGTCAGTTCTTTTCTGGGTATCCCATGAAAAGTAAAGTACTATGGCCGATGTCAAAGGGAAGATAAATGTGACCAGACCCTCGGGCTTTGGTGGTGGGTAGCAGTCCTTGGTTATAAGGGCACAGCCAAAGGATTCAGTTAAAAGCTTTTATGAGTTTTTATCAATGTGGAAAACTAACAGAAAAGGATAATAATTAGTGAGTTTAAGTGAGGGTGTATGGATGTTCTTGTCTCATTCTTGTGACTTTTCTATAGGTTTTGTTTTTTTTTTTTTAAGTGAAAAAGCTGAGAAACAAAGAACTTTTCATAGAAAACGCACAGCTTCCAAGAGTATGTCCCTAACCCCCCAGTGTGAGAAACATCCACCTATGTCAATCTTTATTTTATACATTGGAAAATTGATGCCCAGAGAGCAGAAATGACTTGTGGGGATATTCCAGGCTGAACAGTAGAGAATCAAGAATTGAATTTCAGTCTCTTGCCCAGAGTGACAATGAATTGTAGGACCCTCCAGGTCTCAGAGGGTTCCACCCTGGTGAAGAAACAGGAGAATTTCACAATAGAACTATGTTTCCAGGGGGTGGCTGGGTGACTCAGTTGTTTGGGCGTCTGCCCTCAGCTCAGGTTGTGGTCCTGGGGTCCAGGGATCAAGCCCCATATCAGGATCCTTGCTCAGCGGGGAGTCTGCTTCTCTCTCTCCCTCTGTCCCTCCTCCCCACTTGTGGTCTCTCTCGCATGCTCTCTTTCTCTCAAATAAATAAATAAACCTTAAAAAACAAGCAAACTGTGATTTCCAGAGTGTCACGAAGCTGACCTGTGAGAAGATACCAGCTTGTAAACCCCACAGACATCACAAGCATAATCAAGAGTCCAGCATGTATGGAGAAGCTTTACTCTGTCATAAAGCATCTCATTCTTAAACAGGAGAAAAAAAAATCTCTTTGTTCTTACACTCCAGGGACCACTAAATATTCTTCCACTCCATACCACCTGTGGCAGGGCAGGGACGAGGGACATGACCTGGGGCCATGCCCACACCTGCCCACACCTTCTGTGCTCTAAGTCCTGCCTCCAGCCCTGCACTTCCATTTTTCATCAGTAAAAAGAGATCATACAAAGCTCAGGGAAAGAAGCAAAAATGACTCTCCATAAAAGTCCTTTGAAAGTGAGAATGTGAAATAAAATACCAAGTGTTTTAGGAAATGCTCCTCATTTAAACCAACATCTTCCCCAAGGGACAAGAATTGGATCCTAGGGTTAAACAGTTGAACCAACTGAAAGACACAATGGCTGCCAAGAGGGTTGAAATGACTAAGAAGTTGAGAAGAAGTTGTGAAGAGCTTGAGCAAGTAGCATGGTCTCTAATGCACTAAGAGGGTCAAGTTCATGCAAAAAAGTCAGGGGAAAAGTCACATTATGTTTAATGTGAAGCACAGACACTATAGGTATTCATCAGAGGAAATTACATGCAGAGAGGGCTGTTCCAAGAAAACTTTATTCCCCTCTACTGCAAACATACAGAACTGCAAATATGTGACCAGAGTGAACTATCCTTTGGTTTTCAATAAACAGTCAACAACCTCTGTAAGCTATAATCTACTTCTTAAGAGTCTACACTTGCAATTAAGTTGGGGATAAATGCATTTGACCACAGACCTTAGAAGTTGCACAATGTTTTCCACAAATGTTAGGTTCACGGTTCATTAGAAGGAGCCTGGATCCTGGGCCAGGGTGCCAGCTAGCATTCTGGTGCCTTTGGGAGAGTCTGATGGTGGGAAATAAAAGTCTGTAAGCTGTCTGGGCAACTGGGAAACAAAAGTTTATAAGTCGCCTGGGCAACTCTGCTCATCGTTCAGATCTCACCTCCCTTTGGAACATAAAACAAAGCAGCATGGGCTGCTCTAGCCAGGGGTCAAAAGGCTTGAAACGCTTCTCACTGGAATGGCTGGACTGGCCAAGAAGGTGGTTTCTGGAGAAAGTTTCTTCTTTTAGATTTGCTGTTACCTGCAAGTGTTTCACTGCACCCATTCCTCATCCCCACTCACCCCCTAGGTGACACGACCCTGTTCTGTGGTTGTATCCACCATCCACCTGCTCCCAACGCACTTCCAGCCCAGATCTTCTGGATCTGTCTCCCCCATGGACATATTGGATAGCTCCACTTGGAGTCCCACGGGTATCTCAGACCCACGTTCCAAGCAGAGCTCGGCAACTTCCCAGCCCTCACGCCTGCTCCTCCTGGATTGCCATCTCACTGGAAGGAAGCTTCAGATACCTGAGAGTCATTCTTGACTCTTCCTGACATCCTCATAAATATTTCTTGACTCATCCCTCTTCTCTGCCCACCGCTAGCTGTTCCATCTCCACTTCCCACACTTCTGCGCCATCCCAACTTGGTGCTTGTGCCTTGAATTAATTCTCCTTGACTCTATCTTTCAGTCCCCATGGCCCACAGGAATGAATTCACGTTCTTCAGCACAGCAATGAAGGTCTTTCAATCGGCTGTCTGCCTCTTCTGGTCGCTTCTATCTCACCAAGGCCAGAAAGTTGGCATCTGCCCACTTGGTGCACTGTTTCCAGGCCGTGTGCTTCTTCCATGCTTCCCCTCATACCCGACATGTTCTTGTCCGGCCTGACTTCCTTACTCTGTGTGGCTAACTGCTCCCTCTTCCTGTAGACGTGGTTCCGGGGACTGCTCTTCCTGGAAGTGATTCCTGCCTGCTTTTTTAGGGTTGGGCCTGGACCCTCTGCCCAGCCTCAGCTTCCACACGAGGACTCTGCTGTCTCATGTATTATAATGGTCATCTGCGAGCTCCAAAATCAGCAGAGACTTGGAGTCTTCAGCATTCAACAAAAGCACTTAATAAAAGTTTGGTGGTTGAATGAATAAATGACTTCAGTTTACTTCTCTAGTTCTAAAGGAACTATTCCAAAAGAAATAGCCACACTATTGATACACCCATCCCCAACAGGGGGCATGTTGGGCACTCCTTTAGGGAAGGTGATCTCAAAGCTCTACTACTTGCAACAGGTAGACAGTAGCCCTGGAAAGTCTGGATGGTTGATGACAGAGCTGAATGACAGTGTACTGAAGGTCTGGAAAGACTCAAGCAATGGGGCTGTAACCACAGTTCCCTAGTCCTGAGAACTGAACTCCCTTCTGGGCCTCCATCTCTGAAGGAGAGCCTTGACTTAGATCAACTCTAGATTCTCTTCTGCATTCAAGAAGTATCATCAGCCAAGACAAAGTGGCTTTGCCCAAGGATTAAAAAGTGATGAATGATGAGAAGTGGAGAGACCCAGGTGCTCTGCACACCTGCACTGTGACACTGTGATGTGGTATTCCATTTCCCAGAGCAATGGGAGACATTTTGCTTGCTCTGACTGGGGGACTGGGGAGAGCGGATGTTGCTAGCATGGAGTGGGTGGAAGCCGGGGATGCTGGTATACATTTACCATGCACAGGACGGGCTTATACAGGTAAGAATTATCTGGTCCCAAATATCAGTGCCGAGGTGGACAAACCCTACCTAGGACGTTAGCCTTCACCTTGGCCTCCTAATTTACCCATAGGCCCATGCCTCCGGTACAGTGGTTCCATACAAAACAGATAGGCAAACACACCTGTGTCTGACACTAGGAAATGTCACCATCATTGCACCAGCAATGAGAGTGTAAAGGTGTGTGTGTGTGTTTAAGGCAAACAAAAAGTGTGGGGCTCAGGATTCACTCAAATTGTCCAGACTAGCGCATTCCAGTGTCCTATCTAAATTAGGTGGATGTTGGCAAAGTTGATCTGGACAAAATCCTGCCATCGTCAAATTTATAGTACCCTACCTACTCTCAGTGAACCATCCATTTCCATGTTGGCCTTTGGCCGCCAGTCTAGTAGACAGTGTGACACTTCCACGGTCACTCTCCTTCTTCACCCTGGAAACATTTCCCTGAAGCCCTGCCAGGACACTGGGAAGCTCTCTTTGACCCTATGGAATCTCTCTGATTCCATAGTTCTTGTGGTTTCTGCGGCACTGCATAGAAAGTACCTGTAACCACAGTCAAAACCCCAACTGGATTGCAAGCCTTTCCAGGGGTTTCTGTGGCCCCTTTGTGCCTACACACCACTGAGTCTGTGGCAGAAATTCATTTAAAAACATGTTCTACTAGGACCCCTGGATGGCACAGTCGGATGGAGCTTCGGACTCTTGGTTTCAGCCCAGGTTGTGATCCCAGGGTCGTGAGATCGAGCCTTGGGTCGGGCTCTGCGCTCTGTGTGGGGTCGGCTTAGGATTCTCTCTCCCTCTGCTCCTACCCACTCCCCCTCAAATAAATAAATGCATTTTTTAAAAAAAATTTGTTTGACTGATTTCTATCTTCCAAAGAGACAATTAGCTAATTACAATAAACTGACTCCTGCTAATGCGGGACTTGCTCTCTATTAAGTTTACTCTTCGTGATTCCTTTTCTTGGCACATCGTCCTTCCCTTGGCAACTCTGCCATATTGCAGCAGCTCTGACAGTAGGAGGGTCAGAGTAGGGGGAAGGGATGGTATTATAAAAAGGGGGAGGATGTTGAGGCCATTAAAAGTTGGAAGGCTCCCTCCCTTCAGAGCTGGCTGAGATGGCAGGTTACAGAGGAGCCCCTTCCTGACTACTCGCACTGTGCCATGGGAAGTGGCTGGGGCTTGGCTCTTTTGCCTCCTTACCAAACCTCTAGCTGAAATAGAAGCCAAAAGTGTGTGGTGGCAGGGAGAAGTAGTGGTGGAGCCAACTGATGGGAAAAGGATTTGTGGATTCTCTCCCTCCTTTCTGTGTCTCTTTATCCCATCCTGTCTCCCCAAGTTGATGTTCAAGTTTTTACTTGTATCTGCTTAGGTTAAGACTCAGAACTGTAACAACTGGGGATTTTCATGGTTTAACACACGCTGCTCCTACATTTGTGATGCTACTAACAACACCCATTGCTGTCAGACACTCTTGCATCCTCAGAATACATAAAATTTTCAGGACTGCTACCCACTTTCCAGGACTGTGAATACCAGAATGGGAAATGCTTTCAGAAACCATCTGGTTAGAGCTTTAGGACTAATTGAGTCAAGCCATACACATTAAAATGATGGTTTCCTGTAATTTCTTGTATTAGGTAGTTGCTCTTGAACTCTGGCTGGTAATTGAGGGAGTAGCATTTCATGTCAGGTCCCTGCCTTCAAATCTTTATTAACTGACAGGTGTTAATTAAGATGCTTATAATTCTAAGTGTCGGTGGGACAAATCCTTGACTAAGAGCCAGGAGACTCGGAACCTGATCCCTGCTTCGCGATTGCCTTTTCCTAAGTCATTTCCCGTCTCTAGTGCCTTGTTCTAAAATGTGGCTAATTGCACCTGCTCTACCCACCTTCCAGGTTTGCTGTGAGGTTCAGTGGGGTATACGGTAGTGCACCCTCCCCTCCATTAAAACAGCCTCTTGGAATCCTCTGTGCTCTGCATCAGTCTCACAAGCACGGCTAGCAAAAAGGAAGAGATGGACTCAGCAGGAGCAGGAGGCCAGAGCAGGTGCACACTTCGCTCCCCCGCAGTCCAATCGCCTTCTATCTGCAGGCTTCCCTTTCCAGTCATGGTTCCCCTGATTCTTCTGGAGAGACAGAGACTTCATTAACACTGGACAGGTGCTGCTTGTTAGCAGCCAATAT
Source organism: Meles meles (assembly GCF_922984935.1). Taxonomy (NCBI): domain Eukaryota; kingdom Metazoa; phylum Chordata; class Mammalia; order Carnivora; family Mustelidae; genus Meles; species Meles meles. The sequence goes on along the minus strand of NC_060067.1, from coordinate 171,327,510 downwards.
CCAGTGTTCTCAGGGTGGCCGAGCAGGGAGTGGGGGGTGCCCAGTCTCAGCATCCCCCGAGCAGCAAACCCCTGCCCCCTCCCGGTCCACCTGGGTCTTCCCTTTCCCTTCCAGCATCTGGGCACAGCGCACATGACTCCCAGACTCCCCCAGAGGCCGAGCCTTCTTCCCAATTTCACGTTCTCCCACGGTATCGCCTGCCAGCCTGGCTGGGATCCTGCATTGTGCAGAGGAGCAAGGAACAAAGTGTTGGTGGGAAATATTATGCAATTCCTAGGGATTATGGTAATGTGTATTCACCCTAAATTTAATCATAAGTGTAGACATTAGATTATAGGCATCAGAAGTTGTTGATTGTTTACTAAAAACCAAGAGGGCAGTCCAATGTGATCTAACAGTGCATATTCATTAAGGGGGGAAAAGGAAGTGCTTTTCAACGTCCCCACTGCATATAATTCACTCTGATGAATACCCAGAGAGTATGTGTTTCATGTCAAATACAAGTTAATTCTCCCTCTGGCTTTTTCCCATGAACTTGCCACTAGGCCATAACTCCTTAATCTCACAAGCATCAGAGTTCCAGGAAACTCTCACTAAATTATAGTACTGGAGTAATTCCCTCTCCCCCTATCCCATATCTCACTCCGTCGGCTCTAGATGAGTGTACTCTTGGCTCTGTTAGCTCCTTCACCTTTTATTACATCTTTCCAGGGGGCTCACAGGAGACATCCTCTCTGCTGTCACATCCTCAACAAGCTTCTCCCATGAGTTCTTTGTCTAACCTCCAGACAACCCATGCTCCTCTTGACATCCTGGAAAAGCAAGAAAAAAACCACCAGCAATAAATCCAGATATGTTTGCTAAAGTGTTTTAACGTACAATTTTGGGAACTACCACCAAACTGTCTTCTGCCACGTTTTCCTGTTGCATGGGATCCCTCTGATTTACATCTTCAGTGAGAATCACCATTTTCCAACTGGACATTCCAAATCTCTTCAACAGGCCTATGAGGTCGGCTCTGAACTGCTCCTTTTAGGAACAGAGATTCAAGTTCAGGGTGGGGGTGCCCTGGTGGCTCAGTCGGTTAAGCATCTGACTCTTGGTTTTGGCTCAGGTCGTGATCTCAGGGCTGTGGAATCAAGGTCCTCCATCGGGCTCTGTGCTCAACAGGGAGTCTGCTTGAGATTCTCTCTCTCCCTTTCCCTCTAACTCTCCCCGCTCCCTTTCTTAAAAAAAAAGAGAGAGAGAGAGAAATAAAGAAAGAATAGAAACAACTTAAATGTCCACCAATAGGGACTGAAAAAATAAAATTCAGTGTATTTAACTGAATTATTAAAACATAAGAGATGATACTGGTCCTGGGAAACCATTATATGATGATACAGCTGGTGGGTTCCAGCTCCCTCAACACGTCCAAACCCCCCAACGCGTACTCTGGATCCTTCTAGTCTTCTCAAAACCTTCAGTCTTGCAGCTTCCCCTGTCTATGTTGCAACATCATTTTCTCTCCCTCTGTTGGGACAACAAACATTCTCTAGTATCTCTCATCTTTAAAAAAGCCAAACTGTCCCTTAATTCCTGGTATCCCTGAGATATTATCCCCTATTTCTTCTTGATGATTCATCTTTAATCACTCTGCATTCTCTCCTTCACGTGCTCCAGCGGGGCGATGGAAAATGTCGTCTCTAGCTGGGTGGCCATGTGCCCAGTTAAAGTGGGAGGTGGGACATTCTGTTCCTAGAAAGAAGGGAAGGCCTCAGGCTAGGGCACCGTTAGTAGACTGCCACACTAGGCTTTCCAGAATGTCACAAAGAACCTGGAATGCTGGGGGCACTGCGTGGCTCAGTCAGTTAAGCATCTGATTTTTTTTAAGATTTTATTTATTTATTTGACACAGAGAGAAAGAGAGAGAGAGAATGAGATCACAAGTAAGCAGAGAGGAAGACAGAGGGAGAGGGGGAAGCAGGCTCCCAGCCAAGCAGAGAGCCTGATGCAGGGCTCGATCCCAGGACCCAGAGATCATGAACTGAGCCAAAAGCAGAGGCTTAACCCACTGAGCCATGCAAGCACCCCTAAGCATCTGATTCTTAATCTCAGCTCAGGTCTTGACCTCAGGGTCATGAGTTCAAGCCCCACACTGGGCCCCACACTGGGCTCCACATCCAGTGTGGAGCCTAGTTAAAACAAAACAAAACAAAACAAAACAAAACAAAACAAAAGCTTGGAATGCTTTACCTTAATTAAGTTAGGGTAAACTTGCTTTTCTCTTTTTCTTTCTTCTTCTTCTTCTTTTTTTTTTTTTTTTAGTTGAAACTATCCTTCATTGTCCTTGTTTAAAGAAAAGCTCTCTGGGTTACCCAGGCCGACAGTTTATTTTTTTCATATTTGAAACACATTACTCTTGGTCTCATATTGCAGTTGAGAAGTTGGCTGACAGTATCGTTGTTATTCCTTATACATAAACTGTTTTTCTTCTCTGAGTGTTTTTAAGATCTCTTTGTCTCTCTGTCAAATAAATAAATAAATTAAGATCTCTTTGTCTTTGGTGATCCGAGGTTTCACAATGATGTGGCTTGGCACTGATTTCTTGCTATTTAGCATGAGATTCATTTAATTTCTAACTCTGATGATTTGCACCTTTCATCAACTTTGGACAATTTCTTGCTTTTTAATGTTTGCTCATTCTTTTTTTTTTTTTTCTTTTTATGGAATTCCAGCTCGCCGTGCTTTAAGCCTTCTCATCTTGCCCTTCATCTGTTCCTTTCTTCCTCTTCTGTGTGTTCTTTTTGTTTGTCTTTCTGTGCTGTACTCTGGGCAAGATTTTGGGGTATTTTTCTGTTCATAATTCTTTCTATCTCTTATGTTTACAACAAAATCAAGCATTCTACTAAGTCAGAGTAAAGTTGGGATGCCTGGGTGTCTCAGTCATTAAGCATCTGCCATCGGCTCAGGTCATGATCTTAGGGCCCCAGGATTGAGCCCCACACTGGGCTTCCTGCTCGGCAGGAAGCCTGCTTCTCCCTCTCCCTCTGCCCCTGCTTGTGTTCCCTCTCTCGCTCTCTCTGTCTCTCTCACATAAATAAATAAAATCTTTTAAAAAAATCAGAGTAAATTCTTATTTAAAAATTCTATACACGGATACACATATCCTGGAGTAGATTTCAGCATTAAACAATTGCACACATCAAGATTCACATGTTTATTTATTAATCAGGTAAATCCCAAATGATTCACCCAAATGATTTTGTGCAGTTAGGGGGAAAATACCTCCTGTCTACATAGAAAATCGTGTGGATGTCTTCTGAAAACCTTCATTTTCAGTAGCTTTAGCAAAAGAAACTTCATTGAGAAGTCTCAGCCTTCTGTCCTCATTTTTCTGGAATCTACAAGCACTGAGTAGAATTTGTACACGTTAGGTTTAGGAGTTGCTCTTTCTATCCTACGTCGCATGAGGACGGCACGTTCCTTCTGTCCCACGTGATGCACGGTACCACTCGGCTCCTCCTGCTCAAAGAGCAGTCATTCACGTTGGAAGCTTATGGCCTGAACATAGAGACAGAAACACAGAGACAGAAAATGAAAATTTCCAGGCCCAAGATGTGATTGTCTTTTCCAATTATTTCAGCTATGCCTAATCTGCCTTTTAACCTATCAACTGAGTTGTAATTTCCCTTAGTGTTATTTTATTTTTAAAAGTACTATATTTCTTTTTTCAAATCTCTCTGACCTTTTTGATAGTATCTTATTTTTGTTTCTGTTTTAGATTCCCTCTTTTCTTTCTTTAAACCTTGTAAAAGTGCTCATTTTAGATTCTGGAGGGGATAACTCCAATGTCCTTATCTAACTCTGCTGTTCCTGCTGACACATACTCAAGGCAATTCGTTCACTCGCGTGTTCTGTAATTGAGGTTGTGAGTTCATGTCCTACTGGTGTGTGTGGATTCGCATGAAACTTTGGTTGAGTTTATAGACTTCAAAAAGGCTTCACCTTTAATTCTGCTAGGTGCCCTCGACCCAAGATCACTGTAAGTTAAAGATCTTAGCTCTAGGGTTTCTGTACAACTCAGATGACTTAAAAATCATTCTCCAAATCCATCTAAGAGAAGGCCATGGTTATACGTTTTCAGGTTGCTTTTTTTTTTTTTTTTAAACCACATCTAGAGTCAGGGTCATAGCCGATAAATTTCTTTGTCATGTCTTTACTGGTGGACAGTTTTTCAGGTCTGCCGTCACACAGAGGATGGCCAGCTTCCCAACCTGTATGGACCCAAGGCCTTGTCTCCTCATTCCATGAGGCCATTAAAACCCATGGCTCTTAGAAACTGAGCTGGGTAAACTCCTTCATGGGAGTCTATGTATGGAAGCTGCCAGAACCTGCTTACCACTGTGGTTTCCTGGTTTCCCTTCATTTTTGACTCCTGGGAATTTCCCCTGCTTTCTTGAAAGTGCAGTCACTTACAGTGTTATGTACAATAGCCAAGACATGGAAAAATCTAAGTGTCCATTGACAGAGTATATATATGTATATGTATATGTATATGTATATGTATATGTATATACACACACACACACACTATTCAGCCATAAAGAAATCCTGCTATTTATAACAACGTGGAAAGAGCTTGAAGGGTTTATACTAAGTGAAATAAGTCAGACAGAGAAAAACAAATACTATATGATCTCACAGTATATACGGAACCTAAAAACAAAACAAAACACCCAACTCATAGACAAACAGATCAGATTTGTGGTGACCAGAGGCAGAGGGTTGGAGGGTGGAATTGGATGAAGGTAGTCAAAAGAAACAAACTTCCAGTTATAAGATAAATGGGAACTTGGAAGGATATAAGCATAACATGGTGACTGAGCTAGAATAGCTCTGTGATATACAGGAGAGTCATTAAAAGGACAAATCTAATAATCCTCATCACAAGGGAAAAAAATTTTTTTCTCTTCCTATAACTACATGAGGAAATGGATGTTATCATGGAACTCAATTCACGATAAATACAAATCAAGCCATTATGTGGTACACTTAAATTTATCCAGTACTGTATGCCAATGACATCTTCATAAAACTGAAAGAAAAAAAATCACCAAAACATTTTTAAAGTGCAGTCACATATTTAAAAGAAAAACTTAAAAAAATATTGTAGCCAATATTTTTAGTCGTTTTATTTCGCATTGTTTTTGTAGGCCGTCTATTCCACCATGGAGCTGGGAAAGAAAGTTCCCTTCCATATTCAAAATCAGTTTTCTCAGGAAAAAGGCCTTTGGTAGTATAGGAAATATTACCAAAACCAGAAAGAAAAAAAAAGCCTAGAAGTCAATGTACCTAGCTAGATGAATGTTGTTTACATCTTGGATTGAGCCATAAATCCAGACACAGTGACAGGGGAATGCCTAAATTAGGCACACTCTAGTTAGGCCATTTATATTGTATAATTTCATTTTAAAAGATTATATGTCTTTGCTGCCCTAACATGAATTCCTTCCTGGCATCAGAGTAATTACATGAGCCAAATGGAAGACTGGTTAAGAAATATATAGGATCATAGAGGAAAAACGAGGTTGCTCAGTGAGAGAATGAGGGGTCTTGGGTGGCTCAGAAATCCCTGGGTGTTTAATGTCACTATTACGTGTGCAATGGCACCTCAATGCTGGATGCCGGATACGAACCAGGTCAGACCCTCTCTTAAAGATCTGACCCACAGCCAAACGTAATCGTCTCCTAGAAGAATGATTTGCAATGGCGGCTCTTCCAGTTGCTGACGTGTGATGGTCCCAGTACAACTAAAAACCTTTGGTTGTCTGAGCATGGATCATTACTTTGGCTAACACACCTTTCAACTTCCACAGGACACATTACCTTAAACTGCTAGGTCCCCAAACCCGACCCATTGACTTTGCCCAACAGAAACTGCTTCGGTTGTCTAAATCTTTAGAACAGCTCTAAATTATCTGATGGAAAACTTTGTCTTGGCTGGGGATAGCATGGGCTTAGATGCTATGGCAGGGCTTTAGGGAAATATTTTCAACACGTGTGGTTCACTGGCCCTGCTCTCTTCCATCCTGAGTGTGTGTGTGTGCGCACACGCGCATGCATGTGTGTTCGCCATTTTCCTACTACCTTTCCTCTGACCGCATTGGCAATGATCTTGGGAGGCAGTGGAAACTAATAGTTCTGCTTTGATGTCATACGATCTGAGGAAAAATCCCAGCGCTGACTCTTACCACCTCTGCGAACTTAGAAAATTGTTTAACCTCTCTGAGCTCAGCTCCCTCAAAAGAAAGATGTGGATAATAATAGTATATATCTCATACAAGGGCTGAGTAAGATAAAGCAAAGCCTTTAACACATTTCTTGGTACATGTCAAGCACTTGAGAAATGTAAGTTCCTAATTTTATGGGTGGTGATGTGAGTATGGGTAGAACAGCTGTGGAAAAAATGAGCAAGAGAAAATGCCCTGGTCTCTGGTTTCATTTGACCTAGCACTGCGTGTTTTTCTTCTTCCTCTTAATTAATTTCTTGTGCCTAGCACAGGACATGGAGCTGTCCTGTATCCTGCCTATATCCTGGTCCTGCCATTCATTTATTGTTAAGTGGCCTTAGAAAAGCTTTGCTTAGAATGGGTCATGAAGCAACACATTTCTTGGCTTGACCTTCCAACGTTTATTCTGCACTTGGGCCAGGTTGGCTGTGGGTCCACGGAAGCCATCTTCCAGACAGTAGTGGTACAAACTGCTCACAGCCAGCGCCTCCCAACTGGAAGGGTCCACGGTTGCCCTGGCAGAGAAAGAGGGTGCTCAGGAAGCCCGCCCCCTCTCCTACGTGTCCAGCCAATGCTTCTTCTAGCCAGAATGTGTCCCCTTAGCTTTCCTTATTGCTGAGCAGTGGATGGAAACGTGGAACCGTGATCATTGATGAGATCCCTGTTTCTGCTATAGCTAGTCTTTTAGCCTCTCTGTGCCCCAACTTCCTTATCTACAAAATGGTGCTAATACCTCCCAGGGCCATTCTGAGGATTCACAGTACATGGAGAGGATTGATAGTGCCTCTGTCAGGGTCCTGGCAGGACACACACGGCGCACTCACTAGAATCAATGGCTCCTAGAAGAGTCTGTGGTGGGACCAGGTGCAGATTGAGGGCAGAGTGTGGGGAACTACTACGGGATGATGTCTGAGAATCGATTCCTTAGCAGCAGGTCAACCCCCACTTTAAGGCAGAGGGTGAGGGAGGCTGGTAGGGCAGCCCACCTGAACATAGAGCACGGCCCATCTGAGAGGGGGCTGGAGAGTGCAAATAGAGAATAACAAGCACAGCACATAATAAACAGTGATTCAATCTAATGGGCTTGTAGAGTGTTGGTAACTTACGTCACCTGCCATTGGTCTGGCTTCATTCTCTGGTCTTCCTCTCCCCCTTCACTGAGGCACCTAGTAGTAAGGGTTGTGACTGCAGACCCCAGGTTTTTCCAGAAGAACATGTATCTGTGACACCTACAGTCACCCCACATGTGTGTCCCTTGGATGGCGCTTGGGTCCGGCATTTCTCTCGGAATGGATGGGGCTAGTCTATCTTCACTTCAACACCGTTGGATCCCTGAGACTCACCTGAGAAGAATGAGGAATGATGAGGAATTGTAGGAATTCCGTCCCCGTGGTTCAGAGCTCATCTCCTCTCTCCTGGACGCTTGTAATGGTCTCCTAACTCACCTCCCTGGCAGACTCAACATAAGGGCATTAGTCACACCTCAAAAAATATTCAACGTCCCCTCACCCACAAAGAAGTAAGTCCAGACCCCTCATCCCGTTATCCGAAGCTGCTGATCTTCTGTGCCTACCGCCCCCACAGCCTCCATCTAAGAGACCACTATGGTCACTATTTCCTGCATTTTCCCTCTTGGCTCAGACAGACAGCCCCTCCTACACCTGAGGGCCCTTGCTGAGGTACTATTCTCCCTCTCGGGGCCAAGACAATACCAACCTGGGTCAAAGGTTTACCCTCCTTAGAGCAAATGCCCCTTGCTGCCCTCCATGTTCTTGTACAATGGTTGTCTCCCTGATGCTTGTGATTAGTCTCCTTTACTAGATGACAAGCATTGCCAAATCATCTTCACTCTGTATCTTTTTCATGATACCTGGCATGGTGTTTGGCATGCAAGTAAGACCCTCAAAAATTATTGGTGGAATTGGGGTGCCTGGGTGCCTCAGTCTGCCTTCAGCTCAGGTAATGATCCTGGGGTCCTGGGATGGAGCCCCACATCAGGTTCCCTGCTCAGTGGGAAGCCTGCTTTTTCTTCTCCCACTCCCCCTGCTTGTGTTCCCTCTCTTGCTGTGTCTTTCTCTGTCAAATAAAGAAATAAAATCTTAAAAAGTATTGGTGGAATGGGAGTAAATCCATTTTGAATCTTTTTCAAAATAACTCCCATAGAGCTGGGGAAAGAGAAGGCTCCACTAGTAGCCCTTAACTTAGTAAATCTCTTGCTTAAAAAAAAAGAAACCCCAAACCTCAAACTTCTATAACCACAGGGGTATGGAGCCATTGGAGATATCTTGGGGGTACCGGTCAGGGTTGCTGAGGCGGGTGGGTCCTTCCACTGCCCCCAAGAGAACCGTTGAAAGAATTGGAAGGGGGCTGTGCTGCTTTGGCCCCAGAGTCAGAGTCCGGGGAAGGGGGTGATAGAGTGTGGTTCTCGGGGTGGCTCGCGACCTCCCATGTCAAAATCAGCATGGGCATGGAGACGGAAGGTCTGGCTCTCCCTAAGGTGCCTGTCAGGATAGACTCAGAGACTCTCCGCAGGAAGTTTGCATACACAGGACTCCCAGCGGGAGAGTGTAGCCTCTAGCCAACAATTTATTTGTAAAAATGTCTTCATCTTTATAACTGAATAGCCAGGGGGGCTTTGCTTCCTTCGAATGCAGTCTTGGAAACGTGGGCGGGTCCTTGACCCAGAAGATTCCCAGCCTCAGCCCCCTACTGCCAGGCTTGCTCTCTCCTTAGCTCTGGGGGAAGTTGCAGGTCATTTCCTGCTCCCTGCCCCTCCCCCGCTGCAGGCCAGAACACTGGGCAAGCCCTGCTCCCCGCCTCTCCCTCCTCTAGGCACCGGCTCAGAAGTAATATCCTGTGTTTGTGCAGCATGTTCCAGCCACTACTTCCAAAGTCCTTCGCAAACATCAGCCCATCATTACTGGGCTTCTCCCTTTTCTCACCATGTCAGGGCAAGGAGACTGTGGAAAGGGCACAGTGTTTTGTGGATTGGGAAAATAGCATTTGGAATGTAAAATAGGAGATTAAGGGATGGGAAAGGTCAGAAAGCCTACACTCCTGGTTTCAGAAAAAAATTCACTCTGGTTCAAAATCAAAATTTTCCCTCCTTTTAGATTCCAACCACCTGGCTGAACCCTTTCTTGGCTTCCTGGGGAGAGCTCAGTAGGGTTCGACTGTGTTAGGACACAGTCTGGGGGAACCGTTGCACTGTGTTTTGCTAGTCTGATGATATCACCAAAGGCATGACTGGATTTTGTGTAGAACAGACTCCGTGCATTTCTGAAGCCGTTAGAATTATTTTGACTCAACTGGTAGGAGTTAAGCACCTACTATTTTCTTTTCTTTTCTTTTCTTTTTATTTGAGAGAGAGAAAGAGTGAGAGAGAGCATGAGAGGGGAGAGGGTCAGAGGGAGAGGCAGACTCCCCGCTGAGCAGGGAGCCTGATGCGGCACTCGATCCCAGGACACTGCGATCATGACCTGAGCCGAAGGCAGTTGCTCAACCAACTGAGCCACCCAGGCACCCCCTACTACTTTCATATACTTTAAGTCACTGACCTTCCCAATAAACTCTCCATTGTACAGATGAAAAACTGAGGTCTGGAGAGGAGTCTGATCCCCGAATCCACCCACGCTCTTCCCACTGGGCCAGAGGTCTACGTTCTTTGGAATCTCATGGGACAGGTGGAAAGCTTTGAAAACCACAAGGGTTCCCATCTGCCTTTCCCCTCAATGGCTTGTGTCTGGGCCCAGGGACACTCAAGTGGACTTCTCCAGCTTCCAGCCGCTCTGTCTTCTACCTCAGCCCTGCGGCTTACACTGTCTTCAAAGCTCGAGTCCAGACTTTCACTCTCTTCCTTCAGCCTCTACTCCCCGCCCCCCCCCCCCCCCCCCCCCCCGGGCTCATCCTATCTTAGAACTTAGAAATTCACCTGGCTCTTATACCAAACTCCATCTGTCCTACCCAGGACAGCCACATAAATCCCAGTAAGGCCAAACTCAGATTACCACCTAGTCCGACTCAAAGCAGGTGCCTCGCACCCTCCCACAACCCACCAAAACAAGGAAGCTCTTCCCCATCAGCATCCCATGAGCTAACCTCCATTTACCTACAGCTGAATCCCCACTGTTCTTTATATGCAGCCGGCGCTCACATTCCAGCCAGGCTTCTTGCTAGGACGAGAGACGCTCCAAACCTTGCTAGTCCATGAGATGATATCCATTCGCTCATTTTCCTCTCCCTGGAATGCCCTTCCCAGCCCCCATACCCACGAGCCAAATCCTGGTCTTTCTTCAAAGCCTGTTTCAAATGCTGCTTCCTTCAAGCAGCCTCCCATGGTGCCCAATCCCACGTGTCTCCCCAAACACAGTATTTCTCTTAGGCAATTCATTTTATGCTGTCCAGTAGCACAGTCTTATCCAAGTGCTACTTGTATTGTAAATTCCTGAAAACAAGCCTGTGTCTCCTTTCTCTTTGATTCTTCAACAGTATATAATGTGTACTTGACACATAATGTTACGCAGATGTTAAACGAAAGTTTGCTGATTATCACATGGATGAATGTTTGCACTACTGGGCACTCAAAAAATACCTATTGGAACTGATTTGCTAATGATCCCCACTCTACTTCTCCAGCTGTGACTTTGCCATCTAGCTCCAGGCTTATATTCCAGGTGCCAGCAAGAAAGTACATGGAGGGGCGCCTGGGTGGCTCAGTCGGTTAAGTGTTTGCCTGAGGCTCAGGTCATGATCTCAGGGTCCTAGGATCGAACCCTGCATCTGGCTTCCTGTTTTGCAGGGAAAATCTTTAAAAAAAGAAAAAGAAAAAGAAAAGAAAAGAAAAAAAATGAAAGAATGTATATGGTAATGCCTTACTTACCCTTACCTGGAACACAGCATGTCAAAAACTGAACTATTTCCATCCCCCTCCCTCACCCCTGGGCCCCAGTTTCAAATGCTTTTGTCTTTTCGCCTCACACATCCTCCCAGCTTGTACTTTTATGAGAATTACTTCATATGGGGCTTAGCGAGCATCAGAAACTTGATCTGGTAGCCAAGTTCCCAGCACCTAACATCCATGGATTAATCAGTATCACAAAATTATAGGATGTCAGAGCTCAAAGTAACCTTAGTCCGACCCCTTCATTACAGATGAAGAAACCAAAACCCCAAAGGGGTTTACAAGCACGAGAGGCAGGACTATCACAAAACTCCATCTTCTCACTTTTGGCTGAGGTCTACAGAGACCTTCTAGATCCGCCACGACCTTCTTGAGCTCTTTTGTTCCTCCAGGTGTTTCAGGTGATTGTTTTTCAAGTGACTGCATGTTCCAGCAGCTCATTTTCTCTGACTCCCACAGAGTGAGATTTGACAGTTACAGGCCTTTAGAATCTGTGGCAGAGGGCTTGGACAAAGCTGTTGCCTCTCCCCGCAGAGGCTGCTGTCTGTAAAGCTCATTAACTTTGCCCCAGCATCTAATGAGCCCATTTCTCTAGAAACATGCTAGCGGTTAGCTGGTAGGAACTTTCCATTACGAACCCAGGGGCAAATTCAGATTCTCTTCATTTTATCTAACATCCCCATATACAGAACTAAAGATAACCCAAGATGCTTTGGGTTTTGAATAGTCAATCAATTCAAAAGAGTTCTTTCAAGCATGGTTCGAAATGACCAGAAGTCCACGGAACACAGTTTGCACCAGACAGTGTACACGTGGGCTGAATCATCCAAACTCCCAGGCAGCCTCAGAGAGAAATGGATTAGAAATTACTCATGTACAACTGGTCTGCTGAGATAGCCGGGGCCAGAGAGCCCTTCCAGCTGGTCCCTCTCTCCCAGGCATGGAGCCGGGAGAGAAATACCGTTTGGGAGCACCAGCTATGCCCTTTACACAGGCAATCTCATTGGATTTCCGTCCCTCAATAACCCCATGTGCGAGTGTCCAAATCAGAGAACCGACCCATCAAAAGGTAAAGTCATTTCTCAGTTGACATAACCTGAAGCAGAGCCGGGCTTTTCAAGCCCAGCTCTGTCTTGCCTCCAAAGATTAAGCTTTTTCTAGTTCACTGGTGGCTCCCTACCTTCCTCCCTCCTTTCTTCCTTTTCTCTTTCTTCTTTAGAAGCCATATGCTTGGGACACCTGGGTGGCTCAGTTGGTTAGGCATCTACCTTTGGCTTGGGTAAAGATCTCAGGGTCTCTGGGATTGAGTCCAGCCTTGGGCTCCCTGCTCAGAGCAGTCTGTTTCTCTCTCTCCCTCTGCATGCTATTCCCCCTGCTTATGCTCTCTCTTTCTCTCTCTCTCTCGAATAAACAAATAATCTTTTAAAAAACAAAAATGAAAGAGAGAGAGAAAGGAGATCAGGAGTCACCTGTGCAGGGGCCAGAATGTTTATTGCAAAGTGGCTGAGGGAACCGTGGTCCATTTGGGGGACATTGGAAATATTTCTGTATGTTGATTGTGGTGGTATGTACCTATTTGTCAAAACTCATTGAGCTTCACACTTAAAATGGGTAGACTTTATCATGTATAAATGACACCCCAATAACACTGCTTTGTCTTTAGTTTACCTTTTTAAAAGCAGAATTGCTTTAATTGAGGAAGAGATAGCTCAGTTCCCCCACCCCCCCACCCTCTTAGCGACCCTGCAGACCCCAAAGGGACCCTGGGAGTGCCCTGTGGAAATTTACATCTTAAGGAAACTTTTTGGCCACACTAAGCTGCTTCGCACAGCCATATTGCTAGGCAGTCCAACAGTATGTAAATACGTAAACAGTGTAAGATCTACTCAAATGAGTAAGATCTACTCATTTTCAAGAAAACCACCTCAACATTCTTGCTAAGGGCTGGCTACATAGTTCCAACAAAATTAGTGACGAGTCTTATCATTGGCAAGAAAAGCCTTCCAGGCCAGTTGTATTCTCTGTACTGTAAAAAGAATGCTAATGCAGAATTCGGAGTTAGTAAATGAAACTGAGGAATGTTATAAGCACAAATGAGTGTCTATACCTGTGTGGAGTATGTGTGTGTGTGTGTGTGTGTGTGTGTGTTGGATATGAATTTGTTTCACACCACTTAGGCATAGAAAATGTTATGTTTGATTTTCCTAAATCAAATTACATCCGGCTGCCAGTCTCCACTGACAAGAATGATAGGATACACAGTGTCTGTGCTTATTGCCTCGAGGCCATGGGGGAGTCCTAGGGCATGTATCAGTCCAGACGATTTAAGGAAGTAGGTCTGGCCTTGAGTCCACTCAGCCATGCGTCCAGTGCTCAATCTCCAGCTGTCCATTTCAAAGGTCAGCGGCTTCAATGCCCAGCTGGGGCGGGGGGACTTTGAACTGGCCCCTATGTTCAAAGTCCCCTCACCAGTATGGACACGCCTAGTATTCCACCTTCCCCAGGCCATCTTGAGATCGGGCCCCCCATGGAGTGCAGGTGCAGGAGGGCTTGGTCACTACTACCTCCAGGGGTCTCAACACTGCTCCCTCCTCTCAGAGTGGAGGACTCTCCTTTCCCCAATTCCCACCTCCCAACTCCCTTCCTCCAGCCAGGCTGCATATCTTCTTGGGGACCCAGAGACTTCCTCCTCCACAAGAGCAAGTAGAAGAGGCTTTTGGTGGGGCGGGGGGGGGGGCAGGGGGGGCTTTTCCTTGGTGAATCCACACAGGAAAAGAGAGCTGAGACAGGAATTCATTTCTTTATTAAAAACTCAACTAATTGTGTATGAGATATTGTATTCATATTTATATGTAAGATCTGTTAAAAAGCAAAAACAAAATTCAACTGAGTACATTTGAAGAAATAATAGGCTTTTTCAAACAGTTCAGGAATCAGGCAGCATCCTATCTAGCAAGTAGAGGGAAGTTCCAGAGGAGATGGACAAAATAGAAGGTTTTTATAAGAAGGAGGGTGGGGAAAGGAGGTAAAAAGCAAAAATGAAAAGAAGAAGAAAGGTTTTAGGCAAGCTCACTTTCTCTTAGGGGGAAAAAGCCAGGGTCCCATCATGCGCATTACCGCGTCTTCTCTTGGGGGCATGGAGAGGGTCCACGAAACAGATTACCTCATTGCCGCCGAGAATTCCTGACTACATTCCGGAGGAGTTTCAAAGTGCAGTTCGGCTGGGTATTAAGCACGGGTTTGGTGACGCAGCCTAAGTGATGCTGGAAGAGGACTTCCACGGCGTCCACTCCGACCTCAGTCTCTACTTTGTAAGTGGCTAAGTTTTTCTTTCCAGCTTATCTCTTAACTCAGGCACAGCATCCCATGATGGGGACCGAAACTAACCCTCAAGCAATAACAGTTGCCCAGACAACAGCAAGACAACATGTGATTAAAGCCAAGACAAAGATCAGCGGACCTGGCCTCTACTGGCCACCTGCACGTACCCACGGATATTTGCCCCACATTCTCCTTATATAAGCCTGGAAGGATTTTCAGCCCTTTGGAGACAAGTCTTTGAGATATTGGTCTTCTGTCCCTCCAGGGCTGGCCTCCCGGAAAGAAATTCCTTTCTGGTTGCATCACCACTCATCTCTTTCTGCCTTTGTATTTGGTCAGAGGTGAGTGGCTGAACCTTCTGTTTGGGACCACCACCACCCGGCCCCCCGCACCCAGGTGCCCTGCACCCTTGGGCCCAGACTACAGTGCCATTTTGGGCCTGTGGTTTTCTTTTTAGCAAATCCATGAGGTAAAAAATCATGTGGGTCTCATTCACAATTATTTATTTATTTATTTGACAGACAGAGATCACAAGTAGGCAGAGAGGCAGGCAGAGAGAGAGAGGGGGAAGCAGGCTCCCCGCCGAGCAGAGAGCCCAATTCGGGGCTCGATCCCAGGACCCTGGGATCATGACCTGAGCCGAAGGCAGAGGCTTAACCCACTGAGCCACCAGACGCCCCATCTCATTCAAAATTGTATCTCCTGCACACAGCTTGAGACGGTAAAGGCGATCAATAAATATTGTATATTCACGAATGAATGAGTGAATAGTGTTAACAACAACAACAGCAGCAGCAGCAGCAAAAACTATGGGTCAAGGTAGAGTCACTTGACCCCAGAACAGCAAACCAAGGCTTAATTGCACTTCCAGGAATGGAATTTTATACCAATCAACTTGGAATTTTCTGGTCAGTACCAATGAGATAATCTGTCACATGGGCTCTCTCCCTCCCCAGAAAGGAAAATGAGGTCACCTAAGACTCCCCCACTTCCCCCTAAGGGAAGATGACTTTGCCTGAAACAATCTTTCTTTTATTTTGCTCTTAACTCTTTGCCCCACCCTCTTTCCTATAAAAACCTATTTTGTACACCTCAGGAGCTCCTCTCTACTTGCTAGATGAGATGCTGCCTGATTCATGAATCACTTGAGGAAGCCAGTTAGATCTTCCAATGTACTCAGTTTAATTTTGTTTTTTTAACAGTAGGAAATGGCCCGAAGTATACATACCACACCAGGACTGTTTATGTTTGGGAAGTGGAATTCTGGGGAGTCCTATCATTCCTATTTACACGTACTGTACTGTTTCCTTTGCCTGAAATTGTATTTAGTGACTGCCATATTTACATAGTTTGTATTAGAAAACTCTTCAGACTAAGTAATAAGCACATGAAAAAGTTTTCTTACAATCTTATTATAAGAGGGAAGCTGTTTGGTGGCCATGGTTTGCATTTGGTAGGGTTATACTATTCGGTGAGAAAATGTTGATAATTACATTAGGCCAGACTGAGAAAGGTCAATGTTTGAAGATCACTGGACATGTGACTGATAGCTGAGTGGGTGACTGGTTTCTGAGAACATGACTTAATCTTCCTAAATTTAATGAGAAAATTTCTTAAACGTTTCGTCAGGAATAGATGGTATTCCCCGGAGATGTGAATTAGATCAATATGAACTATATCTCTTCTAGACAGGTTGAGAACAACTGTTCTTTTACATTTGTGAGGTTTTTGTCACCCTGTGGGAGTTCAGAGGAGGAAAAAAACAAGTAAATGAGCTAAAATCCACACAAATCCAAAGAGCCTTCCTGGAAGCTAAGGTGCTTAGAATGGCATTGTCATGAAAGCATTTTCTTTCCTCTTAATTCAGTAGACTACAGTTAGGGAAGACCTTTGGTTTCTCTGAAATTACCAGAGAAAAATGCTGCTGGAGAACCAGGAACAGAGACAGCCCTAATCAAACCTAGACGGGCCCTGCGTGGTAGCTCTCCCCCGCTCCACGCCAGTACTCAACGGAATTACCTGAGGAACTTTCTCAAAGAATCAGGACTCTAACTCAGACCAATGAAATCAGAATCTCTACCTGGGGGACGCCTGGGTGGCTCAGTCGGTTAGGCGTCTGCCTTAGACTCAGGTCATGATCCTTGGGACCTGGAATCAAGTCCTACACCGGGCTCCTTGCTCAGTAGGGAGCCTGCTTCTCCCCTGCCTGCAACTCTCACTGCTTGTACTCTCTCTCTCTCTCTCTGGCAAATAAATAAATAAAATCTTAAAAAAAAAAAGTTAAAAAAAAAAAAAAGAATCTCTGTGTGGGTCCAGCAACCTGTATCTTTTTGACAACAGTGGTTCTAGAACACTAGTATGCATCGAAATCATTTGTAGGGCTTTTCAAACCCCCAGGGTTTCTGATTCATGGGTCCACAGTGGGCCCTGAAAATCAACATGTCTAATAATGTTCACAGGTGTTAGTTAGAAGATTCCTACACTCACACCAAGTCAAGACCTGATAGAGAGGATTGTTCTCTAATTGGGCTTCTACACTGCAATCATCAGGTGCCTGTTAAAACTATAGACCCTGAGATTAAGAGTCCCTTATGGTTTGTCTCCCTCCTCCATCCCATCTTGTTTCATTTTTTCTCTCCCTACCCTCATGACCTCCTGCCCTGCCTCTTGAATTCCTCATATCAGGGAGATCATATGATAATTGTCTTTCTCTGACTGACTTATTTCGCTTAGCATAGTACCCTCTAGTTCCATCCACATTGTTGCAAATGGCAGGATTTGTTGTTTTTGATGGCTGCATAGTATTCCATTGCATATATATATACCACATCTTCTTTATCCATTCATCTGTTGATGGACATGTAGATTCTTTCCATAGTTTGGCTATTGTGGACATTGCTGCCATAAGCATTCAGGTGCATGTGCCCCTTCGGATCACTACATTTGTATCTTTAGGGTAAATTCCTAGAAGGTTGCTAGGGGGTGGTGGGGGAGGGATAGGGTGGTTGGGTTATGGACATTGGGGAGGGTATGTGCTATGGTGAGTGCAGTGAATTGTGTAAGACTGATGAATCACACCTGCACCCCTGAAGCAAATAATACATTATATGTTAATACAAAATAAATAAATTAATTAAATTAAATTTTTTAAAAAGGGGGGAAAGGATATGGGGCTTCTGGGTGGCTCAGTTGTTAAGCATCTGCCTTCGGCTCAGGTCACGATCCCAGGGTGCTGGGATCAAGCTCCGTGTTGGGCTCTTTGCTCAGTAGGAAGCCTGCTTCTCCCTCTCCCACTCCCCCGGTTTGTGTTCCCTCTCTCACTGTGTCTCTCTCTGTCAAATAAATAAAATCTTTAAAACAAAAACAAAAAAACTACAGACCCTGACATAACTAAATCGAGAATGGGACCGGACATTATTTAGTCACACCATGAGCAGTCTGGACTGGTCAAAGAACAGAACAGAAAAGCTTATCCCGTTGTTGCTCATAACCGCACACTGCACGTGGGATGTTTATCGAGAGACAAAGGAGCAGGCTAGGGGAGGAGAGCACAGTTGGAGCACAGAATTAGCAGGGCAGCCTGGGGCAGTGGGGGTGTTTGTGGGCCGCAGGCTGCATGGCCAGCCCAAAGGAAAGGTGAAGCTTTCGCAAACTCAATGAGTGAGAGGAGGTTCTTGGTTGATGCTCCCCACCATTTCGAGAGCAGTGGTTAAGGCAGAAGAAGCAGGCCAGGGCTAGAGAAGGCCAGTGAGGACCTATCTTGGGTTCAAAACTGAACCGAGTGCCAAAAAAATTATTTATACAAATAATTATATTCAAATTGTTCATTTTTAGATAACGATAGGCTCACAGGAAGTTGTAAACAGCGGTGTTCCCCCGAGGGTGACCTAAATAGCCCTAGTATGATATCAAACGCAGGACAGTGAAAACCAGAACATTATTGCCAACTGGACTACAGGTGGCCACTTTTTTTAACCTCTACGCGTGTGTGTGTTGATGCGTACAACTAAACGCAATTTAAAATGGATAATATTTCATTGCAATAACTCTAAAGCTCAAAATCAGTGAAAAGTGAAAAGTGAGGGGACCCTGAGTGGCTCAGTGGGTTAAGCCTCTGCCTTCAGCTCGGGTCATGATCTCAGGGTCCTGGGATCGAGCCCCACGTCGGGCTCTCTGCTCAGCGGGGAGCCTGCTTTCCTTCTCTCTCTCTCTGCCTGCCTCTCTGCCTGCTTGTGATCTCCGTCTGTCAAATAAATAAACAAAAATCTTTTTAAAAAAAATCCAGGATGAGCAGCATATCAAGATTTTAAATAAAGACAGGCTCAGTGAAAGCTCTGTCACCACAATGGAGCCTGGGACAGAAGGAAAAATGAGTAACATTTTGTTCCTCGTGGATTTTTTTTTCATTAAATTTGTCTTTTCCTTTTTAACAGACTGCATTCAAAGATTATCAATTCTGGCTGCCGAGTTTTTGCTTCGATTTTGTGCCTGAGGTGGGTGCCTGGCTCTCCTCACTGACCTGCCCAGCCCTCAGTGCGAGCGCCGTGCTCCCTGCAGGGCCCGAGGAAGGCAGGCAGGGAGGCGAACCCTCTCTTCCTGCTGCTCTTTACCGCCATCTGCTCTGTTTGGGGGGCCAAGCAGCGGGGCGCTGGCACTTGGATCCAGTCCGAATTGTGTGCTGCAAGGCAGGGCTTGCTTCTTGAGGCCAGAAGGATCTCAGCAGTCGGTGGCTCAGCCCTTCCCTCTCACCTCTCAGCCTCTTCCCCGTGGAGCAGGCTCTGCACCCAGCCAAGCCTGTGCTGGCCAGTCAGGCCCCAGGAAGGACCTCTCCTCCGCCCTCCTTCTCCTCCTTGATGGTAAGTGAAATCAGAGGCCCCACACCCTCCCCTAAAAGCAGGCTCTCTATCCACTTCAGTGTGGGGGTGGGAGTGCAGGGGGGGGATCTTCACTTGGAGAGCAGGCTGAATTATTGGATTAACACGTTAGGCTGAGCAGTCTCCGTTGCTGAGAACCTATAGTGACCAGAGAGCCATCTTTTCTCTAAGAGTCAGCAGAGAGGTCACGGGTCTGCCCAATTTCCCATCCAAGGCCAAGGACAATTACCAAAGAATACACTGGAAAGGACAGCAGGAGGGGAGACTGGGTGGCTCACTCGGTTAAGCGTCTGCCTTGGCTCAGGTCACTATCCCAGGGTCCCGGGACTGAGTCCCTCATCAGGCTCCCTGCTCAGTGAGGAGCCTGCTTCTCCCTTTCCCTCTGCCTCTCCCTCTGCTTGTGCTCTTACACTCTATGGCTCTCTCTCTGGCAAATAAATGAATAAAATCTTTAAAATAAATAATCAAGTAATTCGTTAAATAAAAGGACAATGGGAGAGAAAACCAAGTTTGTTTTGAGCATATCCCATGGGTCATCAGTAAACCGAAGGTTTTAATGTAATGGTGTTAAGAACTAAATACTAAAAAAATGAGTACATGAAACGTAGTTCTCATTCCCCATAAGCCGTTTCCCGAGTGCTTGCTGTGGGTAAAGCACAATCCTGGAACTGCAACTGCAAATACTAATATCATGCAGTCTTTGACCCTCAGGGCTGGCAACTTAAAGAAGGAAGACCAACACAAACAGAAATAAGTCTCACACCAGGTTGCCCAGGACAGCCGCCCATCAGGGGCCTCACCTCCTGCCAAGGAGAGCGTTGGCCCCAAGTCCGCGCTCTGACCAGTGTGGGGGAGGGGGCAGCCAGGGAACGAGCTCATGTTTCTTTCAGCTGTTTATTGGGACAAAATTTATTTTTAAATCCAAACGACACAGATTGTGGAAAGGTATCAGAAGGGGGAGAATTGAAACTGATGGAGTCCCTGTCTTCCTACCAGAGGGAGGCTGTCTCTTCACTAGCGTTCATCTAGTAGAAGCAAGACAGAGGATGGCAGAGCCTTCGTTCTCCAGTCACCTTGTCCTGACCCCAGCTCGGCACTTCCTCCAGAAGCTCGCCCCTGCTGAAGGATGTCAGTCCTACGCTGTTGCCACGGGACTGGCACGAGAGGGTATGAACTGGACACCCCAAGATTCTGAGGGAAATAAAGAAGAATCTAAATGCAGTTGCAGAAGTTCCTATCTGCGAATTCCAGACGGTCCGATCTGGGAGTGCGTGGCTGGAGATTCAGTGACAGCACACCAGTTGTATTGAACTGTGTGAGGAAAGAAGAAGGAGCAGGAGGGAGCCTGAGCCCGAAGTCCTCAAAAAAAGTTGAGGGGAAGCCCCAGCTCTGTGCAGGGAGAAGGTTCCCTAATCAGCCAACAGGAGGAGTGAGATGGCTTGGGCAGGTAGAACCACATAATGAAGCTGACTGGTCTTCCTGAACAGAAACCAAAGGCCATTTGCACCAAATGATGCGCCCTGCCCTGTGTATGCGTTTCCTGTGGCTGTCCTAAAAAATGCCCTAAATGCCCTAAAAAATGACCACACGGTTGGGGGCGATGGTGGTTAACAATGTATTCCCTCACAGTTCTAGAGGCTAGAAGTCAGAAATCCAAGTGGTAGCAGGGCTCAGCTTCCCCGGAGGGGAGGCTCCTTCCTCTCTCTTCCAGTTTCCGGTGGATTCAGGTCTTCCTTGGCTCAGAGGTGTGTCCCTCCAATCTGTCTCTGTTTCTCTTTGTGTGACATTCCCTCTTCTTATCATGACACAGACTTTGGGTTTGGGGCCCACCCTAATCCAGTATGACCTCATTTTAACTGAGTGCATCTGCGAACATTCCATTTGGCAGTGAGGTCACATCCCAAGGTTCTGGGTGGGCAGGAACTTAGTGACCCTGATTCCGCATTCATAAGGGATGTTCTGATTTTGTTTTCCAGGACTGACCACACTGGTCTATCGCCGGGTAGTTATGTTTCATGACACAACAATGAAGTACCATTCTGGCTTTCTGCTCTAGATGTCTTTTACTAAAACCTCTGCAGGCAAGTACCCCAGAACAGACTCTGCAGAAACTTCCACCACAACATATATTACTCCCCTGCTGGCATTAACAAGAGCGTCTTGAACACAAGCATGCCATGTAGTTTAACTTGTGGCTGTGTATCCCAGCACCTAGCACGGTGCCTGGTACACAGTCGCTGTTCGATGATTTTGTGGAATAAATAAATTATAATAGTTAACAGTTTTCTGAGCAGTGTGCTCAAATGTAAAACACATGAATGGCCAGGTTTGATTATAACGGCAGCCCTTTGACCTAAGTAATCATTTCCAAATCATTCTGGAAATGGGGACACTGAAGCTGATGATGCTGGGGGATTGCCAACAGAGCTGTCTCAAGTACAAGAGTCACTAACTAGGTTAGAACCGGACAACTGCCCTCAGCCTAAGCAGTGTGCTCACACTGGCAAAACTGATTTCTTTTTTTTTTCCCACTTTTTTAAAAAAAGATTTTATTTATTTATTTGACAGAGAGAGAGCCAGAGAGTGAGCACAAGCAAGGGGAGAGGCAGAGGGAGAGGAAGAACCAGGCTCCCTGCAAAGCAGGAGAAGCCCAATATGGGACTCGATCCCAGGACTCCAGGATCGTGACCTGAGCTGAAGGCAGGGGCTTAACCAACTGAGCCACCTTCAAAGGCGCCCCTCAAAACTGATTTCTAAAACAGAAGTCAGAGCCCTTGACCTTGGGGAGCCCATAGGGATATCGTGTCTGGGAGGCCCCTGGAGACCAAACTCTGTTTAATTTCCCCAAAACTACTACACACCACTTTCTGAGGCTGAGTCGGCTAGGAACGTTCTCTGCATTTCCTTCCCCTCAACATGTCTCTGTATAGTCTCTTCCATTCAATTTTCATGAGAAAAAAAACCTCCTCCTCTCTGTCTCTTGATCCTTTCTACCTCCTCAATTTTGCTCCCGTTACTCTCATCTTCAGTTTTTCCCTCCCTCCAGTCCACAAACATGCTCGAGTCTTCCCACCCTGAGAGAAACTCTTTCCTTGATCCTGCTTTGCTTTGCTCCTTTTCCGGACAAGAGAGTGTCTGTAGCTGCCATACAGCGGGAGGCAGTCGTCTTTTGTGAGGGAACCCCTGTGGGGCGGGCGATGGGAGAGAAGGGCACCCGGAGGATGGAGCCCAGGGACAGGACACCCAGAGGGCAGGGTTGTGCATTAAACCCCTACCTTCTGGCTTCGCCCATATTTCCGCTTTGACCCTGACCCCCTTTTATATTCTTCCTCTGTGGGTAGGGAGTATCCTAGAAGCTAACATTTACCACCCACCCACTCCTTTAGAGTCTGGCCTCTCCCACTCCCGTCCTTCATTGGTGTCATTAGTCATCTTATAAACACCAACACAGGCTTGCTGGAGCCATTATGCTATCCTGCTTCTCCCAATAATTCATGGTTTGGTAGAGAAGAGACACTGCATCAGCTGGAAGTTTATGTCATTGCAAGTGATAGAGTATCCAAGTTAAAGTGTCTTCACTATGAGAATATTTATCAGATTTTTAAAAAGATTTTGTTTATTTCTTTATTTGTGTGTGTGTGTGTGTGTGTGTGAGAGAGAGAGAGAGAGAGAGAGAGAGAGAGAGACAGCACAAGCAGCAGGGAGGGCAGAGGGAGAGGGAGAAGCAGACTCCCCATCGAGCAGGGAGCCCGATGTGGGGCTCAATCCCAGGACTCTGGGATCATGACCTGAGCCAAAGGCAGATGTTTAACCTACAGAGCCACCCAGGTGACCCAAGAACATTTATTGCTCACTCAGTGAGTCCAGAGGTAGGCTGTTTAGGGCGTGCTGAGCGGTTCCGCAATGTTATCAAGGACCCAGGCACTTTCAAACAACCTCCCTATGTTGACTTTCTGTCTTCATGCTTGGTTGCTACTTGTCACAAGATGGCTGCTGTTGTTCCAAGTATCATAGTCTGGTACTGCATTCAAAATCAGGAAGCAACAAGGAAGGAAGTGGGCAGAAAAGGACTTTCCTTTCGTCAGGATGAAAAACATCTTCATTGGCCAGAACTGAGGCACAGCCACTACTCCCAGCTTTACTTTTTTCTCCTGGCCTCCTAAACATGAGCCTGTCTCTGATTCCTTCAGACAAACTTAAGAGGTCTTCAGTGTACCCACTGTGTCTGTTGTATACCTTGATTACAGACCTTAACGCTTTCATATCTTTGTTTAAGTGACTTTCTTCCTCAATAAACCTCACCTTTCATCCGCAGGTTCCAGTATCTCATAAGTATTTATCCCATATGTTTTTGAACGAATGAGTGAAGGAAAGAAGGAAAGAAAAGCTCTACTCAAGCCCCAGTTTTTTCCTTTTCTGCCCATTCTTCTTCTTCTTTTTTTTTTTTTTTAGATTTTATTTATTCATTTTCGGGGGGGAGGGGCAAAAGGAAGGGAGAGGGACAAGCAGACTCCTCACTAAGCCCCGAACCTGATGCAGGGCTCAATCTCATGACCCTGAGATCACGACCTGAGCTGAAAACAAGAGTCTGATGCTTAACCTACTGAGCCACCCAGGCACCCCATCCATGCTTTTTCTACTGGAGTTATCAGCCTTAGCATCTGCCCTGATGTGTCTCCCTGGTGGGAGTCCTGAATTTTCAACTCCTACTGGAACTGGGAATCTCAAATTCAACACACGTAATACGGAACTTGGCATCTTCTACCAAAAATAAGTATTCCAAAATGGGGATAATATTTTTGGAAATACGTCAGTTGCTTTTCTCTAGTACAATCCTGCATGTGGTTTCTGAACATTCATTTGCCTCCGGGAAGGTTAGGATTGTTGTTGCAGGAATGCAAAGAGAGGATCATAGTCAGCTTTCCCTATCCAGAGTGGGCTTTCGAAAACAATCATTTATTATGGAAAATTCCAAACATATGCAAAAGTAGGAGAGTATAATGATTCTATGGCTGCTCATCATCCATCTTCAATAGTTACCAACCCACGATCAGTCGTGTTTAAACTCTATCCCACCTACCACCCCCCAAATCATTAAACATCCAACCAGTATTCAAATTTTCCTAATTGTCTTTAATTGTTTTACAGTTTATTTGACTCATGATCCAGTTAAGATCCATACACTGCAATTGGTTCATAAATATTCTATTTTAAAAAATCTGTTGATTCCCTCTCATTGCATTCCCCCCCCCCCCCCGCCAACCCCTTGTGGTTTATTTGTTGAAGAAACCCAAAGCCTCTGGTTTTGCTGATCATCTCCTGAAAAGGTGATTTAACGTGCTCCTTAGTCCTTTGTATTTCCTCCAAGTGGGTGGTTAAATCCAGTGATTGTTCGGACTCAGATTGGACTTTTTGGCAAAGAGACATATTCTCTTAGTGATGTTAGCAGATCATTGGCTAGAACAACTAATTAGTTGTTGCAAAATTATGACATCCTTTCATTCCTTCTCCATTTATTAGCTAGATTACTTCTTTCAAGGAAAACGTCCCCTCATCAACTACTGCTCGTGATGAGATACATTTATCTAGGAAAGGTTGGATAAATGAATTCTCCCACTGACCCCTTTTAGTAGGAAATGGGATTCCAATGGTACGATCTGGGTACAAGTTGCGCCAGCTCTTCATGGAATGATCATTGTTTCTAGGTGTTTTCAGTGGATAGAATTAAGAAATAGATTCTAAAAAGATAATATAATGATGAACTCATATTTGATACATCCAAATTAAATTCAGGAGCTTAGTGTTTCTTTCTCGATGTTGTTTTGTAACCTTATATCTAAATCTCTTTTTTTCTCAATGATCCCACCATAATTATTGGTTTGCTTCCTTTCACAATCCACATCCAACGATCTCAGACTAATAATACCAACACCATCGTCAATGATAGGATTACTGAAAACAGGTTTGGTTTCTGGTTTTGTGTGTGTGTGTGTTTAGTTTGGGGGGGGTGGGGAAGTACTCTTTTCTTCAGGATCTATCTGACTCTGGATATATAATCAAATTACTCTGAATTAAAGTCCCTTAAAAGGGGGCGCCTAGGTGGCTCAGTGGGTTAAGCCTCTGCCTTTGGCTCAGGTCATGATCTCAGGGACCTGGGATCGAGCCCCACATCGGGCTCTCTGCTCAGCAGGGAGCCTGCTTCCCACCTCTCTCTCTCCCTGCTTTTCTGCCTACTGTAATCTCTGCCTTTCAAATAAATAAATAAAATCTTTAAAAAAAATAAAAAATCAGTTAAGTCCCTTAAAATATCTCACTTCTGTGCATTAGGCTACCAGCTCAATATACAGTGATACAGTTTGGTCTGTTTGTGTAGTTGCTTTCAATTCTTAAGGATTTTGTTTTCCTTTGTAAATTTAACTTTTTATAATCGTACAAAATACTAACCTGGCTGGCTCAGTTGGTAGAGCATGCGACTCTTGATCTCAGGGTTGTGTATTCAAGCCCCACATTGGGTGCAGAGATTACTAAGAAAAATAAATAAGCTTAAAAAATATCTACTTACCTGGTTTCAAAATCAAATCTACCAGACAAGTTACAGTCCAAGAAGTCTAGCTTTCTATACTATTTTCTCAACCCTATGCTCTTTTTTCCCTATCGGTAATCTCTTTCCTCCTTCTTTATGGCTTATCGTTCCATTTTTAAAAATACAAGTCTATATACATCTGTAGAAAAATATCTGTATATACAATAATATTCTTTTCCTTTATGAAATAGATGGTATATTAACATTTCTTCACTTGTACTCTTCACTTATTGATATAATCCGGAAATAACTATGCAGTACTAGTATATGGAAATACTTACTATTCCTTTTCCTTTCTGTTAAATTACATGGTGCTGCAAGAAGAGCTCACCTTGTACATGCATCTTTTCTTATTTTGCTACACTGTTTTTGGAATAGATACCTACATGGGAAATCCAGGCCAGTGAAGAGATGCTTATGTAATTATGCTAGATATTGCCAAATTTCCCTCCATAGGAATTATGCCATTTTGCATTCCCATCAGCAATGTATAGGAATGCCCATCTTCCCGCAGCATGGCCAACAGATTATGTTGTCAAACAGTTTGGCTTTTGTCAACCTGCTAAGTGAGAGGCATGGTCCCTCCATGAATTTTAATTTGCATTTTTCTTATTGTAGGCCAGGTTGAGAATACAGTTAAGGGCTGTTTGGATTTCATTTCCTGTGACTTGTCTATTCATTTTTCTAGTCCTTGTTTCTATAGATTCGTGCTCTTGTTCTTCTTTAATTTAGAAACTGTTTATATATTAGGAAAAATAAACTTTTGCCTATAATTTTTCCCCCCAGGCTGTTATACTTTGCTTATGGGATTTCTTGCCAAGCAAGCTTTTTTTTTTCTTATGTAGTCAGACTTATTAATCTCTTCTCTCATTGCTTCTGGATTTAAAACCTTAAGGAAGTTTGCTCAGTGCATCCATTACACATTTCTTCTAGCAGTTGTGGGACTCAATTTTTCACACTGAAGTCTCTGATCCATTTGGAATTTATGTGTACCATGTGGAGAATGAATCTACATTTATCTTTTTCCACAAGGCTATCCTAGTATCTTAAAACCACTTATTAAAATGCCTGGCTTTCCCCCACTGATTTGAGATGCCTCCTTTATTATACACTAAGTTTCCATATGCGATTGGATCTTTCTCTAAATTTTCTAGTCTGTTCCCCAGCCTTTGTGTCTGCTTATTTGCCAATACCACACTGGTTTATTTCTGGAGATTTTATAGCATTTTCTTGTTTTACCCTTTCCTATTGTTCTTTTTCAGGGGCTTCCTGGCTATCCTTGCCTTTTTCTTCTTTTAAATAAACAAACCTCTATAATTTATATGATTATATGCTTTATAATCAATTTACCTCCATGAGATCATCATGAGCCCCGGCAATCCCACCAATTCCATCACCCCGTATCTAGATGCTTCTTGGAGAAAAGCCAGCTAGGGGTGGACGGTGGAAACCGAGCATTTGTTCAAGAGATTGAATCATCCAAAAGAGAGGGAGATGCCGCTCTCCAGCCAGCTTAAAGCTTGAGTGAACTTTCCTGTTACCCTGAAGGTGAGGTCTCAGGTGAAAATTCAGATTGCTGATAGAGAAATAAAGAAGATATATTTTCTTTACATACCAGCGCCAGGCTGTGAGCAAATGTGCCATGCTGCTCTTCTTTCTCTTGATTTTCTGATTTCTCTTAGCATGACCATTCTCATCCGTTGGAAACCTCCAGATGATCTTTGAGCCTCTGCTTCACACTCCTCATCCGATCCACCACGAAGGCCTGTCATTTCCACCTTCCCAGTGTCTCCGTGCATCCCCAGAGAGCAGATCAGCAGGACCTCGAGGCTCTCAGCTGGGTTGTCCCATTGGCACCCAGCTGCCATTTTCAAAGAAATGTTCTTTCCAGGGTTGATTGTAAGAACACACACACATGTATTCTAACTAATTAATTTTAGCCAATTAACTTTGAGGAACAAAGCACAGCAACCCCCCATCATTGTCTCATCTGTTTCACGTACAGCAGCAATGTTGTTATGGATCCTGGTATGATTTTGAAACAAAACATTGTGCCTTCTCCAGACTGGGGCCAGTCACAATTAAAAATCCATTTTCTGTGCACCGCAGACAGATCTCCCTTCAATATCTGTATACATATTCAGATTAAAACTAGTGTGCTTTATCTAGGAACACTTTTAAAATAAAAAAATACCATCAGATTCTATTCATGGATGTGTAGCAAGAGTCATAAAGCTCCCTTAGCCAGCAAAAGACATGTACAAGAATGGTCAGAGCAGCTTTATTTTTTTATTTTTTAAGAGTTTTATTTATTTGTTAGAGAGAGAGAGAAAACATGCGCAAGTGGAGGGAGCAAGAGAGGAAGAAGCAGGCTCAGTGGGGAGCCTGACATGGGACTTGATCCCAGGACCCTGGGATCGTGATCTGAGCTGAAAGCAGACGCTTAACTGACTGAGCCACCCAGGCGCCCCTTACAGCAGCTTTAGCCATAAGACCTCCGAAGGGCAAACAACCCAAATGTCCATCAGCAAGAGAATACACAAATAAATTGGAGTATTTTCCCTTAATGGAATGCTACACAACAGTACTCTTACTGATTAAATACATCGATATGGAGAACTTACAGGTGTTAAGCAAGGGGGCAGACAATGAAAAAGGAGTATATATTACCTAGTTCCATTTATATGAAGTTCAAGACAAGTAAAACCAACCTGTGAAGACCACAGTCAGAATGCTGGCTCCAAGAGGGAGTATAGTCTGGGAAGTGGCCCTGGGAAGCAGAAACTTTGGGGGCGGAGGGCCCCCAAATTTACTCACCAAGTAAATTATATTTAACGCCTGTATACTTTGCTTGGTGTAAATTACACTTCAATTAAAAAAAAAAAAACTTAGAAAACCACTCCCTCCCCCCAAATACCCAAAGATAGCAAACTTCCCTAAAACCCCTTGGTCCCCAATTATCTGGGACAGGAAAATCCACGTTCTTACATACCACCAGGAGTCCCAGATCCAAGTGTATTCTATATAATGGCACTCCGTGAGCATAAAAAAAAAAAAAAAAGTACATCTTACATTCTAGTTAAAATGGAATTTCTCAGCCTTTATTCCCCATTTACCCCAGTCACCATGTACACGAGGAAAACCTGGCTCGATTTATGAATCAGGAGCATGATAAGGTGAGGTTGGAAGTCCCATACAGGACAAGAGAAGTTCCCACAGCAGGCACATAGCTTTACAGGCAATTGTAAATTCCTTGAGGGTGGAGATCATCCATTGTCTTGTCCTTTGAACCATTAGTACGGCGTCTTTCCTTTTTTTGTTTTTGTTGTTTTTTTTGAGATTTTATTCATTTATTTGACAGAGGGAGAGCAAGCACAAGCAGAATAAGTGGCAGGCAGAGAGAGGGAGAAGCAGACTCCCCAGGAAGCAACGAGCCCGATCCGGGGCTCAATCCCAGGACTCTGGGATTGTGACCTGAGCCAAAGGCAGAGGTTTAACTGATTGAGCCACCCAGGTGCCCCACTGCTGTGACTTTCTGGAACAGAATAGAAAATCAGAATGAACTAATAAATGGTTGGATGGATGGACGGACGGATGGATGGATGGAATCTTACATCCTCAGTACAATAGTTTAATTATCATTCCTAAATGCATGTTTTCTTTGTGGTAAGTCCTCCTCAATGCTACATGATTATAACAAACCTCTCTCATCTCTTCCCCTTCAATTTTATTGTGTCTTTGATGAAATATAATTATATCTAAGTGGTATTTTTCTCAGTGTTCTTCCTTGTTGAAATACGTCCCGTTCTCATGATCTGTGTCCCATGGTGAAATTTTCCAGTGATAAGAACTGGTGTATAATCTCACATTTTCTTTCCATGGGAACTTGCGACATTAACAATTAGAATCAATTTAGTTTAAAATACACAAAATATATGAATACTGGGATATCTTACCAAAGCTTAATGTAAAAATGAAACTGTCAAGCATTTCCACCAGAAAAGAGTAAATTTCTCATTGAGAGCCAGCCCTGTGAGCCTGGGCCCAGGGCAGGAGTCCACCCAGGGAAGGGCTGTGAGATAACTGGGATTTCTTTCTAGGCCAGTGAGTCTTGCCTGGACTACAAGAAGGGAATTGTTTGGTTCAAGGCTGCTGCTGTGTCTCTAGAGTTTGTTAGAACAGAAGAGTTTGTGATGTGAAGACACCCTTCTGTTTCCATCTAAATGCTGCCAACATCCTTGGGTTGCAGGCTAAGGCAGAAAGATCCATGGGTGCTTTCTCTTTGCCACTTTTTTTTTTAAAAGATTTTATTTATTTATTTGAAAGAGAGAGAGAGCATGAGGGGTGAGGGGCAGAGAGAGAAGCAGACTGCCCACTGAGCTGGAATCCCAACATGGGGCTCGATCCTGGGATGCTGGGAGCATAACTTGAGGTGAAGGCAGATGTTTAACCAACTGAGCCACCCAGGTGCCCCCTCTTTGCCACTTCTTAGTACATCTAGGACATTCTTCCACTTCATCCTACACCCATCCTTAACTCTCCGGAGAACGGGACTCCTGCTGTTTGTTGAATTAGAACCAGAACCTAACCTTGGCATGCTGACATTGTGGGCAGATAGTTCTTTGTTGTGAGATTCTTCTGCACCAGTAGGGTATTCATTAGCATCCCTGACCTCTACCCGCTGAATGCCAGTAACATCCCTCTTCCCAGTGGGACAACCAAAATGTCTTCAGACATTGCCAAATGTCCCATGGGGGAAAAATGGCCTCCAGTTGAGAACCACTGAATTAACTGGTCAGATGTGAGGGCCAATACTCAAAACCCAGGGACCCAGCTCCCACTTGTTTCCACCCCATACAAGTTTCAACATCCCCCTACGATAGCAACTGAAAAGGGAACAGGAAAATATGAACTCCATGACTCTGTTATAGCCACTGGGTGCAGTGTGGGTAGAAACTTTTAGATATAAGAGAAGGAGAAAACAAAATGCAAATTTCATGATAATATTCTGGTGTCCAGGACATCTTTTGCCTGTAGGCAGGCCACAGAGAAATCACAAAGGATTGTGGAGTTGGTGAGATCAAGGAGTATGTTTCACAAAATCTTCTTGATCAAATCTAAGAGCTTGAACATCTTGGTGGTTATTGTGTTATAGAAAGAAGGGGGAACCTAGGAGTTCCCTAGTGAAACGTTTTCTCTCCTTTGGACTTCAAAGACTACCCAGGGTTTCTGCAATGCCCGCATATCCAAATCCATAGTTGGGGTGTGGCGGCAACGAGCTCCAAGCAGGAGATGGTCCCAGCCCCGTATCGATTGCACATTTCCTTGGCTCGTTATTGCCTACTTTCACTACTGCTTTATGTCCGTGAGTCTCATCTTGCCACAATGACTGTGTGGTGACTTGATTTTGTCTCACACCCCATCCTCTCTCCTTCTCATAAAGGACCCTACCTACGTTCCTTAGCTATAGAGGGAACATAGTATCCAGGATGAGTCCATCATAAAACTTTATGTTTGGCCACAGTGAGTAGTACCCAAAATTCTTTTTTCGACATTTTCAAAGTTGGGAAAGAAGCTCCCTTGCCTCTCGGGTCAGGGACTGGGTAAAAGGCATAAGTGAGGCTGGATGTACCAGGCACCATGTGGAAAAATGCATCTACACCAGGAGACACTAAAGCAGTGCCTGGAGAGAGGAAGCTCCGTTGACTTTGAGTCCCTAGTTCTGGTCTTCACGGTGCCCAGAAGCCCGGTTCCCGGTCTTCCTGCACTCGTATATTTAGATCTTCATTTGACTGCATAAACTTCCTGGATGACTCCGTTAGGTGTCCCTCCATTTTTTTTTATCCCATGCAAGTGTGACTTGAAGTCTTGTTCATTGTAACAAGAAAGTGCTGGCAATTATAGATTGCTAGGATGGACAGGATGCTGTCTTACCATTTTTGTGTGTTACTTGAAGTATCCATCACAGATGACCTCAGCACAGGTTTTCAAGAGATTCTTGTTGATTCATTCTAAATACTGAAGTCTGAATAGCAGTAAATCTTAAACAACAGTCTTCGCATTGTTGGATAAGCCAGAAATTTTCCTGCTTTACTAGCCATAAAACTATATGCCTTTATCTTGACTGAGAGGGACTGCACTGACATAAACCATGTTCACATTTAAGGACAATGGGTCTGTACATGTCCCCTTGCTCATCACCAGGGTGATTTGGCTGATATCCCTGGGACATGGTGTCTTTCCTGCTTTCATGAGTGTCACTTCTGAGGTTGTTTAGTCTAAGAGGATAATCTCTAAAGCATGGAAAGACTGATTGTCTGAAGCGACTTGCTAGAGCCTATATTCAATGGATAATACTATCCTTTTAATACCTATACTGGTATTTAATCAGCAGTGCATAAATATATACATTTAATATAATTATATTATATATAATTACGTCAGGAGATAGCCTATGGAAATTGAGAACTTAGTCCAAGACTTATATCACTCATGGAGGCCAAAAAAATATGGGGGTTACGGGGAGGAGGTCTCTCTCCCATCTGGCCTACTCATCCATTGAAGGCCTACCAATGTGGCTCCTCTAAGCAGACCTTTTTCTCCACTTTTGTGATCTTTGACTCTAGCCTTGTAGGGATAGAAAACTCGACGTTCTCAGTCTCAGTCTCTGTGGTTAGTTGGGTCCTCTGAATATCTCTAAAATCCACAACTCGTGGAAAATAAAATAAAAAATATATTAATTATCAGGAGAAAGACCAATTTCAGTTTTCTTTTCCATGTGCCGCCATCTTTGTTTTTCTGATATGTGGATCTCACCTTCTTCTTGCTTAATGCAAAGGACAAGCAATTCTAATATCTGTACTTCTGAACTATAATCAAATTATAAATTGTTGTAACAGGGACAAGAAGAAAAATGACACCTTGGAATCCTATATTATCACACCTTATTTCTCCTTTGTAAACCAAAGTACAATTGCTGGGTCATTTGGGAAAAGGTGGGTGTGTTTTAAGAAACACGCAAGAACTCACTCAAATTTTCACTGTTTAAAACCTATCTGAGGGATGCCTGGGTGGCTCAGTCAGTTAAGCGTCTGCCTTCGGCTCAGGTCATCATCCCAGGGTCCTGGGATCAAGTTCCGCATCAGGCTCCCCTGCTCAGAGGGGAGACTGCTTCTCCCTCTGCCCCTCCCCTTTGTTTGTGCTTGTTCTCTCTCTATGTCTCTCAAATAAATAAATAAAATCTTAAAGAAAAAAAAAAGCCTAATTGAGAATTTAGTTCGTTCTGACTCTTGGCTCAAAAAAAAAAGATTCAAATAGTTTTGAGAAGGAAACAGTTTGCCACGTGGGTAAGATGACTGTTCTATAAGACAGAGGATTGGCTAAGAGCCAGTGACAAATGCATAGAGAGGAAAGGAAAAAAAAAAAAAGAAGAGTGAGTGAAGGTAAAAGGAGCAGATGAAAGAAATATCAAAATATAGGTCAGAAGATTTCTGTTTCAAAGAAATGTTCATCCTCTCTCCCTTGTAAAGTTCTCATTAAAGATTTTTAAGAACTACAATTTCATAAATTTTCAGAATCATGAAGCTTAGAAGCCCCACAGCATAGCAGAGCTACTCTCAAAGCACAAACAAACAGAAAGTGACAAGTGTTGGTGGGGACACAGAGACACTGGGACCTGTGTGCACGGGAGGTGGGAGTGGGACATGGTAGAGCAGCTGTGGGAAACGGTATGATGTTTCCTGGAAAAATTCAAAATAGAATTACCATTGGATCCAGGAGTTCCGCTTCTGGCATATACCCCAAATAACAGAAAGCAGAGACTCAAAGAGATATCTGTACACCCCTGTTCACAACAACACATTCACAGAGGGCAGAGGCAACTCAAGGGGCCATCAACAGATAGTGGATAAACAGTGTGATGTATGTATATGCAATGGAGGAGATATATGCAATGGAATATTATTCACTCTTAAAAAGGAAGGCAAATCAGGGGTGCCTGGGTGGCTCAGTCGTAAAGTGGCTGCCTTTGGCTCTGGTTATGATCCCAGGGTCCTGGGATCGAGTCCCGTGTAGGGCTCCCTGCTCAGTGGGAAGCCTGCTTCTCCCTCTCCCCCTCCTCCTGCTTGTGTTCCCTCTCTTGCTGTGTCTCTCTCTGTCAAATAAATAAATATCTTTAAAAAAAAATAAAAAGGAAGGCAATTCTGACCCGTGCTCCAACATAGATGAACCTTGAGAACATGGTGTTAAGTGAGATAAGCTAGTCACAAAAAGACAAATGCAAATATAGCAGTATGATTCCACCTATATAAATAAATGCAAAAGAGAGAAAGTAGAATGTTGGTTTCCAGGGGCTGGGAGGAGGGGACCATGGGGAGTGAGTGTTTAATGGGTACAGCATATCTAGTTTTGCAAGATTCAAAGAGTTCTGGAGATGGATGGTGTTGGTGGTGGTGTAACGTATTTCACACTACCAAACTGTATGCTTAAAAATGGTTAGGACTGGGGCGCCTGAGTGGCTCAGTGGGTTAAGCCTCTGCCTTCAGCTCAGGTCATGATCTCAGGGTCTCTGGGATCGAGCCCCGTATCGGGCTCTCTGCTTGGCAGGGAGCCTGCTTCCTCCCCTCTCTGGCTGCTGCTCTGCCTACTTGTAATCTCTCTCTCTCTCTCTCTAAAAAAAAAAAAAAAAAAAATGGTTAGGACTTTCTGTAAATTTATGTTATATGTGTATTATCACCATTAAAAAAAAAAAAAAAGCCATAGCCCAAGATTCATGGTCTTCTCCTGGAGTCCAGCATCCCACTCTGTCCAGTCTCCATGCATTGTCCTGGAATGCAGCTGGTAACATCTGGGACCTCGTTGGAAATGTGTACCATGGGTCCAAGCTCAGAGCTCCTGAATCAGAAACTCTGGGCTCTGGAATTATAGTCTTAACAATGCTACTAGGTGATTCCAACATCCCTCAAGTCTGAAAACCACTGCACGAGGGTAACTGAAGTGGAGACAGAAGGGAGATGTTTTGAGATTCGGGATATGTTCTGAAGACAGAGAAAATATGATTTTGTGAGGGACTGGCTACAAAGTAGAGAAGGAGAAGAATCAGAGAGTAACAATGAATGGATACCTGTTGGATGAATGAACATTTTTCAAAACTGTCTGTCTTTAATTTGTTTTCCTAGAATCAGAAGGGAGGATGGGGAAGGCATACTTTCTTAAAGCATTGGGTTGGAGAACAGGAAATAGCCCAGAATGGTTGACCTATAATCTTCAGAAATCCATGTAAAGTAGGTTTTACCCAAATGTATACTTAACTATATACATGGCAATTATGTAGCAGGTGAATGGTGGCATCATGAAGCTAGCCGGCAGCCATAAAGTCACACACAATGCTCTCCCATCCCCAACATCCTACCCCACCCAAAGAGTGGTGAACACACCTCTCTTCTTTCCTGTTGTACTGATGTCAGAGGAGGAATGATGGGGCTCCAACCTAGGGTTTTCTGGGACAGGGGACTTTCAGTTTTAAAGCTGGGACAGTCCTGGGCAAATCCGATGGTTGGTCAACCTGCTTACGACACAGATTCATAGAATCTTCAAATTTCAGGAAAGCAGAGTTCATCTGGTCTATTGTTTGACACTTTGGCTACAGATTAGAATTACCAGGAGAGCTTAAAAAATCTATGATCACTGAGCTTCACAGCGGACCAGTTAAAATTGGTCTCTCAGGGGCGCCTGGCTGGCTCAGTTGGTAGAGACCGAGACTTTGATCTCGGGGTTGTGAGTTCAAGCCCCATGTTGGGTGTAGAGATTAACTAAAAATAAAATAAAATAAAATCAATATCTCTGGGTGACATTCCCAGGTATCAGTATTTTTTAAAGTTCCCCGAAGGAGCTGGAGAACTGATCTAATCCAACTTGTTTTACTGGATAGATGAGGACTCTAACACCACTGAAATTAATTATCCGAGGTCACACAATTAATTAGGGGCAAAACTCGGGGTTCCTGATTCCTAGTGTCCTTCGCACACACCACAGTCTTTTTATAGATAATTAATGATTAATTACTTGCAACCAAGCCCCTGCCCAGTGCTATTAGGGCAACTCACACACACACACACACACCTGTCTGGCTCTTAATAAAACAGAACTTTGAACTTCCAGTTGGGTGCACTCACGGCTGAAATCCCCAA
Organism: Meles meles; assembly: GCF_922984935.1. Lineage (NCBI taxonomy): Eukaryota > Metazoa > Chordata > Mammalia > Carnivora > Mustelidae > Meles > Meles meles. The sequence goes on along the minus strand of NC_060067.1, from coordinate 171,291,373 downwards.
CTCTCCTTTCTTGCTCCCTTCTAACTTTCTTCTCTACCACCTGCTCTGTTCCTAAGTCCCTCTGACTCCTGAGAGATACAGCTCGGATTCCTTGCCCCAGGGATCCCCTTTGCTCCTTTTTGCTGATTTGGCCTCCCCTGTTTTGACCCCAGCAGCCTCGCACTTCCAGCAGCGCCTTCACCCATGTGCGGGGGGCACCCAGCATCACTCCCCTGGGTCCAGACACCCCTCTCCCGCCCCGGCAGCAGCCCACTTGACCAGCACTCCCACCAGGAAAGGCTAAGATGAAGCTCCCTTAATCACAGAGCTCGTTCTGTAGAACAGGCTAAATCCACAGCGGCTGGCCATGTACACCCGTCCTCCCTGTCTGCTAGGGGAGGGGAGAACCTGGCTGCCTGACCACTTGCCATCCAGCATTAAACAGGCACCATGGCTGAAGACGAGTCCAGAATGAAATGAAACACCTCTGAAAGGTTAGGGCTGGAAACCCAAACCTCAGTCCTGGCAATTCAGACCAGGAATGGCTGGACTGTGTCCCTGACCAGGAAAAAGTACTGAAAAATGATGGTGATGAGTTGACTGCAGCAAAGGAAGCCTCCATCATTCATGTAGGACACAGTCAAGTCTCAAAAAGGAACGAGTGGAGAGTGAAATTGAAAGTGTTGAAATAGGGGCGCGGGGGTGGCTCAGTTGGTTAAGCGATGCCTTCGGCTCAGCTCATGATCTCAGGGTCCTGGGATAGAGGCCCATATTGCGCTCCCTGCTCAGCGGGGAGCCTGCTTCTCCCTCTCCCTCTGCCGGCTGCTCTGCCTGCAAATAAATAAAATCTTTAAAAAGAGAGAAAGAAAGAAAGAAACTGTTGAAATAAATTTCTAGGCTCAAGATGGAGTCACTCCTGCACAGAAGCAAATGGAGACCCTGGAGTCCTTGCAAAAGCTCCCGAGTGGCCAGGCGTCCCACGGACCAGTCAGCTGGTCCCCACGTGCCAGCCACCTGTGGGCCTCCTCACCGCAGCAGGACGGCCAGGCCGATATTTCCTATTTGGCTCATCCTTGGCCTTTTCTCTTTACCCAGTAAAAGTTTCCTGCCTTCCCCTCCCGATTTACTCCGATAAGCCTGTCCACTTCGTGCAATGTGACTTCAGGCACATCAGCCACAGTGTCTTCTGTAATCCTGTTTCTGAGACAAGAGCAGGAGCAGCCCCTCCTCCGCCGGGGTCCTCTCTGGCCCTGGGCAGTCCTCCTGGGGAGGAAGGGGGAGCCCTGGGGCCTCCCGGGGCCGCCCCCACCGCCGCCCTGGGCACCCCGCGGCCCTCCTCCCCACGTGGTGGTCTCATGCGGTCGCGTCCACTGTCATTGAGGGTTTCCTCCCGGTCCTTGTGGCGGCGTAAATGGAGGACAATGCCGGCCGGTGGTTTGCGGCCGTAAACCGGGCTTCTCGTCCAAACCACGCGGGCCCCACTCCAGACCCCCGGATTCAGAATGCCTGGGGCACACGTCCATGTGATGTGTGCTTCTCAGACGCACAGCCAGGTCTGGGAAGCGCTGCTGTGTGCGGTGAGGCTAGCGATGGCTTCTCGGGTCCAGCCGTCCTCCCCACGGGACCGCCGATGTTCCCCCGCCGTGCAGCTCGTCCCAGCAGCCGGGGGCGGCTCGCACCCCCTGCCTGTTGCCTTCTGGTGCTTACGTTTGGATTCAGTTGGATTCAGGCAGGATGCTTTTTTTTTTTTTTTTTTTTTAAGTTTATGTGTTAAATTGAAAATTTAAGGAACGAGTAGTATCTAAAGCACAGGACATTTAAAAGGGCGCAGGTCGGCCTAAGCCCGCAGTGTGCCCGACAGTCCACCAGGGGGCCGCCGAGTCCCGCCCGCACCTCGGTCGCGGCTAAGTCCTTTCCCAGGGCCCTAGTGGCGGCCAAACATGGGGAAAAGCAAAGCATTCCCAGGAGCCCCTTGGCTCCTGGCTTGATCTCAGGAAATCTCGGGAAATAATTTGACACGCGTTTAAAGGCCGTGAATTTCAAATCTCTGCAGAGGACGAGAAATGTTCCTGTTGAGAGGAATGTTCCTATTGGGAGGATGTCACCCAAACCAGGAGAGCAAAGGAAAGAAAAGGGTTGAAACTCTCTGTATTAAAGGGTGGTGCCTCCCAGGCTCTTGGAATTTCATCAGTTTGAAACCCAGAGAATCATCTTTAGAGTGAAAAGTGAGCCATCAGAGGATGGGAGACTATTTGGGAGGGCAGTGAGACTTTCAAAGTCATACACTATGAAATTCTAGACCTTTCCTATGAATGTGAACACCCCGTCCTGAATCCCTCCCACGAAACAACTCCCTGGTGATAAGAAGAGTACTCGAAGTTGTAGTAAGGCTGGCTAGATGGAAAGGCAGACAGGCAGCTGCAGGAATGACTGAGGTAAGAAGTAGGGAGGGGCCCGAAGAAGAGAGTGTGATGAATCACTGGAGAGACCCGGAGGTGATGAACCTGTAAAGGCAAGGTGTGTGTTCTCTCCACCCCCGTTTCTCTATAGATCAACAGTCTTGTTAATGGATATCTTATTAAGTGGCACCATACATGACTCTGACCCTGCTTCTACCATCATGCAGCTGTGTGCCTCGAGACCACGACTCCCCCTCTCCGGGCTTCCCTTTCCTTGCTTGTCAAATGATGCTGCTGTCCAGGGGTTTACGGTCACACAGCAAGACTTTTCACAGCAAAAAGAGTTCCCTAGGGCTCCTTTTTTTTTTTCCTAATAGAAACACCATGCTCTTTCATCGTTACTCATAAGGTGTACTTTCTAGACCCTGGATCTCTGGACTCCCCAGATGAGCTTTTTTAAAGCATGTTCCTCTCGGTGAGGTGGTTCCAGTGCTTCTGGCAAGGCAGAGCTGCTGCTCCGGACATCATTCTCACCGCAACCAAGACGCTGTCAGTGTTATGTAATTGCAATAAAGGCAATTCATAATGAACACCTCAAGATATTCAGTGTTTCCAAGTGCTCAAAATTTTCTTGTAGCAATGCACGTATTTTGTCCCAATTCACATAAATGTCATCTGAAGCCATTCTACCTTGTCAGTATGGGCTCAGCATCCCAGTCTTTTGAGGTCGTTCTCAATCCTGAATCTGTCACTGCAGTGGATGACAAGGTTGTATGGTTTAGTATTGCAAGGGACTTTGGCAATCAAGTTGATCCTCACATTTTTGTGTTCATTGCAATTCTGATGGCATATCTTCCATGCCTTTAAGAAAGCATGGGAAGGATGTTGAATGTCTCAGAGCCATGTTGCCACAGGGAAAAATGTCACTAGAGACCTTCCTTTCAGTGGGCACCCACTTGTTAATCAACACCCTGTCTGTGGTTGTTCAGCTAGCTCTGAGTCCACTCAGCTGTACTCGAACCATCCATAATTCTCCCTTTTGTCTTCCTGCAGGTCATAAAATCATTTCTAAAAGTTTTTTTTTTTTCTTGAAGTTGATATTAACACATTCTCCTTTTTAATGTATTTTAATTTTTTTATTACAAGTTTTATATTACAAATAGTAACAGTTCTGCTGAAGGATAAACTTGTCTATCAGGTAGACAAAAATTACGCAATATTGCATGTGTGCGTGTGTGTGTGTGTGTTTGTGTGTGTGTAGACCAAGATCTTGATGGTGGTTAGATTAGGAAGATGAATCGTAAGTGTTCTTAAATTTACAGTTAGGATTATACTACTTTCACAATGAAAACAAGTACTGATCGGAGGCACCTGGCTCAGTCCATAGAGCACGCAACTCGATCTTTGGATTGTAAGTTCAAGCCCCACATTGGGTATAGAGATTACTTAAAGAAATAAAATCTTTAAAAATAGTAAATAAATAATAAAAAATACTGATCGTAACTTCTCAAATCTTTAGTTGAAAACACATCTGCTTTCTTTCATGTTCAGTTCTGGTTTTGTGAGTATCACGAGTACGTGCCTGGAGAGCATTCCAGAGCCTCAGAATGAGTGAGCTCACTCTTCACATGGAGAGCATTTGGTCAGTGATGGATGAACAAGGGTTTTGCTTGGGGTCCTACGTTGCAAACTTAAACTCCATGGATAATGGAGACCTCTGATTATTTCTGCTTTGATAGACCCAACACCACAGCCCAGGAAGCTGCCCAGTTCATGTTTATTTTTGGTTACAGAATGAGTGAGGGAACATGGGCAAACTGGTTCAAAACAGGATGATTTTTTGAGGTAAAGATTTGTGTTTTGTTCTCTGTAGATTTTATTCCTACATTTTCCAAGAAAGGAGCTGGACTCTGGGCTCCTTATGTTTGCAGGGACCCAAAGCAGAAGCTGCTTAAAGACAGCTTCTCTTCTTGTTTATTTGATATCTGCTGTCACTCAGTCTAAACTCACTGAAGAGATTATTTGCAGTTTGTAGAATGGGACAGAGACAAGAGGACTGTCTTTTTTTTTTTAAGATTTTATTTATTTATTTGTTAGAGTGAGAGAGAGAGCACAAGCAGGCAGAGTGGCAGGCAGAGGTAGAGGGAGAAGCAGGCTTCCCATGGAGCAAGGAGCCCAGTGTGGGACTTGATCCCAGGACACGGGGATCATGACTGAGCCGAAAACAGCTGCTTAACTGACTGAGCCACGTAAGCATCCCAAGAGGAGTGTCTTTTCAGGGAGAAAGGAAGCTGCAAGGAGAGATAGGTGAGAACTTTGCAAAAGTACAGAAGGAGTCAGGGGCTGGCTAGTTTCTCCAGCAGCCAGGCCCACGCTACAATGGTGGCCCCCAGTGGAGGTGGTCATCCTCAGGAGGCACTGGCTTCGTGGATGCTCAGAAAGGGGGGCCTCCTATCACCCAGACTTCCAGTCCTGGCAGAATCCTGGGCATTTAGCCAAGCAAAGGGTAGTACAAGTGCCACTGCCAAGGGACCACGTGGGCTGGCCACCGATCCATCTGCTGTGGTCAAGATGGGCCTGCCCTGTATCAAGGGCACCACATAAGCCTTCCCAATTCTTGGGCTACCCTAACGCAAGAGGACTGAGACTGATTTTTCTGCCTGCTCCCTGGAATGGAAGGCTTCATTTTATTTGATTTATTGACATAAAGAAAGGTGATACTTCCTGCACCTCTGGGTTAGTGGCTAATTTATTCTTGAGACAGTTGTAAATTCACAGCAGGCCCGGAACACGATTCAGATGCATAGGAAATCAATATCTGATTGTTTCCTTCCTCCTTTCTTCCAAGCAACGCTCTTCAGCATTTCGTGGGAAAGGCACCGGAGATAAAGTGGTTATATACAGGGATAAAAGAACACAGCCCTACCCTCGGGAGTTCTCAGAGAGGATCAGGGAGGTGGGCATGAGGAGGGCTCAGAGGCCTCCCTCTCAGCCAGGGCCATTTTGATTATATATTGGTACCTTATCGAGAGGGAGTGGTGTTTGAAAATTGCTAATGGCACCTAGTGAGGACCTAGTAAGATAACATCAAGCAAATTCTAAATTGGACTAAGTCAGTGTTAGAAGGGGGAGGAGGGTCAGGAATATATCCTCCAGACTGAGAAGGCACCTTAGTACTGAAAAACAAAGCAAGCCACTCCATGAACAGAGTTTTGTTCAGGGTCGCTTAGTGACAGGGGCAATCAGGGCAGCGAATGGACGAACCATCCAGGCTACTATGCTGCTGTCCTCTACCCCTACGCTCAGCCTAGTCTCTGAAGCTACCCATTTCTTCATCCTCAGATTTTATGGCGTGAAGGGCAGGAGGTGTGGTCAGAGGATAGTTATCAAAGAAGGAGCCAGCGGCACCCAGAGGGAGGGTCAAAGATGGAGTCAGTGTTGTCCAAGTGCAGTTCTCGGCGCCGTGGAGCTGGTTCCCCAGCACTCGGTCCCCATCCAGGTACCTGTTCCCACCTTCGTTTACACTTGCTCATTCATTAGATTGGCATTTCTGAGGGGCCCACTGGGTGTGGACAGCCCAGAACTTGATGAAAATGTGATCCGCTGTGAAGAAAGTGAATCAGAGGAAGGGTGACATTTTCAGCCTCCAAGTTCCATGAGGGAAACAAAACAAGACCAAGCTCTGAGCACACTTTCTCCTGTAGAAGGATACACTTGCTATTAAAGTGTAAAGGACACACTCGTTATTCTCTCTCTTTTGTTTAATTGCTGTGTAATAGACATCCAACATTATATTAGTTTCAAGTGTACAGCATAATGGTTCAGTATTTGGATATATTGGAAAATGGTCACACTGTGTCCCATTACCATCCACAGCACACATAATTAAGATTCATTTTCTTGTGAGAAGAACTTTTTTTTTTTTAAGATTTTATTTATTTATGTGAGAGAGAGAGTGAGAGAATGAGAGGGAGAAGGTTAGAGGGAGAAGCAGAGTCCCTACTGAGCAGGGAGCCTAATGTGGGACTCGATCCTGGGACTCTGGGATCATGACCTGAGCTGAAGGCAGTTGCTTAACCAACTGAGCCACCCAGGTGCCCCGTGACAAGAACTTTAAAGATCTACTCTTCTAGCAACTTCCGAATATGCAATAGCATTATTAGCTATAGTCCCCATGTTGCACGTTACATCCCCATGAGTTATATTATAACAGGGATTTTGTACCTTTTGGACCCCCTCATATTCATTATTCTGTAGCTCCAAGTCCAACATGAAGACACAAGGAAGGAACACTATGTGTGAGAAACTTCAACCTCCATGCTGCCTGTGATAAAATGCAGTCTTTCTCCTTCGCTCAGATCTCCAACTGTGAGAAAAATACCACAGAGCACTCAGAAGTTGTCTAGCTTCCTCCTTTATCTTCTGCCCTGCATCTCTTTGTGAGAGAGCAAATTAATAAGTCAGGAGTTAGGACCCAGAGCTATGTTTTAGACTTACACGAGCTGACAGCTGACTGGAAATCAATGAAGTAGAGTTTGAGAAACATCGCCCTGATGTGAGGTGGTTTGAGACTCCCTTACCCCACTTCAGGTGTCTACTTTCCCCTTGGGTTCCTCTTCGGGTTTGGAACACCGCATTTCCTTTTCAAAACCTTCCTTTTTTGATGGAAATACTTGTTTAAAAGAAAGGAGTTATCTTTCCTAAACTGACATCATGAGACTGGCAGGCTTTCTCCTCGCGTTCATCGTCCTTGGTGTCACTCCCTCAGGTAAGCTCAAGTTAAAGTAAATTAAAACTTCACCACTGCAGATTGATTTAAGCATGAGAGGTGGAAATAAGGTGTTGATAATGTTAAAGTTACAAAATGTAATGTATAGAGATCTTTCCGATAACCTCTAGGATGTGGCTATAATGAGTAATTCTAGGATATCTGTATATTGCTAAAGAAATCATACCTATGGATTCCAGCATATTTAAGCTGTTGTCATTTTCTGGGCTATTCTTTTTGAATCATGGACTTGGTAGTAAGATATAAAAGCGGACAAATATTCTGAGAAGCACTGGATGCTTCTCAGAATTGTTAAAATATTTGGCACAGAAATTTACTCCATCAGCATTTTTATATCATGTCTACTAATAATTATTATATCTGTGTGTAGGTACTTAATTTTATCCAATATAGCCTATAGATCTCTACACAAGCCTTAGTGAATTTGTGTGCAGTTATACTTAGTATGTTTATATATCACGATTAAACAAAAATAGACATCAAAAGTCTATGAACGTGTGTGACTTTTCTGTGACTATTATCCACCTGCAAGTCAGAGAATTGTGAATAAAGAAAGAGGCAAATAAAAGGAGAGAGGAAGAGACAGACAGACAGAGAAAAGAGGGAGAAAATGCCAAGCTTAGGGGGAAATGGTCATTTGCACCAGCCAGCTAGTGGGTTTGGGAATCATTTCCCTTTTTATGTAACTTAAGAACATAAAGCTCTTCGCTTCTCAGTGGAAACCATTTGGAGCCAGGAGCCAGATGGTGAGAAAACCCTGCTGTCCCATTAGCAATTTGCGTTTATTTCTCCCTAGTAGTTTTGCCATGTTTGACTATTGCTACTTTCAGATGGGGAACCAGAGGCACCGACTGAGATTCACCCAAGTCCTAAGTAAATCTTAGATTTAATAAATCCTAGATTTCAAATCTAGGCACACACACCTGAACAGTATCATATCTTTTAAAATGTAGCCTTTCTTCAAACTGAGGACTTAAAAGCAGCCCTTTCTAAGTGCCAATGGCATCAGACTGACTTTCAAATATCACTAAATTTGATCTCTGAAGTCTGAAATGCAATTTGTCGGTCATAAAAATGATAATCAACTTCTGTGTGTTTTAGCATATAATTAATATCCATGAGTCTAATGTTTTTCTGCCTTTATTTACTGTTCTGCTTACTTTGAAAGAATGGATTCTTAGCATCTTCTCCCCCAGGGAAATCATCTCACTGGTTAGCAGGGGTGGTCGCATAAACTCTCTCGTTCATCTGTGCACCCTCTTCCTTGCACAACAATGGTTACATAAGAAAATTGGGAATGGAAGGGAGCATGGGACTCATTCTCCATCAAGTAGGGCAAGAGTTTGGGAACCTACACTGTGCTGTATGCTTCTGTCAGAGATCTATAATAAAGCAATAACCTATAGTCACTCTCACATTTGTGAACATTTCTAGATCCCACTGAGTCTATGTCTGTTTTTAGAGCTGTGCCGCCTTTCCTGAGGATCTTTAACTTTGCGGCTCCTTGCAAAGGAAATTATTTCTTTTTGTTACCCAAAGCTACCTTTTCCAAATTTCAAGGGAAAGCCCCTCATTTTTAGATTTCTGGCTTTGGTGGAAAGGATGATTGTGTATGGGCATGTGACATTTCCTGTGTTGCTAATTCATGCTTTGTGTGTTTGTGTCTGCTCCCAGAAATAGGGACTGTGTCTTAGTCATCTTCCCATCACTCTTACCGCACAATGACATGTATGTATTCATTCAATAAATATTTATTGAGGATCTACTGTGTCCTAGGAATGATTCCAGCATGGGGGATTCAAGAGGGGAAAAAACAAAAGCATTCTAATAAACTCTCACACTAGCAAGAATCCATTCAATATTTATTATGTATTTCAACCCGAGGGCTAGTTCTATGTGTTGACAGCAGAGACCAACATATTTGTGGTATGATTTTTTTGGACAAGGTAGTGATAATTGAATGACAAAACCAAAATATACCAAGAGGTGTCAGAACAAAACATGGGTCTCTCCCAACTGTATTTGCTGAGGTTTAAAAGTCTTCAATTCCTTCTTTACTCTCTTAGCTATGGATAAACAATGATGTTGTCATCAGTGAAACTATAAATAAGCATGTGAATTGTCATCAATTAAGTCTTATCAGTTATTTATACCTCTACATGCATGAACTTGTCAAAATTTTGCAGAAAGTGGTTTTGATAACTGGGTGAGGAAAGAGCAGAAGGTCTGAGAGCCTGAAGAAAGGAAAGGAAATATGGTCAAGAAGAATAAAGATGGGGGCGCCTGGGTGGTTCATTGGGTTAAAGTCTCTGCCTTTGGCTCAGGTCATGGTCTCAGGGTCCTGGAATCGATCCCCGCATCAGGCTCTCTGTTCAGTGGGAAGCCTGCTTCCCCCTCTCTCTCTGCCTGCCTCTCTGCCTACTTGTCATCTCTCTCTCTGTCAAACAAATAAATAAAATCTTTTAAAAAAAGAAGAAGAAGAAAGAGGCCGGAAGTTCAAGTTGTAGGTCCCAAAGAAAAATTTCTTGTCTGAAGCTGGGATGGGTTACCCTATCCAATCTCTCCTGGCCCCACTTATGGGGGGTGAGTGAGTCTTAACCTCCTCATGGGGAGTGAGTCCTGTCTAATCCCTTCATAGCATTAGTTTCCTTACCTGATGCCTCTTCTGTTGCAGTGAATGGCAGCCAGGAGAGAAGTTCCTGAATTTACATCTTAAACTTTGCCTCTGTTTTGTGTTCAGAATAGCAAATATTGCGCATAAGAGATTACATTTTGTGGCTGTTTCATGGGCATGAAATCCTAGAAGTGTAGGGCATGTGAGTTATTAAGTGTTTACCAATCATCCACAAACTCTTTTTACTGGGAGAGGTTAAATGCTTTGCTTAATTAAGATCGCCTGGTTTGGAAACAAGACCAGAACTCATGTCTCTACATCTGAGTCCGGTGGCTCTCAATGTTAAATAAATATTTGTTGGATTCTCGTTCTAACAGTGACGACTTTGGCCAGCGACTGAGCGTCCAGAGCCAAGAGCAGAGTGCCCTCCTAGAGCACTTTCCCAGCCTGAGTTCCCCATGGAGGAAATTACTTGAATCAGGCAGGGAGCTCTCCTTCTACCTGACTGGCTGCATGTGCTCTCCCTCTGAGTCTCCCTCTTCTTGTCTTCCACCTGCGGAGTGGCTTATGTAGTCCCAAGAGAAATATTTTGACAAAGAAAAAAATGAGATGAAGATTAAGTAGACAGAAGGAGAGAAGGAAGGGGGAAGAATTGGGATTTCGGAGAGCAATGGTGATAAACTTTAACAGCCAGCACACACCCTCTGGAGATGTGCTTTAGACTACGTGTGTGTGTGTGTGTGTGTGTGTGTGTGTGTGTGTGTTTAAAGGGAGTGCAAAGCACAACTTAATGCAAGGAGATGTGAGGAGACCATGATCAAGTCTGAAGCACGAATACTCCCACTGTAAAGCACAGGGTGTCCACCTCCAAGGAGAGTGACCACAGTGTCCATCCAAGAGGCCCTGGGGCCAGGTTCACCTGCAGCAGAGGGAGCTTGCGTAGGATTACGGGACACCATCACCATTGCTGAGTGTCTCCCTGCCACCAAACATTACCTGTGACCTGGTTTTAGAGTATCATTCTTCTCGGCAATAGATCGCTTTCAACAACAGTGAAGTATTTTGGTAAACGCGATGCTAACAGCAGCACAGCAGCAGAAAAGCAATAACGATAAATATGTGTTCACAGACGTGAATTGTTGGAAGTTTTTATGTGGATGTAAAGTAAGGAGATCACAGCACAGGGAACAGTCTTGCCTCCTCAGTCCTCCAAAGGATGAGCTGGTGGCAAGATGGACAACGTGGGAGTCAGAAAACTACACCTGCCCCTCATTAATTAGGTTGACGTTGGAAAAGCCACTGGCCTCTCTGTACCCCAGTATCTTCGTCTGTAAAATGAGGGACGTAGCTCATCTTACAAGTCCTTTCCTGCTCCACTGCCTTCACTTCTTCCTCATTTCTCTTGTCCTTCCTCTTTCATGCTGAAATTATTTCTGTATACACAAGCTCTCCCTCCTCTCACCTTCCGGAAACTGACTTTGGGAAATGCAAGCACTGGCTCAGGGAGTCACTCATCTTCTGAGAGCGGCTTCTCAACTCATCTTCTGAGAGCAGCTTCTCAACTCGTCGGTGTACTGCTGAGATAGATCTTAGAATATCAGTCTTGTCAAATTAGTTTAAAATACAAGCCCATTTGCAAAAATTTGGTTTACACACATTTCAAGAAGCCATTTGTTCCTTAAAACAGAGAAACTGCTTGTTATGGAAATCCGGAGAACATCTGTGATTCTATACCCTCTAGAGCAGTGAGCTGGGCTCACTCTGCCTCCTTGCTCTGTGCATGGAAAGTGCCGTTAGAACGTCTTCGCATTTGTTCTTCACCAAACATCAACCGGTGTTTACGGAGGTCCTAGGCTCAATAGGGAAAGCGCTTTCCCTTCCTTACCACGTTCTGTTTTACAAGAAGGACAAAGCAGAAACATCTGCAGGGACTAGTCTCTGCATCTGCTCCAATAACATCAATGACTTCGGGCTTTATTTGGGGAAGTTGAGGAAGGTTGGAGATATTGGGCAGAAAGCATTAAACCTTTGGATTTCTTTCTCTCTTTCTCTCTTTCTTTCCTTTTTTTTTTTTTTTTTGGTTAGGTCTGGTTCGTCAGTACAGATTTGTGCTCATGCTGCTGTAACAACACAACAACACAGAAATTCATTTTCCCACTGTTCTGGAGCCTAGACGTCCACGATCATAGTGTCAGCAAGTTCAGTTCCTGGTGAGAACCAAAGGACACCAGTCCTTTTGGAGTAGGGCCCCACACAGATGACTTCATTTAACCTAAATTACGTTCTTAAAGGCTCTGTCACAAATACAGTCACACCAGGGGGCAGGGCTTCAACACAGGATTTTGAAGGGCTGCAAGTATTCGGCCCATAACAGCCAGCACAGATTTGCCCTTTCCGTTCCCTGATTCAGACAGTAGCTTACCCTCTGACGCGGGCCGAAGTGGGCAAAACATACAAAGGTCCCTGAGAGAGCAGATCTGCTCATTTCCCTCTGGAGCCTAGCAAAGAGCAGGGATCCCACCACTGTCACCGAGGCTGTAGCTTGGAAAGTGGCAAGTGCTGGGGATGGCCAAGGTCAACATTTTAGAAGATGTCTCCCCGTGGGCAATGCCATCTCCCTGCAAATTGTCAAATCGTCCTGCCAGGAAAGGAAATTTAAAGTACAGTTTCTGTTGTCAGGACCCTTCTGTCAAGTCCAGAATCATAATGGCAGGGTTGTCCAAGCTATGACGTCCATGTGAGTGTGTGTGTATCCATGTGTGCACGTGCACACTGGTTCAGACATTACGCCTCAGCTGTTCTCAGACTTCCTGGAGGGTCTCCATCCATTGTGAGAAGGTATCTTAAATAATTAGTTCTCACTGGCCTGAGCTGGGACACAGGGGCTCTCAGGGAGCGTAGAACTCTGGTGCTCAGCCCTTAGGATCGCACTCAGATGGGTGTAACAGTGGCCATAACAGCCGATCGCAAAAGGAGGGCTACTTTTCTCACACACCAAGAAATTTGGAGGTGGGCAGTCCTGGGCTGGTTGGCCGTCCTACAGTGCTCTCAGGGACCCAGGCTCTGACTGTCTTTCTGGTCCACCATCTTGTGCGTGGAGCTTTCATCATTCTTGTGAGATACCTGTGTGGCCAAATCCCTAGATGCCGTGTTCCAGCTCCAGGCCGGAAGGAGAGAGAGAAAGGGTGAAAGGAAATGTGGACGGTGCTGGTCGGACAGAGTCTGTCCTCTTCAACAGTGTTTCCGACAAACCTCACCCCCGGCTTCTGCTTGTATCTGAAGTGGCCAATGTGTAAGTCACATGGCCATCCCTGGCTGTAAGGGAGCCTGAGAAGGGAACATTTTAAGTTAGAGCCATGCCATCCTGAATAAATTTAGCATCTGTTACAGAAAAAGAAAGGGCAAATGGGCCATTGAGCAGGAAACCAACAGTCATTGCCATGGTACCCATGAAACAATATTCTTCTTCTTCTTCTTCTTCTTAAGATTTTATTTATTCATTTGACAGACAGAGATCACAAGTAGGCAGAGAGAAAGAGGGGGAAGAAGGAGGAGAGAGCCCAATGTGGGACTCAATCCCAGGACCCCGAGATCATGACCTGAGCCGAAGGCAGAGGCTTTAACCCACTGAGCCACCCAGGCATCCCAATATTCTTCTTCTTACTGGAGGGCTGCTCGCACAGGGGAAGGCCAAGGGAGGACAGCTGTGGCCTCCCTGCCTCTCTCTTCTCCTGAGTAATTCAGTTCTGGCCCAAACTCTCCAAATACCACTCAGCAAACAAAAACCAAGTAGTTCACTGCATTGCTGTACAAGTGTTGGCTCAGCAACCACAATGTGCCAGGCCCCACAGCTGGGAGGCAGTGGTGAGGAAGGTTTCCCAGAGCTGCCATTTTCCCATGGGACAGACAGACAATAAGCAAAGACACATACAATATGTCCAAGTGCTCCAAAGCAAGATAAAGTACCATGAAGGGGATAAGGTGTGAGGAAGGATGTTTAGATTTCATAACCCAGAATGACCTCTTCAAGGAGATGACATGTGAGCAAAAATAGGATAAAATGAAGGAATGAGCGTGGGGTTGCGGCTTCTGTACAGAGCAAGAGCCTGCCCCAAACAGAAGCACACGGGCTTGTTCTGGAAAGAGCAGTTTGGCCTGAAGGAGGGCTGAAGGAGGAGTGGGAGAGGGTAAGGGCCACACACAGCCTAAGAAACAGCAGTAAGAATATGAGATATCTCTTCTAGGTTTTTTTTTTTTTAAGTATTTTTAAATTAAGGGATGTACATTTTTTTTAAAGATTTTATTTTTTTGTCAGAGAGAGAGAGAGCAAGCACAAGCAGGAGGAGCAGCAGGCAGAGGGAAGAGGGAGAAGCCGTCTCCCTGCTGAGCAGAGAGCCCAACGTGGGGCTCAATCCCAGGACCTTGGGATCATGACTTGAGCTGAAGGTAGACACTTAACTGACTGAGCCACCCATCCATCCCTCTTCTGGGTTTGGTGGGAAGCCATTTGGAGGGTTTGAGCAGGAACTGAAATAGTCCTCTTCTGCTTATAAGAGATGGCTCTGGAGCTGAGCAGAAAATCGACTGGGAAGGGAGCATGAGCGGAAGCGATGAGGAAGCAAAGCATGAATCCGAGAGATGACTGTGTGACTTGGGTGGGACCAATGGTGGCAGTGGGAAATAATCAGAATTGTGACAGATTTTGAAGGAAGTGAAGACGGATGTGAGGGAGGGAAATTCATGAAGTATTTCCAGTCCCTCAGAAGGCTTCAGGGAATGTCAACTCCCACCCTCGCCTCCACTTCCAGTAAGGTTTTAGGGAGTTTACAGAATGCTGTCCTGGCGGCCACCCAGCTGACCTGCTCCTTAGCGGGGCTCTGCTCGCTGAGAACAGCTCAATTTGCAAAGTCTCAGAACAGTTGGCTTTTTAAATAACTAAGCACAAACCTAAGTTACAGCTCTCCCCATCCGTCTCCATCTCTTTGCACTTTAATACGCTTTATAGAGAGGAAGCTAAAAGGGGGCGTGGCAACCCGAGTATGCAACCTCTAGGAGCATTAACAGTGGGTTTCAATTCATTATTTTGTAACTGGAGGGACAGACTTCCAGTGGCAGAATAAATAGGTCAGAGAGATGAAAAGTATGGCATAGGGAATATAGTCAGTAAAGTGGTAATAACGTTGTTTGGTGAGAGACAGTGACTTCACCTATGGTGGTGAGCCCTGAGTCATGTATAGAATTGTTGAGTCATTATTTGTACACCTGAAACTGCACATTAATTACACTTCCATCTAAAAAGAGTGGATTTAAAAAAAAAGATTATTATATATTTGACAGAGGGATAGAGAGAGGGGCCATAAGTAGGCAGAGCAGCAGGCAGAGGCAGAGGGAGAAGCACGGTCCCCACTGAGCAGGAAGCATTCCAATTCGGGGCTCGATCCCGGGACCCAGGGATCAGGACCTGAGCAGAAGACAGCTGGTTAACCAACTGAGTCACCCAAGTGCCCCGAAAGAGTGGGTTTTTAATTGCTTCTCCCTGAGTAAATTGAAGGTCTATGCACATACAGGGGATATTCGCTCTTCTTCCTACTAATAATCTTTACATTCTGATTGGGGAAACTTCCGGGTGTGTCTTGCATGGGATCACTGTCCATTATGTGTCTCTCAGTGGGAAAAAAAGTTTTCTTTGGTAACCATGCAGTGCCGAATGGGTTGTTTAGGAGATTAATAGGGTGCTGAATATACAAGAGGGGTTATATTCACAACGACAACCACAAAGCTTCCTTGCTTTAAATTTGATAGGATAACACTGGAAAGTTATGAAACTTATCTCTAGACTCTAGACTCTTTCTTTAGCCTGTGGGTCAGAGCTTGAAACTAGGGTGTTTCTTGGGCTCTCAGACACAGAGGTGTAGAGAAGAGTGTTAGAACCTGGTTGTTGACCAGGGAAGGTCTTTATAAGGGAAGAATTCTCAGGAAGAAGGCAAGGTAACAAATAACACACGGGATGTGTTGGGTATTCCATGGATATGTGCCAAATGCAGGAAAATGGCTCCAACATATTCCTTTCATTGGCTCATTCATTAAGTAGATATAACATGGGTATGTGCTGTGGGCAGGCACTGCTCCAGGTGCTGAATAAACATCATCAGGTAAAATGGATACTATGCCTGCCATGATGGAGCTCAAGGGAAGAACAGACAATGACAAATTCACAACACATGTGGCAGGGGACATGAGGGAGCCAAAGAGGGTGCAGTGGTGGACAATCGCGCATGGGCAGAGACCACGTCTGTGAGGTGGTGGCATCTCAAGTGAAACGTGAGGTAGAGGGTAAGTGGGTGGCTGTAAGTGATTCTTTGGCAGTGAAGGTGCTCACCTCACGATGGGAAAACCCTGTGAGAGGGCCACGTTTGGGTAAAGCATAGAGTCAGCTTTCAGCTGTGTGTGGTGGGCATGAAGAATGGTTCGAGAACCCCTGTACACTCAAAGCTGCCTTTGCTGCACCGGGCTGTGTAGACTATATGAAGATTCTGGCTGTGAGATGCTAAGCCAGCCATTATGACTTCCCCATTAATTCGGGTTTCCCTCATGATTCTTACAGCCACCGCAGGTTTCCGGTCAATCGCAGAAAGTGAAGATGCCCTCCTCAGACACTTATTCCAAGGTTATCAGAAATGGGTGCGCCCTGTATTAAATTCTAATGACACCATAAAAGTATATTTCGGATTGAAAATATCTCAGCTCGTAGATGTGGTGAGTAATCCTTGGCACGAAGCTGAAAAGAACATGCATTCCTTAACCTGTTTGTGAGTCTAAGATTTCATTTTGTTTTCTTTCCCCATGGCTGCCATTTCCATTTTAAAAATAGCTTACTGTGAGAGAAAATCTGCCCCAAGAGACCAGTGAAATGACCGGAGGAAGGAATGAGAAGTGTCGTGGAGTGAATTTTCATTGCGGCTCTATTCGTGTGGAAACTTTTGCTGGAGGCGGGGGGCGGGGGGGCGGATGTGGTTGCTGGGACAGGCATTGTCCCTGGTGGGTTGGCTGAGCACCAGAACGAGCACCCAGGGAAAAGCGAGGGGCAGGAGAGAAGGCAGAACCGAGCCCAGGGCTCATCATTGTTCCCCAGGCCAAGTCGGTGTCACCTGGACTGCATGAGGGGTAGTGGGGGGATGACGGCAGGGAGAGAAGGCAGATGATGCTGGCACTCAAGTAAGTGTCCGGTGAGCCCATCACCCTCCTGAATCCCCTAAGGACCCTGCATTTCCCCCTGCCCCACCCATACCTTAACATTTTCCGCTCAAAGTGTTCCAGTTTCCCACTTTTGCCATGATTGGCATCCTGGGAAATCAGTGAACTTTAACAAGCCCATTCTACAAAGTCATCCTGCTTTGGTCCCCAGAGTTCCAGAATAACCCATCTTGCCCCAATCCCCTGTCCCACCACTCACACCCTCACCCACCACAGCTGACTCAATGCCCAAGGATTCCTTCTAGAAAATCATGCAGAACCAATCTCTGATTTAGTTCATATTCATTCTGCTTTGCCACCTTACCATGCTTTCTGGGTTATGCAATTTTAAGTAAATAACACCACAATGAACTACTACTTGCTTTAATTATTATTTTTTGTTGTTTTAAAGAAAATATGCATAGTATTTTAGGATCCCAGCTGTTTAACTGTTTCAGTTGAGAATCCTTTATACTTTGAATACCTCTAATGTATGTGTCAGAGAGGTCTTTCTGACAAAAGAAAAAAAAATCTAAAAGACAACTTCATTTACTTGAATTTACATCTTCCTAATTGTCACTTTCTTAGGATGAAAAGAATCAGCTGATGACAACAAATGTGTGGCTCAAACAGGTAACTGTCAGTCCAAGCATTATATCTGCTAACCTAATTATTTCCATGCTTTTCCATTTAGAAAGACACCCATTTGAAAAACAACTATTTTACAGAACATATTGGGTTCCTCGGGGAGATACTGGGAATGGCTGGGAAGGGTCCATTACTTAATTTTCTTTTGCGGGAGTTGGAAAGCAGGTGCTAGAAGCTCAGAGGCCAGCCGGGAGGGGACTCTGACACCGAGGCCTCGGCCCTGTTCCCTGACTACCTGGAGAAAGGCGGGGTGGGGGGGAGCTCCAGATTGCCACTGTCCCCCTCTTTAAGGTACCACAACTGGAACAGGCAATCAGCAATCTTAAATTCTTCCTCATCCCTACTGGTCCTCCGTGGGAGGAATGTTTCCTCAGCTCCCTAGAAAGAGAAACAGGGAGGGCAGAAATCCTCTCCCATCAATTTCAGAACGAAGTGAAATGGAAACAAAATGACAATATGTTTTCCCTGCATAACTAAAAAGACATTTTGAATGGGTTCAATTCCCTGCTTAGAGAGCTTGCTTTTAGTTCAACTGGGCCCCGTTTCCTAAAACCGGAAGCATCCGTTCGGAGGAGCTCGTCCTATAGTGATCAGGAAATAACTGCCCTTCAAAGCCCAGTTTTGCATAGGTAATGGAAAGGAGAACATATTGACACTTTTTTGATAGGAGGTAAAAAGTTTGGTCTCATTGTTTCTTTTTGCTTGTTGCTATAGTCAGCAATTACTTTGTTTGTTTGGGTTTTTTCCCTGAATGTCCAAATTATTGCCTAATCTCTGATAGACTTAAAATCTTCCTGGTGAGGAATATTAAATATCTCTCTGAATTTTAACATACATACACTCTATTTTTGTTCGTTTATATTGAGATAAGTTAATTACATTCAGGTTCAGGAGACATTGTTCCATTCTGCTAAGGGTTTATAGGAGCAGAAGACAGACTGTAGGGAGATTCCCTGGGCTTCCTTTATGTCATATTTCTCCCACCCAAAAACTTTGATCAGAGTTAAAGAATTATTATCATCTTTACTACTCTCTATTCCGCTGATTCTTTAATTGGTAGATATCTTAGCAAGTTATGAAATGGATCTTTATCTTACTTACAAATAAAGATGTCTAGGAGAAAATAGTAAGCTGGTAATACAGATAGAAAAATATATTCAAATAAACATATTTTTCTGTATACCCATCTCCTTCCTCCATGATGTAGCTTAGAGGCTGTGGAATTCAGAAATATTTTGATTTAATAAAAATCAGTAAGAAGTGCTGTATTTGAGCTTGCAGGAGAGAGGATAAAAACTTTTAGAGTGCAAATGGGTTTAGGAAGTTAACAAAAATAGAACAGACAAAAAACCTCTCACTGCTTCACACACGAGTCCTTCTCCAGCTGCTCCTTGAGATTAAGCTTCCGTTAAACTGTCACATAAAACAGCAATCCAGGAACTCTTGGCCTTCAAAATTGGTACTTTTCACTTTGCCTGAGATTTGAAAACACGAGGTCACTTCAGTAGAAGCGAACAAGCCGCCACGGCTCCTCAGACCTTAACTACGACTGTGGAAGTGACTTCCAGCAAAGCTGTGCCAGGAGAATCCCAGTGGCCGGGTGAAGGCCTCCAGGTCAAGACAGGGTCACAACCTAAGCGTCTCTAGTACCCAACTCAAAGCAAGAGAAATCCGTAGGAATGGGGCAAGCTGACGCTTAGAAAAGCCAGCCTGATGACTCAGGGTCCCATTTTCTAGAAGTAATGAGGATAATAGATTTTTTTTCATTAAATTATAGTTGGCACACAATGTAACATTAGTTTCAGGTGTACAACATAGTGACCTTATGCTGTACTCGCGCAAGTCGCTCCCATCTGTCACTGTATGCGCTATTTCAATACCATTGACTACACGCCCTACGCTGTACTTTTCATCCCCATGACTTCTTTTTTTTTTTAAGATTTTATTTATTTGACAGAAAGAGATCACAAGTAGGCAGACAGACAGGCAGAGAGAGAGGGGAAGCAGGCTCCCAGAGAGCCTGATGAGGGGCTCCATCCCAGGACCCTGAGATCATGACCTGAGCCAAAGGCAGAGGCTTAACCCACTGAGCCACCCAGGCGCCCCATCCCATTGACTTCTTCATTCCAGAACTGGAAGTCTATATCTCCTAACCCGCCTTCACCCATTTTGCCCATCCCCCTCTATCCTCCCTTCAGGCAACCTTCCCTTTGTTCTCCGTATCTGAATCTGTTTCTGCTTCTTTGCTTGTTTGTTCATTTGTTTTGTTTTTTAGGTTCTACATGTAAGTGAAATCATATGTTATTTGTCTTTCTCTGATTTATCTCACTTAGTGTAATACCCTCTAGGTCCATCCATGTTGTTGCAAATGCCAAGATCTTTTTTTTTTTATACTGCTGAGTAATATTATATTGTGTAGGTGTACCACATCTTCTTTATCCATTCATTTATTCATGGACATTTGGGCTACTTCCTAATCTTGGCCATTGTAAATAGTGCTGCAATAAGCATAGGGGTATGTGTATCTTTTTAAATTAGTGCTTTCACTTCCTTTAGGTAAACACCCAGCAGGGGAATTACTGGAGCATAGGGTAGTTCTATTTTTAATTTTTTGAAGAACCTCCATACTGTTTTCCACAATGGCTGCACCAGTTTGCATTCCCACCAACAGGACACAAGTTTCCCTTTTCTCTACATCCTTGCCAACACTTGTTATTTCTTGTCTTTTTTCTATTAGCCAGGGAATAATACTTCCACTGCATTAAATCTGCAAAGGGGTGTCATCTCTCTTCTCTCATTTTCATTTATTAACACTCTCAATTCGCACAGCAGGTATCACACTACCCCTGTTTACAGAGACAGAAGGGTCCAGGAATTCATCTGGCTGGAATCTGGGTTTCCCAGGTAGGACCTTCTCTGCCATATCCAATCTCTGCACTAACCAGCAAATCCTGTTTCTAAATCACTGGGAGAGCCAGTTCATTCTCATAGCCACCCTATGAGGTAGGTCCTATTAGGATCCCCACTTTGCAGATGAGAAAACTAAGCATTGGAGAACTGGAGTGACTTGTCCAAGGTTGAGCACTTAAGTGAAGTCGGGCTCACATGAAGAAATCCTTACCTTGCCTCGCACAAGAGCGTGGATGGAAGATGTCCAGTGCTCCGCTCAGTGCTGTCCCTGTGGAGACTAGCTCCTTCCTAGTCCTTGTCTTCTTCTTTTTTTCTTTTTTAAGATTTTTTTCATTTATTTATTTGAACCACAGAGAGAGAGACAGCAACAGAGGGAGTGCAAGCAAGGGCAGAGAGAGAGGGAGAAGCAGTCCTCCCACTGAGCAGAGAGCCTGATGTGGGGCTCGATCCTATGACCCTGGCATCATGACCTGAGCTGAAGGCAGACGCCCAACGACTGAGCCACCCGGGGACCCCTAGTCCCTGTCTTCTAAGGTTTTGGTGCCTCAACCTCTGCGACATCTGGTCTAGAAAGGCATTTAGGAGGGAATGAAGTAAGGATTACTCCCTCTTCCATTCATTCCACAAGGTTTATTGAGAACCTACTAAATGTGAGCCACTCTGCTAGATCCCAGGTATATGAAGAGTAAGATACAGCCCTGCCTTCAAGGAGAGGACAGAGCGGAACTTGTGTAAAGAATAATGACTGTGATATGATAAACACCCTAAGGAAAATCTACATAAGAACTGGGTCATTACAAAAATGACAGCGAGAAAGGGAGAAAATCAGGGAAAGCTCCCAAGGGAGGAGATATTTAAGTTAGGTCTTACAGGATCAGTAGAGGTTCCACAAGCCAAAAAGGAAGAGAAGTTGTGAACCCCTGTATGCCCTTCCCAATCGCTTAATTTCCCAAAGTTCTCACGCCAGAACAGACCTACAGGGAACTCTTCCCAGCCACCCCTGTATGCCTCAGTCAGAGCAAAGACCAAAACGACAAACCCCTGTTCTTTTCTCATTTCCCACCAGACACTGTAAAACGCTCCCTGATTCACATCACAGAGAGAATAAAACTCTTCATATTGGAACAAAAACGGGTTCCACGCAGTTTCCACCACTGAGATGCTCGGTTGGTTTTTTGATGCAATTCTTCTGTCTTACCCTCTACTTCCATAGTTCTCCTCTGGTATATTTAGACGTTCTTCCTCTTAACCAAAGAGCTTTATCGAGCACAAATTTAGTGACATCCTGAGAAAGTCCTCTCTGTGGAGCTATTTTTAGTTTATTGATCTTATTTTGGAAACTCATTTGTCTTCCTCCTTCCTACTTCCAGAGAGTAATCAAAACCCCATAAATCATAAATAGATTATTAACACTGACTCACTAAAACTACATGAGAAAGTACTTAGTGCCTCACTGCTCAGATTCTGCTCCATCACGTTCAAGGTTAGGAAAACTGCATCGCAAACACCTTAAAGGAAAATGGGATATGAAACCACCCTTTCTTTGATGATAAAGGGTTGAACCCCTGGCCTGGAGGCTATCATGTGAGCAATCTCTAAGACAACAGATGTCAAAATTACTCACTCAGCAGCATTTACTGAGCAACTACTATGCACTGGGCACTGCGTGTAAGACGCTGGGCTAGGCACCGCCAGGTGTTAACACCATTAAGACAGTAAGATTCTGAACAATCCCACTTCATTGTAGCTGAGAGCACTTTGCTGTCCTACCCCCTTCATTATCCCCAAGGAAAAGAAAACTGCCTGAATGTCTGCCAAGGCCAGCATCTCAAAGTAGCCTTGTTTCCCCAACAGCTGGTTCCCCTTTTACACCAACCAGAAGTTCAGCAAATGTATGCAGGCCTCAGAGGCCAGACCCCTGGAGCTGGTCTTGAAGGAGAAATCAGAAACAAACCTGCCATGGAAGGCTTGGCCTTGCTCTAAAAGTCAGGGGGATCTTCCCTCATGTCTAACTACCTCCTACAACCTGTATCTCTGACCTTTACTCAGCATCTTGGTTTGCTTTCTTCTCCCAGCCTTACTCAGACCTTAGCAAAGGAGGTCGGTTTGGTGGACGCTAAGTGAGAGTTGAGGAGGAATTAGGAGTTAGGAATCCGAAATCCTGCTCTGTAAACGTGGGCAAGTCATTTTGCCTCTCAGACCCTCAGTCTCTTCATCTATAAAAGAGAGGCGATGCCTAGCTCACGGTGTTGTTAGGAGATAAAATGCGATCGTGTGTGTGAATGCGACTGCTATATTATCTGGTGTGTAGTGGGGCCTCAATAAATGTCATTTCCTGCTGCCACACTTGGAGGCTTTTTCATCCTTATTGACAAATCTCATTTTTTGGCCCTGACCACTTATGGTTATAATGTGAATATGAGATATATAATATAGCATATTGTTGTCTTTAAGATTAAAATGAATCAACATTAACTTGTTTTAAGAATTTCACACTTGAAAAAAAAAAAGAATTTCACACTTGAGGGCAGCTGGATGACTCAGTCAGTTAAGTGTCTGGCTTTGGCTCAGGTCATGGCCACTGGGATGGAGGCGCACATCCAGTCTGCTCAGCAGGGAATCCGCTCCTTCCTCTCCTCCCTCCACCCCTCCCCACACTAGTGCTTTCTTTCTCTCTCTCAAATAAATCAATCAAATCTTAAAAAAAAAAAGTTTTCACACTCAATTTTTAGATAACTGAAAATCCCAGGGATGTCCCAGAGGCGACAAATCAAGGCACTGCTTGTTCCTTAACATCTTTTGGTCTTAGTATTAAACTAAGAATAAGTAGGAGAATTTTTTTTTTTCCGAGAAAAGTCTTTGATTTCAGTTTAAGTGAAATTTGGTTCTGGATAATAGCTAGACATCTATGAGTAATATTTCAGATAATGTATGTAAGAAAAAAAATTTAAGGGAATATATATCATATGGATTTGAAATTGTACTTTTCAGAATTAAGAAACCTATTTCCCCTTCTTTTTCTCAGTCACAGATTAACTTTGGTCTTTGGCCTCTGACATAGCCTGTGCTCTCCTGTTTGCTGCAATGACACAGCTCTCCACCCGGGAACTGCTTCATGATAGAGCTGATGTTTGTAAACGGCTTTGAGGATGTTGGCTGGAACATTCTATATGAACACAGGGTATTATTTGTAATCTCTTACTTGAAGAAGGGAGAGACAGGAGATTAGTCCCCAGATGCCCCAGGCTTTCAAAGAGAACAGGAAGTAACCAGAAGGTCTCAGAGCTCCTTAGCCAAGAGAGAGGATGGGGGCTCTGAACCCTCACCCTGACACTCTGACCCAGCACGTGTTGTGGTCCTGGGACATGGGGCTCTGACTGCATCATGATGGATGTGTTGTTGGTAGAAATTCAAGGAACCCCTCTGGACGGATGTGGCAGGGAGAATCTCTGATTCCCCAGGTCTGGTTGCAGAAGGACACCTCAGAAAGGAGTACAGTCAGTGGAGGACCACACAGGTGGAGAACTCAGGGCTTCTGACTCCAACTCAGCACACTTGCTCTTCTGGGTACTCCAAAGTCAACAGCATTGACCAAAGCCCCTTACTTAGCCTCTTTCTTTTTACTGGTCTGGGATGGCTCACCTGGGTGGCTCAGGTGGTTAAGTGTCTCTCTTCAGCTCAGGTCATGATACTGGGGTCCTGGGATCAAGCCCTGCATTGGGCTCCTTGCTCAGTGGACAGTCTGCTTCTCCCTCACCTGCGGCTTCCCTCTGCTTGTCCCCTCTCTCTCTCTCTGACAAATAAATGAATCAAATCTTAAAAAAAAAAAATGAAACCTAAATCACTGTAGATCTCTTTATGTCCTCCTTGAGGATTCAATGCACCCCTCCTTCATGTTCACTCATTTCTGCCCCAGCACCTTCCCAAGCCCCCTTCCTTCTCCCTGCCTCACACTGCCACTCACTGCCCCTCCTTACCATTCAGGGCTCAGCTTCTGAAGGTTGTCTTCTCAGAACTACCTTCCCTGTTACTCTACTGTTCCCTGCCATTATATCCAAATGGCACCCTCTTCAGAGCAATGACCACTAGATGTGCTCATTTGTTTCTCATTGGCTGAGTTGGCCCCAGGCCAGGAGTACAGAGCAGCAGTGGTATGCTCCATGTGAGCACATGCCTTGCATACTTGTGGAATGCATCATTCCCCCCCCCCCCCCCCCCCCGCCCCAGACCGTGAGCCCAATAAAACACCACCGCTTTGTTCTCTCTGGCTGCAGCTATTCATTCTGCAGTTAGAGGTCTGGTGAGCAAGGCAAAGCTTTCTGACCCAAAAGTCCCACACCCTAAGACTTGCCCTAGGTCCCTTAGAACAGCTTGTAAAACCAGGTATGTGTTTGCTGGGATTGCAATGCAGAAGCCCCAGTGTTGTAGCTATCCACTCTCCCTACAGGGTGGAACCAGGCATGGGAAAAGACGGCTGTGCCTGGAGCAGAGAGGACACTGGATCCAAGAAGCAGGCATTTTGTTTGCAGCAATCTTCACATTCCAATTGGAGGAAGTGTAAGATTGGATTCCATGGCTGAGCTCACCAACGTCCATTCAAGACAAGCCAGTTCATAAGCATGCAGTTCCAGCCAATCTGTCCAAGTCTGTGCCTGCCCCTGGGGCTCACCACCTGCCTTCTGGCAGCCCACTGCTTGCTCAAGAGCTACTCAGATTCTCCCAGGACCAGCTGAGAACTTTTTAGTTGCACATGACAGAGAACACAACCCAGACTGGCTACAGCAAAAATAGAATGTATTAGCTTTCACAGCCTGGAAAGTACAAGGACAAGGCAAGCATACACACAGCTTGATCCAGGGGCTCAAGCACTATTCCCAGGAACGGTGTTCCCTCTGCATGTCTCTGGGCTCCTTGTCCTTTGGGTGACCCCAATCTCATCTCAGCCCTCCTCTAGTGGCAGCAAGGTGGCTGTATCAGCTTCAGCCTCAAAGTGCTACCTGTGTTCAAGTTCAGCAAGAGAGAGAATGGCCAGCCTCTTTTTCAGTGTTTCCAGAAGATTCATGCTATCCCACTTTTTTGTTTCCCATTTGGTCACCTGCCATCTCTGAAGATCACAGTGGGCAGGTGTGAGGTACTGCTCCCTTTCTGGGGCAGAAGGAAGAGTTAGATCCATCCACATCTGGTGAGTGACAGTGCAGTGAGGTAGCTCCCCAAGAGTAAACTGGGGTGCTCTTACCAGCAGCAAGGCAGGTGAACTTGAGGCAGCAGGCAGCATATATCCACTTTATTTCTGAATTCATTGTTCTCCTCTTTCTATAAAGAGCTCTTGACATGCCATTTTCTTCTTGAACGAAGTCTTGCCTAAGTGGAGGTCAGCTGAAGCCTCTTGTCATCAACAGTTTATGTTCATCTCGTAATTTCTCTCCCCTTGGTTGTCCACAAACTTGGACACAGTATAACGTGTCTATTTGCATAATTCCTTCACCTTTGGACAGATATTTTACCATTAAGGCCAAACAGATTTTCTGTTGTTATTATCTTCATATTCTTTTAACAGAGGAAAAGATGGAATAAACTACTGTTTTAGCATGAGTACAAAGTTAATAAGCCTTAAAACGCTCAACACTGGAAACATCCTTGAGAGTGGAGCCACCGAAAGCTTCAACAAACCATTGGCATTATGAAGAATTTTAAGTCACAAATTTTTCCACCATAAGGTAGCATGGGAAGAGGAAAAAAGAGTAGAGGATGTGGCTTTTGATGGACCATGGCACACCTCCAGGGGGTGCCCTTCATTTCCTAGTTCATGTGGAAGGCACTTCCTGGACTTATGATGCCCGGGATACCCAGTTATATACAACAGACTTGGTCTGTTTTCTCTACTGACCAGCTGTGTGGCCTGGACAAGTCACTTGAACCCTCTGAGCCACAGGTCCCTCATCTAATATAGCACTATTAATAGGTCATTTGTAGGTTATTGAAGAAATCAGCATTAATAAATATAAAGCACTTAGGTCAATGCCTGGCACATCATTGGCACTCAGTAACTTTTATACTTTGCCATTTTTATTTTATTATCAGCACAGTCACAAAATAGGTTCTTAATGTATGCTACAGTTGTACTGAAAAATCATAGAAACACTCCCAAAGAAAAGAACTCCCACCGCTAAGAGGGCAATGTATGTCTTCCTTTCCTCTCTTGTAATTAGCCCAAATTTGTGTTAGATATTTGGTGAATTATTGGAATATAGTTTTAACAATGCTTTAGTAGCAAAAACACAAAGGTGCCTGCCACCTATTTCACTGACTTTGTCTTTTCTCAAAGAAACCTCACTGAATTTTTCAAACATCAGGAAAACAGTTAGAGCAACACCTCCTTGCCAGGCATCCTTATTCTTTGTAAGGCAGTGGTCTACCTATTTTTTTCTTATATAACAAGAAGAAGTATTATAGAAAACTGTGATACATTAAGACTATGTGGGGTGGATCCCAAGAATGCAAGGCTGGTTCAACATCTGAAAATCAATCAATATAGGGGTACCTGGCTGGCTCAGTCAGTTAAGCATGTGACTCTTGACCTTGTGGTCTTGAGTTTGAGCCCCGTGTTGGGTGTGCAGCCTACTTAAAAAAAAAAAGGAAAAGAACATCAATCAATGTAACTCATTTCATTAAGAGACTAAAGAATAATCTTGTAATTATCTCTATAGAAGCTGGAAAGCTTTTATTTAACTGAGGATCTGTTTGTGATTAAGAAAAAAAAAATCTTAGGGCTCCTGGGTAGCTTAGCTGTTGAGTGTCCAACTCTTGATTTTGGCTCACATGGTTAATCTCAGGGTTGTGGGATCCAGCCCTGTGTAGGGCTCCACACTGGGCTGGGAGTCTGCTTGGGATTCTCTCCTTCTCCCTCTCCCACTCCCCCTTTCCTCACTCACACTCTCTCTCTTTCACTCTCAAATAAATAAATCTGTAAAAAAAAAAAAAAAACACCTCAGCAAACTAGAAAGAAACTAGGAAGAATCTTCCTTAATCAAATAAAAGGCATTTACGAAGACCAACAGTTAATGTAATACTTAATGGTGAATAACTAAATGCTTCCCACCCAAAATCAAGAACAATGGGAGGAAATCTACTGTCCCACTCCTATTTAATGTCATACTGAAGGTCCTGGCCAGTGATTTAAGGCAAGAAAAATACAATAAAAGGTATTCAGATTGGAAAAAAAGAAATAGAGTTTTCTATTTGTAAATGATGTAATTGTTGATGTAGAAAATCTACCAAAAAACTTCTAAAATTAAATGAACTTAAACAAGGTCACAGGATACATACAAGGTCAACATACAAAAATCAATTATTTATTTATATTCTAGCAATGAACAATTGGATTTTTCTCTTGATGTCAAAGTACCATTTACAATAACATCAAAAAAACATGAAATACTTAGGTCTAAAGCTAACTAATATGTACAGGGTCTAATAAGCTGAAACTACAAAACACTAATTAAAAACATCAAAGAAGACCTAAACACATGGAGTGAGAAATGATTTTCCTAGGTCAGAAATCTCAATATTATGATGTCAGCTCTCCCCAAACCACTCTATAGGTTCAAGACAACCAGTTAAAATTTCAGAAGGATTTTTCTTGTAGATAGCAACAAACTGATTTAAAATTTTATGGAGAAAAGCAAAGAAACGAGAATAGACAAAATGACTTGAAAAGGGGGAATACAGTTGGAGGACTCACACTACAGAATTTCAAAACTTACTGGAAAGTGATTGTTAAAAGAGTATCTTACTGGGGAAAGGAGGGACATTAACGAGACAGAACAAAGAGCCCATAAATAGACCCATACAGTTTATAGTTAGTTGATTTTTGATGAACGTGTATAGGTAATCCAATGGAGAATGTTTAGCCTTTTCAACAAAAGGTACAGGAATGATTGGACATCCATCCATATGTGAAAAAAAACCAAAAACCTCATTCACACCGTAATTAAAAAATTAATTCAAAATGGATTTTAGATCTAAATGTACAACCCCAAATTATAAAATCTCTAGAAGAAAACATGGAGGAAAAATCTCTGTGACCTTAAGTTCAGCAAATATTTCTTAGATATGACATAATTCATAAAAGATAAAACTGGTAAAATAAACTTCATCCAAGTGTAGAACTTCTATCTTGTGAAAGACCCTGATTAAAGAATTAAGAAACTACAGACTGTGGAAAACTATTTGCAACTCAAATATTTGATGAGGGGCTTTCATCCAGGATATATAAAGAAGTCTTAAAACTCAGTAATAAAACAAACAGCATGATTTAAAAAACATGCAAAAGATTTAACAGCCACTTCACCAAATAAGATATACAGGTGGCAAAAAAGTACATGAAGAAATGCTCAACACCATTAGTCATTAGGAAAATGCATATTGGAAACCGAGATATCATTTCACAACTCTTCTAATCAAAGTAAAAAAAGGAGACAATACCAAGTACTGGAGAAGGTGCCAAAGAACCAGAAGTCTCATACATTGTTAGTGGGAATGCAAAATGAGACAGCTGCTCGGGGTCACAGTTTCATATAAAGTTGAATATACGCTTACGATATGGCCCAGCCGTCCCACTCCTGGGTATTAACCCAAGAGAAGAAAAGAATGCTTTCTACTCCAAAAGCTGCACAAAATGATTATAGTGGTTTTATTTGTAGTCATTAAAAACTAGAAGAATCCAAACATCCTACCCGGAGAATGGATAAATAAATTGTGGTATATTCATACAAGGGAAAACTACACACTAATAAAAATGAACAAATCACTAATATAGAAGAATCTAAGATGCATTATGGTAAGTAAAAGAAATCAGGATCGAAAGACTGTCTACCTTATGATCAATTCTATTTATAAGACCAAAGGCAACATTATAGGATCAGAAAGTAGATCCTAGTTGCCTGGCGGTGGGGGATGGGAGGAGTTGATTACAAAGGAGCAGCACAAGGAAAACTTTTTTGGGCAACAGAGTTGTTCTTGTATCTTGAGGGTGGTAGAGATTACACAAGAACCATATGCAAAGAGTAATTTGTATTGTATGTCAATTTTTAGAAAGTAAACAGAGTGCAAGTGAAACAGAGTGCTGTCCTAAGTTCCTTTCCACGTTTCTAAGATTGAGTCCTGCTGCCGGTAGTACAAGTCTCCTTAGCAGGAGACAAATTATTCATAGAAAGGAAAATGTATTTGCTTTTCAAAATGGGCAGAGGAGGAGGGAAAAGGAGAGAAGCCTATGAGTACCAAGTAAACATGATAAATACTTTATAAGTTTGGGCTCTTAAACTGTCAATTCATGTGCGTGCTTTTCCACAAATAGGCATGCAGCCTTTTATCCTTTAGATCATAGCTTTTTAATGACCCATATCCTTTTCAATTTGTTTTTCCAGGATCAAGCCTCATAAATATTGTCTAGGATAGACAACGTCATATCTGGGGTGTACGGTCTCGTACTTTTTCAGGCATCATGCATATTTCAATACTTCACCATCTAGTGAAGTTACCCATCTGCTGACTCCTGATTTTTTAATGACAGGAAAGCTTGCACTGGGCACACTCTTCAGACTTTCTGAAATGTCACTTAATATTATCCTACATCATTACTCAGCTGTCTACATGAGGGACAGTAGAATAGAAGAATTTAATTTTCAGGTCAGATTTCATAAGGTTCTGGACCCAAATCTCTTTAAGAAAGTCCATCCTGCTATAATTGGATCATCCATACATCATCCTCTTGACCTTCATAATCTAATCAATTAGGGGTCAGGTTTGTTAACCTGGGTCCATCAGCTCCTGTAAAACATGCTAAATGATTTCATTCTATTATGAGGAAAAATATGTAGGTATCTAGAGGCTAACAACATTAGGGATATAATTTAAAACTTTAATTGGGTGGTCACAAAATAAATTCAGATTAGAACTTAAAAGGAAATTCTTGGAAAATATTTTTTCATTGGATTAAAGTTATAATGTCATCAAGACTAGTCAGTGGATACTGAATGTTTCATAATAATATAGTGGGTGGATGTTTGCTCAAGACTCTTGAGTGATATTCAAAATTGTTTGTGCCCATTATCATGAGATGAAAATATTACTGGATCAACTCTTCTAGAATAAACTGAGTTAGAATTATCATTGCTTTTCTTTTGCTTCTTAAGAGAAAATAGGCTGAAAAAAAGAAAAGAAGCTGAAAAAATAGATCACAAATCAGTGGTGTTTGTTGCCAGGACTCTTCATTGGGAGGTAGATATATGGCAACTTTGGAAATCCCAGGTAGGATGGCCGTGTGGGCCTGGGAAAGATCAGAGACCAGGCTAGCTCAACCTGTATATGGAGAAGTGTAATGAACCACAGGTATGGTCATAAGATCTAAAATGGATGGATTTCCCTTTTTATTTTTTTTTCGCTTTTTAAAATTTCTTTTCAGTGTAACAGTATTCATTGTTTTTGCACCATACCCAGTGCTCCATGCAGTACGTGCCCTCCCTATTACCCACCACCTGGTTCCCCAACCTCCCACCCCCCGCCCCTTCAAAACCCTCAGGTTGTTTTTCAGAGACCATAGTCTCTCATGGTTCATCTCCCCTTCCAATTTCCCTCAACTCCCTTCTCCTCTCCATCTCCCCATGTCCTCTATGTTGTTTGTTATGCTCCACAAATAAGTGAAACCATTGGACTTCCCTTTTTAAATAAAACACTGGGATTTGGTAAAATAACATAAATTTGAAGATTCCAAAGTCTAAGACACTGAATTTTCAGAATGAAATGACAGTGTGCTCATTTGATGCAGGAATGGACAGACCACAAATTACGCTGGAATCCTGACGAATACGGTGGAATTCGTTCAATTAAAGTTCCATCAGAATCCCTCTGGCTTCCTGACATAGTTCTCTTTGAAAAGTAAGTATCCCAGAAGAAAAATGCCCTGGTAGGATGAGGACCAGAAATGGAAAAGCCTGACTTTGGCAAAATAATTAAGAGAAATGTACAACTTTGAGTAAGAGGAGAACCGTTTCTTTTCTGAAATATTGTTTGACTCTGTGGTAGAAGAGTAATAAATGTGGACGGTAGAGGGAGGGGTGGGCAAAGACCCAACTCATCAGTGTTCAACCGCTTTCACCACAGCGCTGATGGCCGGTTCGAAGGCTCCCTCATGACCAAAGTCATCGTGAGATCCAACGGCACCGTCATCTGGACGCCCCCCGCCAGTTACAAAAGCTCGTGCACCATGGACGTCACGTTTTTCCCATTCGACCGGCAGAACTGCTCCATGAAGTTCGGGTCATGGACTTACGATGGAACCATGGTTGACCTCGTTCTGATCAATGAAAATGTTGACAGGAAGGACTTCTTCGATAATGGAGAATGGGAGATCCTCCATGCCAAAGGGATGAAGGGCAACAGGAGAGACGGGGTCTACTCCTATCCGTTCATCACGTACTCATTCGTCCTGCGCCGCCTGCCCCTGTTCTACACCCTCTTCCTGATCATCCCCTGCCTGGGGCTGTCTTTCCTGACTGTGCTCGTGTTCTATCTCCCTTCCGACGAAGGGGAAAAGCTGTCCCTGTCAACCTCAGTGCTGGTTTCCCTGACCGTGTTTCTCCTGGTCATTGAGGAAATAATCCCGTCCTCCTCCAAAGTCATTCCTCTCATTGGGGAGTACCTGTTGTTCATTATGATTTTCGTGACCCTGTCGATTATTGTGACTGTTTTCGTGATTAACGTTCACCACAGATCCTCTTCCACTTACCACCCCATGGCCCCCTGGGTGAAACGACTGTTTCTGCAAAAACTTCCTACATTGCTTTGTATGAAGGACCACGTGGATCGCTACTCTTTCCCAGATAAAGATGAAAGTCAGACAGTGGTGAAAGGTAAAACTCTAGAAAAAAGGAAACAGAGACAGGTGAGTGATGGAGAAACCGTTCTTGTTGCTTTCTTGGAAAAGGCGGCTGATTCCATCAGCTACATTTCAAGGCACGTGAAGAAGCAGCATTTCATCAACCAGGTGAGTCCATCCCAGCGGGGCCACCAAACTGTGCAAGAACCAACATTCTCACATCTCTTGACAACACAGTGTTTAGACGTGACACTGTTAACTCTGCTTTTCACGTGTAAAATGTTAAGCGAGCCCTGACATCAGTAAGAATCTTAGTATGGATTTTTAGGAAGCAGTTCACAGAAACAGAAGGAGCAAAAGTGAAGCAAGTGTAAATTAAGCACCATTCCTTATAATTAGACATGATTCTTTTTAAAATAATTTAATTTTACATTTTAAGTTGGTTATCTCGATCGCTGGTAATGTATCTCTCATTTTTAGTGCAATGATGGTTATTTCCATCTGTAGTATTTGGAAATAAAGGAAAAGAATTTGGGGATTAATATACAGAAGAATAGAATAGATTTTGGGATTAATATAATCCTAAAATAGACAAATGATCCCAATAATAGACAAAGAACCCCAATAATAGGCAAAGACTATAGACAAAATAAAAGACAAAAAAATTCCAATAATAGACAAAAGAACAGAATAGATTTGGGGAATAATATACAAATATAGTGTACCAACAGATAGAACACTGTTCCTTTGGTGAGGGAAAAGGGCATAGTTATTTAGCTTACAGATTAAAAAAAAGAAGAAGTGTGGCAAGAGTGTGGATTTCAGACTCAAGACAGTCGTGGACTCAGATAGTACCTGCGGCTTAAAACGAGTTATAGGCCAACTTAGAGCATTCGATTACTTTACTCTGAAGTCAGTGAAAATTAGTGCCAAGAGCCTGATTCCATAAACAAAATTATGAAAGAATTTCTTATTTTTATTTATTTATTTATTTAAATTCAATGAGCCAACAGACAGTACATGATTAGTTTCAGATGTAGTGTTCAATGATTCATCAGTGTATAACCCCAGTGCTCATCATATCATGTGCTGAAAGAATTTTTATAAAGAAATATCCTTCTATTATTTTATCTAGACGCTACCTAGTATATTGTCTCTCACTAGTTGTTGTGTTTTTCATCCACTGAAAAACATTTTTAAAGCATTAGGAAAAATGCTGGTATAGAACAGACATTTCGGCTTTTCTTAGGGTTGTTTGTTGTTGTTTCTTTACAGTGTTTAAAAATTCTAATTCCAAGATTCAAATAGGCTTTTAAAAAATTATAAAAGTAACACCTTATCAGGGCAAGGAATTTGGAAAAGACAAAAAACAAACAAGAAAGTCAAAATCATTAACAATCCCACTACTTAAGGTTGACCCTTGAAACATTTCAATGTGTCTTCTTTGTGTTTTCCCCCAGAGTTTTACTCCGAAAGCTCTATGTGTGCAGAATGCTTTCAGGCTCTCCATCAGTACCTATGCCCCTTCGAGAATTCCTGTTAGGTTCCATCTTTACAAACTCCCCACAGAAGAGAAACGGAATATTTCTTTTCCTTCAAAAGAGAACTAGCCCCTGTCCTCCACACGTCTCAACTTTTTCCTGCTCTGACCTTGTTCTGATAGCGTCCTGCCCACTGTCCCCCAACTTCCCTTCCTCCAAAGGGACCCGTTCTCCCCTCCCCCTTATTGATTGCCGTCCTGTCCTGAGTACCGCTGTCCTCGGCGGCTTCCCAGCATTCCCGAGATGCAGCGGCCACAGTCACACGTGCGTTTTTGAGAACCGAAGCGCTGCACATCTGAGTATCACCCCTTTCCGATCCCTGGAAGTGAGTTCAGAACAGTTGCCCTGCATCCTGAAAGGAAGGCATCTTTTTCTCTTTTGCAGGTGGTACAAGACTGGAAATTCGTAGCCCAAGTTCTGGACCGAATCTTTCTGTGGCTCTTTCTGATAGTGTCAGTTACAGGCTCTGTTCTGATCTTTACTCCTGCTTTGAGGATGTGGCTCCACAGTTCCCACTAGCAATCCAGAGCTGTCTAAAATACCATAAAGACAAAACTACACCTTAGGACTGACCTCCAGCTAACTGTACATACAGTATCCAAATGCATGAGCTGCTTAGAAGGGCCTGGGTGGGACTCAGGGAAACTGAACATTGGCAAATGTGGGTTTGCCCACCGTAAGCTTATGATTGCCACTGGAGCTCCTCAGGGACCCTGCCTTGGCTTCCCCAGACATTCAGGGACTCATAGGTTCCAGGCCTGACATCACAGCCAGGATACACTAGGAATGTTGCTGGCTACTGGACTGGAGGAGCCCCCAGAAAGCCGCACTGAGGCCCCACCAAGGATGCACACTGGGAATTCAAGACTGTCTCCAGGTCAAGCTCTTTGTTTGCTCAGACCTGGGCCTCCTGCATCCGCTGGTGTCCTGGGTGGTTTTGCCTGAGTTTGCAGACTGGTGCTGTGTGTCATGTTGCCGCAAATCTCAACAACCATCTGGGGGAATTGCCCCAGTTGGACAGACCTGGTTTTCACGAAGATTCCAAGATGTCTGGTAACTGAAGTCCCTCTCCTCTCCCTACAAACATGGTATTTGTTGAAAATAATCTTTCTTGTGGCACCTGGGTGGCTCAGTCGGTTAAGCGGCTGCCTTCAGCTCAGGTCATGATCCCAGAGTCATGGGATCTAGCCCCGCATTGGGCTCCCTGCTGAGTGCAGAGCCTGCTTCTCTCTCTCCCTCTGCCCACCGCTCTGCCTCCTTGTGCTCTTTCTCTCTATCTCTCTATCAAATAAATAAATAAAATCTTAAAAAAAGAAAAAAAGAACGAAGAAAGAAAATAGTCTTTCTTGAATGTAGTGGCCTCTCAGGTAGGTGATATTCACGGATTATTCAGAACATTATAAAGGTTTTCTGATGCTGAAACTAGAGCCTACTGTGAGTTGCGACTTGCTTAAAGGGTCATATCAAAATAACTGACGAGAGAATCAGTGCCGTCTGTTACCGGGAGTGCAGCTATTAACACCCATTACCTTTTCCTAGAAAATACAAGGACCAAACATTCTCTAATGGTGGTTTTTATGTCCCTGCACCCAATCTAATCCATTTCAACAGTATGCTCAAGGCTTTCCATTCTGTTTCTTTTTTTTCTTCTTCTTTTTTTTTTTTAGATGAGAATACTTAAGTTCTACTGTCAGCAAATTTTAATTATACAATGTGATGTGATCTGCTCATCACCATGTTGTGCATCAGATCTCATTCATCTCATAACTGACAGTGGATACCCTTTAACCAACCTCTCCCTAATTTCCCTCCCCACCAACCCCTGGCAACCTCTTTTCTACTCTGTTTCTATGAGTTTGACCTTTTTTTCAGTATTGTCTTTCTCTGCCAGATTTTTTCACTTTTTAGCATAATGCCCTCTAGGTTCACGTGTTGTTGCAAGCGACAGGATTTGTGTCTTTTTTAAGGCCAAATCATGTTCCCGTGTGTGTGTGTGTGATCACGCTTCCTCCATCCTTTCATTCATCAACAGACACTTGGATTGTTTTCATACCTTGGCTATGGTGGATAATGCTGCAGTGAACGCGGGCGTGTAGATATTTCTTTGAGAAAATGATTTCGTTTCTTTTGGACACACCCAGAAGTGGATGGATGACATAGTAGTTCTATTCTCCATTTCCTGAGAAACCTCATAACTTTTTTTTATAGGGACCGTACCAATTTCCATTCCCATCAACAGCGCCAGAAGGCTTCCTTTTCTCCACATCCTCACCAGGGTTTTGGTATCTCTTGTCTTTCTTACAACTGCCATTCTAATGGCCCTAAGCTGCTCTCTCACTGTGGTCTTGATTTGCACTTTCCTGATGCTGAGCACTTTTCAGGGACCTGTTGACCGTCTGTGTGTCTTTGGAAGCATGTCCATTCAGATCCTTTACCCATTTTTCAGTTGGGTGATTTGGTATTTTCCTGTTGAGTTGTATGAGTTTCGTATTGTTTGTATACTAACCTCTTACCAGGGACATGGTTTCCAAATATTTTCTCCTGTTTCATAGGCTGTCTTTTCATTTCACTGATGGTTTCCTTTGCTGTGAAGTTTAGTTTGGAACGGTCCCACTTGCTTATTTCTTCTTGTGTTGCCTTTGTTTTTGGTGTTAAAAAGAATAAAAAAACATTGCCAACACTCTTGCTTTCATGGTTGTGAGTTCAAGACCCATGTTGGGCATAGAGATTATGTAATAAAAAAACAGTTTGGGGTGCCTGGGTGGCTCAGTGGGTTAAAGCCTCTACCTTCGGCTTGGGTCATGATCCCAGGGTCTTGGGATGGAGCCCCGCATCGGGCTGTACGCTCAGCAGGGAGCCTGCTTCCTCCTCTCTCTCTGCCTGCCTCTCTGCCTACTTGTGTTCTGTCTGTCAAATAAATAAATAAAATCTTAAAAAAAACAGTTTATGTTAACTAACTAGAATTTAAATAAAAATTTGAAAAGAAAAAAAAAAAAAGCAATACCAAGATGCCCTCCACTCTGTTTCCACGTGTCTCCCTGCTTCTTGGGGAGCCGTTCATCCCCAACCTGCCAACTCCCTCTTGAAGATTCATCAGGGAAAATAAATTCAGATGTTTTTGCCCTCCAAAATTGCTGCTGCCAAATCCTGGATCTTAGCTTAAAGCAATTGTTCTTTTTCCCCATATTTAAATCTTAATCCCTTCTAGATTATTTTGTTTGGCGCATGTTTCCCTTAAATAGTTTATAGCTGAGATGGGGTTTCACCCGTTCACATACGTTGTTACCATTGATATGGTTAGTCTCATTCATGTCATTTTGTTTTGTGTTTTCTGTGTAATGTTTTCTTGATCTTTTTTCTTTTTTTTTTTTTTTTTGCTTCTTTTCAGTCCTGACTGATTTGTCTGTTGTTCCTTCTTCTCTATTGGTTTGAAAGCTATGTACCCATTTCTATTAATTTATTAATGAACATATTCAATTTTTTTTTTCAGAGAGAGAGTATGGAGGAGGGACAGAGGGAGAGAATCTTTTTTAAGATTTGATTCATTTGAGAGAGAGACGGATGGAGAGCATATGAGCAGGGGTTGGGAAGGAGGGCAAGAGGGAGAGGAAGAAGCAGACGTCCTGCAGAGCAAGGAGCCTGATGCGGGACTCGATCCCAGGACCCTGAGATCACGACCTGAACCCAAATCAGATGCTCAACCGAGTCACCCAGGCACCTCAAGAGGGAGAGAAAGAATCTTAAGCAGACTCCATGCTCAGTGTGGAACCCCACATAAGCCTCCATCTCATAGTCCTGAGATCACTACCTGAGCCGAAACCAGGAGTCAGATGCTTATCTGACTGAGTTACCCAGGCGCCCCCAAACTTCTTTTAATTGGCGTTGGGATTTAATGTCCTAGCCACCACTCTTGAAATGAAACAATTCCTTTAGCACTTTCACTTCCCCTCTTCTTTTACTGCCTTTTATATTTTATCTAAATCACTAGAATTTTAGTTCCAGGATATTAATTTTTTATAGTATGTGTTTCTTTCTTCTGAATAATTTATTGACAATATATTCTGTCCACGACCGCATTATAAACAAGTAATTGTTTTGCTCATTTCTTGATTCACTACTTTTTTTCTCCTGTTTTCCTTTCCCTGATTCATGTTATTATCTCAGAGGAATACATCCCCAAGCAATTCTTTTAGACAGTTTTGAGTGGGGTTACCTTTCTGAATTCTTGCATATCTGAGACTGGTTAGGTTGGCCCTCATATGATAGGTTGGTTGAGTGTGCAATTTTGAATTCAAAATCATTTTCCCTCAGAACCGTGAAGACAGTATTCTACAATTTCCTATTATCTTTTTTCTTTTCTTTTCAATTTCCCACATTCTAGATGAGAAGTATGGTGAGGGTTGATTTTTATTCTTTTTTCCTATAGTTTCCTGTTTTTCTCTTTATCAAACTCTTGGCCTTTTCTTTTTATCTTTGGACTTCAGAAATGTCACCTGAATATGCTGTATGTATCCAAATGTAGGGCTTGTACTCTCTCTTGCTCTCTTTCTCCCTCTCTGGTTTTATCTTGGCACTTGATAATTAATGTCTTTCTTCAACTCATGCAAATTTTCTTTTCTTCTCTCTTTTATTATTTCCTAGCCTCCATTATCCTCCTCCTTTCTTTTTGAAATTTCTGGAAGGATCTCAGTATTTCTGTCTTCCATTTTTATTAACTTATTAACTCCTGTTTGATACTTTTTATTTCTTTAATTATTTACATTGTCAGCTTGATAATACCGCTGACTAATTTGATATTCAGTCATTATCTACTTTGCTATGCAACCCACCTACCAAGGTGAGGTTTTGTTTGTTTGTGAAAGAATTATGTATTTGATTTCTAAGAACTCGGTTATTCTTTTTGGATGTCATATGCCCTGTAATAACTTGGGGGAATACTAACTGTGGTCATTTTTAAGTCTCCTTCTGTTGTCTGGATTAATAATTTTTCTTTGGTGGTTAATTCTTCTACTGATTTTGTTTAATGCTTTGTGTGGTAGTTTTACTCCCAACGTTTGTTGATTTTGATATTGTTTCTTTATCTGACAGTGGAAACCACTTCTAGTTACAGGAAACCAGGCTCCAAGTGTTTTCCTTTACTGTCTGTGTCCAAGAAACCATTTCTCTCAGGTGTGTGACCAGTTCATCTTCTACATTCGAGGAACCCCTTTCTTCTTGGCAGCCATAAAGGATCTGGGGCACTAAACTATTTCTCTGACTCCAATGCCCACTCTGGTTTCTCCTGTCAGAATGTTCACCAACTGGGACAGACCATGGAAGCCACAATAGAAACTGGAAGACCGCTGTAGCTGTTCTTATCCCTTTACCTGATTACTCAGCAGTTAGACCTTAAGTCTCGCCTGCGTATAATCTTATAATTACTGTGGGGTTTTGTTAGAAAGAAAATAATTTCTTTGGTGGTCCCATCTTTCCTTCATGGGACCAAAATTCCACTGTTCTTTTAGGTTTTTATCATAAATCTGACCTCCTCTCTTAACACATTTCAGCCATTCCCCACCAATTTGATCTACGAAGGTATCTCAGCTGACTTTCCAGTGCTATTATGGTTGTACGTTTTTTACATTTCTTTTGATACATCAGTAGGACTTGATATATCAATAAGATTTGGTATATCAACAGGAAAAATTTTTAAAAAGAAAAGGAAACATATCAGCCAGCCATTTCATACTGATCTTTTCTAAATCTCAATCCTTATAGACATGTCCAATTGTATATGGAAACTAGGACACTATAGTTATATCATGAGAAAGAAAATCTCATGATGTTCTTGATCCACACTCTCATGAGAGGACTGTGGATCTACTTTAAGGACTCTGATTAATCTTGACTCTACAGACTGGTGGATGCTGGGCATGATGAGACTGGAAAGATGATTCCATTGGGGATAAAATTATTAATTATTGACCAAAAAAAGTGAAGCATGTCTTGAAGTTAATGACTCACATGTGTTGTTAGTTTGGCAGGAGGGCTGATGGGGTTCTTCACACCTGGCTGTTTACAGTCTCCTGGACATCTGCACTGGTTTCCAAACTGCCTCTCCTGCTTCCAGTCAGATGTCCATCCTGTTCACACCAACTAGCCCTTGTCCTTTTCGTATCTCATCTCTCCTTCCCTTGTACCCTTGATTTCTCCTCCGGGAAATGGTGTTTTTAATTACCCTGTCTGTCTTGTAGGCTCCCTTTCCTAGGCCTAAAAAGTGCTTAGATCAGCTTTCATTTTACAACAGACGCAGACCATAGTGAAGAGAAATAATAGAGTTTGTTTTCATATAGCCTGGAATGCTTTCAGTAGAAAGACTCATGCCATTCAAATCATCCTCAAAAGCAGTTATAAATTCCAAAACAGAAATCACTTTTATGTATTTTTAAGTGTTTCGGGAATACTTAATGTGGTCAGTACATTTTTCAATAGATACCAAATTTTATACCATAGAATCATGTTTTTATGTGTATGCAAACCCATTGTAGATCATTGGGCTCCTTGTGTGACCTATGTATCTCTTACTTTTCTGCACATTACACTGGATTTTTAAAAGGGAAACAACATGGTGAAGGGAAACACAGGGCACTAGGACCTGTGTGTTCTAGACCAGCCATTACCTAGCTGTGTGGGCTGTGGGGTTTTAGGTGGATCATTTACCCTCTGGTTTTCCGGTCAATTAATTAAAGGTAATGAGTCATGGCTCTCTCCTGCTCTAAAATACTATACTTTGCAGATTTTCACAATTTTTAAGCCACACAACTTTTAATCATAACTTTGTTCCTTTGGGAAATGTCATCTGTTTTATCACTGCCTTAGAACAGGATGTGCAGGGATACATTGTGATGAAAATCAAGGCTTCCCTGCCTCAAATCCCAGATCAGATTGTGGACTTAAAGGGCAAATCGCTGTTCTTCTTTTTATTGAGAACACTATTGACTTTAACTCATTACTTAACTTTATCTAACTCATTAGTTTGCTAGGTAAATGACAATTCTAATCCTAGAAAAATGCATTTAAATTCAAATTCAGTTTTAAATTTTGAAAAATACCACATGAAACACTATCCACAGCAAGTCCCTTTCTGACCAGACACAAATACAGCAAAGGTCAAACATTTGTACGTGTACACATAGCTTAAGGTGGGACGCAGTAACTGCTTCAAATGCCGGAAAGCATAAATATTTATACATCACGATAACCCAAAGACAGTCACTACAAAAGATCACTTTAAAGCAAAAAAATTTTAACTTCAAATGTATTTCAAGAAAAATCTTTTGTGGGCAAAATCTCCCAGCTATTGCAACCGGGGGGAGGGCAGGGGTCCAAGAGCAACTGGCTCCGGGGGTCCCAAACAGACCAGGTTTGGCCACTCTCTGCTGACAAAACTCAAAGGCAGAGAAACGAGGTGCCTGGGTGACTCAGTGGGTTAAGCATCTGCCTTTAGCTCCGGTCATGATCCCAGGGTCCTGGGATCGAGGCCCACATCAGGCTCCCTGCTGCTCAAGGAGTCTGCTTCTCCCTCTGCCTGCTGCTCCCCCCTCTGCCTGCTGCTCCCCCTGCTTGTGCACGCTCTCTCTCTCTCTCTCTGACAAATAAATAAATAAAATCTTAAAAAACTAAGCAGAACGAAGGAATTCATTTCAGTGAGAGAAGACAGTGGACTAATGTCTCCAAGACCGTCTCCAAAGTGCTGAAAATACTTCCTGGTTTTTGTAAGGAAAATGTGGGACAAATGTCGGTGGGTACATGCAGGTGGGCAGAAAAGGTAAAGTCGATCATTATCCTGGGGTCAATCACCTCGAGTCCTGCTGGCATCAGAGCAGCCATCATTGTTGCTGGAGGGGCAGTGGTTTTGGTCCCCATCACGGGATGCTTTGCCCACAGCTGGGTCTTCTGCCTGCATTAAGAGGTATGCTGGAAAAAAGAACTTAATCAGTTAGAAAGAACAGATGAAGGTCAGAGTAGGGGTAGGTGCTTGAAATCCTCTTTCACTATTTCCAACAAGTGGGTGTTGTGAAACCCATAGAACTCTCCATCACAAGTGTGGGCATGTGGGACACACAACCGTGTGGACACACAGAGAGCTGTCCTAAATTGTCCTCATCTTTCAGATCCCTGTTCACACCCCACCTCATGAAGCCTTCACAGAATACATGGCCCCAACTAAGCTCCCTGTCTCTGAAAGCCTATGATGTTTTCAACCTCTGCTAGATAGTGTAGAATGTAATTGTCCCCTATTATTTTATTAAGTGAATTTTATTTCCTTTAGTTACAGCATAGCATATCATCTGTTATATCTCCAACAGCATCTAATAGGGATGAGTACATGGCCAAGGCCTAATTAATATGTGTTGATGAATTAAACCAACACCAGAAAATTTGATTAATTTGTCCAAAATGAGGACGCATTTGTACTCTTGTTCAGCCTCTCTCCTTATTTCCAGCTCTGTGTGTGGGTTCATGCAGGTGTAATTTTCAGTATACATCTTAAAGAAACATTTTCCTACATTGAAAAATTTCTAAAATACTCTTAATCATACTTAGAAAAATTAATGATTCCATATTCCTAACTATCCTAACCATATTCCTAACTATCTCAGGAACAGCTTAAATTCACAGCCAGCTTGTTTAAAAGAGGATTCAACCATAGTGTTAACGTCTCTTAAATGTATTTTCATTTCTTTCTTGTCTCTGACTTGTTGAAAGGACCAGGTCAATTTTCACCAAGAATGTGCTCATTTTGGGGATTTACCTGGTCATTGGCTTTTGGTGTCATTTTGCTTATTCCTCTGTTTCCTATATTTCCTACATATAGGAAGTTACAACATAATCCTGGTTAAATATTTTGGGCAGAACATGTCATAGATTGTACGGTGTGGCTCTTATTGTACGGTAGGAGGGCACATACTATCAGGCTATCTCAACATTAGTGTTAAGACTAATCCTCAGATCAAGATGATAACTGTCTGATTTCTCACCCTACCCAGTGGTAAATATTAGTGGTATAGCCTATAACACCCAGCAAAGTTATAAAGACTCTCACCTATCACCTCGGACCCCTTAAAGCTGGCCTCCAACCAGCTACATTAGAATACCTGTGATTGAGTCAATTCTTTGATAGCACCTGCTATTATGTATTAAAGTGAATTCGTTTAATGAACACCCTGGCGACTACCATTTATGTTTAACTTAGTATGGATTCCTCCTTTGTATTAAGACTTTCTGTTCAGTGTGTCAATAAAATAATTGTGGAAATGAAAGCACCATTACTCCTTTGGTTCCCACACAGCCTTAGGTTTGGGAAAAGTAGCTGAGAGCAGCATTATACCCACTGGAGTATCATCCACTCCAGAGTGACCGTCTTCAGGGCAGGGCAGCCTGGCCTGTTGTAAAATCAGATGTACCCCTGAGCTCAAAGGTGGTCCCAGCTTTGGGCAATGAAAGGAGACCCAGCCAGGCGAGAAGAATGCAGCATGAAAAGGGATATCATACCAAAAAAGAATATGCATTAGGAATATTAACTCAGATAGTCTTCTAAACAGCCCTATGAAGAAAGCACTGTCTTCATCCCTGCTCACAGGTCAAGGTCCTCTTCACAGGCAGAAGATGACCCTCCTGGGAAAACAGTGGGAAGGATTAATCTTACCATTTGTCCTGCAGAAAGGAGGTTCTTGACACCAAGAGGAGGTTCTTGCCACCCAGTGAGGGTGTGCTGGCGGTGGGAGGTGTGGTGTGTGTCTGCCCAGGCCTGAGCTCCACACGGAGACCCTCAAGAGGCCTCTGCTTTTTCATACGGGGCCTTCACGGGTATTTTGATAATTCTACACTGGTCTGTCCCACACATTGCAGGACACTTCGCATCCCTAGCCCCCAGGCCTTAAGTGACAATAGTCATTGTGACAAGCAAAAATGCCCTTTTAGAGATTTCCCAACACCAACTGGAAATACAGAGAGAGAGAAGGAGAGTGTGTGCGTGTGTGTGTGTGTGTGTTTGTGTGTGTGTGTAAAAGGGGTGCAGTGGCATTTCTGGTTCAGAATGGCTGGAAACTGCTGAAGGGGCCAGAGGACATTTCAAAGTTGAAAGGGGGGATGGGCAAAGGGAGATGCTCAGATGTTCCCCTGTTCTTGTTGCCCTGTCCCCTCCCTGCACATAAGAGGCCCATGCTCGGCCCTGTGGGGAGATGGGGCTGGATGGAGGCATCCCAAGCAGATGCTCCCTAGGCCCTCAGAGGCTGTCTCCAGGTTCTCGGAGTCCACCCTCTCCCTTCCCACTCCTCACACTTCCCTCCAGCCAGACCTCCCCCCCATCATAGGACTTCACCGAACAGAAGCAATGCAGCCCCAGTTTGTTCAGTCAACGCTGCAATGCCTGGCCCAGCACACCGGGCTTGTTTGGCTAATGCGAAGACTTTATTCTTGTTTCTTAACCTAGTTGGCACACTTTAAAACTAGGAGACTTTATATTAAAAGCTGGATTTTCAGTTTTTCTTTAAAAATCAGAAGTTCAAGCA
Organism: Meles meles; assembly: GCF_922984935.1. Classification (NCBI taxonomy): domain Eukaryota; kingdom Metazoa; phylum Chordata; class Mammalia; order Carnivora; family Mustelidae; genus Meles; species Meles meles. The sequence goes on along the minus strand of NC_060067.1, from coordinate 171,246,832 downwards.
CCCAAGCCCATACCGGTATCCCCTGCCACTGTTAAAATAAACTTTGACACTATAAAACCTTCCCCAAATAAGAGAGTATGGGTAGCTTCATCTCCCTAACCCGATTGACATCTCACTTACATTACATGTCTTCCTCCTGATTCCTGTCAGTGTGAGGCTCTCCCCACCTTGTGAGGCTGAGGTGGGGCTGTTGATGGGAGGAGATGGGCCAGCTCAGGTGATTCCCCTCTCACAAGACCGCTGAACTGCCCTGGGGCCAAGGAAATGAATAAAGAGTCAAGAGATGTGGAATCTGTTAGCTATGTGATCAAGGGCAAGCCACTCTACCTCTTGAAATTAAAAAAAAAAAAAGAATAGGACTAAACAATCTATGAGTTCCATTCCATCCCTAAAAGTCACTGGTCTTATAGTTCAGGTACACAGACACTCCCATGCGTGTGCACTTGTGTGAGTGTGAGCACGAGCACCGCACACTCCCTGCCCCCCACGGTTATTGATAATGTAATCATAACCAGGATAATTTCAAGTCAATTGTAAAAATTTAAAATGTCAGTTAACAACTAATTCTTTCTCTCTCTTTTTTTTTTTTTAAGATTTATTTATTTGACAGAGAGAGACACAGCAAGAGAGGGAACCCAGGCAGGGGGTGTGGGAGAGGGAGAAGCAGGCTTTCTGCCAAGCAGGGAGCCCAATGCAGGGCTCTATCCCACGACCCTGGGATCATGACCTAAGCCAAAGGTAGCTGCTTAATGACTAAGCCACCCACGTGTCCCAACAGAGAATTCTTTAATGACCTACTGTCTTCATGACCCTCTATGAATTTTCAATCCTTCTTCCCCTTGTTCTTCTGAACTAATGATGGGACTTCCCTTTTATTCACATGCTTATCTCATTTCTTTTAAATGCATATTGCTGGTCATGCTTACCTGTGAGTACAAGATCCTCTCTCCTCTGAGGATCACTGAGGAAATTCTGGAAAGTCTGAGGTATATTCATGTATAAAAGAATGTGTAAAGAAGCCATGATTGGGGTTTTCTGCTCCTGGCTGAGAGCAATTTCCTCCCATCTTCCTACTTTGCATTTCTTATAAGTCTTGTTTTTATATCTAATAAGGGGTTAATGTCCAGAATATATAGGAACTCCTACAACTCTACAAAAACAACAACAACAAAAAAAAAACACCCCTGATTTTTAAAAGTGCAGAGGACTTGAATATACATTTCTTCAAAGAAGATATGCAAAGAAGGAGAAGAAGGGGAAGAAGAAGGAGGAGGAGGAAGAGGAAGAGGAGGGGAAGGGGGAGAAGGAGGAGGAGGGCGAGGGAAGAGGAGAAGGAAAAGAAGAAGGAGGGGGAGGAGGAGGAGGAGAAATACAAATGTACAGTAAGCACATGAAAAGATGCCAATGATTAAGGAAATGCAAATTAAAACTGCAAGGAGATATCACCTCACACTCATTGGGATGGCTACTTTAAAGGGGAAAAAAGTGGAAAAAAGCAGAAAATAGCAAATGTTGGCAAGGATGTGGAAAAAATGGAGCCTTTGTGCACTGTTGGTGAAGGTGTAAAATGGTGCAGCCCTGTGGAAAAACAGCATGGCGGCTCTTCAAAAAATTAAAAACAGAACTGCCATATAACCCAGCGATTCTACTTCTGGGTATATACTCCAGAGAACGGAAACTCAGAGACGTTTGTACACACCTATTCATAGCAGCATTATTCCTGATAGCTAAAAGGTAGAAGAAACATAAACGTCCATTGATGGACGAATGGTTGGACAAAATGTTGTAAGTACATACAATGGAATATTATTCAGTCCCAAAAAGCAAATAAATTCTTATGTCAGAATTAAGCGTGTACATCAATTAAAATTATTATTTTTTTAAAGCAAAGAAATGTTAACACATGCTCCAACAGGATGAACCTTGAAGACTATGCTTAGTGAGATTAGCCGGTCATGAGTAGACCAATCTTGTATGATTCTGCTCAGATAAGGCGCCTAAAGTAGTCAAAATCATAGAGCCCGAGTGGACTGGTGGTTGCCCGGAGCAGACTGTGGTAGGGAAGGATGAAGAGTTGCTGTTAATGGCTACAGAGTTTCAGTTTTACAGAATGAAAGAGTTCTGTGGAGGGATGGGGGTGAACAGGCTTAAAACGGTGAGGACGGTAAATTTTGTTATGTGCATTTTACCGCTATTAAAACTTTTTAGAGGCACCTGGGTGGCTCAGTCGGTTCCGTGTTTGACTTATGATCAGGTTATGATCTTAGGGTCCTTGTGAGGAAGGATAGCTGGAAGGCAGGCAGGCAGGGAAATGCCCCCCTTCCCAAGAGAAACCACCCTTAAAAGGGTTTTACACCACTTCGGAAGGAGGCCTCCACTCTTTCCCATTGGGTGACAGGGTTCATCAGATAAAAACAGTCCACCAACAAGCCCATAGAAACCCTAGACTTAGAAACTCCAGTGGTAACCCTCTGGGGTCCCTTCCCGCCTCAGGGGCTTTGTGCTATCACTTTTCTATTGCTCAGTAAACCTTGCTTTGCTGCCCACCACTCTGTCTGGTCTGTCTCTCCATTTCTTCCAAATGGCATGACCAAGAACTGTGGACACCGACGGAGGAAAAAATCCTATAACACTGGGATCGAGCTCAGAGCTCTGTGCTGTGCTGCGTTGGGCTCTATGCTGAGTGGGGAGTCCATTTGTCCTTCTGCCCCTTCCCCTGCTGATACTCTCTCTCTCTCTCTCAAATAAATACATAAATTCCTTTTAAAAATAAACAAAACTTTGTAAATAATGATATTAAATATCAATTTAGCTTACTAGTAAAAAAAAAAAAAGTATCAAGTAAACCAAACCATTGTAAGACAGATAAAATCTAGATATGATCGCAAATAGGAGAGGCAGTCAGATTACTTTAAAACAGAGCAATTGAAGTTCACAGCCTCTGCCTGGTGTGCCACAGAATGCCTGAGGCCCCCAGATGAGCTAGACAAGGAAGAAAGAGCATGAGATAACAGTTCTGGTGCAGCAACACAATGAGAAATATGCAATCATAAAAAGTATACATCAGTGTAGAAGCTGCTGGAAGTCAGCGCGCTTGAGCAATGGAAACTTGAGCAAGGAACAAGGGCCCACAGTGACCCCATTGGGGCTGAGCATAAGCAGGCTCTGGAAGCAGCCCACCCCGAAACAGCCATAGGCCCTAGTTGGCTACTTAGACTCAGGCATGGTTATGAAAAAAGGGAAAATTCCATTCATTCCCATACCTCCCTCACTCCGCCCTGTACCTATAGCCCCTCACCACTACCTCATGGCAGACCGTTTCTCCCTCGCTGTCCTGCCTGCTGCTCACTTGCGGTGCGGTCAATAAACTTCAATCTCCTTGGTTCTGCCTCCCATGAATTCTCTCACCACCTGCACCACCGTCCCCAACCGGTAGGGACACCCCCTATTCAAGCCTCTGTAACATCACGGAGAAATACTGCTGTCATGTTTTGAGAAAACAGCAAAATACAAAATTGAAAGGTGAAAGTGAAGTGTAAAATTGTGTGCGTGCACAGACAAGGATGAGATGGGAGAAAGGCAAGAAAAAAATGAGTTCCTTTGTTAGGTAGATTTATTTTTTTCTGCTTTGAAATACATTTTTTATTACAATAATATTTATACAACAAACGTGAAGATAAGTTAGAGTGGAATGAAACCTAACAAACAGAAACAGTGGACAAAAACAGCCACAACTTTAACCCCCAGCAGAAGGTCCTTCACATTTGTGTGGCCACAACATGTCATGCTCTCCCTCTCTGGCTGCTCTAGGCACATTCTCCATGCACTGCCTGGTCCTAGAGATCTCTGTGTTTATGACTTTTCTGAAAAAACTGCAAGCAGTTAGGAACGGTGGCCCTCGCCATGCCTAGCACAGTGCTGGGTTACCACTCCAGTTTCTTGCCAGATGAAGGCTAATTAATGCAGCCTGCTGTGTTAGACTCTGATGACCTATTACTTTTTGCCTATTAATATATCAAATAATGTTGACATGTCTGAGTACATCCCAGAGGCATGCCTAAGGAAGCAAGCGTGTAATAGTTCCCCAGCGCTACAGGAGCCCTCAAAGCAGAAGCTGGAAGCTCCATGTCTGGATGATAAGCAGCAGAATCTCGAGGTACAAGAGTGCTCCATTCTAGTGTGGTTTGATGTTGATTACATGGTTGATTTCACGGTCGTTCATGCTCCTGGAAGTCAGACGTATCCAGAAAAGAGAAGCTTGTGGATGTTGCCAGCTCTGGGCTCCAGGATTATAAAACATCTTGAGGCACTCGCCCGTGCTACAAAGGAGGGCATTCAGCCTCCTGATTTGCAATAAAGTCCTCTTTCTCCATCTAGCCATCAGCTTCAGTAAATGGGGGACTTGGACGGAAACCTTTACGTCCCTTTCCTGATGGTTAGGAGCATGGAACAAATACAGCATCTGTAAGTTTCAAAAGCTAAAAGGAAAATACATCCTTAAGACTTCCCCGTGTTCCCCAGCAGTGGCTGTAGAAAGAGCCCCGCGGTTCCAAACACACAGACAATTATAAATACCCAAAGAAAGACCCTGTCCACCACCATGGCTATGTATTTCCAGTCATCTTCTACCTGAAAGGCAAACAAAAAGTTGAAACAATTAAAAAAAATATATGGAAACCTTAGGAAATGCACTTTGTCTCATAAATAAACTGCTTCTTTTTCAAAGAAAACTTCCCTGGCAATTTTTAAAGCAACTATTGGTTTTATCCCAGTTAAGCCATGTTGCCTATAGAGTTCACAGAACTTTTGTCTGAAGACCGTGGGTATGCAAGCCCTTCCATGCCTCATGCCGATGGTAACAGAGTGAGCAGGACTGCACGGGCCACAAGAGACTTTTCTTGGAGAAAAAGCACTCCCGAGATAGCTCAACCTTTGCCATTGGCACCACTGAATATTCTGAGTCGTTGGCAAGTCTGGGAAATGGCTTGGAGGCAAGGAGTGCAGGACATGAGGAATGATGGAGGGCATCCTTCTCAGGCATAGGCAGTCCTCCAGCCCGCAAGTCATGCTGGCTGTGGAGAGTTCATTGCATTTCTCATGTCTTTCTGATGAAGGGTAGTTGAAGGCAGGCAGGGAACAGCCCCGGTCTGCGCCTCTCCCCAACCCCCCACCACCCTAAGGGAAACCACTATTAAAAGGACTTTACACCACCATGGAAGGAGCCCTCCATCCTTTCCCCTATGACAGAAGCCTGATTGGGTGACAGGCGCAGGGAGGGCTCATCAGATAAAGCAGCCCACCAACAAGCTCATACAAACCCTAGACTTAGACACTCCAGGGGAAACCCTCTGGCGTCCCCCCACTCCTTGGGAGCTTTGTGCTATCACTTTTCTATCCCTCAATAAACCTTGCTTTGCTGCCCACCACTCTGTCTGGTCTACCTCTTCCTTCTTCGAAGTGGCATGACCAAGAACTGTGGGCACCGACAGAGGGAAAAAATCCTATAACATTCCAGTTTCTGACCTCCAATGTATTACGCCTCCAGCTTATGCCTGAGACCTAGGTCTCGGGTTGTGTCTTGACAGCCCTAGCTGGTGCTGTTTAAATCAACAACTCTTCCCTCCATGTTCTGAAGGTGTCACCATGAGAGTACAGTTCTGGGCTCACCTGTCCCAGGATGCATCCCCCACCCCCTGCTTTGTGACCCGCAGTCACAGTACCCTCCCCTGCACCAACGGGATGGACAGACTTCAGGTCTCCAGCCATCCTTTAACTAGGAGATACAGATGCCGGCGGCTGCAGTATGAGGTTAAACCCAGACACCTGGCACAGGTTTTCAGATGCCCTCAGTTGGTCATCCTGATGATGTGGGAAACTGGCATGATTTTCATGAGCTCTCTCTTTGGAGGATGGGGGAGGTCCTTGCTGCTATAGTTAGATTCTGGGCAACAAAAGCAGAATATGTTGCTGCTAAAAGTATCCCTGAGGTTCATTCAACCTGCACCTAAATCACTCTACAGTAGAATCAGTGGGACTGGAATTGCAAAGGACTCACTCCCCTCTTCCAGCACTCTCAGACTGCAGGCTGATCTGCGAGCAGGTCTCCCCATTCACCCTTCCCTCCACCGCTGTTGTTGTTGTTGTTGTTTTAAAGATTTTATTTATTTATTTGAGAGAGAGTGAGAGAGAGAATGACAGGGGAGAAGGTCAGAGGGAGAAGCAGACTCCTCGTGGAACTGGGAGCCCGATGCGGGACTCGGTCCCGGCATTCCGGGATCATGACCTGAGCCAAAGGCAGTCGCTTAACTAACTGAGTCACGCAGGTGCCCTCTGCCACTGTTTTTAAGAAGCATTTCATTGGGCACCTGGACGTGGTTGAGCAACTGCCTTTGGCTCAGGTCATGATCCTGGAGTCCTGGGATCGAGGCCCACTTCAGGCTCCCTGCTTGGTGGGGAGCCTGCTTCTCCCTCTGACCCTCCCTGCTCTCCTGCTCTCTCTCAAATATATAAATAAAATCTTTTAAAAAAAAAAAAAAGAAAAAGAAAAACTTTCATTAACCAAGTTTGTCCTGAATGTTTACTTTAACCAGATTTCACTGCAGTTACCATTTCCGGAGGTGGAGGTTTGCATTGAGGCTGTGGTTTACTTCACCCATAACTGCATAATAACCACTTGATCTTAGAGTAATGCTCCTGACCCTCTTGGAAAGAGAACTCACACATTGCTGATCTATAAAATGCCTCTAAGCCTGCTGCAGGTGGACAGACTAGAGGGGCTATGTACCTACCTCCTTTGTTTCATTTTGGTTCTTCATGTTTTCTGCTATGAACTGAACACTATTAATTACATCTTTGACATCAGGGGAGAGCTCTGAACTCTCAGCCATCCGTTGTAAAGGTTGATGGCTTAATCTTCTCTTGCCGGTGGCAAGCTCACTTGACTTCGGACAGCGGCAACATGCCGTAGGAAGTTTGGTCTCTCTGCGATGGTCAAAGTTGACTTTGGTGGACCTACTGGAAATGCCTTTGGAGTTTTTCTCAGAACTTGCCTCCCTCTTCTTGTCCAGAGGTCTCCTCATCATCAGGATCTGGGGTAGCAGCTGGAGGAAAACCGTCTTCACCCACTTGGGCATGGTGTGTGTTGTTGGGGTGCGAAAATGTATGTTCAACACGAACACGGTCACCGCAATGGACAGGGTGACAAAGATCATGGTGAAGAGCAGGTACTCACCCACCAGTGGGATCACGAGAGACGTGGACGGGATGGTTTCCGTGATTACGAGCAAGAACACAGTCAGAGAAAGCAGAACTGAAATACAAAGTGTCACCTTTTCACCACAATCAGAAGGAAGGTAAAAGACCAGCACAGTTAGAAATGAAATAAAGAGACAGGGGATGATCAAATTAATGGTATAAAACATTGGCAATCTTCTAATGTAAAAAGAATAGGTTATATCTGTGTATATCTCCTCACAACAGTTGTATTTTATGTCGTGCTTATAGCCAGAAGCATCAACAATTTCCCATTCACTGTTTTCCCAAAAATCATTCATATCCACTTTAGATCCAATGATTAGGAGATCAATTTCCGCTTTGTCATATGTCCAGGAACCAAATTTCAGGGAACAGTTTTGATGATCAAAAGGGAAAAAAGTGATATCCATAGGACAGGAACTCTTGAAAATAGCTGGTGGGGTCCAGGTTATCATGCCATCATATTTAAGGAGAGCTTTTGTCCTGCCTTCAACTTGAAAATCGCCAACAGCACTGTAAAGTAAACCAGACACCATTAGTAACACCCCCTTTGCTGTACCAAAGGCAACTTTGGAAAAGAGAATACTTCTGCCAGAAGCCCATACTTGTTGTAGAGAACAATGTCTGGCTTCCAGATCTTATCTGCAGGAACACGTAGAGTCTCAATGCCATCATATTCCATTGGGTTCCAGCGCAATTTATAATCATTCCAGATCTAAAGGCAGTAGAAGTCAATTGAATAAAAAATTCTTAGTAACTTTCTTCCAATGTTAATTCTATATTGGTTTAGCAGGGATTTTTTTGGAAAAAGTATGTTCTAATTTAAAGGGTACATTGGAGGGCACTTGGCTGGCTCAGTCAGTAAAGCATGCAACTCTTGATCTCAAGGTCATGAGGTCAAGCCCCACACAGAGCATGGAGCCTATTTAAAAAAATAAATAAAGAGTACGTTGGTTTTTCTTTTTTTTTTTTTTTTACCTTTCTTTCTTTTTCTTTTCTTTTTTTTTTTTTTTTTTTGGTGAGAGAGAGATTGAGAAGAAGAGAACAAGCAAAGGGAGGGGCAGAGAAATAAGCAGACTCACCACTGAGCACGGAGCCATGCGAAATCCATCCCAGGACTCTGGGATTATGACCTGCGCCAAAGGCAGACATTTAACCAACTGAGCCATCCAGGCGCCCAAGAGTACATTGGTTTCTATCAAAAGTTGAGTGGGTAAATCCATGTGGAATAGAGGGCTACGTAGCTGAGCTGATTTTGGCAAATATAACTTAGATAATTAACTACTGATTATTAATTAGCTGGCCAAGTTTAAAAACTCAAATTGTATGTTCCATAGACTACATTCACACTGGAGTAGCAACTCATTTCTAATATTAAAAAGATAGTTCAAGTGTACAATGATGAACTTGTTACAAAGTCTGTGTAAAAGCTTAAGACAAGAGGGAAGCATGAGATGGTATAACTGATAAAACCAGCTGGTGGGAATCCAACCCACATGCTCTCATACTTAGTTCCTGACTTCCCTAGGCCTGGCGCAGCAGGACCAAAGAGTGGGCAAGCAACTGACTCTGGGGCTCAAGTTACAGATAGAAATAGGATACCTGAGGGCAGAAACCAGAAAGGAGAGGTCTCTATGTCCCGGAGAACTTTATCACTATGTTTCTGCACCTGTGAAGTTTACATCAAGCAGCTGTGACCAGAGCTGAACTTTAGGCTTTGGTGACAGATAATATTTTATGCTCTGTTATAAGCTGGAGATGGAAAGAGGGAATGCTAGCAGAGTTTATCCATTAGACATTGTTAGGCTGGTGCATAAGTAAGACACGTCTAAGGGAAGGACACATACGTGACGTAGCCACAGATTGGTTTCCATGATCTGATTGACTTCATCCTGGGAAAAAGAAACAGTATTTTTTAGCCTTAAATATACTTGCTAATACAGGTGGATCTTAGAACAAGAATTACAACAAAGGAGAGCCAAATCTGAGTTATTCATACTAATGGAGGAAAACAAAAAGGACTAAAAAAAGCAACTTATAAAATACAACCAGAAATATATTTTCACATCTGGTTCCAACCCTGTTGACTTTGAGAGAAAATGTGTCTTAAAACTGTCTTTCAAATCTGATTTAAGTCTCACCTCTTCCATGAAAACTTTATCTTTTTTTTTTTAAGATTTTATTTATTTATTTGAAAGAGTGTGAAAGAGAGCATGAACAGGGGAAAGGGGTAGAGGGAGAGGGAGAAGGAGACCCCTGATGAGCAGGGAGGCTGACTCCAGGTTCTATCCCAACCCCGGGAACCCAAGATCATGACTTGAGCCAAAAGCAGAAGCTTAACAAACTGAGCCACCCAAGTGCCCCAGTTGGTAAGTTTGGGGAACACATCGCGGGCCACTGGGAACACCCCATAGCTTCCAAGCTGTTGTGTTGTAAGGTTGATGAAAGTTCTGGATATGTTTTCTGTAGTTTTCCCACTGGAGGCTGTTAGCTGCTTATGAACACATTATATTTGGGATATCGGCCTGAAATGTTTTCTTTCAGATAGCTCCATGACTCTCTTCAGACCATTTAGTTACCAGCTTAAACTATCTCCTCAGAGAAGCCTTCTTTGACCATGCTGTCTAAAACAGATGTGTGTGCACATGTGTGTAAGCATGTGTCCATCCCTCTCTATTTTTCTTCATGGGATTTTTAACTGTTATTGATGTTTTTGTCTCCCCAATTAACCGTTTAGACACATGAAGGTAGGGAATTTTTCCATCCTGTTTACTGCTGCAGTCCTAGCATTTATAGAGCACATAGTAGGTACTCAATAAATATTCGAACAATGAATGATTGAAGCAATCAGCATGGCTTGGAAAAGAATTCGGATGTGTTGCAGTGGAGGAGTAGTCCCAGCTGGAAAACTCCATGGTGAGCTGAGGCTGACATTTCAAGGGCAATTGGGCTCAGGACTCAGAGACTAGAGAGTGCTGAGCACAGTTGAGCTTGGGAGGTTTTCAAGGACTGGGGATGAAGATGGTAAAAACAATGAATCAGGTTCAGACACTTATCACCATCTGCAGTAATTCTCCTCCCCTCCCACTGCCCTTCTCTTCCTTTTTTTGTGGAATCATAAATCTTTACAAGCTGCAGAGAACAGAAACGCTTCACAAGAGGCGCTTGGGTGGCTCAGTCAGTTAAGCAGCTGCCTTAGCTCAGGTCATGATCCTGGAGTCCTGGGATTGGGATCGAGCCCCATGTCCAGCTGCCTGCTCAGAAAGGAGTCTGCTTCTCCCTCTCCTTCTGCTTCTCCCCCTGCTCCTGCTCTCTCCCATATAAATAAATAAAATCTTAAAAAAAAAAAAGAAAAGAAAAAGAAAGTTTTCACAAAAGAGGTGAGACTTAAATCAGATGTGAAAGACAGTTTTAAGCCACATTTTCTCTCAAAGTCAACATCGTTTGAGCTCTCTCTTTCTCTCTCTCAAATAAATAAAATCTTTAAAAAAATAAAAACAACCTTGCTTTACAAGATATATGGACACCCTCAGAGTGAATTCAACTGTGTTTGACAGAGCTGTGGCCAGGACTCAGACCTCAGTCTGCTCTTTTTCACTGAGCTGCTCTCTAGTTCACTACCGCCCCTGCCAAGCTTCCTTCTTCAAATTGGTTTGTATCAAGTCATGGTAAGCCCCAGGATTTTAAAAGGTCAACAAAGTAGTTACATTTATGTTTTCCTACTAGTCAGGAAAAGCAAAAACAAAAAACAAAAAACCAAACCAACAAACAAACAAAAGGGCTATACTTATCCATTGGCCAAGCAGTCCATGACTTTATAATTACCCAAGCCTAAGGCTGGTACCTTCTGTTTTTGAAAAGGTCATGTTGTGCCATATAGATTCCAGCAGAGTTATGTCAATAAAGCCACTGGCTTCCAATCAGGAATGGAGTAACTATGAAGTCCAGAAAGGTCTCAGTGGTACATATCATAAGCATTTTCCAAGGACTGCATCTTCTCTGCACACTAGTATACTGTGTTGATAGAACTAGTGTACACTTTGAACTAGTACACTGTGTTCAGATCATTCACATCTGTTGGCAATATCATCCTGACAATATCCTCTTCTCCCCCCAACATGTCCATAAGCTGGTGAGGAGGTTCCATGTGGTGCGGACATCGTCAGGGGTGTCAGCCAACTTTATGGATCAGAACTTGTTCTGGCAAGTCTTGTTTTCCACCCAACTCCAAATCACACCAATGGTCATGGGCACCGCCATCAGTCAGCCCAGCTGGAGGAGCCAGAGACCCACAGTACCAGTCCACATTCCTGGGACCATTGCCCTGTATCTCCTTCTTAGGAAAATAAATTAGTTGACACCCAGCCTGCCTCAAAGGATTAGAGTTACTATTTCAAATTGAGTTGCTTTTAGAGCACCAGAGAACGAGATGAGAAAGTCCAGGCAGACTACACTTTGAAGGCCTTTAAGTTAGTCATTTGATGGGAAGCCATCAAAACACTAGACAGGGCTTTGTCTTGAATTGCTGTTGGGGGAACAGCAGATGTGCTCTTACACTGAGAGATCATCCACCCAGAAAACTCTGTGGCCAGACTCATTCTGTAGGGCAGCAAAAACACTTCCAGGAAGAGCAGCAAGAGTCTTAGAGACTCTGAGAAGGGAGTTGGTGGCTGGGCAGCCTGGCTGTACTTCATCACAGAGCCATCCCCAGAGCTCACTATCGCTTAAGCACAACAGTGTATGGTCCACAGGGACTTCTGGTACCCTACCTAAGAACAGGTGGCTTCTAATATACCATAGGAATGACTACATTAATATCTGACAAACTAGACTTCAGAAAAAAACAATTGCTAGAGACAAAGAGGCACATTATATAATGCTAGAAGGGTCAATTCACCAGGAAGACATAATGATCCTAACTGTATACACACCAAAACAATAGTCTTCAATTGCATGAAACAAAAATTGATAAAGCTGAAAGAAGGAACAAACCCCTATTATAGTTGGGAGACTTCAACACCACCTCCCTCAGCAACCAATAGAACCACTAGACAGAAAATCAGCAAAAACAGAGATCTAAAGAACATAATCAATCAACAGGCTCTGACTGACATACATAGAACACTTACTCAAAACAGAATATCCATATTTTTCAAGCATGCATGGACTATTAACCAAGATAATAAACCATATTTTTATCATGGGCCATAAAATAAACCTCATAAAATTTAAAAGAATTGAAAACATACAATGTGTTTTTTGACCATAATGGAATCAAACTAGAAATCAATAACAAAAGACAACAAGAAAATCTCTAAATCCACAGGAACTAAGCAATACTCTTCTAAATAATCCATGGGTCAAAAAGGATGTCTCAAAGGAGATTTTTTTTTTAGATTTTATTTATTTGTTTATTTAAGAGAGAGAGAGAACATGTGAATGCACACGAGCAGGGGGAGGGGCAGAGGGAGAGGGAGAAAGAGAATCCCAAGCAGACTCTCCACTGAGCACAGAGCCCCATGTAGCATTTGATCTTACAACCCTGAAATCATGACTTGAACTGAAATCAAGAGTCAGATGCTTAACTGACTGAGCCACCCACGTGTCCCTCAAAGGAGATTTTAAAAAATACATAGAACCAAATGAAAATGAAAATACAACATATCAGAACATGAAGGACATAGATTAAAAACAGTGCTGAAAATAAAATTATAGCATTATATACTTATATTATAAATAAAGAAATCTCTCAAATGAATAATCCAAGTTTGTACTTCAAGAAATTAGGGGGAAAAAGCACAAAATGAACCCAAAGCAAGCTTATGGAAGGAAAAATAAAGGTAAGAATAGAAATTATGGGGCACCTGGCTGGCTCAGTCATTGAAGCATGCAACTCTTGAGATCTTGGAAGTTGTGAGTTTAAGCCCCACATTGGATGTAGAGATCACTTAAATAAAAAATAATAAATTTTTTAAAAAGAGTAGAAACCAATAAAATTGAAAAGGAAAACAATAAAGAAAAATCAGTGAAACAAAAGCTGATTCTATGGGGAAAATAAACAACAAAATTGATGACTATGTAACATGATCGTCATAAATAAAAACAGGGACACAACTCACCCACATCAGAAATGAAATAGGAACACTACAGATCCTGTAACCATTAAAAAGAATAGACAAGATTATAAACATTGTTATCATACATTCAAAAATTTAAAAGAAGTAGATTAAAACCTCAAGAGCCACAAATTACCTGAATTCAAGAAGGTGAAGTTGACAGTCTGAATAGCCTAGAGCCATTTTAAAAAATTAGATTTATAGTTAAAAACTCATGGAAAAGAAGTCTCTAGATGTAATAAGTTCCCCTTGAGAATTCTACCAACTATGTAAAGAAGAAGTATTATCAATTTTGTACAATCTCTTCCAGAACATAGAAGAAGATGGAACAATTCCAATATTTTTATGAAGTACTATCCTGACACAAAACCCAAAGACAGTACAAAAAAGAAAATTATAGATCAATATCAGTTGTGAACGCATCAATAAAGTAGTAGAAAACTGAATCCAACAATATATAAAAAGTTATACATCATGACTAATGAGATGTAAGAATGGTTCAACATTCAAAAATCAATCAATATAATTTACCATATCAACAGGGTAAAGAAGAAAATTGATATGTGACCATAACATTGATGCAAACAAAGCACTTAACAAAAACTCAACCTCAACTCACGATAAAAACTCTCTGAAAACCGGGAATAAGGGAGAACTTCTTCAACTTGATGAAAAGCTCTAGAAAATGCTTACAGCTATCATTCTACTAAACGGTGAAGGACTGAATACCTTTTCCTTAAAACTGAGTACAAGGCAAAGATGTCCACTTTCACCACTCTTATTCAACACAGTCCTGGAAATTCTAGTCAATACAATACAGCAAGAAAAAGGGGGGGGGAAGGACAGATTGAAAAGGAAGAAATAAAATTATCTCTATTTGCATATGACATGGTTGCCTACATAGGAAAATCCATGGAATCTATAAAAATACTGAAACTAGAAGTGAGTTCAGCAAGATCTCAGGATAACAAGATGAACGTACAAAAATCAATTCAATTTTCATATACTAACAATGAACATGAAGAAACCAAAATTAAAAGCACATTATTTTCAATTACTTCAAATAATACAAAATACCTACATATACACATAATACTGCATGAACAGGATCTGTATGCTGAAAATTACAAAAATGCTATGAAAAAAAGAGCCAAATGAATGGAGAACTATCTTGCATTCATGGGTTGGAAGACTCAACAACAGTAAAAATGTCACTTCTCCCCAAATTAATCTATAGATGTAATGTGATTCCTTTCAAAATCCCAGCAGGGTTTTTTGTATATATAGGCAGCTTATTTTAAGACTTAGACCCCAGAAAAATTATATGATTGTGACAAAGAAGAATAAGGTGGCAGGAATCACTCTGGCCAATATTAAGACTTGCTGAGCGCCTGGGCAGCTTATCTGGTTAATGTCCACCATCGGCTCAAGTCGTGATCTCATGGTCCTAGGATCAAGCCCTCCATCAGCCTCCCTGCTCAGTGGGAAGTCTAACTCTCCCTCTCCCTCTGCCCCTCTCCCTGCTCCTGCTCTCTCTCTAATAAATAAATAAAATCTTTTAAAATTAAAAAAAAAGACAATACAGCTACAGTAATGAAGACTGGGTAGTATTGGTGGAGGGTTAGTCACATAGATCAATGGAATGGAACAGAGGACCCTGCAATAGACCCACACAAATACACTCAACTGATTTTTCACAAAGGTGCACAGTCAACTCAATGGGGAAAGGGATAGACTTTTCAACAGATGATACTGGAGCACCCTACCCCACCCCACCAAAAAGACTAAGCCTCACATTTTATACAGAATTTAAAAAATGGATCACAGTCTTCAGTGAGAAACATAAACAAAACTTTAAGAAAAAAAAGAAAATCTCTGGGATCTGCAATAAGGCAAAGAATTCTTTGGCTTAACACCAAAAGCAAAAAAATAAATAAATAAAAGGAAAAATTGATAAATTGGACCTCATCAAAATGGAAAAATTTGAGTGAAAGCCCACAGGAAAAAGATGAAAAGAGAAGCTACAAACTAGGGTAAAATATAGCCGACTTTTGAATACACAGGTCTGAACTGTGCAGGTCCATTTATATGTAGAATTTTTAGGACACGGTGCTATAAATGTATTTTCTCTTCCTTATGATTTAATAACATTTATTTTTTCTTCCTTTATTGTAAGAATACAGACTATAACACACATAACATATAAAATATGTGTTAAACAAGTGTTTATGTAATCAGTAAGGCCTTAGGTCAACAGTAGACTATTAGTAGTTAGGTTTTGGAGAAGTCAAAAATTATTTGAAGTATAGGTGTCCCTAACCCCTGCATTGTTCGAAGATCAACTGTATTTGCAAAGCATTTATCTGGCAAAGTATTAGTACCTAGAATATAGCAAGAACTCTCAACACTGAACAGCTTAAAAAAAAAATCAAACAAGCCAATTAGAAAATGGGCAAAAACCATGAAGAAACATTTCACCAAAGAGGATATACAGATGGCAAATAAGCACATGAAAAACTGTTCTATATCATTAGTCATTAGGAAAATGCATATTAAAACTACAATGAGATATCATTATATATCTATTAGAATGGCTAAAATAAAAAAATAGTGATAACACCAAATACTGGTGAAGATGTAGATAAACCGGATCACTTATTATTGCTGATAGGAATGTAAAAGGATAGAGCCATTCTGGAAAGCATTTTAGCAGTTTCTTTAAAAAACTAAACATGCAATTCCCATATGGCCCAGTAACTGCACACCTGGGGGTTTATCCCAAAGAAATAAAAATTTACATTCACACAAAAACCTAGACGCAAAAGTTCATAGCACTTTTGTGTGTAATAGAATGAAACTGTAATCAACCCAAATGTCCCTCAACTGGCGAAAAGTAAAATAAACTGCAGTGCAAATATACCATGAAATACTACTCTGTACCAGGAAGAAATGAACTATTGATATAATCAACAACTGGGATGAGTGTCCAGAAAATTATACTGAGTGCAAAAACTGATCCCACAAGATTACATACTATATCATTCCATTTTATATAACTTTCTTGAAATGACAAAATTTTAGAATTGGAAGACATATTATTGGTTGTCCCTGGGAAAACTGAGTGAAGTGTACAAGGGATCTTTCTATTATTTCTTACAACTGCATATGAATCTACAGTTATTTCAGTAAATAAAATTTAACTCAAAAAAATAAATTTCCCAAGTCGCCCTCACAGCTAGAGGTTGTCCATGAGATAGGAAGCCAAGGATGTTAGAAGGACTTCTAACAAAACTCCTCAAGGAAGTCACAGATGTCTATTGTCATGGTCTGTGCAACCGAACACAGTGGTACAGTCACTAACAGTCACTAACACCATGAAGCCACCTAGTGTTAACCTTCTAAATTTGTTTTATTAAGGCTGTGTTATTTTTTTAAATCTCTGATAGCAGCCAAATGCAAATGTCAAAATCTGTATTCTTCTGTCCTCACCCACCATCCTCAGAACAATGTCCTGAAAGGGTATATCAACCAGGAATTTGAAGTGATGCTGTGCAGTGAAATAGACTGACTTTAGGTGAAACTTACTTTACAACAATCCCTCCACAGCAAATTATGGCTCTCAGCCCAGTAGGAGGCCAGTAACCAGTACAACACTATTTGGGGGTAGAGAGGACCAGGATAGGTACCAAATAAATATTTTTTAAAGGCATGAGTGGGTCCATCTAAGCAAAACAAAACAGGTGACTTTTTTTAAAACCAATACGTACCAGTATATACATACTTCCAACTTGGGCCAGAAGCCAGAGGACCAGGCCAGGGTCATCCTCGTCCACTGGGAAGCATGGACTGGAGAAATATCGTGGGCCTGACCTCACATCTGTAATTAAGGTCTTTCCCCAGTGAACCTTGAGAGCCACCACTGTTTCCCAAGGGGCGAAGTCTAGGAGGACAGAGGGCTCCCTCCTTATCCATAGGCTGGGACCGATGAAAGGGGCTCCCTTTACCATGCACTGCTGTCTCTCTGGAGACACTTTATACTCACCCCCTATGTCCTGAGCCTGCCTATTCCTGGAATTTGGTCCAAGCCAGTTCAGCCCCATCCCATGACTTGGGGCTAGAACCCTGCTCTATGTTGTAATATCAGGGTGCGCTACCTCCTCTCCTGCCAACTAGGGCATGAAGATTATTAAAAAAAAAACTGCAGTCCTACTTGCCCTTGAACTCAGGAGCCATAAATTAAAGTAAGAACTCCAAATTCCCATCTGTTTTTTTCAGAGCTGGATGGAACTCTACATGAAAGAAGGTGATTTATTCTTTCCTCTCTTGCATAACGTAGAAGACTTAAAGCCATTCTTTTTCTATGGAGTGAAAAGAACATGAGCTTTGGAGTCCGGAAGGGCTTGATTAAGACCCCAGTTCCACCATGTTATAGTCGTATGACCTTAAGAAGTTTGCTTACCTGAGCTTCCCTCCAGCTGTAAAATGCAGCTGAAAGCAACTAAGTGTAGAAACAGTGACTGGTGCCTAATAGATGCACAGTGAAGTTAGCTCCCTCTGTATTCTCCCTTCAACCTCCCCTTCCCCTCTTTGTTTCATCAACTCCCTCTAAAAGTACTTCCGGAAAGACACTGCCTTAATGTGAGTAATTACGGCTTCAATGGGAAAGGGTCTTCTTCCGAACCGGAGGCTTTGAAGACCCAGCGTTCATGCAGATGTGCATTTGTTCGTATTTTTACATTTTCTATATTTACCATATGCAATAACTGGGAAAACGTTGAGAATTGCTCGGCTGCCCACCCCCACCCCTGGCAGGGTCAGGGCTCCTCTGGGAACCAGTGGTGAACTGGCGGCACTTACCACGTTGGCCAGCTGTGTGATGGCCACTTCAAAATGCACCGTGACGGGATCAGAAACGTTTTCTACAGGCCTGATGAACTGGTTATAATGCGAAAACAGTTTGTGGAAGAGTCTCTCTTCAGAGGCACAGGCGGCAGAACCTGCATGGCCAAGCAGAGGGACAGGTTAGAGAAGCAGAGAGGGTGCTCACAGAAGGGGGTGCTGGCATCACCAGGTGACACAGGCAGTGGGATGTCTAAGCTGATGGAGCCCTCCTGTCCCTGCGTTCCATCCACCCACACAGACGGCCCTGTTGCCCATTGTACCCTGCCTCTCAGAGCCTCGGTTGGTCACCTCAGTCTGAAGACGAAAAGAGTAATGCCCAGAACTGGTGTGATATCAAATAAAATAATATTGGCAAGAGCACTTTAAAAGTCTAATGCACACGTGTAAAGGGATAGCATGAACTCCAATTTTTGCTTACGTCACTGAGGATAGCTCATGACCTCTCTGATCTGGTTATTAAGAAAGAGTCCTGCCCTTTCCTGTCAAAATGCTGATCCAACTACCTGTTTCTACAGTCAGTAAGGGGCTTAGCTGGGGAAACCACCAAGCAAACTGAAATAACTAGTGATTTTCTTAAGAAAATTTTCTTAACAAGCCATACTCCTTTTTAAAATCAGCATTGAATTCAATTATTTTGGAGATTTGTGTAAGTGCAAGGTCTCTGAGGCAAACTTATTTAAATAGTTTTTAAAGAATTCAAAATTAGGAGTGCCTGGGTGGCTCAGTCATTGTCTGCCTTCAGCTCAGGTCATGATCCCAAAGTGCTGGGATTGAGCCTCACATGGGGCTCCCTGCTCAGTGAGGAGCCTGCTTCTCTCTCTCTCTCTCATTCCCTCTGCTTGTTTTCTCTCTGACAAATAAATAAATAAAATCTTAAAAAAAAAAATTCAAAATTAGTTCTTGAATAATAGGACTTTAGTCACTAAATTTTAACTAGTCTAATGTGTATGTATTTTTCCAAGAATGCATTAAAACTGGGTTACTTGCTTTCATTTGAAATAATCCATTTTATTAATACCCCTCTATATTTTCCCTTATAGAAGCCAAGTTTGACATCAGAAATACTGTTCTACAAATTTCCCAGAGGGATTTACACCCTGAAAGAAAGAAAATTAAAGGGACTGAAAATTTATTCCTCAAAAATGAACAAAAGGATAGCTGTTGTATCACTAAATAAAGAGAGTCGTTTGACAAATGCAGTTGGAAACGCTGAAACTCTGGGCTTTCAGCAAGAAAGAACAAATTTAAATGTAAAATAGCACTCTTGCCACCATAATCAATAATGGTAGAAATATTTCTACATGAAACAGACAAGAAACAACTCACTCCATTACCCCATTACCCATACCCCTTCCCCCAGAGACCCTGTAAAGAAGCTCCATGAGTCTTGAAGAGCAAGCAAGCTCCAGCAAAGCCACCAGCACGTGGAAATGTGGTTTTCTTTAGCAGAATAGCAGCTATTTCCAAGGCTTAACTTTTAGAATGAATAATCTTACTCTTATGGCTCATTCCAGCACAGTACTATGACATGCTTCCCAAAAAAATGACGATTACCTTCGAAATGGAAGGGTTAGTGGACTAAGTCATAGTATCAGCTAACAAATCACAGTTTAAAAAATATATGTTAAATACAAATACAAATAAATCAGTTGAATATACCCATAGCAGAGATGGATAGAAAATTGCATCATTATTATCACCATATTTTTAGTGGGATAATAAATAAGGTATGGTTTAAAATGCTTCATTGTCCTCCCCACCTCGGTCCCTAAACCTCACCTTACATGTTAAACCTACTCAGTAAGAAATAGGTTAATTAGCAGTTATAACTGTAGTCCTTCCTCTGCAGCCCCTGTACATGTTCGCTCATAAAATATCTCATCTCTGCTCCGTCAAGCACAACTAGAAAAGAAGAGCAAACGCATGTAGCTGAAAAGAGGATATGAGAGAAAGCAGAAATAAAACCTACCTTTCAAGCAAGGCATGAATACACAGAACCAGAGACACAAACCAAAGGGAAGAGGTGCCTGTCCCTTGCTGGTCAGCATGATTAAAACACACTTTGATTTCTTTTTCTAGTCAAAGGATTGTGGAAAACAGAGAGCTGTCAGACAGCCACACGCATCAGACATTTGAATCATCAGAGTCCCGCTGCAATCCACGTGTGCCTTCCGTGAAATAAAAACATTCCCAAATGCAACACGGATGTTCCCAGGATCAGAGCCTAAGGCCCACAAAAGGGCAAATAAAAAGGATTCAACCAGAAGTCAGATGAGTCATCACTTCCCCTGTCACCCTAGATCTCTTTTCGTGCAAGAACCCTGAAGAGAAGCAGTGAGGGAACGCTGGGCAAGCAGGACCGAGGGAGGACGGAAAACACTGCCAGGCTTAGAGCTTTTCGTAGCACAGTCTGGGGGGTCCTTGGGGATGGGGGGAAGAAACACCCTTTGACTGAGCCCCAAGTCCAGGGAAAGCAGGCGCTGGGTCCCAGACAGTGTGTTCTGATTCGCTGAGTTCTCTGCTTAATCAAGGTTTAGCCTTGTTATTAGAAAACTTTCTAAAATAGGAGTTTCCTTTCCTGTCTTAATAACGTGCGGCTTCAAGCAGCACTTACCTGGTTTCGTCTGACTCCAGGGCTTCTGGTGTCTTGTCTTTCTGCACTCAGCAATCACCATCCAGGACCAGAGATTAGGTGTCTGAGAACCAGAGGGATGAGTATTGAACATGGGATGCCGCCTGGACGGCCCTATGCTTATTGAAACATCCTTGCCATCGACTGGCTTTCTCACAAGTTTCTTCTTGCCTCTAGTAGTGTTGATAGGGCTTCTGATTGAACTGGGCCTTCTGGTCAGATTTTGGTGTTGGTTAAAGAGGAGGCAGACCCACAACAAAATGGAAACGCAACCCGCAGAATGGGAGAAAATACTTGCCACCCCATGTCTGAGAAGGAGTGAATATCCAAAATACATAAGGAACTCTTAAAACTCAATATCAAACCTGATTAAATAGTGGGTAACAACCTAAATAGACATTTTTCCAAAGAAAACATACAAATGTCCAACAGGTATACAAAAAGGATCTCAAAGTCCCCAGTCAGCAGGGAATCCAAATCAACCACCATAAGATCTTACCTCCCACCTATTAGGATGGTTACTGCCAAAGAGACCAGAGATAAAAAGTGTTGGTGAGGGTGTGGAGAAAAGGAAATCGGTGCAGCTGCTGTGGAAAACAGTATGGGGTCCCTCAAAAAATTTGGAAAAAGAAACTACCAGGACTGTGGAACCGCCATTCACTTGGCTCACACCTTCGCAGCCACCAAACTTACCTCCACACTCAAAAGGAAGAATAGGCCAGAGCTGGTGAGAGCTCTCTTCCTGCTGGGATGTCTATCAGTGTGCTAATTAGAGTTCCGCGTGCGGCTGAGGGTCACACGGTGACAGACCAAGCCAGCGAGGTGTATCATGGGAAGCTCTTTGAGGCAGAGGACAGCATGAGCTGCCAGGTGTCCATCATCACACTCACATACAGAGAAGGCCGAGTGGCACAGCTGGGGTGTACACCCGTGGCCGCAAGTTCTGCTCTCTCATTTTGCATGACATGCTGAAAAACGTGTCCACTTTAAAGAGCGTAAAAAATAAAACTAAGTCTCAGGGGATGACCTGAGAAAAGCTGCTATTCTGAAAGCCCGAGTAGGGGCATCTGAGTGGCTCAGTGGGTTACATGTCTGCCTTGGGCTCAGGTCTTCATCCAGGGTCCTGGGATCGAGTCCCGCATCAGGCTACCCTGCTGAGCAGGGAACCTGTTTCTTTCTCCCTCTTCCCCTCCGCCTCCCCCTACTCGTGTGCTCTCACACTCTCTCTCGCTCTCTCTCTCAAATAAATAAAATCTTAAAAAAAAAAAAAAAAGAAGGACACAGACTGCAGCATGGAAACATCTTCCAGAAGAGAAGGTAAATTTATTGTTGAACAGGACTTTGTGTTATTTTTTCTTTTAGGTTATCTGGGTTCAGGGAGGCATGTGCTTACGTACATGTCCTAGATTTTCTTTTGACAACTTTCTCTTTAGATTAGAGTCAACTCAATAAATATGGTGATGGCTTTTGGTTTATTTTCTTTAAAAAAATAAAGAACTACCTTAGGATCCAGCAATTCTACTTCTAGAAATATATCCAAAGAAAATGAAATCAGGGTTTCAAAGAGATTTCTGTATTTCTATGTTATGGCAGCATTCTTCTCAACTATCACAGTACGGAAACAACCTAAGTGTCATGCATTTGGATTCTGGTGCTGATACATGGAGAGGGTTGGACAAGTTACTTAAACTCCCTCAGCTCTGTCACCAGAAGAAATGTGGATGAAAGGACAAGGAAGATGTAGTGTATATATGTACACACACGTGTGGAATATTATTCAGCCATGAGAAATCCTGCCACATGAGACAACATGGATGACCCTGAAGGAGAGTGTGCTGAGTGAAATAAGCCAGACAGAGAAAGGCAAATACTGTATGCTCTCATGTATGTGTGGAATCTAAAAAAAAGTCTAACTCAAAAAGGATACAAACTTCCGGTTATAAAAATTCATCAGTTCTGGTGATCTTCTGTGCAGCATGGGGACTAGAGTTAATATATACTTTAAATGTGCTAAGAGAGGGGCACCTGGCTGGCTCCATCAGTAGGGCGTGTGACTCTTGATCTCAGGGTCATGAGTTCTAGCCCCACAGTGGGCATCGAGTCTACTTTAAAAAAAAAAAAAATCTAATTAAAAAAAAAGGTTTTTTTTTATTTTTCTAGGAGAATAGATCTTAAGTGCTCTTACCAAGACACGTGTACAAATGGTTACCAAGTGAGACAATGGATCTATCGATTAGCTTGACTGTGATATCATTTCACAATGCATATGCATATCAAATCATCACATCATATGCCTTAAATATATATAATTTTTATTTGTCAATAAGGCCTCAATAAAGCTGGGGGGAAAGAAGAGTTAGACTAGAAGATAACCCCTCGGGGCCTTCCCATCCAAACATTCTATGACAGCATCACTAAAGTAGTACACTTGGCAGTTGTGCCAAATTCAGACCAATGAATTCCTCAAAATTCTGTTAAATTCATATCTCTTGAGAAAACAAAAAAGGAACCAACATTTAGAACCAAAATTAGACCCAGCCAGTGCTGGCTGACTGCCTGCTTCAAATATGTCATCTTGCAACGTAACTCAAGCGCTCCCCTTAGCAGATGGGCTTTTATCCTTTGCTGAAGTGTCCTGTGGAGTTTGGAGAGAATCTAAGGTGGTAAAGAGAAAAAGAATGGACAATACTTTACCTTGATGGATGAGATGCCAAGCCACACCCCAAAATGGGGCAATGCCTCAGTCGTCTTTAGAGCCAAACGCAAATCAAGTTGGCTGTTCTCCAAAGAACCAACAATACTCTCAAATCTTTCTATTTCTCAGCCTTTAACTAATTTGTTCACACTTTCTAACAAATGCAAATTGCAGTTTGTCAAGAAAACTGTTGTTTCGGGCCACCGAGGTGGCTCAGTCGGTTAAGCATCTGCCTTTGGCTCAGGTCATGATCCCAGGTCCTGGGATCAAGTCCGCATAGGGCTCCCTGCTCAGTGGGGAGTTGGCTTCTCCTTCTCCCTTTGACCCTCCTGTCCCCCACTCTTAACTCTCTCTCCCTCTCTCAAATAAATAAGTCTTTAAAAAAAGAAGAGAAGGGCGCCTGGGTGGCTCAGTGGGTTAAAGCCTCTGTCTTCAGCTCAGGTCATGATCCCAGGGTCCTGGGATTGAGCCCCGCATCGGGCTCTCTGCTCCTTGGAGAGCCTGCTTCCTCCTCTCCCTCTGCCTGCCTCTCTGCCTACTTGTGATCTCTGTCTAATTAATTAATTAATTAATTAATTTTAAAAATTTTTAAATAAATAAAAATAAAAAAAGAAGAGAAAACTGTTGTTTCACACTTTTGTTTTATCCAAAAAGCCTCTATAGCCATCACCTGAGGCCTAAAAGAACCACTCTAGAGCAGCGATTCTCTGGAATGCATCCCAAATTAGCCCTGCTTCCTCCAGGAGCACGTGGTCTCTTCCCAGGAGCCACCGTGCAGAATGGGAGAATGGGAGAGTTTATGAGAAGAGATCACAGGAGAGCCTTACTGGAGGCAAAGAATGCAGAGGGAAGAGTATGGACTTTGGAGTCAAACGGACGTGGATTTGGATTCTGGTGCTGATACATGGGGAGAGTTGGGCAAGTTACTTAAGCTCCCTCAGGTCTGTCACCAGTAGAAATGTGATTAAATTCAGTAGTATAAATCATTTCACCTTTCCCTACCTAATTTTTTCTGTCATTTTTACTCTCTCTTTTTTTTCTATTTATTTCTTTATTTTAGTAATCTCTTCCCCCAACATGGACTTGAGTCCATGACCCCAAAATCAAGAGCCACACAATCTTCCAATTATGCTAGCCAGGTGCCCCTCTCACTCTCTTACCACTGCAAACAGACAACACAATTGAGTAGCTCTCGGGTCTGAACTTGTAGGGAAAATGTGCTGTATTTTAAATGCTTGTATAGAATATACACTCTCCCATTCAAAGAAAACATTTATACTAACCCCTCATCATCAGAAAAATGCTTGAGTTTTGTAACTTAATTATGGCTTTACATCCTGCTTCAATCCCTTTCTGAAAACTGCGGGGATAGAAGTTAAAACCAAATACACAGAAGAAAAGAAGCATACTTTAAAAACAATTTTTCTAAAAATTTAATTCAAGAAACAAAAGAATTAAAGACATTTTGTCTTTTTCTGATGTTGCTGGTTACCATTGCATGTTCATATTCCAGTAATTCATTTAGCTGTGCTCTCAAACCAGCCAGAAGTTTAGTGATGCTCATGGTTGATGGAGGTGGAAAGGCTGAAGGGAGGGAGAGGTTCATGACCCTGGAAAGAATGCAGTCTTGCCCTCCGCACCCTCACCCCTACCATACACACACCCTCCATCCCCAGGTCCCCTCATTCCTCTTAGCCTGTTCCAAAAGGAAAAACGAAGAAGAAATGCAGCTTAACTTTTCCAAGGCCACACATCTGATGAAAACTGGGTCCATGATGGAAACACGTCTCCATGCCCTCATGTCTTCCAAATAAAATTTGACATATAGTTCCTGGGGATTTCCAACCTCAGGGGTAGGGAAGGTAACCCATCGTTTTCTCACTTTCTGCTCCCAGTCGCCCCACATCATCCCGTTTTGTTCTGTTTTTAAGGTTTTATTTATTCATTTGGGAGGGAGAGAGAAAGACAGACAAAGCATAAGCAGGGGCAGAGGGAAAGGGAGAAGGAGAGGCAGATCCATCGTTGAGCTAGGAGTGCAACGTGGGGCTCAATCCCAGGACCTGGGTTCATGACCTGAGCCAAAGACAGGCATTTAACCATCTGAGCCACCCAGGCGCCCCCACGTCATCCCTTTTTAAAATAGCATTCTAGAGAGCTAATGTGTCAGGAAACCCATAAACTGCAGAGACTCATTGTTGAGTTCCTTCTGGGATTTTATCCGTAGACACTAACTTCAATATGGAGGTTTTCTGAAGGAAAAAAAAAAAAAGTGATACTGCTTAATCGGAAACTTTTACTTATTAATATTGTTTTAAGCATTTCCCCCCTTCCAATTGCTAAATTAAAGCCATTGCCTCATTTGCTCTAAGAATTAGGGTGAGTGTTTGATACAGTTTTGTAAAAGTGGTGAACTGCATAGTTGAAGCCTGAGAGCTCTTTGGCATAGAAACTGCACGAATGAACATTTTGTTGATCTTTCTCCAATTGTCAGTTCTCTTTAAACTCAAAACGAGAAGACTCTCTAGTTGTCCCTAAAGAAATGTAAAGGAAATAACCCTTTAAACATGTATTATTTATAAATCCACTGCAGCAAAACATCATCAATAATTCAACAATCCCATATGCCTGGTGTTGTTTTTTTTTTTTGAACTACTGTCATTAAAACTGTCACATGTTCAATATCCCCAGTCAGTAGTGTTTCACAGTCACCCTGCTTGACATTTCGCATGCAGGAAAAAGAAAACAGCAGTAGGGGAAGTACTCAAATTAAATGCTAATTTTAGACCAGGAAGAAATATTTCATAAATAGCTCATAAGAGAGGCTCGAATTAATCCTACAATGCCCACCTCGGGACCACCCGCATTTTAAGAAAAAGGGAAAGCCTCCGAAGCTGGGGTGAGGTAAAGCAGTGAGAGAAAGTGGAGACTGTATTGAAAGGCTAAGACCGTGTGTTGTAAGGAGAGCTCCCCTCCCAGCAGCCTGTCTGCCAATCAGCCGACGAAGCCCTTTCCGTTCTCTCTTGAATCCCCACGGTGACTCGAGGAAGTGAGCTTCGATGCTGTCGGTGAAGACACAGACACTCAAGCAGGTTAAGTAACTTGCTGATCAGTGGCTGACTTAAGATTCCCATCTCGGTCCGTCTGAATCCACAGCTGACGCTTTAACTTTAAATTATCCTCAAGTCCTTTTAGATCCATGAATACTTTATAAGTTCAATATATTCTAAGAGGGTTGTTATTGCAGTGGGCCATGGTTAGCACTAACTTCATTTTCATTTGCTGTGGATCCTTCACATGAGTCGAGGAAGCCAAAGCGAATGCATAAAAGGAGTTGGAACGGAGCATGTAATACCACACAGAAGTGAAAGCCCAGAGATTGCCCCACTTAAGGCCTAAGCTGACATCAGGCACGTTCCCAACTTGGGACATGTGGGCGATGGCAGCCACTACCACATCTTCGGGACAGTTGTTGCTGATTGTGCTGTGAAGGTCGCTAGGCCGAGCACTTACCGGTGACAGGTATGGAAGGCCACGCTCTTCCAGCCAGAATGATTCCTACACAGACCTTTGGGAATTCTGTAACTTCCCTCCAGCCTCTCCCTGTCACTAAATGGGCAGCAATTATCTCTGGGTCTTTCAAGGTAGAAGAGAATGTGCTTAAATCACACATCCCCTAAAAGGAAGAATTTATTCGAGGTTACCATTGTCCCACAACCTAGCAGAAATAAAACTGTAATAAAATTGTATGCCACGTAGACCCAGCTCTGTAACTGTAAATGCAAATAACTGTTGGTTTGTTTTCGTTCCCCAGGGCTGCTATACCGAACCACAAACTTGCTGGCTACATGCAACAGAAAGTTACTCCTTCACTGTTCTAGAGGCTAGAAGTCAAAATCAAGGTGTCAGCAGGACCATGCTCCATCCGAAGCTTGTAAGAGAGAACCTTCCTTGCCTCTTCAGCTTCTGGTAGCTCCGGGCATCCCTTGGCTTGTGGCCGCATCACTTTCATCTCTGCCTGTGTCATTACAAGGCCTTCTGCTCAATGCCTGTGGCTTTGCCTCTTCTGTGTCTTACAAGGAAGCTGGTTCTTCGATTTTGGTCCTGCTGGGTAATCCAGGATGAACTCATCTCAAAATCTTTAACTAAATTACATCTGCAAAGATCCTTTTTCAAAGAGGGTTAACATTCACCAGTATTGGGGGTTAAGACACAATGTAGGGGCAATGCACGTGCATTTTCTTTTCCCAGAGAACAATACTCTGATGCGTACAACGGACTTCAAGGACTGGTGCGGTGGGCCAGAAAGTATGACTGTGTTGGTATAAAATGCCAGGTTTCTCATTCTTTCAAAGCAGAAAATCTGAAAAGTCACCTATATTGTGGTTCCTGATTGGTAGCCCAACTGTTCGTGTGCATCAGAACCAACGGCAGGGGACAGTCTTTAACAGCTTAGATTCCAGGTCCTGTCCTCAGAAATTGATTCGCTGGGTCTGTGGCAGGACCTGGAAACTGCATTTTTATAAAGCTCCTGAGTTGACGCTGCTGCAGTGGGCAGTGGCACACCTCTGAGCTCCTCCAGCAAGCCGAGGAAGGATTTCCACACGGTGCATCTACAGTGTGCTTCTGTGATCTGATAGAGTTAGACGTTTCTAGGACATACGTGCCCCCACAAATGGGTAAGTCACGAAACAAAAACGTTAGAGCTCTTCCAAAGTTGCTGTACAGGCATTGTGTTTTGTGTGAAATAGCTCCTTTGACATAGGTACCTACTAAGTCCTACTATGCTCTGGTCACAGGGAGAGATGCTGAAATATAGTTGTAGAAAATACACACTTATGCATTCAAGTATCCATGAAACATTTACAAAAATGGATCTTTTGGTATGACCAAAAAAGTCTCAAAAAGCAACAAAGAATCTTTGGTGTACAGAACACTGTCCACAAAAAAGCAAAATGAAAAATCTCAAGATAATGCTCCAAACTTCTCTTTCTTGCAGAGCTCAAAATGTTGTATCCAGTCTTCCTTTTTCAAGAGCCAGAGAGGTAAAGCTAATAATGGATAGAAGTCATACAGCTCAGGTTTCATGGGTCCCAATATAACTAAGACCATATTAGTCCTAAGGTGCTGATCACAGCAGTCATGCAGCCTGCGGCCCCTTCCCCATGCTGCCCTGGGGTTCAGGCTGTTGTCCATGCCTCCACAGGAGCTTGACTCTGCCCAGGGCTTTCCCGCTGCATCGCTGAGCATGGCTATCTTCCCAACATCAATGCCTCACTAAGGTCTGAGTGGTAAGGATGAGGAATGGGGGGTTTGGAGGGCCCGGGGTGGGGGAGATGATCCAAGCAGGGACGAACCAGAAAGATTCGCAACCTCCACCTGCCCCAAGTCTTACCTGGACTTTTCTAAACATGGCGGTAGGTAGCAGCTAGGTCCTCGGCCAGGCTAGAGTCTCATCTGCTAAGCCCTGCACTCTCTTTTCTCGAGCCCCCACACCAGAACACCTCCTCTTCCTCAAACTGACAAGGTAGAGGCCCGAACCTAGCTGTGGATGTGAATTGTTAAGCAGAGAGTTGGCACCAGAAAGTTCCAATGTCCAGAAACAATAAGTGAATGAATGGAGGGACTGAGGAGGGAGAGGGAAGTCAGCCCCACAGGAAGCCCTGTGAGGGCTCCCTCAACGTGCTGTTACTCATAGATAAAGTTTCATGGGGAGGAGAAAGAAAATAAAACTTGTGGCCAGGGAAATGTACCACTTCCTGGAACATGGTGTCAAAGCATTGTGCTGGAAGAAGCCATGGCCACGTCCAGAGACCCAGCTCTGCCTCCACCACCACCTGTGTCCCCTGATTTAGGCAGCAACTTCTTCCTTCAAATGAGGTGATAGAACCAGATGAACTCAAGGTCACCGCTTTTAGTTTTACTCAACGAAATATAGTGATGTGAGCAAATGTGCTGTGGTAGCCTACTGTGGCCAGTGGTTTAACTTAAAAACTAGCCTAGTATTAAAGGGTACAGAGAGGTGCAGACATCCTTGAAGGAAAGCAAGAAAACATTCATTTAATGGATAAGGAAGATGTGGTCCATATACACAATGGAGTATTATGCCTCCATCAGAAAGGACGAATACCCAACTTTTGTAGCAACATGGACGGGACTGGAAGAAATTATGCTGAGCGAAATAAGTCAAGCAGAGAGAGTGAAGTATCATATGGTCTCACTTATTTGTGGAGCATAACAAATAACATGGAGGACATGGGGAGATGGAGAGGAGAGGGAGTTGAGGGAAACTGGAAGGGGAGATGAACCATGAGAGACTATGGACTCTGAAAAACAACCAGAGGGTTATGAAGGGGCGGCAGGAGGGGGGTGGGTGGGAGGTTGAGGAACCAGGTGGTGGGTAATAGGGAGGGCACGTACTGCATGGAGCACTGGGTGTGATGCCAAAACAATGAACACTGTTATGCTGTAAATAAGCAAATAAAAATAAATAAATAAATAAATAAATAAATAAATAAATAAATAAAAAAGAAAACATTCATTTAAATGACATGAATGAAGGGAAGCAATCCATCAGGGGAAAAAGAAAGAAGTGAGAAAGTAAGGTCTCTGGACAGGCTAAGAAGATGAATTTGGCTACTTAATTGAGGAGTGAAGATGCCTCACTGGATGGAGAGCTCAGGGATAGATTTTGGAGGAACTTGAATGCTAAGCTAACATATTTGGTCTTTGGGTAATAAGTAACCACTGGAAAGTTTGAACATGGGATTAACATGATGGAAACTATAGTCTAAGAACATTAATTTCTACCTTACACTGTGTTTGTTTTGATGTATCAGACTTCTTGTTCTTAATAATTTATAAGTCTTTACTCTAGCATATTTGAAGGAATTTAAAGGGATTGAAATGCATTAAACTAATTCCCTTAAGACATCCTAAGACTTTAAAACCCTGTGCTCTTTTCAAATCCAGTGTTCTCATGACTTACAAGAAAAGTTCTAGAATCTACTGCAAACTTACAGTACGCTACTATAGTTTTTACATTTTAGTTTGAACTTAAGGAATCTATAACACAAGACTTGAATTATATGTTTAATTAGTTTCCATATGTTCTCTTGAAGTTCAAAACTACAAAGGTTAATTTATATGACATCTCATAGTTCAGTTGAAATAGTTGGCAATGCTGTTCTTCATTTCCCTAGCAAATATGAGGTTAAACCCAAGAAATTCAACTGTTTTGATCTACAAAAATAGTAATTTTGTATAGCTCAGCTGATTGTATTGTTATATGTTTTGTTACTATACATTTAATGTTCCATTTTCTTTTAAAAGTGTCCATAGAGGGGGACGCCTGGGTGGCTCAGCTGGTTAGACATTCATCTCAGGTCATGATCCCAAGACTCCTGGGATCCAGTCCCACATTGGGCTGCTTAGCAGGGAGCCTGCTTATCCTTCTTCCTACCACACTCCCTGCTTATGCTCTCTCTCTATGACAAATAAGTCATATGGCCTCTATGACAAATAAGTAAATAAAATATTTTTTAAAAAATTTAAAGTGTCCATAGAGGGATGTCTGGGTGGCTCAGGTCATGATTGCAGGGTCCTGAAATCCAGTCCTGCATTGGGCTCTTTGCTCAGAAGGGAGCCTGCTTCTTCCTCTGCCTGCTTCTCACCCTGCTTGGGTTCACTCTCTCTCTCTCCAACAAACAAATAAATAAAATCTTTAAAAATAAATAGATAGGTACACCTCAGTGGCTCAGTTCGTTAAGCCTCTACCTTCAGCTCAGGTCATGATCCCGGGGTCCTGGGATCGAACCCCGCAACGGTCTCCCTGCTCAGCAGAGAGCCTGCTTTTCTCTCTCCCTCTGCCTGCTGCTCTGCCTACTTGTGCTCTCTATCTCTCTGTCAAGTAAATAAAATCTTTAAAAATAATAAATAAATAAATAAATAAATAAACAAATAAGAAAGAAAAGTGTCCTTAGAGGGTATACTACATGTGAGGTATTGGGGCAAAGGGAGAGGT
The DNA here is from genome assembly GCF_922984935.1 of Meles meles. Classification (NCBI taxonomy): domain Eukaryota; kingdom Metazoa; phylum Chordata; class Mammalia; order Carnivora; family Mustelidae; genus Meles; species Meles meles. Next base: position 171,215,213 of record NC_060067.1, on the reverse strand, counting down.
TACTGAGATAAATAACAATGATCCTTACCCTCAGATACCTTAAAATCTAGAAGATTCTCAAACTTCCAAATATATAAGAATCTAGAGATTTTTTTTTATTAATGCAAATCCCCAAGACTCTAATTTTTGCCAAACACATAAAGTCAGAGTTCTCAGACTGTACTCTTTCAAACACTGATCTACAGAGAGAAGCATTTTAATGACTAATATGTTTGGGAGAAGGATAGCTAGAACTCAGAGAAGGACCATTTTCTCTCTAGAAATTTGAGGAATTCATTGAACATTTAGAAGCTATTGTCTACTTAAGATCCTCCCAGAAATATTCAAGGATGACCTTTAGAGAAAAGGATTAGGTAGAAGGAAGAATAGACTTTGGACTGTTAATAAGACTTTCCTGGCCCATGGATCTCCCACTTTGTTACATTCCTTTTTTCAAAAATGGTCCAGAAATAGATCACTAACCTAACTTACTAGTTCAGCTTAGTAAAAGTGTTCTAATAGCCAAACTTCTATTTTCTAAGTAGAAAATTTAGATTATACTTCTAATTTATTACAGTACAAAGCACCTGCTTGTTCTGAGACCAAGTCTGATCTTCCACAACTTAATAAATCATCTTTCTTTCTAGTGTTTTTCATTTTCACTGCATAACAACTGTGACGAGCACAGCCATACTGCGGGTGCAATAAAGGCAGTCCACTACACCCCCCAAACTGGTACTCCTATCTCAAGCACAATTTCCTTTCTACTAAGTCAATTTAGAAGTTGATGGTAATCCTGTTTATTCCACTGTGATAGCAGGACCTGAAGCCTGCTTTCAGTAAAGTTGGATATGCTATGGATAATAATACTTTGCAGATAACTTAGATGTGAAGAATCAGAAAAATTATTATTGTCAGTATAAATTAATCAGAAGACAAACACTGCTACATCCAAAGTGTGACCATAGCTTTAAAAAAAATCAATAAATAGAAAATTATAGAATTTCTATTTCTAGCAATATGATGTATGCTAGAAATACTGGAAAGCTTTTGAGAACAGAACACTTAAAATGATATTAAAAATATGAAAACAATCTTTTAAATTCATGGATGAGAGGGCAGGAAAGAAAAGAAAATGGTTAAAATTCAAGAAAGAAAGAAAGAAAGAAAGAAAGAAAGAAAGAAAGAAAGAAAGAAAGAAAGAAAGAAAGAAAAGAAAAGAAAAAATATTAGAGATCCTGAATTCGGATAGATATGCAAGCCAACTCAGATAGCTAATGAAGTAATAAAGTGAACATTTGTCCTGAGGTGGCATCTGTTGATCTCAGGTTTCAGAGTGAGAAGAGACAAACCTGCAGAGCCCTCACCCCCTCACACATACATAAAAGCAGAACTTGAGTTTGGAGCTGGGGTTCATCCTATCTCAGTTACACAGGAAACCTTAAGGGGAAGATTCAGTTTAAAATGCACAGAGTGCAAGGGCACCCAAGTAACTCAGTTGGTTAAGCATCTGCCTTCAGCTCAGGTCATGATCCTAGGGTCCTGGGATCGAGCCCCACATTGAACCCCACATTGGACTCCCTGCTCAATGAAGAGTCTGCTTCTCCCACTCCCTCTGCCACTTGCCCTGCTTGTGTGTTCTCTCTCTTTCCCAAATAAATAATAAAATGTACAGAGTTCACAGGTTGGCACTTGCCCCCTTCTCCCAGGTACCTGAAAGAAGCAAAGCATATCTTTTTTGGATGCACCCTTTTGAAGTCCAGTCCTCAAAAACTCCCCACAGATAAAACTCGAAGTAAAATGAAGAATAGTTTTTAAAAATCATAGACACTTAAAAAGAAAATTAAAAAGTCCAAAGAAACAATAAACCATAGAATAAAGCTTGCAAAGGTTTAGTTATTAAATCATTTGTCAGATACAGATTCTGAAATATATTTTACATATTTAAAGAGAAAAGATGGTTATCAGAAACACAATGAAGGAACAAGGGACTCTCAAAATGACATATTTGAAAAAGAATCAAATAGAAATTCCGAAAAGGAAAAATATAATCATTGAAATTAGAAACTAAATGGATGGCTTAGACTGGAATTAGACATAATGAACTAACAATTTGAAAAATTATTAAGAATGTAGCACAAAGACAGATGGAAAACATAAAAGACATATTAAGAGACTTAGAGGAAACAGAAAGAAGGTCTAAGATATATCTAATTGGAGGCAATAGATTAGGGTCACAAGAGAGTTTGTGAGATCGATGAAATAATAATGACTGAGACTCTCCTAGAGTTTATTAAAGACAGTGCCTCCATAAGTTGGTATAAATACCCAGCAGGATAATTAAAATGAAATCCATACTGCAATGAAAATGCAGAACACCATAGGAAAAAACTCTCAAAAGAAAGGTAGAAAAGACAAATCAAGTGCAAAAATATGATATTTAGACTGAATGTAAATTTATCTGTAGCAACAATGGAAGTCAGAAGGTAGTAAACTACTATCTTCAAAGTGCTTAGAGAAAATCATAGTTAACCTACAGTTGGAACACTATCTTTCAAAGCCAGGGTGAAGTAAAGATTATCTATTAAAGAGATAATACAACCTAAGAGTTAAAACTAAAAGGCCCTCACTGTGGTACCTTCTAAATGATTTACTTAAGAAAGAAGGAAATTGATCCTATTCAATCAGAGAAGAAAGAAGAAACAGCAAAGAGCATTGTAAATATGTAGGTTGGTGTAAACAAACATTACTTAACTGCTAAGGGTTTGTTGTTGTTGTTGTTGTTTTAATATACTCTTTTAAATTTTGTACCCAAGGCAAGAGCCTCATTCACTTTATTACACCCTAAGGAAGGGTCTCATCATTCAGTGTGAAAGTTCGCACTTTATCTCCCTATTTTTAACATGGTACCCTCCTCCCAGCTCCATGTTTAGCTGGGCCAGACTGACTCCCTCTGATTCAGTATCTCAAGACAATGAAATTAGCCCTTTGCTTGGAGGAAGAAAGGAGATCTGGGGTCCAGTGTTTCCTGTACAGACATTTAGAAATCTTCCTGTTTTTGTCCTCACGTGTATCCAGTGTTTCCAAATTCCTGACTTTTCTGGGGATTTGCCAATGGATTGATGGATTTCTCGACTGCTGGCTTTGGTTTCAGCTTTCTTGTGTTCATAAAGTCATTTATTACACATCTATCTCTCTTCTAGCTTTCAAAATTTTGTCCTTTTCTCCCATCACCTTTACACTTATGAACTTAGGCTGATTTAATCCCTTTCCTAGTATTTTAAAGGAGTTTCGTTTGGATGACAGGCATTATTCAATCCACCATATTTTAACTACAGCTTTGTCTCCTGTGACTCTTTCTTAGGAGAGAGAAGAACGTCCCCAGAGACTCCTTCAGCCGACTTCCCCTTTCATCTCCTCTGTCAGAACTAGGTCACACACCCAATCTTAAACCAGTCACAGGCGAAGAGGAGGGAGCTGTCATGCTGATTCAAATCCTTATTATTTGGGGTGGAATGGATGTTTGAGATCAACCACACCCCCAAGAACCTTAATTAAGGAGTGGCTATGCAAACTCCAAACCACTTACCCAAGCTGGAAGATGACCTCTGGAAGATGACACAGTGGTCATATTTTATAACACTTTATACCTTTAGTAGCGAATGTCAGTGTTTATTTGACTGAGGGAATGGTCTATTACATAAATACAATGTACAGAGATATTTATATATAAAATGGTGAGATGGTAAAGGCAAGATGATAATAAAGGTTATCCACTCAGACAAGACCTGCAATCATGGAGGGAGGGAAGCTTTAGACACTCCATGGTGACAGTGCCTGAATCCTGCTAGGCTAACCTGTAACAGTGATTTCCTGGGTAAAGAGGCATTTTAAATGTCAAGGAGCTAAAAGACAGGATTATGGTGGCTCTCAAGCTAAACATTAAATCAAATTACTTCAAGAACTCTAGTCTTAAGGTCATAGTCAGATAACGATGGCCAAGTTCGACTGGACTAAAATGTTTGGGCTATTTTGTTTACTGTGGTTTAAGTGTATATACATATATATACCTGGCACTTCTCTGTTCCAGGAACACCTGGAACATTCCTCATTCAGGAAGGCATTAGGAGCTTCTAACAAATTTAATCAAGTGAAGATTTGGTCTAAAATTAAAATTTGTTGTAATCATAAGGTTTGGGTTTAATATGAAATTTGAAGAGAAAGTCCACAATTTATTAAACAGAATATTAAACAGTTACACTGGTTACCTAAAAAATAAGCAAACACTGTGGAAAGACATGTTTTCTCATAGTTCTGAATCGTATGCTACAAAAACCTTGTAGTTTAAGAAAGAATATATGATATTAAAGAGTTTCCATTCTTTGTCTCCTACATGTCTTGCTAAGAGCTGTTTAAGGGACACCTGGGTGGCTCAGGCAGTTGGGCGACTGGCTCTTGATTTCAGCCCAGGTCATGATCTCAGGGTTGTGAGATCGAGCCCCACTATTGGGCTCTGTGCTGGACATGGAGCCTGCTTGGGATTCTCTCTCTCCCCCTCTTTCTGTCCCTCCCCCCAACTCCCTCCCTTAAAAAATAAAAACAAAAACAACAAAAAAGCTGTTTAAGTGTGTGTGTGTGTGTGTGTGTGTGTGTGTGTGTGTGTGTTTTAAGATTTTATTTATTTGACAGATATCACAAGTAGGCAGACAGGCAAGTTTGGGGTGGGGGGGCGGGAAGCAGGCTCCCTGCTGAGCAGAGAGCCCGAAGTGGGGCTCCATCCCAGGACCCTGGGATTATGACTTGAGCTAAAGGCAGAGGCATTAACCCACTGAGCCACCCAGGCGCCCTTAAGTGTGTTTTTAAGTGCACATTTTGGCAAGATTTAGATGCATAATTGAAAAAGAATCGGGGGGTCTCTGAGAAGGATATTTATCTAGGACTGTCAATTGAGCTTATCGCTAATGCAGAAATTCAGAAAGCCACTGGCCATTTCCAACTTCCAGAGCTGCTGAGCTGCAAGTTTTTGAAAATGAAGAAACACAAAAACTATACAGGCAGCTTTTAAAATGCACAAGGGATTACATTCAAATTACACACAAATAAATAGTACAAAAACATAAGTACTATTTTCCTAGAAATGTACTTTATATTGATGATAAAACATCCTACAATACTAGATGTTATGTGCTACACATATGCAAAAAAAAAAAATTTTTTTTCTAAATAAGATGTCCCCTTGTCTTCAGCTTGAGTCATCATGCATTGGGCTCTCTGCTCAGCAGGGAGTCTACTCCTCCCTCTCCCTCTGCCCTTCCTCCCTGCTCCTGCTCGCACGTGCTTTCCCTCTCTCTCTCTCACTCTCTCTCTCTCTCTGTCTCTCCCAAAAACAAATTAATAAAGTCTTAAAAGAAAAAAAATGATGCTCCTTTCCAGCAAACTCTAAGTTTATGATATCTCCATGGGGCACTTACTCAATGTTTCACAGAAGGAAAAAATGTAGGATCTAAACTTTGAAGCCAGTGTGTGATATATATCTGAGAAAAGAAGAAACCCACGCCACTCTTCTCTGACATTTTTAAAAAACAGTATAATAAATAAACAGTATTGGGACACTTGGGTGACCCAGGTGGTTGGGCATCTGCCATTGGCTCAGGTCATGATCCTAGGGTCCTGGGACCAAGTCCCACATTGGGCTCCTTGCTCAGTGAGGAGCCTGCTTCTCCCTCTGCTTGCCATTCCCCTGCTGGTGCGTGCTCTCTCTCTCTCTCTTTCTCTCATTCTCTGACAAATAAATAAATCTAAAAAATCTTTAAAAATCTAAAATAAATAAATAAATCTAAATCTAAAAAAATAAAAAACTCTAAAAAATAATAAATAAATAAATAAAAATAGTGTAAATAAGTAACAGTATAAAAATAAACCAATGCCGCCCTTTTTTTTTTAAGACAATAGAACTGCAGTTGGTTGCAAATACCGATCTGATATTCTTAAGCGGTTCTCATTGCTGATAATCCAGAGAAATAGGAGGTAGATGACAGTGTACATGGAATCCAGGAGTTCCACTGCCGGCCCAGATCATCCCACAAGGTTCACAGGGGAAATGTATGGTGGGGAGGAGAAAATACTTACTATTTTCATTTTTTTAATCAATTTATTTTTCTAGGATTTTATTTATTTATTCGAGAGAGAGAGTACGCACACACGAGAGCACAAACAGGAAGAGGGGCGGAGGGAGAGGGAGAAGCAGACTCCCCACTGAGCAGGGAGCCCGAAATGGGACTTAATCCCAGGACCCTGGGATCAAGACCTGAGCTGAAAGCAAAGGCTTTATCTTACTGAGCCACCCAGGCGCCACAAGATTTACTATATTAAAAGCAAGCTGCAGTTTAAGACTGTTGCTCTAAGCAAGGGCTGCCAACTAAAACACCTTTTAGAGCCAAACAAGTAACAGTTGGGAGTAAAAGGGAGTAAAAGGGCAGGTGGGAGAAGTTGCCCACATCTACCTCTCCAGATACGCCAGAGCCCTTCTCTGCTCCAGCCCATGGGGCCACGTGGATGGTGTTGCCAGGATTGCCGATTTTTCAAGAAAAACACAAACTTTCAATTAGATGATTTCCCTTGATTCTTTTTTTCTTCTTTTAAGTAATCTTTATGCCCAATCTCCAGGTCAAACTTACAATCCCAATATCAAGAGTTACCTGCTCTACTGACTGAGCAACCAGGCACCCCTCTCTTGATTCTTAATTTTGACAAATTTAAAAACATTTTATTTTTAAAATTCCATTTTAAAAACATCTTAAAATAGCTTGTAACCCCACAAAATATGTCTGCTGACCAGATTCAGAAGATGAACTCACAGAATTTCTAGAATTTTCTAATTCTCCTTGAGAGGAAAAACAGTATCTGTAGGTAGAGGATTGCGATATCACTTAGAAAATATGCAGATGGATCTTTTTGCTGAGCTAGTCTGCCTTGCTGAGCTGCTCTACATAACAAAGTAAGGTAAATGTGTCATTTGTGTGGAATTTGGGGGCCAAAAAAAGGGAAGAAAATGTCTTGGAAGTGACTGGGAAAGCAGATGTCAGTAATATGATTGATGGTCTACACTTAAGCTGAGTGGAATGGTAAGAAACTCACAGGGCTGAGATGACTGACGCTGTGTGTGTGTGTGTGTGTGTGTGTGAGAGAGAGAGAGAGAGAGAGAGAGACTGCAATAACCCTCGTTACCACAGACCTTCAGTACAAGCCCTTTTCACAAAAGCACTGCAGAGAGGGCACTAGCAGAATACAAGCCCAAGTTGCCCCACTGGAAAGTCAGAGAAATTCTGAAAGAAAGATCACAGTGTTACTATTAAGAATGAGGACTACCAGAAAGCTAATGTGTATGGAAAGGAAAATAACAGTTTGGCTACTTCATTTTAACTTGGAGAGTGATATGTGATCACAGGGCCTTTCAAGGAAGCTTTATTTTTGTGATTAAGGGGACCGAGAAACCTGGTTTTTCTTCCTTTCACACACTTCGAATACCAAGCGTTCCCTGCCACCTGCTGGTTATTGGTTGCAACTTTAAAAAAAAAAAAAACTGAATAATTCATAAAGTATGAAGAGGACACCCACAATGTGCCAGCTTAAGAAATAAAATATTATCAATAAAATTTGGAATCTCCTGATTCCTCTCCCTGACCGCATCTTCCTCCTCTTCCAAAGTATTCTCTGCCAAGCAGAGAGCCTGATGCGGGGCTCGATCCCAGGACCCTGGGACCATGACCTGAGCTGAAGGCAGAGGCTTTAACCCACTGAGCCACCCAGGCGCCCCTAAACGGTATCATTTTGTATAGAATTTTCCGTATGACGTCTGTAGGTTACTTTTTATTTCTTTTATTTTTAATTTTTAAAGGATTTTATTTATTTATTTGGCAAGAGAGACACAGCGAGAGAGGGAAAACAGGCAGGGGGACTGGGAGAGGGAGAAGCAGGCTTCCCATCCAGCAGGGATCCCAAGACAGGGCCCTGGGGCCCTGGGATCATGACCTGAACTGATGGCAGATGCTTAACGACTGGGCCACCCAGGCGCCCCACCCACATCGTGTTTATGAGATTTATCCATGTCGACCAACTGAGTTTTCACTGCCATAAGAATTCTATGTAGAGATGCCTGGGTGGCTCAGTCAGTTAAGTGTCTGCCTTAGGCTCAGGTCATGATCCTAGGGTCTTGGGATCAAGTCCCACACCAGGCTCCTTGCTCGGTGGGGAGCCTGCTTCTCCCTCTGCCTGCCCTTCCCCCTGCTTATGCTCTCTCTCTCTCTCTCTGTTAAATAAATGAATAAAATCTTTTTAAAAAATTCTATGTAGTGGATATGTCATAAGTTATTTGTCCATAATCTTTTCAATGTGTATTTAGATAGCTTCCAATTTTTTACTAATACACATATTTCTTGTCTGAACATTCTAGAATATGTCCTTATATGTAAATGTTGAGTTTCTCAGATAGCAATAATGTATTTTTTTTTGTCATAATGTTTACACATCTTCATCCCCACTCGATATTATCAGGTTCCTAAATTTTTGTAGTTCTGGTGGGTGTGCAGTGATATCTCTTTGTGAATAATTTCACGACGTTGATGGTCTTTTGCACCAGATCTGTGAATCAAGTTATTGAGGTCATCTTGAATAAAGGTTTATAATTATATCCATAAAGATCTTCCATTTCTTTTATTAGAGTCTTTCTTAGGTAGCTCATATTTTTATTATAAACGTATTGTTTTTAAATGACATTTCCTAACAGATTGTTTTCAATACTAGGGTATGCAACTAATTTTTTATATTGGTTTTCTGTCCAGTAACATTGTTAAATTCTTTCATCAATCCCTAAAACTATGTTTGTAGATTCTTCTGGATCTTCTATGAAGGTAATCCTATTTTCTTCTATGGATTTTTATTATCTTTTTTCTTTTTAAATTCTCCTCCTTCCCCATTTTCCTGATCTTATTACACTGTCCTGGGATGTAGTACAGAGTTGAATAGAAATGGCAAAAAAACAGCACCTTTGGATAGCCCGTGATCTTTATCAGGAAGTTCCCCTTAGTCCTCATTTTGCTAGAGTTTACTTCTTGTATTGTTTTTACCGTGAATGCATGTTAAAACTTATCTTTTTGGTCCTGCATGTCTTGATAATTCTATTTGGTTTGTCTTTTTCATCCTGTTACTCCAATAAGCCACATTAATAGATTTTTTTCACTTAAACCATTCTTCCACTTGGGGGATAAACTTAAGTTTATCTCAAAATGAGTGAGCTCAAGCCTAAAGTGTTCTTTTCTTACACTCTTTGTCTGGTTCTGGCATATTGGCCACATAAAATAAACTGTGTCACATTCTCTCATTATCTTTTTTCTGCCATGAAAATTAAGACCTGGTAGAAATATCTGTTCCTAAGATCTGAGGCATCAGTGGGAGCATTTAAAGAATACTTAGGGGCACCTGGGTGGCTCCATTGGTTAAGCCTCTGCCTTCGGCTCAAGCCATGATCTCAGGGTCCTGGGATCGAGTCCCACATCGGGGTCCCTGCTCAGTGGAGAGTCTGCTTCTCCCTCTCCCTCAGCTCTTCCCCCTGCTTGTGCTTGCTCTCTCTCTCTGTCAAATAAATAAATAAAATCTTTAAAATTAAAATAAAGAATAGTTCATTTCACTTTCTAAATGTATAGTCTACGGTTAAAAAGAAAGCCACAGGCCCAAAATGGTGTCCTTTAGGTTGAGGCCGCAACTCAGTAAACCAAGACTTAATAGGCAGCCTAACCGCTGTTTCAAACCCCCAGAAATGTGACCTTTCAGCAGTCAACATGGGAATTTCCTGGACAGCACTAGGAAGATTACTGATAGACCCCTTCCGTTCCCCTTAGGAGGGCAACCTTGCCTAAAGCAATGGATTCCTGGCTAATGAATTTCCTTTTTATCACTCCCTCTCCTTTAAAAACCTTTCCCTGTCTGTAGCCCTCTGAGCTCTCCTTTGCTTGCTAGGTGGGCTACTGCCGGATTCATGAATCCATTAATAAAGCCAATTAGATCTTTGAAATTTACTCCATTGAATTTTTGTTACTTAACAAAGCATATGTCAAAGATTCATTTAACTTCTTCATGAGGGAATCAGCAAGGTAATAAGCTGGTTGAGCACTGGACAGACTAAAGAGTACTGAAGCCAGATGCTGGAGTAGGATGACTAGATGAGATTCAAAAACAGGTTAATGCTTTGGAAATGAAACTGTCACCTGTGGGGTTATCGCTTCTACCAGACAGAAATCTCAAGTATCCCTACTGGGAAAGAATTGCAGGTTAGCATGCAACTTCGAAGGGTATTTTTTCTAATCATTATTAACTAGTCAATCAGACAAAGGTATGATTTCTTAGAGAATGTACTAGTCTTTGGTGGGCTGTCAGATAATGCACTGGTTTGACACTGAAAACACTTGCAGTCATCCTTGGCCTTACTTCCATGTTTTGGCTCTTATTTCTTTTTTTTTTTTTAATATTTTATTTATTTGACAGAGAGAAATCACAACTAGGCAGAGAGGCAGGCAGAGAGAGAGGAGGAAGCAGGCTCCCCGCGGAGCAGAGAGCCTGATGTGGGGCTCGATCCCAGGACCCTGGGATCATGACCTGAGCCGAAGGCAGAGGCTTTAACCCACTGAGCCACCCAGGTGCCCCTTGGCTCTTATTTCTTAACAATTGAAGGTCTATTATGGGCTAAGCACCCTACTGAGGACTACAGTGAATGACTATCCTACATTCTAGCAGAGATAAACAGCCATGTCAATGATCAAGTTCAAAGCTGTATTATAAGTACTATGATTAATAATGTCTCCCAGGGCACGGGAGAGGTACTAAGAAGGGGTGGTCCGGTGTTCGTAGGAGAGCAAAACAGCCAGAGGCACTGCATGGGTGCTGGGAAGGGGAGGCCATTCCAGGGAAGAACCATCAAAGGCAAGAAGGTATAAAAAGCCAATCATTTTACTTGTCACAAGCACTGTTTATAGCCTTTAATTACATACTGTTCTGAATTGTCATTTAGCTGCTTTGTCTAATAGCAACATTTCAGCAGCATCACATGCTTGAGGTGGAGAAATGCTGGGCTGAGATGATTTTATGCTTTTGGAAAAAAGTAAGAGGCCGTGGGTAGCCTATGAGATTTGTAAAAATCAGGAAAGTTGACATTTGGAACCCAGGCTCAAATCCCAGCACAACCATTTGCTAGCTGTGAGACCACAGGTAAATTAATAAACTCTCTGTGACTGCTTTGTGTAAGAGGGTCCCCAAACTACACAACACTAGCACCCAGAGGTATAAATGAAGAATAATGCTTCTTTGGAAGCTCTTACATGGAAAGGCAGCTGAGTCCAAAGGTCCCGTGTGCTTCTGCCGTCCCGCAGGTCAGCATGCTAGGTCGGGTACAGAGGGCTGGGCACAACACCAAGGTGTCCAGGAGAAGGACCTCACTGCATAATAACACTAACTATGGGGGAGGGGAGAGCCAGAGGGAACATTTAGGTACAGCCATAATTATGGGAAATTTCTAGAGGAAGAAGTGATCTTTTTAAGAAAGATGGGCCTCCAGAGACAACCTCTGGTTTCAGCCCAATAGACCTGTGTTCAAAACTTACCGCTGCACGATTTCAATTCATGCAGACGACCAAGTGCCAACAGGAGAGGCCAATGCCATTGAGAGAACTTATCACTTGCATTCCCCAAGGGAAGGGGACATTGTAAGGCCACGCAGGGCCATAGGGGAAAAGCCAGGTTTGATCAGGTGGCAGAAGACAGGAAGGAGGGGAAAGCTGAGGCCAGAGCTTCTACTTTGGTTTAGGGGAAAGGCAAGGTGGTAGGGAGAGGGGGTGGCGGTTACAGATTAGGACTGGCTTGTTCAGATCATTACAGTGGCTTGGGCTATAAGTGGTGGTCTCTAGTTGTCCCATTCCTGACACTGAGGTGATTTAGGGATGGGGAGATACCAGCTTGGTGTGCAAGAGTCAGAAAAGGCGGTGGGTAGGGCTCAGCTTTGTGTCTGCCGCCGGTCTGCTTATGAAATGTGTATTCTAGGCAAGCTACCCATTGTCCACAGGAAGTCGCTAGCCCTGGGAAGTGCGGTCTCTTCTGTGCAGGTCCGAATGGCTCCCAAGAGATGTGAAAACAACATAAGATACAGAAAATTAAAACAAACAAACAAAAAACATAATGAACACAGCCTACCGGGACAGTCTCTTGCTGGGCTACTCCTACACCTCCAGTACTTCTCCTGGACTGTCTGTCCTCACCTCATCTACCACACGGGAGCATTCATTTAAACCTACCTCACAAGGGACGCCTGCGTGGCTCAGTCAGTTAACTGGCTGCCTTCCACTCAGGTCATGATCCCAGAGTCCTGCGATTAAGTCCCACATCAGGCTCCTTACTCAGCAGGGAGCCTGCTTCTCCCTCTGCCTGCCGTTCCCTTTGCTTGTGCTCTCTGTCTCAAATAAATAAAAATATATTTTTTAAATAATTTAAAAATAGGTTAAAAAAAAAACCAAACCTACCTTACGAGGCTATCACAAGACTGAAGGGTAGCGGCACACGCTTCATACACGGCTGCTTTGTGACCTGTCTCCGCAGCCTGAGCTTCAAAAATCCCTCGTCACTCTGTTCTTACTGTCGTAAAATATCCATAACATAAAATTTACTGTCTTAACCATTTTTAGGTGTAGAGTTAAGTGGTATAAATACATGGTCCTTGTTGGTCACCCCTCACCACCATCCATCTACAGAACTCTTTTCATCTTGTAAAACTTGAAACTCTGTGCCTCATTCTCCCCTCCCACCAGCTCCTGGCAGCCACTGTACGCTTTCTGTCTCTTTTATTTTAGCTACTCTAAAATACCTCATGTAGGTGGAATCATACAGTATTTGTCTTTTTCTGACTGGCTCATTTTCCTTAGCATAATGGAACAAGATTCATCTATATTACAGCATATTGCAGAATCTCCTTCCTTTCCAAGTTTGACTAATACTCAATCATATATCTGTATCACATTTTGCTTCTCCATTCATTTGTCAGTGGACACTTGGGCAGCTTCTACCCTTTGGCTACTGTGAATAGAGCTGCTATGAACATGGGTATACATATCTCTTTGAGACCCTGCTTTTAGTTCTTTTGGGTATATACCCAGAAGTGGGATTGCTGCAACATATGGTAGTTCTATTTTTAATTTTTTGAGGAACCGCCATATTGTTTACCACACACAGCCGTACCGTTTTACATTTCTGCAGGCAATGCACAAGATCTCCATCTTCTCCACATCTTTGCCAACATTGTTTTCTGGGTTTGTTTTGTTGTTGTTGTTGTTGTTGTTGTTTTTTATAGTAGCCATGCTAATGTGAGGTTATATATTGTTGTAGTTTTGATTTGCATTTCCCTAATTGCTGGTTAAGTTGAGCATCTTTTCACGTGCTTAGTGGCCATTCCTATATTTTCTCTGGAGAAATATCTATTGAATTTCTTTGCCCATTTTCAAATTGGATTGTTTGGTATTTTGTTATTGAGTTTTAGGAGTTCTGAATATATTACTGATATTAATCCATCTCTAATAAGATATATGAACTGCAAACTTTTTTTGCCCATTTTTTTAATCATTATTTCTTATGTTTTCTCTCCCTTTTTAAAAAGATTTTATTTATTCATTTGACAGAGAGAGAGATCACAAGTAGACAGAGAAGCAGGCAGAGAGAGAGGGAAGCAGGGTCCATGCTGAGCAGAGAGCCCAATGCGGCCCTCGATCCCAAGATCCTGAGACCATGACCTGAGCCAAAGGCAGAGGCTTAACCCACTGAGCCACCCAGGCGCCCTTTTTTGCCCATTCTGTGGGGCGCCTTTTCACTCTGTAAATGGTGTCTTTCGATGCACAAAATTTTTGAATTTTCATGAAATCCAATTTATCTATTTTTTTCTTGTGTTATCTGTGCCTTTGGTGTCATAGCCAAGAAATCATTGTCAAATCCAATGTCATGAAGTTTTTGTTCTATGTTTTCTCCTATCAGGTTTTTTTTTAAGATTTTATTTATTTATTTGACAGAGAGAGAGATCACAAGTAGGCAGAGAGGCAGGCAGAGAGAGAGGCAGAGAGAGAGGAGGAAGCAGGCTCCCTGCGGAGCAGAGAGCCGGATGCGGGGCTCGATCCCAGGACCCTGAGATCATGACCCGAGCCGAAGGCAGCGGCTTAATCCACTAAGCCACACAGGCGCCCCTCTCCTATCAGTTTTATTGATCTAACATTTATTGTTTTGCATTTAGGTCCTTGATGCGTTTTGAATTAATTTTTGTGTAGTGCTAGGTAAGGTTAGGTAATAAAAACTTTATTATTTTGCATGCATCTAGTTTTCCCAATACCATTTGTTGAAAAGAATGTCCTGAATGGTCTGGTCCTCTTGCCAAGAGTCATTTGACAATCTATGTGAGGGTTTATTCCTGGGCTTCATATTCATTCTATTAGTCTATGTCTGTCTTTATGCCAATACCACACTGTTTCTGTTACTGTAACTTTGTAGTCAGTTTTGAAATCAGGAAGTGTGAGTCTTCCCGTTTTGTTTTGCTTTTTCAAGATTGTTTTGGCATGGTCTCTTGAGATTCTTTATGAATTTTGGAACAGGTTTTTTTATTTCTGCAAAAAAAAAAAAAAAGCCATTGGGATTTTGACAAGGGTTTCATTGAATCTGGACAATATTGACATTTTATTTATTTATTAAGATTTTATCTATTTAAAAAAAAAAAGATTTTATCTATTTATTTGACAGAGAGATAGAGAGAGCCAGAGAGCACAAGCAGGGGGAATGGCAGAAGGAGAGGGAGAAGCAGGTTCTCTGACAAGCAGGGAGCCCAATGTGGGGCTTGATCTCAGGATCCTGACTGGGTTCATGACCCAAGCCAAAGGCAGATGGTTAATCAACTGAGCCACCCAGGTGCCCCAATATTGACATTTTAACAATATTAAGTCTTCTAATCCATGAACATGGAATGTGTTTCCATTTGTTTATGTCTCCTTTAATTTCTTTCAGCAATGTTTTGTACTTTCCAATACATCTTTTAACTTCTTGGTTAAGTTAATTCCTAAGAATTTTTTTTACGCTGTTGTAAATGAAATTGCTCCTGTAATTTCCTGCTCGAGTTGTTTATTGTTTGTGTATATAGATAACAATTGATTTCTGCATATTGATTTTCTACCTGCTACTTGGCTGAATCCATGGATTAGTTCTAACAGCTTTTTTTGTGTGTGTAGTCTTTAGGGTTTTATACACATAAAATCATAGCATCTTTAAACAGAGATAATTTTACTTCTTTCACTCCAACTTGGATGCGTTTTATTTCTTTTTCTTGCCTAATTGTTCTGGCTAGAGCTTCCAGTACTATCTTAAATAGAAGTGATGAGAGTAGGCATTCTTGTCTTGTTCTCTCTTAAGGGAGAAGTATCATTAGCATCTTCTAATTGGAAGAGATTGTCTAGATATCTCCTTGGATAAAATGACCCCAAATTGAGTTCTCCTATTCAGCGTACATGCATTATTTACATTCTGTGTTGGTGTCCTTTTATTGATAGGAACTATCAAATGACTTAGCTGTGAGTATGTTAGTAACCTGTTAAACAGCTATCAACTTGACTGCCAACATCTGATATCACAGGAGTGTGTTCAGTAGTCCCATGATGGCCAAACTTGTAAATAACCAGGTATCTTGTACAAAGTTGAATGAATGAATGTGAGCAGAGACCTAGGCCCTCCAAGGTCTTATATTGACCTAACAGGGAATCCTGTGTCAGATATACCACACAGGTTCCCTAATAAGAAATGCTAAGGGGAGGAGAGAAAAGAATTTTTCTGGACACCTATAAAAAACAGATTCCAAAAGTAAAACAAACAAACAAACAAAAAACAATAAATAAAACAAAGGTTTCAAATAAATGACAGAGGAGCTAGCCAATGACCATAACTCTTGGTACCTTGCAGCTGTCCCAAGCCAGAAGCTGATCAGATATTGAAGTTTTTCCCATCTCTCAGCAGAATTTAAGCAAGAAGCCTAAATTCAGCAGACAAGACTATTTTGATGTTACTGCTTTAACCAATTAAGTGGTACCCTGTTCATCATGATTCCCCCAAGATGGGGAATGGGGATCCAGCTGGTGACCAGGCATCCTATACTAGACAGTGAAATGAGGAAGAGATAAGGTGGGGCACACTAAGTCCTTCTGAGCACCATATTCCCAAGAGTTACTATTTTAAGACCCTAGCTATTATGAACGTCTAATTTGAATGTGTGAGTTAGGGAGCATATCTGTCAAGGCTCTTTGTTTTAAGCAAACAGAAATCAATTCTGGCTAATTTAAGCAGAGAAAAAAATGACCATATTTCACTGATTCCTACACACATATTTTTTACTTTTGAAACCTTTTGAAATCAGGACTATCTTTCAACAGGTGGTGCCTAAAAACTACTGTTTGGCCAGGTGGCAGTCATGGCATAGTTGTCATTGCCTGAATGTATGCAAACTAGGTTGATATTCCCATTGGCATGATGGAAAACTGCAATCCTGGACATTTCTGTCAGCAAGTCATTTAAGGTTCACTTGAGGGAAGAATCTGAGCCTGTTTTTGTTTGACATCTATGGTATGATCAAGAAAGTGTGAGCATCACAGCTTGAAAAACTGGTATGAGGGACATGGAAGAACCTTGAGTGGACAATAGTGGGGCACTCTTTTAATAAATGCTTTATCACCTAAGCTCTTAGTGGTCTAGAGAACAATGTTGTATGGAGAAAAAAATATGTTTTTAAGGATTCTAAAAAGTCAGACTCTGAATGAGCTGTTTTAGGAATATCTTAAAACCATTTGTTCTATGAATAGTTTCCTTTTCATGTATCCACGGGTGATATATGATAAGGAACTATGTCTAAATACATCTCTAAAAAACACCTTTGATGAGTATATAGATTTAAAATTCCTGGTGGTAAGAAGTCATTGCATCATCATTAAATTGGCAGCCATTTCTCTTCCATAGTGGTACATGAACTGCTGGTTCATTGATCATCTGAAGGTTTCTTAGATTTGATGATGATTAAGATGGCATGGTAAATATGAATTATCAAGAGAACCAAAGAACCAAAATTGAGGCCAGAAGTCAAGAACAATGCTGAGGGGCAAATGGGTAGTGGAGTCTGCTAAGCATCAGACTCCTGGTTTTGGCTCAGGTCATGATTGCAGGGTCAGAAGATCAACCCTGGCATTGGGCTCTTCATTCAGCATGGAGTCTGCTTGAGACTTCCTCATCCTTTCCCTCTGCCCCTCTCTGCCACTCTCTCTTGCTCTCTTATAAATAAATAAATAAATATTTTAAAAGAAAAAAAAAAAAACCATGCTGCAAATCATGCCACAAAAATGGTATTGTGTGAACACCATTACTCCCACTCCCAACCATGGATACCAATATGCTTAGTGTTACTGCTGCACCAGCATCATAGACAATGCTCACCAGAACTCAACCTTGCTCTATTTTAATCCCTACTAGAGACCATGTCTCATGGTTTTTTTTTTTCCTCCCCTCCAGTCCTTATGTATCAACTTTTGCATTATTAGCTTCAGATACAAAGACTAAGGTGAATATTAATGCCCTTGCCACAGAGACAGGCAAAACCAGTATTTGGCATTTTGGTCCTTCATAGTGGAGAGTGGACTTGGTATCTGGCAAGTACTTATAGATAAGGGAATTCTCCAGTTCTAAAAAGGGATTCAGACATGGGGCAGCTAAAAAGAATGACAAATATCCACACAGAGAGGATTGTGATAAGACCTCTTACTGGTGAAATCATAATGTCCTTCTACAGAGGCCCATGGTAAAAAAATAATAATAAAATAAAAAATAAATCACGGTTAATGCTGGGGAGAGGTCAGAACTACAAAAACTCTGAGCCTACCCCAAAATCAAAGCCTCAAGGACACCAAGGATCCCCAGAGACTGTAGTACCAGGTCAAGGGGTTCTGTGCCTATCAAAAGTTATGTTTCAGCTTCATTGGTCCTGATTCTTCTGTCCAAAATCATAATAGATAAAATTGTTTCCACTTCTACTTTTGGAAAGTCTTTCATATATTTGAAAATAGCAGCTCCTTAAAAAAGGTTTCAACAATTTAAAAATCTAAGTTATGAGAAAATAGAAATTGAAAAATTCTATCCTGATCCCCCTGGGTGGCTCAGTCATTTAAGTGTCTGCTCAGGTCGTGATCCTAGGGTCCTGGGATCAAGCCCTACATCAGGATCCCTGCTCAATGTGGAATCTGCCTCTCCCTCTCCCCTTGCTCATGCATGGTTTCTCTCAAATAAATAAGTAAAATCTAAGAAAGAAAGAAAGAAAGATTGGTTCTATGCTGGTATCCTCAGACTAAGACTTTTTTGACTTGTAGAAAATTTATGAAGCAGAGTTCAAGATGGCGGAGGAGTAGGAGACCTTCATTTCATCTGGTCCCAGGAATTAAGCTAGATAGCTACACATCATTCTGAATACCTGCAAACTCAATCAGAGATCTAAGTAAACAATAGCTGCAACTCCACAAATAGAAAAGAGACCACTTTTTGCAAGGTAGGAGGTGCGGAGAAGTGAATCTGAGGTGATATATGGGAAGATAAACTGTGGGGGGAGGAAACTTCCATCAGCTGGCTACTGGAAGGTAATAGAGCAGCGGAGCACAGAGTCAGGACATTAAGAAATCTGCTCCACTGAGGGACATCCCTGCCTGAAAGGTGCTCAGGAAGCTAAGCGGGCTGGAACACTGGGTGGGACAGTGTGGTCTCAGGATTCTCAGGGTCACAGGAAGATCAAGGGTGCCTGAGTGTGGCAGAGCTCTTGGGCACCAGAACAGAAAAGCTGGCTGTAATCAGTGAGCTCAGGAGTGGGCTCTCAGCTCAGGGTTGCCATAAACTGTGAACTGAGACAGAGTCAGGTGACCATTCTCCAAGCAGGGGTCCAGCAAGTGGCAGAACCGCCACCAGACACAGAAACCCCATCCCTCCCCCCAGGAGGAGCAGAATGGGGGCTCACTGCAGGAGTCTGCATGGTTTGGAGGCTGGAATCAGGGCCTTATACCTGAGATAGAAACACTCGGTCATGGGCGAGATAAGCACAGAGTGATGCTGGAGACCAGGGAAAAGAGGAGTGATTGACTGCTTTTCTCTGATGGCTCACTGAGGAGTGGGGTCCTGAGCTTTTGGCTTAGGACTGTAGTTCAGGAAGCAGCCATTTTCATTCCCATCTTCTAAAGTAGCAGCAGAAAGCCTTCAGGGAACAAAAGTCACATAATGCAATCTGAAAAATATCACTCAGCCTGGTCCCTGGCAAGCAACTCCACCAGGAGTTGCAACAGGCCCCTCCCCCAGAAGATCAGGGAGAACAGCCAGCCAAGACCAAATTTATCTACCACTGAAAACTGCAAAACACCAGCACTAGGGGGAAATAGTAAATAGAATTCATGGGGTTTTTCCCCCCATGATTCTTTAGTCTTTCAATTTTAATATTTTTCTCTTTCCTTTATCAATGAATTTCTTATTTTATCAGCTCTCTTAAAAAATATTTTTAATTTTCATTTTTACAGTTACATTCTAACCTTTCATTGTATTTAATTTTATTTTTGTATATTTATAAGTTATTCTTTCTTTACAATTTTGGGATACAGTTTCTTCTAACAAACAGACCAAAACGCACCGAGAATCTAGTGTGTGGCTCTGTTCTCTTCACCCATTTGATTATATTTTCTCTCTCTCTCTCTTTTTTTTTTGTTAAAGTCTTTTTTAATTTTCATCTTTACAGTTACATTCTATACTTTCAATGTATTTATTTTTATTTTTGTATATATGTAAGTTTTTCTTTCTTTACAGTTTTGAGGTGTAGTTTCTTCTAACAAACCAACCAAAATACACTCAGGATATATTGTACTGATCTACTATGTTCACCTGTCTGTTTATACTTTAAAGAAGTAAAGAAATACTTCTTTAATTTTCATTTTTACAATTACATTCTATCATTTTGTTGTAAAATATTAATAAAATTAATATTTCTGTGTGTATATATAGGGATCCATTTTTCTAAAAAACAGACCAAAGTACACATAGGATCCAGAGAATTGCTCTGTTCTGTTCATCTGCCCAATTACATTCTTAATCTCTCTTGTTTTTGTTTTGTTTTGTTTTGTTTTAATTTTTTTTTTCAGATTTGGGTCCCTTCTTATTTGTTTACTGTATATTTCTCTGGGGTCATTGTTGCCATTTTAGAATTTTGTTCCCTTGTTCATCTAGTCTTCTCCAGACAGAATGACAAGATGGAAAAACTCACTTCATAAAAGAGAGCAAGAACAAAAAAGGAGACTGTCAGTATGGACATAAATAAGATGTCAGAACTAGAGTTCAGAATAACAATTATAAAGATACAACCTGGGCTTTAGAAAAGCACAGAAGACCCTAGAGAATCCCTTTCTGGAGAAATAAAAGAATTAAAATCTAAACAAGTTGAAATTTAAAAAGGTTATTAATGAGATGCAATAAAAAATGGAGGCTCTAACTACTAGGATATATGGGGCAGAAGAAGGAATTAGTGATATAAAAGACAAAATGATGGAGAATAAAAAATCTGAGAGAAATAGAACAACTACAGGATCATAAGGGGAGAATTTGAGAGATATGTGATACTATAAAGTGAAAAAATATTAGAATAATTGGGATCCTAGAAGAAAAGGAAAAAGAGAGAAAGGCAGAGAGAGGGGCAGAATTGGAGCAAGTTATAGTGGAGAACTTGTGTAATCTGGAGAAAGAAACAAGCATTCAAGTCCAGGTTGCACAGAGAAGTCCCTTCAAAATCAATATAACAGGGGCATCTGGGTGGCTCAATGGGTTAAAACCTCTGCCTTCGGCTCATGTCATGATCCTAGGGTCCTGGGATCGGGCCCCACATCGGGCTCTCTGCTCAGCAGGGAGTCTGCTTCCTCCTCTCTCTCTGCCTGCCTCTCTGCCTACTTGTGATCTCTGTCTGTCAAATAAATAAATAAAATCTTAAAAAAAAATCAATATAACAGGTCAACACCATGACAGGTAATAGTGAAATTTCCAAATCTCAGAGACAAAGAGAATGTAACCATCCCTCAGAACAACATACTGCTTAAAATAGAACCTATAAGAAATTATACGAGTTACCAAGCACAGTTAAAGATAGCCTCAAGAAAAACATGTACTAGCAACAGGCCTCTGGGGGAGAGGATGATATATGTTTTTGAAGCTGAGCAGCTGGAAACACCTGGCCCACTCAGGGTGGAATCCACCTGCTTAATTTTTATGATATCTCCCCTTCCCTAGAGAGCACCTGCAGTGTTCACACAATCCTTTTTTGTTTGGGCTTGTTCAACTATAGGTCATGTACTACATGACCAGACATATTTTGCCTTTCTTCTTACTTATCTACAAGACTTGTGGTCAATGTGTAATCTACTTCTGCTTCTTTGTTGGTTTTTACCTACTTTCCAATAAATATGAGACTGAGGCGTTGTTTGGGGTGACAGTCTTTTCTACTGTCAACCTCTGCTCCCTTTCTCTTGCAGCTGACTTGTTTGTGCCTCATTCTTCTCCTGTGTGCCATCAGGAAGTGGCAGAGAAAATCCTGAAAGCAGCTCAGGACAAGTGGTCTGTAACTTACAAGGGTAGAAACATTAGACTGGCAGCAGACCTACCCACAGAGACCTGGAAGGCCTCAAAGGACGAGACATCATATATTCAGGGTGCTAAGTGAGAAGAATATGCAGCCAAGAATACTTTATCCAGTGAGGATGTCATTCAAAAGAGAAGGAGACAAAAAGCTTCCAGGACAAACAGAAACTAAAAGAAGTTGTGGTTGCTAAAGCAGCCCTGCAATTATAAAAGGGATCATTTGGGATGCCTGGGTGGCTCAGTTGGTTAAGCGGCTGCCTTCGGCTCAGGTCATGATCCCAGCATCCTGGGATCGAGTCCCACATCGGGCTCCTTGCTCGGCAGGGAGCCTGCTTCGCCCTCTGCCTCTGCCTGCCACTCTGTCTGCCTGTGCTCGCACTCTCTCTCTCTAATAAGTAAATAAAATCTTTAAAAAAAATAAATAAATAAAAGGGATCATTTAAGCAAAGAGAGAGCCCAAAATTAACAAATACCGGAATGTAACAGAGACAATATAAAGAAATAGTGACTTTATAGGTAATACAATGGCACTAAATTCATATCTTTCAGTAATTACAAATGGGTTAAATGCACCAATCTAAAGATACACAGTATCAGACTGGATTAAAAAAAGCAAGACCCATCAATATGCTGTCTGCAAGAGATTCATTTTAGACCCAAAGGCATCTCCAGAGTTAAAGGGAGGGGGTGGAAAACAATTTACCATGCTAATGGACATCAAAAGAAAACTGGGTTGGCAATCCTTATATCAGACAATGTAGATTTTAAACCAAAGACTGTAATAAGAGATGAAGAAGAACACTATATCATAATTAAAGGGTCTATCCAACAAGAAGATCTAACAAGTGTAAATATTTATGCCCCTAACATGGGAGTAGCCAATTATATAAACCATTTGATAACAAAATTAAAGAAACACACTGATAATAATACAATAATTGGAAGGGACTTTAACACCCCACTTGCTACAATGGACAGAACATCTAAGCAGGAGATCAACAAGGAAACAAGGGTTTTGAATGAAACACAGGACCATATGGACTTCACATATATATTCAGAACATTCTATCCTAAAGCAACAGAATATACTTTCTTCTCAAGTGCTCATGGAACATTCTCCACAATAGATCACATACTTGGTCACAAATCAGGTCTCAACTGATACCAAAAGATTGGGATCATTCCCTGAATATTTTTGGACCACAATGCTTTGAAACTGGAACTCAATCACAAGAAGAAATTTGGAAAGAACTTAAATACATGGGGGCTAAAGGGCATCCTACTAAAGAATGAATGAGTCGCCAAGGAAATTAAGAAGAATTTTAAAAATTCATGGAAACAAATGAAAATGAAAACACAACTGTGCAAAACCTTTGAGATGCAGCAAAGGCAGTCCTAAGAGGAAACTATATAGCAATACAAACCTTTCTTAAGAAACAAGAAAGGTTTCAAATACACAACCTAACCCTACACCTAAAGGAGCAGGAGAAAAAACAGCAAATAAAGCCTAAACCCAGCAGAAGAAGAGAATTAAAAAAGATTAGAGCAGAAATCAATGAAATAGAAACCAAGAAAACAGTAGAACAGATCAATGAAACTAGGAGCTGACTCTTTGAAAGAATTAATAAAATCAATAAACCGTTGGCCAGACTTATCAAAAAGAAAAAAAGAAAGGACCCAAATTAATAAAATCATGAATGAAAGAGGAAAGATCACACCCAAAGCCAAAGAAATACAAACAATTCTAAGAAAACATTATAAGCAATTATATGCCAACAAATGAAGCAATCTGGAAAAATGGATTAAACTCCTAGAAACATATAAACTACCAAAACTGAAAGAGGAAGAGACAGAAAATTTGAAAAGACCCATAAGCAGCAAGAAAATTGAAGCAGTGATCAAAAACTTCCCAACAAACAAGAGCCCAGGGCCGGATGTCTTCCCAGGGAATTCTACCAAACATTTAAAGAAGAGTTAACATCTGTTTTTCTGAAATTGTTACCCAAAAAATGAAATGGAAGGGAAACTTCCCAACTCTATGAGGTCAGCTTTACCTTGATTCCAAAACAAAAGACCCCACAAAAAAGAGAATTGTAAACCAATATCCCCAATGAACATGATGCAAAAATTCTCACCAAGATACTAGCCAGTAAGATCCAACAGTACATTAAAAGGATTTTTCAACTCAGCCAAGTGGGATTTATTTCCTGGGCTGCAACATCTACAAATAAATCAATGTGATACACTACATAAATAAAAGAAAAGACAAGAACCATATGATCTTCTTAATACATGCAGAAAAAGCATTTGACAAAATACAGCATTCTTTCTTGATTAAAACTCTCCACAGTGTAAGGATAGAAGAAACATACCTCAATATCATGAAAATCATCCATGAAAAGCCCACAGTGAATATCATTCTCAATGGGGAAAACCTGAGAGCTTTTCCCCTAAGGTCAGGAACATAGCAGGGATGTCCACTATCACCACTGTTGTTCAGCATAGTACTAGAAGTCCTGGCCTCGTTAATCAGACAATAAAAAGAAATAAAAAGCAACCAAATCATCAAAGAAGAAAACTCTCACTCCTTGCAGATGATATGATACTTTATGTGGAAAACCCAAAAGACTGTACCCCCAAATTGCTAAAACTCACAAAGGAATTCAGCAAAATGGCAGGATATAAAACCAACGCACAGGAATCAGTGCACCTCTATACACTAACAATGAGACAGAAGAAAGGGAAATTAAGAAATCAAAACCATTTACAATTGCACCCAAAACCATAAGATACCTACAAATAAACCTAACCAAAGAGACAAAGGATCTGTACTCAGAAAACTATAGAACAACCATGAGAGAAATTGAGGAAGACACAAAGAAATAGAAAAACATTCCATGCTCACGGATTGAAAGAAAAAATATTGTTAAAATATCTATTCTACCTGAGCAATCTATACATTCAATGCAATCCTTATCAAAATACCATCAAATTTTTTCACAGGACTAGAACAAAGAATCTTAAAACTTGTATGAAATCAGAAAAAAACCTGAATAGCCAGAGGAATAAGAAAAGAAAATCAAAACTGGTGGCATCACAATCCCAGACTTCAAGCTCTATTACAAATATAATTGCTTATAATGTTTTCTTCAAGTCAGTATGGTGTTGGCACCAAAACAGACACATAGATCTATGGAACAGAAGAGATAACCCAGAAACGGAACCTTGACTCTATGGTCAACTAATCTTCAACAAAGCAGAAAAAACTATCCAATGAAAAAAAAGACTGTCTCTTCAACAAATGATGTTGGAAAAAGAGCCCAGATTTCCATTGAGAGACAAACGGATGAAGAAGAAGTGGTATATATACACAATGGAATATTACTCAGCCAACAACAACAAAAAATGAAATCCTACCATTTGCACTGATGTGTTTGAAATAGAGGTATTACACTAAATGAAATAAGTCATTCAGAGAAAGACAAATATCATATGATTTTACTCATATGTGGAATTTAAGAAACAAAACAGAAGATCATAGGGGAAGGGAGGGAAAATTAAAATAAGATGAAATCAGAGGGAGAAACAAACCATAAGAGACTCAACTATAAGAAACAAACTGAGGGTGGCTGGAGGGAAGGGGGTTAGGGGGATGGGGAAATTGGATGACAGGTATTAAGGAGGGCACCTGATGTAATGAGCACTGGGTGCTAATAACAAGTGATGATTCATTGAACTCTATCTCTGAACCTAATAATACACTATATGTTAATTAATTGAATTTAAATAAAATTAAATCAAATAAAAAAAGAAAACTTACGATTGCTCATCGAGAAAAAAATAAAATTTATTACAGGACTAAAAACTATAATTTCTAAGTTAAGTGAGGATTTCATATAGCAGAATAACATAAAATCTTTATAATAGGATCTTTATTCATTATTACCTGATTCAGAATTTAAATTTTTTTTTAAAGATTTTATTTATTTATTTGACAGAGAGAGACCACAAGTAGGCAGAGAGGCAGGCAGAGAGAGAGAGAGAGAGAGAGAGAGGGAAGCAGGCTCCCTGCTGAGCAGAGAGTCCGATGCGGGACTCGATCCCAGGACCCTGAGATCATGACCTGAGCCGAAGGCAGCAGCTTAACCCACTGAGCCACCCAGGTGCCCCCAGAATTTAAATTTTAACTTAGAATAATGCAAATCAAAATATAACCAAAACTCCAAATGAAAACTATTTTACCATATAGAAGTGCTTTCTGCATGAATAACAATAATAATGATAATAATTTTTAAAATAATTATGTGACTTAAATTCATTATCATGAATTCCTTTTTTCCAGCTTCACGGACATATAATTGACATATAACAATACGTTTAAAGTGTATGACATGCTGATTTGATATATTTATATATTGCAAAATGAGTACTACCATAGCATTAGCTAATACCTCCAACAGGTCACAAAGTTACCCCCTCTCCCCCCCACCATTTTTTTGCTAATGAAAACATCTAAGATCTCTTAGCAGCTTTCAAGTATCTAATACAATATTATTAACTATAACCACCATGCCATACAATAGATCCCCAGAACTTATTTGTCTTATAATTTGGAAGTTTATACCTTTTGACCAACATTTCCCATTTACCTTACCGGCCCAGTTTTGGTAACCACCACTCCACTCTCTAGTTTCTGAGTTCAGCATTTTTAGATTCCACATACGAGTGAGATCATACTGTATTTGTCTTTCTCTCTCTGACTTCTTTCAGTTAACTTAATGCCCTTAAGTTTCATCCATTTGTTGCAAATGGCAACAAATTTTCATAAGCTTCCTACATGCCCTGAAATTTGTGCAAATAAATCTCTGAGGTCATTTCCAGCTTGCTGCTAGTGTTTAAAATACTTCCTTCTAAGAAGCAAAATTCAGAATGTTCAAGATATGTAACCATTTCTTTTTAAGAGTCTAGAACCCTAATCAAGCCCTGGTTTTTCAGATTCTTTGCTTTTAAAAGAATAGTATCATGTCTAATAGGCATGGTTTTCTTTACCATACACTTCTCTCACCTAGGGTTAGGACCATTTTTTTACTTCTTAGGGAAGGCAGCATATCATAATGGCTAAGGGTGCCAATTTTTGCATCAGGCTGTTAGAGTTCAAATCCTAGCTCTGCCTCTAACTGTAGGATTTTCTTTGTCCCTCAGTGGTTCCATCTGTAACATGAGGATAATAATAGTATCTTCCTAACTTGCTCAGGTGTCCTAAGGATCGTATGGCATCAAATGTTTTGTAAGGTGTCTGACATCTATTGACTGCTAATAGATTGGTCATTTGTTGCCTTTTTTTTGGGGGGGGGAACCTCAGGTGTACAAAATTATATTAATTGGTTAATCTTTTATTCATAATCCACTGTCATCATTGGCCCATATATGGTACTCTTTTGTTTTATTCCTTTTATTTAACTTATATTCATTTTTTAATTTTTCTATATTAGCTTATTTAATAGTATATTAGGTACATATCAACATACTCAACCCTAGAACTAGACTATTACCAATAATTTGCATCTACTTAAAGGCTCTCTCTCACCTTGTCCTCATCTTTCGCTTTGCTCCTCCCAGAGATAACCACCATCTTGAGTTTTGTGTTACTACTAAATACCTTTTTAAAAAACTAAGTTATATAACTATATGGCTCAACAATATATTACTTAATATCATTGTGTTTGTGCTTTATAATAGGGTACAAATCTATACATTGTGTTCTAAGACTTGCTTTTATCACACATTATTTTATTATGAGTCATCCACATTTTTTCATGAGCTCTAATTCATTCATTTTCACTGTTATATAATATCTTATTGTGTGACCAAACCATAATTCATAAATTCTCCTATCAATGTGGAGTCAATTACTTCCTTTTTTCTTTTTTTTCTAACAGTATTTCTATGAACATTCTGGCACATGTCTCTGGTGTATATATGTAAGAATTTCTCTTGGATATATAAATACAAGGGATGTGTTAGTTTATATGCTAAATTGTTTTCCAAAATGGGCGTACCAGTATACAATCTTACTAGCAATATGTAAAAATTCTACATTCTCTCTGATACTTGGTATTATCAGACTTTTTTTTTCAGTAATACATTTAATTTTTAACCTTGTTTGGGAACTATACAATAAGCAAATGATTTTATGTTAATTTATTAAAAATAGAGAAGATAGTGGGGTGCCTGGGTTGTTTAGTTGGTTAAAAACTGAGAAGGATATTTGAAAACAATATATGACATTTTAATTGCTGAGCATCAAAGTTGATCTTGTGTTCAACAGAAAAAGAATAGAATGGAAGCTGTGTTGCCTCAGTATGCTTAATTTTATGTTTGTTCATTCTTGAGCTACATGTATACATTATGGTTAAAATGCTACATTAAAATATAATAATAATTGAATGAAATTTGAATGAATAAATTCTGTATTTTTGTTTCTTATGAGACATGATTCAGATTGCTGTTCAGTTAATATATTCATTCATTTAACAGATTTGTTTTATTTTTTATTTTTATTTTTTTAAATATTTTATTTATTTATTTATTTGTCAGAGAGAAAGAGCACAAGTAGAGGGAACAGCTGGCAGAGGGAGAAGCGGGCTTCCCACTGAGTAAGGAGCCCAATGTGGGACTCCATCCCAAGACCCTGGGATCATGACCTGAGCTGAAGGTAGATGCTTAACCAACTGAGCCGCCCAGGTGTCCCTAACAGATTTTAGTTTATTTTTACTTTTTCACTTCTGAATTCTTAACTATCAAACGAGTATGAAATTATATCTCATTATGGTCTCTATTTTAATTTCTCTAATTATTGATGGGATTAAACATTTTAAAAATTATTTTTATTAACATATAATGTGTTATTTGCCCCTGGGGTACAGGTCTGTGAATCATCAGGCTTACACATTTCACAATGCTCATCATAGCACATACCCTCCCCAAAGTCCATAACCCAACCACCCTGGGTTTAAACATTTTTGTATATATCAGACAAAATACAAAATATTTTGTATTTTTCAGTCAGATGTGTTTCCATTTCTGTGAAATACCTTTAAGAAGTCTTTCATGTTGGCATTTACTTATTGTTTGTTAGTCTAGCTAAAGTTTGTTCCTTTTGTTGATTTTCCCATACAATGAATTTTTAGTTTCTTTGACTTTATTGTTTTTCTATTCTTTATTAATTTCTACGATAATATTTATTATTTTCTTCCTCCTGCATACTTTAGGTTTAGCTTGTTCTTTTTCCAATGTCTCTAGGGGGAAGATTAGGTTATTGAGTTACAATCTTGCTTCTTTTTTTTAAACATAGGTTATAAATTTCCCTCTAAGCATGGCTTGGGCCACATTCCATAAGTATTGGTGCTTTGTGTTTACTTTTATCTATCACAAAGTATTTTTTAGTTTCTCTTGTGATTTTTCCTTTGTTCCACTATGTTCCACATAAGGATGTGTTTTGTAATTTTTACATTCTTAAATTTCTTTCTACTTATCAAATTTCTTTCTGTTATTGATTTCTAATTTAATTCCATCGTGGTCAGAGAATATACATTGAATGATTTCAATACTTCAAAACTTATTGAGACTTTGTTTTTTTACGGCCCAGCATCTGTTCTGCGTGATTTGAAGAGAGTATATACCCTGCAGTGGTTGGGTGCAGTGTTTTATAGAGGTCTGTTAGGTTTAATTTATTTGTAGTGTTGTTAAAATCTTCCATATTCTTATCAATTAGCTACTTAATTTTTCTGATTATTGAAAATGGAGTATTAAAGTCTCCAGCTATTATTGTTGCATTGTCTATCTCTCAATTTCTTTCATTTTTCACTTCATGTGTTTTAGGGCTCTGTTGTTAAGTGCATATGTGTTTATAATAGTTCTCTTTCTGAGGGATTGACCTTTTATCATTACCAAATATCCTTCTACATCTAGTAATTTTTTTCCCTTTAAAGTCTGTTTTGTCTGATAGTAACGTAGACACTGCAGCTCTGTTGTGGTTGCTATTTGTATCGTATGTCATTTCCATCTTTTACTTTCAACCTATTTTTATCTTTAAGGCACACTGTGTTTCTTGTAGACAACATATGGTTGGAGCTTACTTTTCTTATCCAGTTTGACAATCTTTGCTTTGTGATCGAATTGTTTAATCTGTTCACATTAAATGCTATTATTGATGTAGCTGGATTTATATCTGGTGTTTTGATTTTTGTTTTCTATATTGCTCGTGTCTTTTTTCTCTATTCCTCCTTTATTGCTTTATTTTGCACGAAGTGAACATTTCTAGTTTAAAATTTTAATTCCTTTAATGATTCTTCCTTCTACATTTTGGAGTTATTTTTTTAGTGGTTGCTATAGGGCTTATCATATTTATCTTAATTTATAATAATTTAGTTCAGAGCTGTACCAACTTAATTCCAGGGAGATATAGAAGCATTACTTCTAGGTACCTCTATTACCTCTCTTCCCATTTGTCTATTATAATTATACATATTTCATTTATATATGTCATAAACCAATAATATATTTTTTATAATTACTACAATGTATATATATATATATTTATATCTTCAAAAAAAGCTGAGGGGAAAAAAGGAGAGCAAGTGTATATTTATAGTTTATTAACCTTTTATTTATCATTTTTATTTCTCTACATGTCTTCTTACAGATTCAAATTACTGTCTGGTGTTATTTCCTTACTTCAATACAGCTTTTTTCCCCACCCACTTGTTACTGTAAAATAGATTACATTTGTCTCTGTTATAGGCTAACAATTACACACATAGATTTATGTAATTGCTTTTTAAGTTAGTTTAGAGTAAAAAAAATGTAGTTATACTGTCTTTTATAATTACACAATTGCCTTTATTGGCAATTCTTTTTTTTTTAATTCAAGTTACTATTGAGTGTTACTTGCTTTCAGTCTGAAAAGCTTCCTCTAGTGTTTATTTTAAGGTGGGTTGGCTAGCAACAGATTCAGTTTTTGTTTATCTGAGAACCTTTTTAATTTATCTTCATTTTTGTAG
This sequence comes from Meles meles, assembly GCF_922984935.1. NCBI lineage: Eukaryota > Metazoa > Chordata > Mammalia > Carnivora > Mustelidae > Meles > Meles meles. The sequence continues at coordinate 171,184,425 of NC_060067.1, read as the reverse complement.
AACTATTTCTCCCTTCAATTGTGCCAAATTTTTCATTATATATTTTCGTGGGCTGTTATTAGGTAAATGAGTGTTTATAACCGTTATGTCTTATTACTGTATTGAACCTTTTATTAAGACAAAATATCCTTTGTCTCATAAACTGTTTTTTAATCTAAAGCCTATTTTGTCTGATAGCCATCCCTGCCTTCTTTTGGTTACTGTTTGCATTGAGAATCTTTTCCCCATCCTTTCATGTATAATCTATTTGTGTCTTTGTATCTAAAGTGAGTCTCTTAGAGACATCATATAGTGAGATCATTTTTTTCTTAATCCACTCTGCCAACCTCTGTCTTTTGATTAAAGTTATCCCATTTATATTTAAGTAATTACTGGTAAGGAGGAAATTATTTCTGTCATTTAGCTACTTAATTTCAATACGGTTTATAGCTTTTTTGTTTATTTCCTGTACTACTGTCTTTTGTGCTTAATTGAATTCTTTTTATAGTGAAATATTTAAATTCCCTTCTCTTTCTTTCTGTGTATATTCTATAACTATTTTCTTTGTGGTTACCATGGGGATTACATTTTACATCCTAAAGTTATAACACTATAATTTGAATTTATACTATTTTAAATTCAGTGACATACAAAAATTTTGCTCTTTTTCTGCTTTATTCCTACCCCTTTCAGTTACTGATGCCACAAAATTACACTTGTGTCCAAAAACATAAATAATTTTTTTGTTAAGGTATTAGTCCTCTAAATTATGTAGAAAACAAAGTGTAGTATTACAAATGAAAGTTACCATAATACCACCTTTTAAACTAATAACTGTTTTTTTAATGTTTAGGCAATTATGTAGAAAACGAAAGGTGGAGTTACAAACCATTGTTACAAGAGTAGTAGCCCTTGTTTTTACCTTTGCTGAGATCTTTATTTCTTCATATTGCTTCAAGTTGGTGTTTCCTTTTATTTCAACCTGCAGAGCTCCCTTTAGCATTTCCTGTAGGCCAAACTAGCTGTAATGAATTCCCTCAGCTTTTGTTTATCTGGGAATGTCATAATTTCTCTCTCACTTTGAAAGATAATTTGGCAGATATAGGATTCTTGGTTTACAGGTGTTTTGTTTTTGTTTTTAGCACTTTGAATGTATCAGTGGCCTTCTAACCTTCTGACCACTAAAGCTTCATGTGAGAAGTTTGTTGGTAACTTACTGAGGATTCCTTATAGGTGATGAGTCACTTCTCTTTTGTTGCTTTCAGTATTTTCTTTGTTGCTTGACAGTTTGATGATAATGTGTCTTAGTATGAGTCTTTTTGAGTTTGTCCTATTAGGAGTTTGTTGACTTTCTTGGATATTTATATTCATGACTTTCATCAAACTTGGGGAATTTTCAACAACTGATTCCTCAAATATTCTCTCTAACCCTTCTCTTTCTTTTCACTTTCTGGGACTCCCACAATGCCTATATTGGTCTACTAACTTGTGTCCCACAAGTCTCTTAGGTTCTGTTCACTTTTCTGTAATCTTTTTTTTCTCTTGGTCAGATTCACCTATTTCAGTTGTCCTAGTTTCATGTTTGCTGACTCTTTTGTCTGATCAAATCTGCCTTTTAACCCCTCTGTGAAATTCTCATTTCTGGAGGCGCCTGGGTGGCTCAGTGGGTTAAAGCCTCTGCCTTCAGCTCAGGTCATGATCCCAGGGTCCTGGGATCGAGCCCTGCGTCAGGCTCTCTGCTCAGTGGGGAGCCTGCCCCCCTCACCTGCTTCTTTGCCTATTTGTGATCTCTGTCAAATAAGTAAATAAACTCTTTTTTAAAGATTCTCATTTCTGTTGTTGTACTTTTCAGCTCGAGAATTTCTCTTTCTCTCTCTTTTTTAAAGCAGGCTCCATCTTAAGCCCAACATTAGGCTTGAACTCATGATCCTGAGATCAAGACTTGAGCTAAGATCAAGAGTCAGAGGCTTAACCAATTCAGCCCCAGGGGTTCCTGGAATTTCTTTTTAATTCCTTTTCAGGTTTTTCTATCTCTATTGATACCATCATTTTGTTCATACATCATTCTCTTGACTTTCTCCGTGTATTTCTTTAGGTCTTGAGCATCTTTATTAAAGTTGTTTTAATATTAAATTTGTCTAGTAGGTCTGCCAACTGATCTTTCTAAGGGATAGTTCCTTTGGATTTATTTTTTTCCTTTGAATGGTCCATACGTTCCTTTTTTTTTTTTTTTTAAGAATGCCTTATGATTCTTTTGTTGAAAATTGGACATTTGAATCTAATAATGTGGTAACTAGAAATCTGATTCTCTCTCCTCCCCAGGGTTTGCTGAGTTTTATTTTTTTCTTATTATTTTAGGCTATCTACTAAGAATCTTCCAAGTGTCAGCATAAAGTGTAAACATCTTCTCAGGTCTTCTCCAAGATATCATTATTCCCTGGGTATGCACAATGACTTTCTAATTTCCCTGTATGTGTAGATGGTTTGAATGCTCTAGTCCTAGTCTTGCCTGGTTTCCAAAAGAGGAGAAAGAAAAAATGAATTAGGGAAGAGAAGGCACACAGCACCTCTGTCTTCACCTTTATGATCAAAATAGCAGTCATCTTTTAGAACACAGATCTTTCATATTTGGAGGACAGGATCTGTATTGGTCACCATAGCTCCCACCACCTGCATATACGCTTCTCCTACTACTCCTCCACTGCCTGCCATGGGGCTGCAGGTGGCAAATGGGTGCTTGTCACTGAGCTAATAGTTGAAATTGACTGATATTAACCACAGTGTACCATCAAAGTCTTCTTCTAGAAGTTGCAAGCCCATTTCAATAGATAGATTACATCAAGGCCATTGTTGCCTAAGTGGGGAGACAGATTCCCAGTGTTTCCTACTATACCATCTTCCTGAAAACTTTCACCTTCATTTTTGAATGGTTTTACTACATATAGTATTCTTGGTTAATGGTTTGGGTTTTTTAAAAATATTTTATTTATTTATTTGACAGAGAGAGAGAGAGAGCTCAAGCAAGGGAAAATGGCAGCCAGAGGGAAAGGGAGAAGCAGGCTTCCCGCTGAGCAGGGAGCCTGATGTGGGACTCAATCCCAGGACCTGAGATCATGACCTGAGCCAAAGGCAGATGCTTAACTGAGCCACCTAGGTGGCCCAAAACAACAGTTTTCTTGACAAACTACAATTTGCATTTGTTAGAAAGTGTGAAATCAGTTAAAGGCTGAGAAATAGAAAGATTTGAGGGTATTGTTGGTTTTTTGGAAAACAGCCAAAAAACCAACTGACTGAGACACTCAGGCATCCCAGTTAACAGGTTTTTCTTTCAGCACTTTGAATGTCATCCCACTGCCTCCTGGTCTTCAGTTTTTTCTGGTAAGAAATCAGATATTAATCTTATTAGGGTTCCCTTGCATATAATGTTATTTTTCTATTTGATTTTGATCATTTTTTACTATGATGCATCTGGGTGTGGATCTCTGTTTATCTTAGTATTTGTTGGGTGTCTTGAATTTGTAGATTAGTGTTTTTCATCAAATGTGTAGGACTTTCACCCATTATTTCTTCAAATTTTTTTTTAAGTTTAATTTTTTAGTAATCTCTACACCAAAGGTGGGGTTTGAACTTATAATTCTAAGATCAAGAGTCAGTCAGGCACTCCTCTCCAAATATTTTTCTGTTCCTCCCTCCCTCTCCCCATCATTTCTATTTCACCCTCCTTTCTTCCAGTACTTCCATTATGCCTATATTCACATGTTTAGAGGTATTTTGTTTCTCCGAATCTATTCATTTTCTTCCTTCTTTGTTCTGTTTTTCAAATTGTGTGATCTATCTTCAAGTTCGCTGATATTTCTTCTGCAAGTTCAAGTAACCGTTGAGCTTCTCTAGTGAATTTTTTGTTTTAATTATTGTGCTTTATACCTTCAGAATATCCTTTGTAAAATTTCGTATCCTTTGTAAAATTTGTACCTCCTTTTTTTATTTTTGATGAGATATTTTCATTTCTCCCTTTAAGCATGGTTTCCATTCATTGGAACTAATATTTACTAATATTTAGCTTATTTACAATAATTGCTTTTAAGTGTTAATTTTGACATCTAGCCCTTCTCAGTTTCTGTTGCCTGCTCCCTCCATCCTTCTTATGAGTTAAATTATCCTATTTCTTTGCATATCTTGTAACTTTTTGTTAAAAACTGGGCATTTTAGGGGCGCCTGGGTGGCTCAGCTGGTTAAGGCCTCTGCCTTTGGCTCAGGTCATGATCCCAGCGTCCTGGGATCGAGCTCCGCATCGGGCTCTCTGCTTAGCTGGGAGCCTGCTTCCTCCTCTTTCTCTCTCTGCTCGCCTCTCTGCCTGCTTGTGATCTCTGTCAAATAAATAAATCTTTAAAAAAAAAAAAAAACCTGGGCATTTTAGATTATATATAGTATAATCTTTAGACACCGATTCTAGTGACCCACCCATCCCTCTTCCAGGCTTGTTGTGCTTGGTTTTTGTTTGTTTTTTTAATTTAATTACTTGACTAATTTAGTGAAGTTAGTTTCCCCTTCACGGTGAATGAAGTCTCTGATTTCATTTCTTAGAAGGTGCAGCCTTGGGCATGCACATAGTCACCTGAGGTGACAGAGCTTCTAAAAGGCCTTTCTCTGTTTTCCTGATTTGTTACCCTATCTGCCTTTGCTGGTGTCAAACTCAGATATTAGCTCCATGGCAATGGATTGTTCTTTGTTTTGATGATGTCTTAGTGCCTAAATTGCTCTGTAGTCTGATCCAATTAGATCTGTGCCCTTTTGCAGAAATTTTTGAAGTTAGTCTTTGAGGCTTGTTATGACCCTCAAAAGAGCCTGAAGAAAGGCTCTTTTTACCTTTTTCTCTGTTCTCTCTGGTAAATTACCTAGCCTAAAAATAACCGAATGTGTTCTCTGGTGGAACTACCAGCTCCCTTTTCATTTTTTACCATGAAATTTTCCATTGTTCCCTTGAGAGTTCCCTTAGTTCTGAACTTCCCCACACTCTTCCAGCTAAAATCAGTTCCTTTGGGGAAAGTTTCAGTGTTCTCTGTTCTTATGGCTTCCTCTCCCCTGGAGGGGGTATCTATCACTCCTCTGTAGCGAGAGGTGGTACAGATGTGTTTCTCTAGGGTTGATATGCCTACTTTATGATCAGAACTCAATTGGGATGGTAGCTTCTGGTATTCTTAGCTTGCCTCTCCTGGCATGGAAACTTCACCTTATGAGCATCTAGGAAGAGGGTGATCAGTGTCCTGGTACTCTTGGCCTGCTGCACCTGGGGTAAAGCCTCCACCCTGAGTGGGAGCTAGGTGGAGGGAGTCCTGACATTTTGGCTGCGCTTGCCTGCAGCACAGCCTTTGTAACACAAGCCTAGGTGTTGAGAAATACTGGCTGCCTCCCCTCCTTGGGAGATACCACAGGACTTGAGTGGAGAGGAGAGTGAACATTGTCTTCTTGGACATATCCACTCAGAATGGTTTCTGTAGCATTGAGCTGTGTGTGGTGTGGTGGCAGTGGTGATGGTTTAAGGCAAGAATAAGTCGTGGTGTAAATGCCATCAGGCTGTTAATGTGCGTGTGTTTTTGAAGTGAACATCACCTCAAGATTTTATTGTCTTCATAATATAACAAAATATGGATAGAACTGGATCAGTTGGCCCTTTCTCTTATCTCCTCCCAGTTCAAAATGCTTGCATCTCTTAAGAGACAGCATTCTTAGGTCTGCAATTGGGGTCAATAAATTCAAGCCTCAGCACAATCTTCTTTGTAGTTTTAGTCTTTTTCCAGAAAATCGGCTTGGTCTGCCCATCATACCTCTCTGCTTCCTGTCATAATGCCACTTCCCTTGGACATAAAGAGAATCTTTGCTTTTCTTATACTGTGTCACTTTGTGGGGTTGGTGTTTGCCACACTTCTTGCAGAAAGTCCGGTGGGTTTTACAGAATGTTCACTATGCTTGAGAGCGCGCTATCTGCATGGAAAAAAAAAAAAAAAAAAAAAAAAGCCAGGCTCTTAATGTTCTTTTAGAGATTTAGATTTTCTTAAATGTTTCTTCATCTGCTCTAAGACCTTAAGACAATTTGCAGAGACCTTAAATTGTTGTTTGAGAAAACTTTTTTTGACCAATCATCATAGTTAGGGTGAACATGTTGCCATTCCAGAAGTCATCTATTTGTTGCTAATACTGTACAGTTTGCCTCACCAAAAATACTTTAAAACAAAGGATGTATATTCATATCCCTTAGGATATTTTAAAAATGAAATTTTGATGATCTCAAAACCCCAAATACTATGAATTTAGAAAAGAATAAAAATTCTCAATAGATTTTTTGAGTTTAAAAAAATTTATCATTCAGAAGAAAATCTCAGTAGAATAAAACACATCCAAGGTAAAAAAGATACCAAGACATGGAATTGTAAGAGCAAACTTTTCCATTATTTTAAGTACAATAATTATAACTGCTTTTTTACTTGTGTGTAAATCACTGTTTGCTTTTTGATATTTTTCTTTCACATTGAGGATTGTATTTTAATACACAATATAAAATCATAATGCCCAGAAACACCAGTTACCATCACAAGAGCAATGCTCTTCATTCATTGGTTATCCAATTCACATGGTTGCTAATATCAGGAAGAGTAATAATCAAGCAGGTTTATAAATCTTTTTTTCCTTTAAATGCTATTCATGGATGGCTGTCTTTTAAAAATTCTGGAACATAAATGGGAGTTTTCTTTTTACAGATCATATGGCCTTTTAAGTATATTGTTTAATGGTGCTTACTACTGACTTTACAAAAGCCATAGGTGTTGAGTATGTGTGCATTATATTTTTAATAGCAAGAGATGATCAGAGAATATTAATCGAACCAAAAAATCCATATCAAGTGAAACTTTCATTTGTTTTCACCATTTCTGTTACACTTCTAACAAAGGAATTACATAAATTATAGTTAAGAGGAAAAAAAAAAGATCTCATGTACTTGGACTTCCAGGTAAAAAGTTTTGCAATAATTTTAAAACGGCACTGTTTCTTTACTGCAATGACAATTATTTTTAGTTCACATAACAGATACACAGTTACTAAACATTTAAATTATTTTACAAAATTTTAAAACTTCTTTAACTCAGAATTTGACGGTTCAAACTATGCAGCAGTTCAAAGTGAAGTTTACATTTTCACTATAATCAAGTATAAAAAGAATGGCAACTAATTCCATCCTAATCCAGAAACCCATTTTAAAGAATCTGAGAACAACAACTGCTTAAATGTAAACAGTAAACAGAGAACAGATGACCACTTGTCACGGATATTTTACAAACAGATTTCTGCAGGGTTTGGAAGTTAGGCTAGTGTTCAGTCATTTGTAAGTCCCTTCTAATTCTAAAATTCTATGATTCTATAGTTTTCTTAACAGTTTTATCAAGAAAGTTATTTCTTCTCACCATTATTGCCAGATTACATCATCACACATAAATGGAAATTTTAGTATGTTACTGTATGTGCTTAAAATAAATGTCATCTTTCAGAATATGCTGCACTTTGCATGAGTCTGCGCCCCCATTTGTTCCAGATTGAGGCTGTGTCCATTTGTTTCAGACTGAGTTTCATCATGCTTGAATAGGACCTATTTCCTTTACTTGGCAATATAATAAACAGTACAGTAGACAAAATGAATTTTTAACATTCACCAAATGTTACATCTCGCATTCAGAAATAACCAGCTATACCTCAAACTCCCTATGCTAAACTATGATAATTTATTTAAATGCAAACAGCTGGCATACATGCTGCTTGTTCAGTTCTCTCCAGAGATTTACGTTTGTTACGAAAAGAAACTCCAGGTTAAATCATAATGTTAAGATGCTAAGTAATTAGGATTGCCACTTTTACAATTCAGTGTTGGATTCCTGGTTTTGTGGACACAAACACACTTACACACACACATTTCCTTTCATGTAGACAACAAGAAGATATATGCTTTGCAAGATGTTTACTCATATCCTCTAGGAATTGCTAGACAGATGAAATATAAAACCAAACTACTTTGTGGGTTTCCAAAACACTGATGAGATCCATGAATAACTAGAAAACATCCTCTGATTCCACAAAGTTAGTTCTATATGTTATCAGAACATACAACTTCAAGTAATCTTTTGATTATAACTTTCTATTTTTGAAATACTGGTTCATAAAAAATCAAGGTATTATCCACTGGCATCATAGCAGTAAGTTACATTGAAAACCATAGCTATGAAAGACACTTTTGAATGTCATTGTTTCATACTTTTAATACTGCCTTAAAAGGTCTGTTACTCTTCAACTATCTCAGCGTACTTTGAAATATAAAATAATTGTAAATTGGAACAATTATTCTAAATCTAAGTAGATAATTCCTAAGGCAGCATTTCTTTACTCAGAACATATTTTCATTTCAAATGTGTAACTAAAACTTCTCACAAAGTCAGAATACAACTCATAGTTTGAACAGAAACTTCAGTGTTTAAATTTCAACATTCAGTAACATAAGCAGTACATATTAGATTGCTCTGGAATACAAATCACTCATTTAAGTAAACTGGATATAATTTCTAACGTGTTAAAAGTGAAGAAATCCTTTTTTATGTGAAGATGTGACCAAAATCAATTGGTCATATTATGGTACAAATCAAACTGTACTGATACAACACTTTTGTTAGAGATTTGGATACAGATTGTTATATCTAACAACAGCTGGGAACTAGAAGCTCCTTAATGTTGGAGATAATGAAGGAAAAAGGCATACTATGGATCAGGTCCCCATTTTTATTACTTTATTAATAACAATGCCTACTTTATTGAAGAACATCTCTTCCACTGGAGATATGCTTCTAATTTAAAAATTAGTGGGGGGGGGAGATGGACCCACTTTTAAAATTTCATACTTATTTACTCATATTGAGTAGTTATAGAATGACTCTTCAATTCCTACTCTGAAGACAACCAATTTATTTTTTTAAGCATTTACTTGTCAATTTATCTTTGACAAGTGATTAAGAAAGATAAACAAATCTTCTGACTTTACAAATAAGAATATGTGAGTAAGAATATATATTCTGAGAAGTTACATCTCGTGATCTGACCTATACTTCTGACTTACAATGTAACTACATTCTTTTAATAACCTGCATTACTTTTAACTTAAATTGTCCTTGCTATACTGTTCACATTCACTTTACTTTTCATTTTTACATTTCTATAAATACCCAAACAAAACTCCTCAATTTGAAATCAACTTACATTGGAGTTCTGAGGTTAGTTTACAACTTTTAAGATATTTTGTTAAAATGTAAAAACCTGAAATTACAAACAAAAAATTTACAATTTTATAGTATATATCAATTTATTTTTTAAAAAAATATTCTGAATGTTTTTATACAAGTACTCAAGTGTTATTTTTTTCAAATGAAACTCCTTATAGGCTAGAAGAGGGTGTGTGGTGTTGCCCCATTAAAAACCAATACAAACATCATTTTTCTATGCTGGCACTTCAACTATTTCAAAGTAGTCATTCGGCAAAATCACATAACCTCTCTCTGATATGTCGTCCTTCTCTTTCTGGAAGTGAACAACCTCCTTTAATTTTTCAAGCTGTCGTTCTTGTCTTCTGCATCGCTGCTGTGCAGTCTTGAGCTTCTTTCGGAGTTTTTCAACTTGTTGTTCTAGCTGATGAATCCTTTTTCTCTGGTGCATTGTATCCTCCACAGTATAGTTGTGGTCACAGAAAACTGAGAGATTATCAGGGGTCTGAAGAGGAGGCATGAGTAATCCAATCGTAGCATCCACCTGGGAAATGGGAGGTGTTAAAGGAGGTGGGGGAAGCTGTTCTTGTGGCTCCAGAAGATCTTCCTTCTACAACAACAATGCAGAGTATGTTCAAGTTTAGTAACTACAAATAACAGTTTAAAAGAATCCACCTGTGGAATTTAAGAATGACATTTTTACAAACTGGATAACCTAGAAGAAATGGTTAAATTTCCAGAAACATACAATCTTCCAAGAACAAATCAAGAAGAAACAGAAAATATGAATAGATCCATCATTAGTGATGAAATTGAAAAGGTAATCAAAAAACTCCCAAAGACAAGAGTCCAGTACCAGATGGTAAATTCTACCAAGTATTTAAACAGTTAATACCTATTCTCCTCAAAATACTCCAAAAAAACAGAAGAGAAAGGACTTCTAAATATATTCTATAAGGCCAGCATTACTCTGGTATCAAAAACAACAAAAACAAAGAACTATAGGCCAATATCCCTGTTGAATATAGATGCAAAAATAAATATGAGCATATTTGACAATATGGTAGGATCATTCACCATGATCAAGTGGGATTTATTCCAGGGATGCAAGGATGGTTTAATATTCATAAGTCAATGTGAAACACTACATTAACAAAACAAATGATAAAATCATATGACCATCTCAGTAAATGCAGAAAAAGCATTTGACAAAACTCAATATCCATTCATGATAAAAAGTCTCAACAAAGTTGCCTTAGAGGGAACATACCTCAAAATAATCAAGGTTATATATGAAAAATCCACAGCTAACATCACATCAGTGGTGAAAAACTGAGAGCCTCTCCTCTAAGATCAGAAACAAGACAAGATGTCCACTCTTACCACTTTCATTCAACATAGTACTGGAAGTCCTAGCCATAGCAATCAGAAAAGAAAAATAAATAAAAGGCATCCGAATTGGTAAGGAAGAAGTAAAACTGTCACTATCTGCAGATGACATGATACTATATATAGAAAACCCAAAGGACACCAACAAAAAAACTACTAGAGGTAGTAAGTGAATCCAACGAAGCTGTAGGATACAAAATTAATATATGGAAATCAGTTGTGTTTCTATACACTAATAATGAAGAAGCAGTAAAAGAAATTAAGAAAACAAATTCATTTATAATTGCACAAATAGAATGAAACACCTAGGAATAAATTTAACCAAGGTGAAAGACCTAAACTCTGAAAACTGTAGAACAATGATGAAACAAATTGAAGATGACACAAATAAATGAAAAGATATATACCATTATCATGGATTGGAAGAATTAACATTTATTTGTTTGTTTTAGAGATTTAAACTATTTGTTTGACAGAGAGGGGGCACAAACAGGGGGAGTAGCAGAGGACAAGGCAGCCTTCATGTCAACCAAGGGAGTCCAACGTGAGACTCGATTCCAGGACCCTAGGATCATGACCTGAGCCAAAGGCAGCCGCTTCACTGACTGAGCCACCCAGGTGTCCCAAGAATTAACATTGTTAAAAATGTCCATACTACCCAAAGCAATCTATAGGCTCAGTGCAATCCCTATGAAAATACCAATAGCATTTTTCAAAGAACTAGAAAAAAATAATCTTAAAATTTGTATGGAACCACAAGAGACCCCAAATAACTAAAGCACACTAGCATAAGAAGAATAAATCTGGATATATCACAATCCCAGTTTTCAAGATATACTGCAAAGCTGCAGAATCAAAGCTGGAACAAAAACAGAAACATAGATCAATGGAACAGAACAGAGAGCCCCAAAATAAACCCTTGCAGTTAATCTACAACAAAAGAGTTAAGATATAATAGGGAAAAGACAGACTCTACAATAAATGGTGCTGGAGAAAGTACAGTTAGATGATAGAGAATGAAACTGGACCACTTTTTATAAACCAGACACAAAATTAAGTTAAAAACAGATTAAAGACTTAAATGTGAAACCTGAAACCATAAAAATCCTAGAAGAAAACACAGGCAGTAATTTCTTTGAGATCAGCTTTAGCAACATTTTTCTAGATGTGTCTCCTCAGGCAAGGAAAAAAAAAGCAAAATAAACGATTGTGACTACACCAAAATAAAAAGCTTTTGCATAGGGCAGGAAACCATCAACAAATGCAACTAGTGTGGGGCGCCTGAGTGGCCCAGTTGGAGAAGCACTCCACTCTTGATTTTGGCTCAGGTCATGGTCTCAGGGTTGTAAGACTGAGCCCTGTGCTGGACTCTGTGCTCACCAGGGGAGTCTACTTGAGATACTCTCTTTCCCTCTGCCCCTCCCCCATGCACAATCCCTCTAAAATAAATAAATCTTTTTTAAAAAATTAAATTAAAATTAAAAAGTTAACATATGGGACGCCTGAGTGACTCAGTTAAGTGTCTGCCTTCAGGTCAGGTCATGATCCCGGGTCCTGGGATTGAGTCCCAAGTCAGGCTCGTTGATCAGCAGGGAGCATGCTTCTCTCTCAGCATGTCCATCTCGCTGCTTGCGCTTTCTCTCTTTCTCTCCCATTCTGACAAATAAATAATAATAAAAAACTTGCAACGTATTGAATGCAAAAAGATATCTGCAAACAATATATCTGATAAAGAGTTAATTACCAAAATATATACAGACCTTATACAACACTATACCAAAGAAATAAATAATCCATTAAAAAAAATGGGCAGAGGACATGGACATTATCCCAAAGACCTACACATGGCCAACAAACATGAAAAGATGCTTGACATCACTCATCATCAGGGAAATGAAAATTGAAACCACAATGAGTTATCACTTTATATCTGTCAGAGTGACTAGTATCAAAAAGACAAGAAATAACAAGTGTTGGTGAGGTTATGGAAAAAAGGGAACCCTCCTGCACTGTTGGGGAGAATGCTAGTTGGTCCAGCGACTGTGGAAACCAATATGGATGTTTCTCAAAAACTTAAGAATAGAATTACCATATGATCCAGTAATTCCACTACTGGCTATTTACCCAAAGAAAATGAAAACACTAATTCAAAAATATATATGCACCTCTATGTTGACTGCACTATTTACAACAGCCCAGATATGAAAGCAACTTAAGCATCCATTAATAGATGAATGCATAGAGATGTTCTGTGTGTTTGTGTGTGTAGAGGGTATACATATATATCTATACATACACACACACACACACGAATATTACTCAGCTATAAAAAATAATGAGCTCTCACCATTTTGCAACAACAGGAATGGGCCTAGAGGGTATCATGCTAAGTGAAGAAAGCCAGAGAAAGACAAATACCATGTGATTTCACTTATATGTGAAATCTGAAAAACAACTGAAAAAAACAAACAAAAAAGCAGAAACAGACCCATAAATACAGAGAACAAAGTGATGACTGCCTGAGGGGAGAAGAGGAGGGGGGTGGGGGGATGGAAAAAAATGGGCAGAGGGAGGTACAGGCTTCCAGTTATGGAATGAACAAGACACAGGATGAAAGGTACACCATAGAGAATATGGTCAGCAGTGTTTTAATTGCCTTGTATGGTGACAGACTACCGGTAGCTATAGTGTGGGAAGCACAGCATAATCGGTAGATTTGTCTAATCAGCATGTTGTATACCTGAAACTAATGTAACACCATCATGTGTCAGCTGCACTTCAATTAAAAAGAAGTAATACTAGACCTTTTTTTGTGAAGCCTTGAAATAGGAACATTCTAAAATGAGAAAACAATTTAAGTTTTAATTATACTTTTACACCTGAAGTAGAAATGGGATGCAAGAAAGAGAAGAACTGGTAAGATTTAATGAAATACCAAGCACTTAAAACTGGCGGGGGGGGGGGGGGGGGAAGGGGCGCTTGGGTGGCTCAGTGGGTTAAGCCTCTGCCTTCCGCTCAGGTCATGATCTCAGGGTCCTAGGATCAAGCCCCACATCAGGCTCTCTGCTCAGCGGGGAGCCTGCTTCCCTCTCTCTCCACCTGCCTCTCTGCCTACTTGTGATCTCTCTCTGTCAAATAAATAAATAAAATCTTAAAAAAAAAAAAAAAAAAAAAACCTGAGGGGGAAATATTTGAAACTGAATGGTCCCTGAGAAAAAAAACCCAAAACTTATCAACATACATGTAGAGGTAGAGAGTGACCTTAAGGTAAATTACAAAGCTAGATTGACTTTCTTGATGTAAAGATGTTTAACTTAAATAAACTGTACTTTGTATTTTTAAAAAGCGTATCATGGTTAACAGTGGTTATCTACAAGTGATGGCTTCCAGTAACATTTATTAACACTACTCTGAATTTTCCACAATAAAAACATTATTTTTATAAATAGAAAGCCCAGTATTTTAAAACACACATTACCGGGGCACCTGGGTGGCTCAGTGACTTAAAGCCTCTGCCTTCGGCTCAGGTCATGATCCCAGAGTCCTGGGATCGAGCTCCGCATTGGGTTCTCTGCTCAGCAGGGAGCCTGCTTCCTCCTCTCTCTCTCTGCCTGCCTCTCTGCCTACTTGAAATCTCTGTCTGTCAAATAAATAAATAAAAAATCTTTAAAAACACACACACATACACACACATTACCTTGTCATGTGGCTCGGTACAGAGAAATATCGTGGGTACAGCATTCTCTTTGAGTAACTTGTTGTTACACTCCCTCTTAAAGCAGTCCGGGGTAAAGTGTTCTGAACAGATACTGCTATACTTGGTGGGCTTAAAGTTTTTCCTTCGGACAGCAGCCTCCCATTTTTTGCAAAGACTAGGTCGAGTAAGAGGAAACCTAAGAAGAAGACATAATTCAGTTCTCTGACCTTCTTTTAAAAAGGAAAAAAAAGCACATCCAGACTTTCCTGATTAGGAAAGAACTATCTTATATTGGTGTTAACAAGCTAAGGGTCATCTGATTAAAACCCCAGAGCTGCTATCTTTTTTTTTTGGACAGTTTTTGATTGTGCCTTTATTCACCTTAGTTAAGAATGTACTTGTTTGAAAAATCCTTTAAATAAAGTGACCACCCACTACTGTGTGATGTAAGTTGGGCCTCTCAGCATGGAAGGTTTGTTTTTTGTTTTTTGTTTTTTTCTAAAAAGCAGTATTTGGGGGTGTTGGAGGTATCACTGAATTTTACTCCTGAAACCAATATTGCACTGTATGTATACAATTTAAACAGGACAGGCTGATTAAAAATTTATGAAATGTAAAAATATACATATTAAAAGTCAGCCATGCAGACAGATGCATGCAGTAGGAAAAGGAGGTGGGAAGTCAAGAGACATATGCAGTAATATTGCTTGTCTTCCTCTATTACAGTAAATAACTTTCACTAACTGATACAGGTTGGTATTACACACACATCTAAATATACAAAGGTAAGTGGTGTACCTCCTCTATCTCAATTATCAATGTTTAACTTTTTATGTCAAAGACACTAAGAATTTCAGGTAAAATACTTATGAAAGGGTGAATCTCTACTGATTTTTTTTTAACCAATGAAAACAAAATTGCATGTTTATATCTACAAACTGCAAAAAAGAAGGTTCTAGTTCTCTTAGGATCAGGCTCACAAATATGAATTAATCACATGATAATCAATGATAAATCTAAAATTTCACTCATTTATTTGTTTATATATGTCTGGAGAAGACTGGAATTGAAAGGGATTGGTCTATTAGTTTCATGAACTGGGATGTCCAAGTCTCTCCCCAGGTTTGGGAAGTTCTTATTTATTTTTTAATTTTTAAAATGTTTATTTATGTATTTTAGTCTTCCAATTTATTTTTAATTCCAGCATAAGAATACTACTTTTCTTAATTTACCTCAAAATCAACTGGAATATGCCCATCAGGCCCAGATAAGGGGGCTTGGGAAGTTTAAATTTATTGTGAATTTACTTTTCCAGATCAAGTATTTAGTGAACTGGGGAGACTGGAGAGAAGCCAAAGGATGTTTCAACCCTCTGTTCAGTTTCTCTTCATGTAAGGCATGCTAGAGCCTAACTCTGCTATCATGAAGAACTAACCAATCTTCGGGACAGTTCTTTCCTTTGCCCAGAAGAGCTGCTGCCACAGGGCCACCATGTAGAAACTAGTACAAGCGAAAGTACCCCTAGAAGATTCCTGCTGGAAATGGCCTTCAGAAATACAAACTGTGGTAGCAATCACTGGTAAAATTCAGCTCCTCGCACCTCCTGTCTCAAAGCACTACAAAATGCTCAGGCTATTTATGGAAGTCTGTCAAGATGTTTCCCATCTAGTCCCCCCAAAACAGTTCTTTATAGCTAAGAATGAGAGGCAGGCCAGCTCTTCCTGTGATTCATTTAACAGCCAGCAGAAACTATTTCTGATGTGTGAATGCCAGCCTTGGTTTCCAGGACCAGTGAAAGGTTTTCCATATTTTTAGATTTTCTGAGGTATCATTAGAAATAGGGTTTGTGGGGAGCAGACTGTATGTAACTGTGTCACCATCTTCTGATCGATTTCTACACTTTCAAAGAACTGGAACTCATCAGCTTTAAGAAATTCCAATAAATTAAAGAAGTAATTTTAAGGGCAGGGGGTGGTGGTGGTGGGACATCAATCAATACTCAAGATCCATGGTGTAAGGCACTCATTTCTATTGGGTTCCTCCAAATCAAACATAAAGTGCATCTACATCCCCTGTTAAACATAAACGACCGCACCAAGAGGACTGAAGAAATATTTGATTTTTGCCCTGGTAATTATTTACCGATGGATAACTGCTACAATTTACCACTGGGTTTCATTTCTTAGCTATCGTCTATTTACAGTCGGGAGTTCTTGCAGAACAAGTTAATGGAAATGCAGAAAAATCTGCAAACACTTTATCTGGCTGAATGAAAATGCCGTCGTGTCCCATTTTGCAGACATCCGATGATCATCACGTTGTTTTCATTTTGCAGTTTTCTTTTCCCATTTTCAAGAGAACATGTCTCCCTCCGGGACTCTAACTGCAGCACCTTCTGGATGAAACAGGCCTGGAAGTCGTGGGGCAGGTGCTTTTGCAAGGGCTTCCCCCAGGCGCCCGTAACAGATCACCCCAAATCCCATTAGGACACGGGATTTCGGTGGGTGTCGTTACTGTCCACGTTAAAGCTACCGGGCGCTGAAAACCTAAGTGTTCATCTGGGCCGGACCAGAAGCTTCTCTAAAACTTGCAGGTCCTCATAGGTTAGTTCCTAGAAATTGGGTTAGCACGTCCTCCCTGAAGTCCTGGCCCGAAACCAATGCTGAATTACTGTGAGGCCGGTCTCCCAGCAAAAAAGTGGCTTCGTCATTTTAAAGGTCTTGCCTCGACTTCAAACTTCCTTCCAATGCGTCGTTACCACCTGGCTTCTCTACTACCCTCTCGGCTTTGAGAACCTCACGGCCCGCGCGGGGGTCGTGAACATCGCTCCTGGGTCGCGAACACGCCAACCCGAGGCCACAGGCGAACCTCGCGCACGGGTTCCGACCCTCGAGCGCGAGAAACGGTCACCGCGGCGACGCGCGTCGAGAACGCGCAGTCCTGGGCGGCGGAGCGCGAGCTCCAACCCAGGGGCGGGCACGCCCACCGCTCGCGGCCGCAGAGACCAGGAGGAGGGTCTGATCGTGCCCCGCCCCTGCCCCGCCCCTGCCCCGCCCCTCCCATTAGGTCTCGCGCGGACACGCGCCTGGCTCCGCCCCCAGCCTAACCGGCCGCGCGCCCCCAGCCCGAGCTGGGGCCAGCCCCGCGAGACGCGCAGGGTACCTACTTGTGGAAAGAAACGGGCTTATCCTTATCATATCGGTTCTTGCAGCCGTAGGCGGAACAGGACTGCACCATCCTTCCGGTCTTCAGTCACTTTACTTCTGCCGCTCCAGCGGGCAGGCGAAGCTGCTATCAATGTCGCCGCGCTGGGCTTTGACGCCCTCGCTTCTTCTGTAGCTTTGGTCAACAGTCAGAGTGATGATAAGCTCACTAGGGTTGACTATTCTACCCGTTTTGTTGTTTGCATTAGCAGAAGGACCACAGCCATCGCCCGTCTCCCATCTCCAAGATGGCGGAGGCAGCTTCAACCTCACCTCTCGCGAGGAGTGTGTCTCACTGTCTCTGATTAGCCCCGAGGTCAGAGGTAACGTTCCTTGGGAAGCAGGCCATTGGCTAAGACCGGGCGTTGCGGAAGTGGGTGGGGCCTCGAGCTTCCGGAAGGGAGAAAGGAAGTGTTTGGGAGGAGAGGCGAGGGGAGGGGACCGGGCGTGAGTGTAGGGCAAGGCTCAGCAACCTGTGTGACTTCCTTGTGTTCATTTATCCGGGATGGTTTAGGGTGCAGAGCAGCGCGGTCTTTCGATATGGTGGCCTGAAGGGGAACAGGTGTTAAAGCGGAGGTCGTTGGGTAATTTCCCATTGATTTAAAAGGGCAGCCGCGGATGGTGTGTGATTTATCAGTGAAACTTCGCGGATCCCTTTCCCACATCGCCAGTTTTTATCCCCTGACCTGTCGCTGCAGGTATAACAAAGGCTCTTGAGAGCTCAGGCGCCAGAATTTTAGCAATGAAAGAAGACACCCAGTCTCTTCTGAAGGCACCTACTGCTGTAGTGTTTTGCACGTGCTGTTGGAAATCATGAACTGCTGCGGCTGTTTTCCCACCATCTGCCTCCTGTTGCGTGCCCCTCCCCTCTGTGTAGGTCAGAGCCTGGAAATCTGGATAGCAGGCTGTTGACAAACTCCATGGCTCTGTTATACTCTTCCTGATCCACTCCCCCCCCCCCCCCCCCCCCCCCGGCTCCCGGTAAATCCTGATGTTTCCCCAGGGTTCCATCCTCTGCCCTCTTCTGACTCTAAATACCCTGCTGCTTGAATTCAATAAAATGCTATGATTTCCTAAATCTTCTATTTCTTATGTAAATTTTTCTGCCTTCCGATTACCATCGGTGTATTATCTATTCATTTGCTTAAACCGGAAACCTTAGTTTTCTTTCTCGCCCTCTACAGGCGTTTGAATGGCCAGGATAATTGTATAGAGTAAGTAAATACTTATTAAATCCACCCCTCTCCATCTGTCTTTTAATTGTTCTTGATCAGGCCCTCAGACGAACGCAACAACCCCTGACCATCTCCAGTTTTGCCTCTCCAGTCTTTCCTCCATATTAAGTAATTGTCATATACCTGTTCGCATCATTCAGAAGCTACCTCCTCTACTGGATAAAATCCAGACTTCTAATAGTGAGTCATAAAGTCCTTGAGGACCAGCTACCTCTACTTTTTCACCATCATCTCCACCCACTTGTCTTTAACTCTTTCCTAGTATTCGAATTTACACAGGACAGGCATTCTCCTGGCTTCCGTAAATAGGCTGTTTTCCCTTAGCTTAAAATGCCTTTCTCTGGCCTTTCCACCTTCACAATGTGACCTCAGTGGTTATGTTTCCTAACAAGCTTTCCAAAATTATCCTCTTTTTCTTAAACTGCCCAACTTGGGCATCTCTGTTGCTCCAATGAAAACCTGCACTTAACCTCTCTATATGATTTTGAACCATACTGTAATATGTGTCCTTGTCTCACTTCATGAACTAAGATCCTGTTGAGGAGGAGGACTTTGTCTTACTTAGCCTTGTAACCCCATCAGCTTGCAGTGTCTGGCATAAATTAAGTATCTAGAAAATGTCTGTTAAATCAAACTTTGTGCCTAAAATAATTTCAGAGCCATATCCCTTTACCAAATACTAAAATAATTTATTTTCTTAGCATTTCTAGGGATACACAGGCAGTAAATTTCTCCGTGGTTTGCTGTCAGTAAGGATCAGAATGTGATAACTGCTTGTGAACTGAAAAGTATATTTTAACTAAGAGTTCACTGAAATTCTTTACTCATCAATAGATTCAGCAAATATTTACTAAACATTTGCTAGGTTCTAGGGGCTTGGGACGCATGTGAATAAGACAAAGGTTTCTGCCCACCAAAGTGGGGGGTTTGGGGGATAGGGAAGGAAAAAAATGAAACAAGATGGGATAGGGAGGGAGACAAACCATAAGAGACTCAATCTCACAAAACAAATTGAGGGTTGCGGGGGGCAAAGGGGATAGGGAGAGGGTGGTTGGGTTATGGACATTGGGGAAAGTATGTGCTATGGTGAGTGCTGTGACATGTGTAAACCTGGCAATTCACAGACCTGTACCCCTGGGGCTAATAATACATTTTATGTTAATAAAAAATTTTTAAAAATTTCTGCCCTCATGGACCTAATATTCTAGTGGAGGTTGGAGGAGGCAGACAGAGAACATACGACCATATGTCATATTAAAAGATGAAAAGAGCTCTGTGGTTGTAGGGGATTGCAATTTTAAATACGATGGTTAGGATATGCCTAATAGAGGAAGTAACTCGAGCTAAGATTTGGAATGGGCAAGAGTTAGCTAGGAGGATATCTGTGGGAAGAACCTTGCAGGCAGAGGGAAGGCTAAGGCAAAACTCCTGAGGCTCAGTGTCCCCAGCCTATACAAAGAACAGTAAAGGGGCCTGTGTGGCTGGAACAGACTGAGCTGGGCTGGGCAGGGAGATGAAGATGACAAATATAAAGCCAGGGTAAACAGGATGAGGTCATGCAGGGACTGGTAAGCTAGTGTAAGGACTTTTGACTGACTCTGAGATGGACAACATACTTTAAGCAGAGTAGTGATCCAGTGTTTTAAAGCAATCACTCTGCTGTGTTGAATATAGATAACAGGGGCATCTTAGAGGCAGGGAGACTGCCTGGTAGGCAGGCTTCTGTGACAATGCAGGTGAGAGATGATGGCTTACACCTGGGTGGTAACAATGAAGGAGTAAGAAGTGATCTTGTCTTCTCCCTTTTTCCCCTTCCATTTCTTTATTAACCATTATTGAGCAGATGGCAGGCATTATGCTAGGTCTTGCTCTTGGTGAGCAAGATTAACAGTGCCTCTCTTCACAGAGCTTATCCTAGTGAGGGAAGACAGACCAAAAAAAATGTGAATAAAATCACATTGTGCTTGGGTGCCTGGGTGGCTCAGTTGGTTAACCATCTGCCTTCAGCTCAGATCATGATCCCAGGATCCTGGGATCAAGCCCAGCATCAGGCTCCCTGCTCAGTGGGAAGCAAGCTTCTCCCTCTCCCACTCCCGCTGCTTGTATTCCCTCTCTTGCGGTGTCTCCCTCAGTCAAATAAATAAAATCTTTTAAAAATAATAATATTGGGGGCGCCTGGGTAGCTCAGTGGTTTAAGCCTCTGCCTTCCGCCCAGATCATGATCTCAGGGTCCTGGGATCGAGCCCCGCATCGGGCTCTCTGCTTGGCAGGGAGCCTGCTTCCTCCTCTCTTTCTCTCTCTCTGCCTACTTGTGATTTCTTTCTGTCAAATAAATAAAATCTTTAAAAAATAATAATAATAATAATATTGTGCTGAGATGCCTGAATACATTAGAATGTTATAAGGGTTAATGAGGTTAGAGGAAGGCTAACTTACTTTAGTTTGGGTAGTTAGGTTGTCAGAGACATGAACATTTTGCTGAGGACCAAAGAATGGAAAAAATCTAGTAATAGGGGCGCCTGGGTGGCTCAGTGAGTTAAGCCTCTGCTTTCGGCTTGGGTCATGATCTCAGGGCGCTGGGATTGAGTCCCACATCGGGCTCTCTGCTCAGTGGGGAGCCTGCTTCCCCCACTCTCTGCCTGCCTCTCTGCCTACTTGTGATCTCTGTCTGTCAAATAAATAAAATCTTTAAAAAATAAAAATCTAGTAATAAAAGAATGAAAATGGGGAGGCCAGGAGGAGCATTCTCCATACAGGGAGTGTGTACGAAGGCCCTGTGGCAGTAGTGAGTTTCGTATTTTCTGGGAACTGAATGGAGGCTGGGATGTAGACCTAGGGAGCCAGGGAAAAAGGACATGAAGTGAGGTTGAAGTAGGTGATTTTAAATGCAGTAGGAAGCTAATGAACCTTTTTAGGCAGTGGAGAGACGTGACATTTTTAAGCATCATTCTGGCTATTAGCTGAAGAATTTATCAGAGGGGCAGCAGTGCACGTGAGTTGCAGACCATTTAAGAGGCCACTGCAGGCAAGTAACACAGGGTGGTAATTTGGCAGTGGAGATGGAATGACCAGGATATGAGAGTAGTTGGAGGTAGAAATGTCAAGGCTTGGTGCTGACAGATGGATGTGAGAATGAGGAAGAGAGAGGAATCAAGGTATTAAGGTTGATTTGTACTTGAATTTCTGGCTTGAGCATTTAGATGGAGGGATGGTAGTACCTTTTACCAAAATGCAGATGGCCTTTAAAAAAGAAGAGAGCTATATACCCCTCACCAAACAGAGGACTTGCAGGATGGGAGCAATTTATGAAGTGGGGTCATAAGCTCTGGGAGTGTAGGACTAGGGAATGTCGGAAGAGAAAGAATGTATGAAAGTGTGCAGAGGTTGGTAATGCAAGCCACTAAAGAAACATGCAAGGATCACCAACCAGTGCAGAGCACGCTTTTGAGGTCTATGATAATTTTTAATCCACTTAGAGTGGAACTAGTCAATTTCATTATTTGGTTGGGTTTCCCTCAGTGAAATTCTCTTCTTCACTCCCCTTTTATCTGTTTTCTTTCTTCCAGCTATCCGTAACTTGGAAGTGAAATCTACATTTTTATTATTTATTGAAAATAATCCTAATGTTTCCTTACTCTGAAATGGTAAATTTACTGATCAAGTAAATTGCCTATACTTTTAAAAATGTTACTTGAACTGAATGTTGCATTTTTCTAAAACACCCCCCAAATTAAATTTTCACTCTGTGTGGGCTACAAATTAATTTCTTAATAGAAATGAAGTTAGAATAGAAATTTCTTAATAGAAGTATAATTTCCACTTTCTCTAAACAAATTTACACTCATTGTCTGTTTTTCTTCTCTCCCTTGCCTGTTTCTTCTCAACATTTCATAAGACTCAAAGAACTATTCTCTACTTGTCAAGGGGTGACTGCCAGGAACATTTACTTTCAAAGATGATAATCTGCTTTTTTAACAATCCAAATGTCCATTGTGGTACAGTCATACAAAGGAATACTATACAGCAATCAAAATAAAGAAGTTGTAACCCACAACAATATGGATGGTTCCTACCTAATGTCGAAGAAGTCACGCAAAAGCAAATATAGGATCCTATTTTTTTAAAGAGTAAAAAAGGTAAGTAAAAGTCAGAAGAAGTTACTTTGGGGTAGAGAGGCAACGACAGGGGCCTTACAGGATAGTGGTAATGTGTCTTTTGACAGAGGCGATAGTTAAACACTGTGTTCACTTTATGATAATTCATCATCTGATCCTGATGATTTAGAAAATCTCTGGTGTAAGTACACTGAGGTTTGCTGGAGGGGAGGTGGGTGGAGGGATAGGGTAAATGGGATGGGCATTAAGGAGATCACCTGATGTAATGAGCACTGGGTGTTATATGCAACTGATGAATCACTAAATTCTATGTCTGAAACCATTATACACTATTTGTTAAATTGAATTTAAATAAAAAATTTTTTTAAATCCCTGGTGTTTATTCTACTTTAATAAAATAGTTTACTATGCAAACAAGGGCTATACAAGATAGGCAAAATTGCCTTTCTTTTACAAAACAGGAGAGATGTTTATATACTCATTTGATCTCTTCATTTGGTCCCTTACATAAAGTGTCAAAAGAGAAAATATCTCTTAGCTTTATATGCCCATCTAAGGGAATGAGAATAAATAGGGGTAAATTGAGGAAGGTTGGTTAGAAGTCTGATGTTTTTCAAAATCTTAAGAGACCAAGAGCTAATTTACTAACTAATAGACTTTTTAAGGAAATAGATTAATACAGGTTTTAAGGGACAAAAAAGAAAATGTAACCCTTGAAAGGGTAAGTTCTGTCAATTATTCAAGAAGGGAAAACTGTCTTGTTGGATAAACTGGAAAAAAACAAGCTACTTATTTTGATGTAGGAGAGGGATAAGAACTAAAGAATTTAAACTCACTAATATCTAATAGCTCAGATTTTAATTTCTATCCAACTATGCTCTTTTTTCTATAAACAACTTTTTTTAAAGATTTTATTTATTTATTTATTTGACAGCGGAGAGAGAGAGAGAGAGAGAGATCACAAGTAGGCAGAGAGGCAGGCAGAGAGAGAGAGAGAGGGAAGCAGGCTCCCCGCCGAGCAGAGAGCCCCATGAGGGGCTCGATCCCGGGATCCTGGGATTATGACCCGAGCCGAAGGCAGAGGCTTTAACCCACTGAGCCACCCAGGTGCCCCTATAAACAACTTTTATTAAAAATATCCTAGCATTCATCCTCTCTGGCCCTCATTATTCTTATCTATAGAGTAAAGCTATGGGACTAAATTAAGAATTCTTAATTCGGAATCCATGAATGGCCAGGTCTTTGAATCATCTGAAAATGAAAGAAAATTATACATACATGTGTATATGTGCATTTTTCTGGGGAGCTATCTATAGCTTTCATCTGGTTTCCTAAGGTCCCTTCCAGTCTAATATTCTAGGATTAGTGAAACAAAGAGTAATTTTCATGTAGATATAAATTACAGGTTTTCTCTAAGACTGATTAGAAGGATTAGTGTTTTAATCTGAATGTCAGGTATTATTTTCTTGTGTTTTTTTTCTTCTCCAAGATTTATTTACTTATTTTAGAGAGAGAGCGGACAGAGGGGAAGAGAGAGAGAATCTTTTTTTTTTTTAAAGATTTTATTTATTTGACAGAGAGAGATCACAAGTAGATAGGCAGGCAGAGAGAGAGAGAGAGGGAAGCAGGCCCCCGCTGAGCAGAGAGCCCAATGCGGGACTCGATCCCAGGACCCCGAGATCATGACCTGAGCCGAAGGCAGCGGCTTAACCCACTGAGCCACCCAGGCGCCCGAGAGAGAGAATCATAAGCAGGCTTCTCACCTAGCATGAACCCTGACACACAGCTCAATCTCACAACCCTGAGATCATGACCTAAGCCACAGCCAAGAGTCAGTCACTTAACTGACTGAGCCACCCAGGTGCCCCATGAATGTCCTGCATTTTTAAACACCTTTTCAAAATTTTGTTTTTAAACAAAATCCAAACTGTTAGATACCGGTTTTAAACATTGTTAGCCTTTAGCCCTCTCCTATGTCACATGTTATACTGCCTTCAAAAGGCCTACAGTTAAATACCACTAATCTGAAAGAGAGAATAAGGACCGTGTCCAAACATGTTCAGTGTTTCCAACTGGAAACTTTCCACATGTTTACTCCTCTTGTGCACCCTTCTGGGACATGGAACAAATCAGAGGATGCAGGTGGGTGGAGACAACAGTGACTGGTAACACCTCAAATTTGCTAGTAGGCAATGCTTAAAACAGATACTGATCCCATGAAGATGGTCTGGTTCTGAGAGAATAACAAAAGCTCAGTGTTTGTCTATTTCTTTAATAGTATCACCTCCTGTCAACAGCTCTTACAGCCCACTGGCCTGGTCCTGGGAAACTAAGTTTTATGGCCATAAAAAACTCAAGTGTCCTTTCCTATTCTGACCCATTCCCAGGTTTATTTGTTGCTGCTTAGCAAAAAAGGGCCTGTACATTACAAATGTACATTAGTACATTTAATACTTCAAAGAGGACTGAGGGAAGGTGTTGGTGCAAACATAAGGGCACCGATTCAGAAAAGAACATTTCAGCATCCCAAGAGAGGATAAAAACCATACAATCATTTCAATAGATGCAACAAAAGTATTTGACAAAGTACAATATCCATTCATGATAAAAACCCTCAACAGGGTTGAGGGTGGCTCAACCAGGGTGGCTCAGTGGGTTAAAGCCTCTGCCTTCGGCTCGGTCATGATCCCACGGTACTGGGCTCGAGCTCCACATCGGGCTCTCTGCTCAGTGGGGAGCCTGCTTCCCTCTCTCTCTCTGCCTGCTTGTGATCTCTGTCAAATGAATAAATAAAATCTTTAAAAAAAAAAAAAAGAAAAAACCCTCAACAAAGTAGGCTTGAGGGAACATATCTCAACATAATAAAGGCCATATATTAAAAACCCATAACTAACATCCTACTCAATGCTGAAAAGCTGAGAGCTTTCCCCCTACAGTCTGGAACAAGACAAGGATGTCTACTCTCACTTTCATTCAACATAGTACTGGAAGTACTATCCACAGAGATCAGACAAGAAAAATAAAAGGCATCCAGATTGGTAAGGAAAAAGGAAAACTTCCACTCTTTGCAGATGACATATAAGCAGAAAACTTAAAGACTCCAAAATACTACTAGAACTGATAAATGAATTCAGTAAGGTTATAAGATACAAAATCAGTATACAGAAATCCATAGCATTTCTTTTTTTTTTTTTTTTAAAGATTTTATTTATTTATTTGACAGAGAGAGAGATCACAAGTAGGCAGAGAGGCAGGCAGATAGAGAGGAGGAAGCAGGCTCCCCGTGGAGCAGAGAGCCCCATGCGGGGCTCGATCCCAGGACCCTGAGATCATGACCTGAGCCGAGGGCAGCGGCTTAATCCACTGAGCCACCCAGGCGCCCCATCCATAGCATTTCTAAGTACTAATAATGAAGTAGCAGAAAGAGAAATTAAGCAAATAAATCTATTTATATTTGCATCAAAAAGAATGAAATGTCTAGGAATAAATTTAACCAAGGAGGTGAAAAACCTGTACTTTGAAAACTATGAAACATTGATGAAACAAACTGAAGACAACAAAAATGGAAAGATATTCCATGTCATGGATTAGAAGAGCAAAAATACTTTTTAAAGATTTTATTTATTTATTTGACAGAGATCACAAGTAGGCAGAGAGGCAGGCAGAGAGAGAGGGGGAAGCAGGCTCCCCGCTGAGCAGAAAGCCCAATGTGGGGCTTGATCCCAGAACCCTGGGATCATGGCCTGAGCCAAAGGCAGAGGCTTAACTCATTGAGCCACCCAGGCGCCCCAGAAGAGCAAATATTTTTAAAATGTCTATACTGCCCAAAGTAATCTACAGATTCAATGCAACCCCTATGAAAATACCAACAGCATTTTTAAAGAACCAGAACAAATAATCTTGAAAGTTGTATGGAACCATATAAAACCCCAAACAGCCAAAGCAATCTTGAAAAAGACAAAACTGGAGGTATCATAATTCCAGACTTAAAAAATATACTGCAAAGCTATCATAAACAGTATGATACTGGCATAAAAACAGAATCACAGATTAATGGAGTAGAGAGCCAAGAAATAAACCCACGATTATATGGTCAATTAATCTTCAACAAAGGAGGCAAGAATATGCAATGGGAAAAAGACAGTCTCTTCAATAGTGTTGGGAAAACTGGACAGCTATGTGCAAAAGAATGAAACTAGACTACTTTCTGTCACCATACACAAAAATAAATTCAAAATGATTAAAACCTAAACATGAGACCTAAAACCATAAAAATCCTAGAAGAGAATAAGTAGGTGGGAGTCTCTCTGACAGCAGTTGTAGCAACATTTGTCTGGATAGGTCTCCTAGGGCAAGAAAAAAAGAAAACTTTTGGAACTCCATAAAAATAAAAAGCTTCTATGCAGCAAACAACAATAAAACAAACAAAAAAAAAACTACTGAATAGAAGAAATTTGCAAATGATATGTCTAATAAGGAGTTACTACCAAAGATATATAAAAAACTTCTACAACTGAACACCAAAAAAGCAAATAGTCTAATTACAAAATGGGCATAAGACATCAAGAGGCATTTCTCCAAAGAAGACATCCAGATAGCCAACAGACTGAAAAGATGCTCAAACATCACTGACCATCAAGAAAATGTAAATCAAAACTATAATGAGATGTTACCACCTCACACCTGTCAGAATGGCTAAAATCAAAAGTCTAAGAAACAAGTGTTGCTGAGGAAGTAGAGAAAAACAAACCCCCTTGCACTGCTGGTGGACAAGCAAACTGGTGCAGCCACTGTGAAAAACAGTATGGAATTACCATACGACCCAGTAATTCCACAACTGGGGTATTTACCCAAAGAAAATGAAAATACTAATTCGAAAAGATACACGCACCCCTATGTTTACTGCAGCATTATTTACAATGGCTAAGATATGGTAGCAGCCCAAATGTCCGTTGATAGATAAATGGATAAAGATGATGTGGTATAGATATATAATGGAATATTACTAGCCATAAAAAAGAATGAAATCTTGCCATTTGCAAAAACGTGGATGGATCTAGAACATATATTAAATGTACATTACAAATGTACATTTGGAATTAAGAAAAATACCACGATTTCATTCATATACGGAATTTAAGAAACAAAACAGAGAAAAAAGATAAAGAAGAAACCAGACTCTTAAATACTGGTGATGGGTGAGGAGATGGGTGGGGGGTTGGGTGAAATGGGTGAGGGGAATAAGAGCACACTTATCATGATGAGCACAGAGTAATGCACAGAATTGCTAAATCACTATATTGTATACCTGAAACTAATGTAACACTGTATATTAACTATACTGGAATTAAAATGTTTTAAAAATAAGTTTAAAAAAAGGCAACATTTCAGTTATCAAATATATACTCAAAAGAAATAGGGGTGGGGAATCAGGGTACAAGCCTAAATTCTAATTCCAGTTCCACCTTTATTCCCAGAATAGATTGCCCAGATTAAATAATATTCCTCAAAAACAAAAACATTTCTACTTTTTCAGTTTAAAATATCTAAGCATAGGGGCGCCTGGGTGGCGCAGTGGTTAAAGCCTCTGCCTTCGCTCAGGTCATGATGCCGGAGTCCTGGGATGGAGCCTTGCATCAGGCTCTCTGCTCAGCAGGGAGCCTGCCTTCTCCTCTCTCTCTCTCTGCCTGCCTCTCTGCCTACTTGTGATCTGTCTGTCGAATAAATTAAAATCTTTAAAAAAATAAATAAAATATCTAAGCATAATTAATTAGAAATGTGATGAGACACTGAATGTTCATTAGTGAAAAAGAAAGTCATTGTAACAATCATATTGAACACTATTTCAGGAGTTCTGAATTTTAAAGCAAACAATATTAAACAGGAATATAACACAAATTTTTCATTTTAGATATGTTGTTTTTATTCAAAAGAGTAATTGCTTGACAACCTACGTCACAAAGTTTGAACCAAACCACCAGTCCACCGAAAACAGCCCTGTGAGGTTTGTATCCGCACAGCCACAGGGACTGACAAAGTCCTTTAGTCCCTTGTTGCTCTCAAATGCTGAGAATTGTAGCTGAAACCACTGTTTTGGTGGACAGTTAGAATAATTGTTTCCACCATCTTGTTCCCCACACAGCTGCCCGAAGTTATCTTCTGCCCCTGGGGCTGGACCATCTGTTTTTGTGAAAGTTACAATATCACAGTTTACAAAAATCCAAATTGTTCCTTTGATTTATATTATCTAACTGAATCATAGAAGTATTACTACGATGTTTAGAACACTGATCGACTCTACTCACTTTAAATACTTTCTCAGATCTCTTTCACGTTTATTTTCAGTGATCAGTAAGGATGACATAATAAGCAGGCCAAAAACTCTGAGATGTCCACATGTTCCCTTCTCAGTTTAATAAGACTTCACATTATATAGCGTTTTTGTATGTTACAAAAGTTGGTAAAGTACACCCCTACAGGGAAAGTCTTAGACGGAATTCCCATTATTACAGTAAAATTGTAACTAGAAACGCGACACTTGAAGCAGAATACATGCAGAAAATTAAATCCTTTTTTAAAAAATGACATTGCTATAGCCCCACACCAAATTTGTAATTGGCAAAAAATCCATTTCTAATCTGGTAAATGGTGGCATAACAAAGTCAACTCATTAGCTTTTCAACTTGGTGATTGCAGCTGAAATGTTCCCTATGAAGCATGCCACCATACTGGACATTTGATTTGGAAGTGTAGAATTAAGATTCATGAAATCTTGATATGTAACCTTTCTAGACCCTTCCTCTTAGAATCACCTAAGTGATGCTACTCCAGTGTGTTCTGGAGACTTCCCAAGGATCCCAGTTTCTCTCTTGCTTCCCTTATTCATAACCTTCACATCTATTTGAATCCGTACTAACAAGTTCACTAAGAGTCTAATACCTGCTTAGTCACTTATTTCTGATGGCTTCAGACCAAACTTTCACCTGTAACATATGGGTTTCATCTATGAAAAGGAAGGCAATGCCCTGCCTTTTTCACACAACTGTCCTAAGGATAAGATGTCAAGTATGCGAGAAATCCTTTAATTATAATGTGCTATAATTAGGCATTACTGTTTTCTCTATGACAAGCAACAGCTTTGTCCTCCACCCAAATTAGAAAATACTGTTCTGGATATTCATTCAGCATCTTATTAATTGATGACTAACCTGATGAACTTGAGAGAACATAATAGATTTGGGTTTTCCCTCCATATCAATACATAACGAAGCTCGCTAATACATGAATGGACAGTATGACTATCAGTGACTGCAAGGTGACAGAACCAACACTGACCCCTTGGCATGGATTACCCTGCTGTCCACTCCACAGATGAGCAGTGCCAGCTGAGGGAGTTAGGATTTGATACCACATGTGGTTTTGATTCTTCTAAAACAAAAAACTGCAGATGAGAGCGTTAGGTACTTATGTTGTAGCCATCAAAAAAAGCAAGATAACTTTCTTACTGAATTGCCTCAGACAACATTTGCTCATTCTGTGTTAGACCTGAGGAATTCGGGCTATATGCTGCCATCTAGGGATGGTATTACAAAAGTTTTCTGACAAGAGAAAACCAAACTTGTCCATTCTGTTGGACATAGCTCACTAGTAATTTCTCTTGTCAAATTTAAAGTGTTCCTATACCCCTCCCAAGGTCTTTGATGCTCATTGCCATGAAAATCTACTTTCCTCAGAAATGCATCAAACTTCTATGTGTTTGAAGTTTCACAGGAATTCCTGAAAAAAATTTCCCTTTACAAGTTATTTTATGTATTACTCCTATAAAAGTACCAAACTCTTGTTTAAATTTCACAACTGAGAAAATCATGTGTGCTGACTGCAGATAAATGTCTTGTATGTTAATTCTTCTATTGATTAAGAAGTGTCTTATAAACCAGAACATGAAATCAAATTATAAATTTCAAGTTCTTTCTTTCACTTTGAGCTCATAGCAAAAAACTCTATTAGGATGACAAAGCCTAACTGCTGCTAAGTGCATGAAACGTAGCTAGTACTAAAAGACACAGTGACTTTCCCCCAATATTGTACAACATTTTATTGTAACAAAAATAATTAGATGCATTTCATAGCAATATATTATCATATAGGTACACACTGAGAAGGATAATTGGATAAACTATAAAACAATATCTTACTATACATCCAATTAATCTAATTTTTGGAAAAAGAAAAACATATAAAATCATCCCTTTTATATAATTCTATAGTTTTTCCAGAGACTTTATAGACAACACAGAATCAAGATATAATCATAAATTATTATAATTCTAACCTTAATATTAGAACCTGTAATGTAAAAATTCCAGTCATATCTTGCTAGGCATTTGCCAAATGAAATCAAATGTTTGTCATACAGTGGTTTTAAGCTTGTAAAATAATATTCAAATGCTGTATACCGCCATCGGCCCTTCTGTCTGATTTCACACACTGGCTGAAATATTTTAGTAAACTCACATTTTTTCACCTGTTTAGTCTCTGTGTTATCACTTCTCGATACATAATAGAGATATAGATGAGCAACAGAAAGATGACAAAGAAATCATCTAGAAAGCCTAGAATTCCAAACAAGGCTTCAGGTACAAAATCTAGAGGTGATATAAGATAGAAAAAAGCTCCCATTAAACAAAGTATTATCCTGATGCGGAACATCCAGAAAAGGCCCCCGACTGAAAACATTTCCCTGAATGCATGCCTCAGTAAAGTGGGTAGATCCATAATTCTTTCCATAATCTGATAGGGAGAAGAACAAAATATGAGTAGTCATCTAATATGTCAGATAGCAAAATAATATAATTTTCTTACAATGTGCAAACTCGGTTAACATGAATTAATGAGTTTCATATATTTTGTAGTTACACATTTTATTTGAAAACAGCTCTTTGATAACTAGGTTCTTACACGATTGATCCTACTGCAGATAACTGAAAAGCAACTAAAATGTCAACAAACTTAAAATATAGGATATAGTGAGGTAACTCAAGTCCTCTCTAATTTGAATTAATAAAATAAACCAAATGAAGCACTTAGTGTATATAGGATTAGAGACTGAGGCTTGAGCTGGGTCTGGGCTTAAACTCAAAGTCAATCTTTTGGTAGTCAGGTGACCTGGGGGAAACTGGTTTAACCAAATTGAGATCCGACAACAACTAACCAAGCATGTGTCACAAGGGCTATTAAGAACTAAAAGAGATACAGTATACAATAGACATTTATAAATTGCCAGACAACATAGAAGTGGTATACTTTAAAGACACATTAACTTGGATGGCTTTGATAGTCTAAGAATAGCAATGAAACAGATTCCTTCCTAGGATGTTTATTTGGCTTAGCTTGAGTTGAAGCGAATTACTAACTGCCTCAAAGATTTTTGGAATACCAGACCCTATCTTTATGAAAATGATTAAGCTTCCAAATATGTACAAAAACATCAATTACCAGGTTTTTACATAAGTGAGCATAATTTTCACAGCTGAAATTTAACAAATTACATAAATTTTTGAAAATCGAGGCATTCAGAGAAATTGGACCCTTACACACTCCTGGTGGGAATGAACCACCTCTTTGGAAACAGTTTGGCAGTTCTTCTAAGTGTTAAACAGAATTATCATAATATCCAGCAATAATACCCAAGAGGAATGAAAACATAGGTCCACACAAAAACTGGTACACAAATATGAATGGAAGCATTATTCATAATAGCCAAAAAGTGTAAACAATTCCAATGTCCATCAACTGATGAATGGATAAACAAAATGTAATGTATCACTTGGCCATAAAAAGCAATGAAGTTCTGGTGTATATATCACAACATGGATGAACCTTGAAAAACCTATGCTAAGGGAAATAAGCCAGAGACAAAAGGCCATATATTATATGATCCCATTTCAATGAAATGAAATATCCAGACTAGCCCAATCTATAGAGGCAGAAAGTAAATTAGTAGTTACCAAGGACTGGGGAGAGGGGACAGGAAAGGGGAGAATGGGAAGGGATGCCAAAGCTTTTGGGATGATGAAAATATTCTAAAATTAGATTATAATAACTAGTTTATATTTACTCTGAATACACTAAAGAGCATTGAATTATATATTTTAGACAGGTTGCACTTCATGCTGTGTAAAATGCATCTAAATAAAGCTGTTAACAAACGAGTACTAGTATCTATTTGTATGATCTTGAGCAAGTTAGTTTACCCTCTGTCTGCAAATTTTGCATTTTCTTTGTGTAGTCTGTTTGGTTGTAGTAATGAACTACCATGACTTCTCAACATAACTTCTTTCACTATCTCATTTCTCAGGTATTGGTAGATACAGAGAAACTGATCAGAGGAAGAAAGTCACTTCCTGTGGTAATTCCACTGGGCACAGCTCAGTTCTAATTAACAATCCATATAATTACACTATGTCCAAGTATATATTTTGTTTGTTTCATGAGTGCCATGTAAGTAGAGAGGGAAGTGGAGACGAAAAGGGAAGAACTGAGCAAGTGATAAGGAAGCAGTTCTATAAACTCCACCAGGAGATCTTGTAAATCCTTTTTGGAAAACTGGTCACAAAAAACACAAAATGGTCTTTTTAGAATGAGTTCCTATGTTAACTTTCTATTCTTTATAGGAGAAACTTCACATTTAAAGCAAAACAGCTGCACAACTTTCACAAGTGTATGGTAAATTATTTTAAGTATTCTAGTGACCAGCCAGTATATCTTTTGAATACTTTTCTGTCCTTTATCAGAACTGTTCGTTCACTTCTCATATGGTATCACATATATATAAAATCTGTAATAAGTAGACAAGAAGTATGAAATGGGTTATTAAGAAATATCTGTATATTAATCACAATCTTGCTCCAACTTTGGATGAGGAAATATCAAAGTAAGAGCTAGAAGTCTCTATTATACTGTAATTTCATCACCTACCAGGACTTCTTACTCATCAAATATCTGACACCCACCAAAAATTAGTAACTGAGCAATGATATGCTTTCACACTTAAAAACAGGAATGAATATCTTAAAATGATTTTATTTTTAAGTTCAGTGGTAGGTCTTGAATTTGGAACATGCTTATTTTCAAAGAATCATCCTCTAGATGTCACTGGAGGATATGTAAAAAAAAAAAAAAAAAGAGTTGCTGGATGAAAAAGAAGAGGCCCCCGGATAACTGTGGGTCCGGGACACCAGTGATTGGATTAAGTTTTCTTTTTGTTTAGACATCTAGAAGATTTACCTTTATCCACAACAGTTGAAACTGTATGCCCTTCAATATCAACACCACATATCAGAAATACGTGCGAGGAAGCACGAGAGCACACAAGTATTTAGTACTGAAGCACTTTAATAGCCAATATTCTTGGCTGACAGTAGTAGTATCAACTCTTAAAGATAACTCATGAATTTATTCAACAAATATTAAGGGCCTACTGTATACTAGGCACTGAAACTGGCGATGAGAATATAGCAGTGAATATATACGTACATTCCTTGCCCTCATGAAGCTTTTAGTCTACTGAGAGAAAGATAATGAACAAGATTTGAGTATAGTTTGTGACAAATGCTACAAAAGAATGGTGCAGAGGACAGTGATAGAGGATACCTTAGTTGATCAGAGAAAGCCTCTCTTAGGAAGGTCTATTTAAGAACGACCTAAAGGATGAGAAGTCAGTCATGAGAAGAGCAGAGAGACAAGCATTCCCAACTGAGGGGTCATGTGTGAAGGCATTAAGATGGGAAGACTTCCGAGTGCGCTTCAAGAGCTGAAAGGAGGCTGGTGGAGGTGAGGCATTTTGGGTGAGGCCTGGGAGGCGGGAAACCAGGTCATGCAGGGCCTTGTAAGTACAGGAAGGAGTTGAAACATTATTCCAAAACACTGGAAGTTTTTTTTCTTCTTCATCTTCTTTTCCAAGATTTTATTTATTTACTTGACACACAGAGATCACAAGTAGGCAGAGAAGTAGGCAGAGAGAGAAAGGGGGAAGCAGGCTCCCTGCTGAGGACCCTGGACCCTGGGATCATGACCCAAGCTGAAGACAGAAACCTTAACCCACTGAGCCACCCAGGCACCCCCACTGGAAGTTTTAAAATACAAGAACATCATGGTCTTATGTTTTCAAAATATTACTCGGGCTCCTGTGCAGAGAAAAAAATCGCAGTGAAGAGGCTACTTGCAATTATCCTAAGCAAAAAAAGATGGTGGCTTAGGCTAGAATGATGGCTACAGACATAGGACATTTTTATGAGCTAAACATGAGAGGATCTCCCCAAATGAGAAAGAAATGATACAACTCATTTATATACCAGATGAGGAGAATGAGGGAAAGGAAGAAATCAAAACCGCTAAGTAAGATTGAGAAAAGAAAACACCAAGCTGAGTAGGGAAGCAATTTAATATCGTACATATCATGTTTGAGATGCCAGTGCAACATCCAAGCGGAGATGTAAGCCAAGCACTCAGACGTATGCTCTGATCTCAGAGGAGAGATGTAGGCTTTCCATATAAATTTGTACTTAGAATATTCTGATCTTTGAAGTACATACTTAGTCGTGCACACACTTCCGGAATTCTTTGTTAGATTTTGAAAAAACTGGAATAAGCCAATAAAATGTGATAGAGTTTTTTAATCTAACAAATGCCTTTTTTGGGGGGCAGGATGTCAATCGTAAAATTAATGTGTTCTTTAAAAATCAAATGTTTTTGAGTAACTAAAAGGACATAACAAAAAACCTCCCCAACACCTAGAGTTAGTTAGGGAAACATTTCAAAGAGAAAGCCCAGGGTAAATAAAAAAGTGGAAAACACAATTGTAAAACTCTCCAGAAGTTCTTAGTTGTAAGTTTCTCATCAGACAATCCCTATTTTAGATTTGCACATGAGTCAGTAATTTCACATTTCCCTCCAATTTTTTTTTCCCTGTAATCTCCTTCATAAAGACTCTTAATGCCTTTTTTTTTTTGAAGATAGAAAACTGTAGTCCTTGGGAAAGATTTAACTCAGTGATTGACGACAACGAGTAAGGTTAAAACTTTACCCAACACACATAAACAATGAGAATTTTTATAGGTAAAGAATACTTGTTGGTAAATATCACCTTACCGAAGAGAAGTATCATTATACTCTAATTTCGCACCTGCTATAACAATACTCACAGATCTGGGCTGCCCTGAGAATCTCCGGTTATAATCATTAATATCTTGACGCAATGATACAACCTCCTGAGATTGGTCATTTTCACCAAATACTGTTAGCAGTAAAGTCACCTGTATGTTACAAAAACAACACTGTTAGACTTTTCTGTAGCATTAATTTTTTTCATTTTGTGTTATTATTCAATAGAATGAGAAAAGCTTCTAAATTTATATTTCACTCATTTTATTTTTTTTCAGTTATTTCTTTAAATAAAAGCAACATGGGGAGGAAAGTAAGGTACCATTGCCTTATAATAAAATCCAATGTAAAATGTAATTTGAATTCCCATAAAAGCAAATGGGTACCTCAAGCAAACACTGGTTCTAATATTTTCCAGTTCACACTCGGGATAAAGTCAGTAATGCTCTGGGCTAACAAATGATGAGAAAATATTCATGAGCAAAGTAATATAAAAATATATGTTTATTATTGTGCGAGCGAAAAATTAGGGATGTGTTTTGTGATTAAAATCATTATTCTTCAACCTCACTGGTATTTGAAGTATCTTTGAACACTACCAAACATAATACAGAGATTAAGTTATGGCAGGAGCCCACTCTGAAGCACCCATCCCTACTATTATCAAAAAAGGTAATTTTTTTTTAAGATTTTTTTTATTTATTTGACAGACAGAGATCATAAGTAGGCAGAGGCAGGCAGAGAGAGAGAGAGGGAGTCAGGCTCCCCGCTGAGCAGAGAGCCCAATGCGGGGCTTGATCCCAGGACCCTTGGGACCATGACCTGAGCCAAAGGGAGAGGCTTTAACCCACTGAGCCACCCAGATGCCCCAAAAAAGGTAATTCTTGATACTAATATATAATGTAATACTTTTAACCTGGTTTCCTCTATGGTAGAAGTAAAGATACACAAGTGTCCCAGGACCATACTGAGGTAATCTTAAGATGACAGTATCTTGAAAAACAAGTACATTTAAAAATATATCAATGCCTAAAGAAATGGTCACTGTGTGAGGAGATAAAAATGGGAAGATTTAGGTTTAAATCATCTAGCTGTTTTTATCCTTCCTCAGTTCAGCTGTAAAACCAGGCCTTCCCACTACTCAGATGCTTTCCAAACAGCCAAGCAAAGGAGTGATGAAGAGCAAGGTGGCAGGAAAGCAGGTACACAGCCTCTTTTCACAAATTTGCGAATAAAAATGCACCTTGCAATGAATAGTAAGTGAGCACTTACTGTGGGCCAGGCACTGTACTACAAGCTACATGGACCCCAGAACCGAAGACATAGCCCTGCCCCTTGCCAACTACAACACCCAAGATGGAAGGGGAGGCAGACCTGTTACAAGTTGCTTGAGAGTATTGCTTGAGAATAAGGACTTCTGCCTGGGGTGCCCAGAAAGCTGGAAACCTAAGCTGGCCCTTAAAGTGCAGCTCGGGCCACTGGTATATAAGTGTATGCGTTCAGGAAGAGAAGTGGTGAGCATGGTGCAGTCAGGTGCAGCTGCCCGAGTACTGCATCAGCGAACAGGGTGGGGAACGGGTACCTGCCACCTGTCCTACTTCCAGGATGAATTCTTCTATAGTTACGGAAACAATTTTATCTCTACCCTTCTGGACTCTAGCAATTTATGGGTGGTCAAAAGGATATCACCTGTATATATATATTTCATATATACCCTATGAAAAGCCATAGATAGAGCCAAGAAGAGGGGACAGGTGGTGGAACTAATTCTTTAATGTTAGACCTATGGCCTAGTCTCAGTATTGCTGGCAGATGGCTAACGATTATGAGAAGTGGTATTAGCAAATAAATTTCACTGGTGATGGACTTATTTCATATAATCAAATCAGCCAGAGAAGCAGTACAAACAACATCAACAACAACAAAAAAACTCCACCAATTTTCCTCCTGCCATGTGATACAAAGTCAAATGTGAAAGAGGCAGAATTTGGGAATGTAGAAGCAAGGGGGAAAGAAGATAAAGCCGTGAACTTCCCTCTCCACACCACAAAATGAGGCAGTGATGGGGGTGAGTGGATAGCCAGAACAAGGCTGAAAGGGTATGTGTGTCTGTGTGTGACAATACATGCTATATGGTTTTTTTTTCATATAAAGTCCAAAAATCAGACAAAACTAGACAGTAATCTTAGAGATGCATGCTAAGGTAATAAACCATTAAAGAAAGTCAAGGAAATGCTTATCACAGAAGTCAAATAGTAGTTGCCTCTAGGAGAGGAAGGAGGGGTTGGAGATTTGGTCCTGAGGAGGCTTCTGGGGGCTGTTGGCCAGTTCCTATTTCTTTATCTGAGTGGTGATTATTGAAGTGTTGCTTTGTGATAATTCAATGAGCAGTATTTCTATGTTTTGTGTGCTTTTCTATATGTCTGTTATAGTTTACAAAGAATTTTAGAAAAATTGTTGCCTTTTCTACCATTTTGTTTCATTTTTTGGTCTCCATGAGTTTATGCCTTTACAAAATGTCCTGTTCTTTTAATGGGGTGGCCAAGCAAAAGTAAATACATGTATTCAATTTGACATCTTTACTTGAAAGCTCTCTATCCTTTCTGGACTTCACCTTGCACAGTGGAAGACTTCCTAAGGAGCTGCTATCTTTTTACGTGTTCATAACTGATTAGTAGAAAGGTAGGTATTTATTTTAAATGAAAAATAAAATAAGTATATAGAAAATTATGAAAAAACTGTATACAACTGATAGAATGTTCTATTTCACCATATTTACTAACTAAAAAACTAAGAACTTCATTTTCTCCAATTTTTCAGTATTTTGCTTTTCCAGTTTGTCAAAGAAATTGAGAAAATCTGTGCTGACATTTCAGTCTTCAGTATATGTATATAAAAATTATCATCTCCCCCGAAGTTACTCCTATACTAACTAAAATAGTCTGATCTGTTCTTGATCATGTAATATAGATATGTCTCCAAAAGACACATTTTAAAAAACTATTGTTCATCATATAAAGCTAT
Organism: Meles meles; assembly: GCF_922984935.1. Taxonomy (NCBI): domain Eukaryota; kingdom Metazoa; phylum Chordata; class Mammalia; order Carnivora; family Mustelidae; genus Meles; species Meles meles. Next base: position 171,145,329 of record NC_060067.1, on the reverse strand, counting down.
CTATACCCTCACTGGAGAAGGGCAGCTTAAAAGTAAACTGAAAGGGGAAAACATTTTTTTATATGTAGGGGAAATATCTGGTTAAGCCTGATTAGCTAGTTCAGTTATTCCTCTGCTGATATTACAACAAAGACTTACTAGAATTTTGGGGAGGATTCATACCAGTTTTTTACTATAATTGAAGGATTTAGAAAGGTATTTCCCTTTTTTTGCTGTCTTTAAGACATTAAAAAAATAATGGAGTAACATTACAGAAGCTTTGATCCAGCACTTGCACTAGTAGGTGTTTACCAAAAGAATACAAAAATACTAATTCAAAGGGATACGTGCACCCCAATGTTTAGCAGCATTATTTAAAATAGCCAAATTATGGAAGAGCCCTAGTGTCCACTGACTAATGAATGAATAAAGAAGATGTGGCATGTATATATAGTGGAATATTACTGAGCCATAAGAAAGAATGAAATCTTGCCATTTGCAATGACATGGATGGAGCCAGAGTATTTATGCTGAGCGAAATAAGTCAGAGAAAGGATCTCTGACCCTAGGATCTCACTCACACATGGAATTTAAGAAACAAAACAAGAAAAGGGGGAAAAAAGGAAAGGCAAAGAAAGAAACAGACTCTTAATTAAAGAGAACAAATTGATGGTTACCAGAGGAGAGGTGGGTGGGGAATGGGTGAGATAGGTGATGGGGATTCGGGAGTGCCCTTGTGAAGAGCACTTGTATGGAAGTGTTGATTCATTGTATTGCACACCAGGAACTTCTATTACCCTATATGTTAACTAACTGAAATTTAAGTAAAAACTTTAAAAAAAAATCAAAACAATTCAAAAGTAGATACAGAAATTATTAAAATTTATAATATGAACTAGCATAAATGATGCTGTCTAGATACAAACATTACCGTTTGTCTACAGATTGGACAACTGATTGCCCCAAGCCATGAGCCGTATCGCCAGTATGCAATAATGCAGGTACCTAATGAGGAAAAAAAACCATTAATACTGATGTTTTAATTTCAAGGCCCATAAATCCTCAGAAAGTTTCATATATTTGAAATATTTTTATATTTCATATATTTGAAATATATTTTTATTCATATATATTCATATATTTTTATTCATATATTCATATATTTATTCATACATTCATGTATTTTTATTCATATATTTGAAATATCATGTTATTTTAAAATATTTTTTATTTTATCCAACCAACTCTTTTTTTTTTAAGATTTTTACTTATTTATTTGACAGACAGAAATTACAAGTAGGCAGAGAGGCAGGCAGAGAGAGAGGGGGAAGCAGGCTCCCTGCTGAGCAGAGAGCCTGATGTGGGGCTCTATCCCAGGACCCTGGGATCATGACCTGAGCCAAAGGCAGAGGCTTTAACCCACTGAGCCACCCAGGTGCCCCAATCCAACCAATTCTTTAGGCAAATTTAAATCTCATAATAATTTCCAGCCACTGAAAATATTTTTATTTAAACTACTAGTTAAGATATAGACATTTTTATATAATCCAAAGCAAGCATATATTAACAGCTTCAATGCTGAGCCTTAATAGAAATATTGCACTTCCTATGTTGAATAAATAAACATCATTGCAAACATAACAACCAACAAATCACAGTATAAATAAATTTTCTGTTCCAAATTTGGTATATATGTTACAAAAATACCACTTCTATTTTTTTAAGAATTTAGAAAGCCAGGGGCGCCTGGGTGGCTCAGTTGGTTGAGCAGCTGCCGTCAGCTCAGGTCATGGTCCCAGAGTCCCGGGATCGAGTCCCGTATCAGGCTCCCAACTCCATGGGGAATCTGCTTCTCTCTCTGACCCTCCCCCTTCTCATGTTCTCTCTCTCATTTTCTCTCTCAAATAAATAAAGAAAATCTTAAAAAAAAGAAAAGAATTTAGAAAGCCAAATTATAGTGGTATCAATAATAATATTAAGAACCAGAGGATACGAAGATTACATGCTGTTTGACCTAATAAAGTTTATAATCCAGTTCAATAATAGAACCAACTTTTGTAGTGGATGAATTTCATTTTTCTGCTAGAAGGTGTTCATGAACAGTAGAACAGCTTTAAGGTAGAGTTTATAGACCTCAAAAAGTAGCAGGTAAGCTAAATGCAGAAGCACTAAAGTTCAGGCCACTAACAAAAGAAGAAATATTTTATTTTTTAAAGATTTTATTTGACACAGAGAGAGAGAGAACAAGCAGGGAGGGCGAGAGGGAGAAGCAGGCTCCCTGCTGAGCAGGGAGCTCCACATGGCGATTGATCCCAGGACCCTGGGATCATGACCTGAGCCACCCAAGTGTCCCAAGAAGGAATATTTTAAAACACTGTCCAGGGGCACCTGGGTGGCTCAGTGGGTTAAGCCCCTGCCTTTGGCTCAGGTCATGATCTCAGGGTCCTGGGATAGAGTCCCGCCTCTAGCTCTCTGCTCGGCAGAACCTGCTCCACCCCCCCACCCCTTTGCCTGCCTCTCTGCCTACTTGTGATGTCTGTCTGTAATAAATAAAGAAATATTAAAAAAAAAAAAAACAACAACACTGTCTGATGTATGAGGGGTCAATTCATTTCTTCTCTGCAGAACACCTATTTCTCAGACAATCCCGGTCCCACTGTGAACCTGAATTAAGTGCTTCCAGCCTCCAGGATCTTTTCTGTTTCCTTACTCTTGTCTTAGCAACCTAGCTTAGCCCTCCGGAATTCCTTATTCTGATTCTTCCAGATCAAATTAATGTCCAGAATTTAGAATGAGTGATGACAGTCAAATTGAGAAGACCAAGATGACATAGTGAAATCAATCAGAAGATAGTTAAATCGCAACCGTTTATTATTAACTTTAAGTACAAAGGGAATATAGGGAGGGAGAACTCTGGGATGCAGCAGAGAGTAATTTGTAAGTGAGAAAGGATTTGAACTGAACTTTATAGGTTAGGTAAGATTTAGATATAGAAAACAGAAAGGAGCATGCTCCCAGTATTACGAATAGAAAGGAGCAAATGCCAGAAGTAGAAATAAATGACATTCTGAGGAGAACAGTGAGCAAACCAAGGGGCTAAGCAAAGGCTATCCACATTGGACATTACAGTGACTATGGGAAAAAACAGGTATGATGATTTAAAGATGAATTTAAAAGCCAAACAATATCTGGTAACTTTTCCTACTCTCCGAGTGCTGTTAGATAATATTTATTAATCTGAACAACCTAATTTCACACAGAAACTATATGAAAACAAAACTTCTAAACCTTTTTAGTATTATTATTAACATCCGTAATGATGCCTCAGCTCTATCTACTACTTGTTTACTCCAAAATTCAATGTGTCTTGACATATATTAATTTAATTCCACATCTCTTTCCTACAAATTGGAGTACAGGTGTCCTTGCTTTGCAAATTATGTAACGGCCACTGACTGCACAGAAAAACTACGGTCCAGCAAATCAAATGCTCCAGTTCACACACATCTGCTATGATATTGCTCAAGGTTTTCCCTTTTCTTCAACTTTCCCCCCATAAAAAGAGAGATCCACCTAAATAAGATGGTGGGAGAAGACGACTCATTGACTTTAATCCGGGTCATAATCTCCCAGAGTCTGTTTATTTGTAAAATGGGAATAACACTTCATAAGACTGCTGAAGAATTAAGTAAAACAGTGTGGGTTACAAATGTAAGTGAGATGAAGTCTGTTGTTGCTATTTTTCTTAGCTCACTGTAAAGGGAAAGAACTGTAGTTCCATATACAGGAACTAAGCTAAGGTGCCTTTTATATATATGTAGTATCAATATACTTGAACTACCATTCAAAGAAACACATTTGTTTCTTGAGAAGCTGAATGACTAGTTTTCTAAATCTTTGAACCTAGAGACAGTATATAAAGTATCTAACAAGTACAGCAGGCTATCAGAACCAATCTACCCAATTACCTCAGACCCAGAAACCAAGAACACAATACTGCAATACTGCCATCTTTTATCCACTCAGTGAATTACCTAAGCCTGGGTTGGCAAATGGAGTCCATCTAGCCTGCCAAACCTCATTGATTCCTAACACATGCCTCAAGTACTGTGTTAAAGGATGGCTGAGGCTGTATCCAGACTCAGAAAGAATGTCCAATTGATTAGGAATATCTACCAGAGGTTTGAGAAGGGGAAAAGCATCTGTTTTCTCTGATGGCCATTTAATTCTATCTGGTATTTCATGATTTTCCAGCTCATTAGCATTCCCAACAGACAAAGACAGACACTGAAATGAGTGTTTTATAACTTGTTAGCTATCTTAGGGAAGAGGATGAAATTAATGGATGATGCAATAATGAGATTGGTCGGCGTTTACTAAAGGAGCACAGGTATAGAAACCCTGCAGTGCACGATATGGATTTCAAATTATTTATGTCACCCCCAAGTGTAAATAATAGCACTATATACCTAGTAATTCCATATAAACTCAAACAACAAAGGGGAAAAAGAAACTTAAAGGATCATTGTATGCTACATTTTAAACTGTCTTAAAATGGAAAATGGGGGGGCGCCTGGGTGGCTCAGTGGGTTAAAGCCTCTGCCTTCGGCTCAGGTCATGATCTCAGGGTCCTGGGTTTGAGCCCGGCATCAGGCTCTCTGCTCAGCAGGGAGCCTGCTCCCTCCTCTCTCTCTGCCTGCCTCTCTGTCTACTCGTGAGCTTTCTCTGTCAAATAAATAAATAAAATCTTGAAAAAAAAAAAAACAGATTTAGTGAATGGATAAATGTAAGTAAAGAGTAGTCGTAGAAGCTACTAATCACATAGTAGAACTGACCACTGGGTCTGAAGTTAGGCCTACGTTTAAAATCTGGCTTTCTCCTAGCAGCTGGGTTACCTTTTGTAGAATTTCTTAACTCAGCTGCAGTTCCCTCATATGTGGGACTCAAGGAGATGAAGTATGTTAAGTGTCCAGCACATAGTAGGCATGCAATAAACTGATTCGCTCAATCTCATATGACCGTAGTAAGAACTGACTATGTAGTATCTCATTCTTTATGAAGTCTTTCTGGAGAGTCAGGAAAAACACCCCAGAGGTAGAAAGCACCCCTTACTGATACTAAGCCAAGTGTGCAATCTATGTTCCCTTCCTGTCCTACTGTATGCTCTACATTCAACATTCTCTCTAACTAACCCTCTGAGGTCATGACAAAAAAAAGGGCTAATAACTTTTGTGCTGATGCAGGGTAAAAAGGAGGGAAGAGGGCTAAAGGGAAGGTCGTGGGCAGGGTCCTAACAGAACTTCCCTGCCTTGGGAAGGATGAATAATAAATGAGACAACCGAAAAGTGATACACCATGAGGGATTTAGTGGATTCCTCTTCGTATACATATACTTGAATTACCATTCAAAGAAACACATTTCTGCTTATTGAGAAGTTGAACAACTAGTGCTTTTTAATCGCTGAGCTCACAGACACTAAATGAAAGTGGCTAACAAGTACAGCAGGGTATCAGAAGACATCTACCCCATTCATGTAATACAAAATGTGACAAAATTAAGAATCTAACCCATGTAAACATATGGGTCTTGGTCTAAAAGAGTCACTTTTCCCAAATATAGCATTGTTTGCTTACCACAAAAAAGATGTCCACAGTTTGTTTCCACAGGGAAGGACGCTTGGTGTAAACAGATTGGACAGTACATGTCAGTGTAGAACTGCTGTCGAGCAGCAGCAGGGGCATCCTATGAGAAAATACGTATTCATGATTATACATGATTATCTCTAGGAGTACCATCATACCCAGGAACACAGCCAGAGTGCATAAGCCTCATCCCATTTTAGATGTGCAATAGTCTTGTAAGTTTGATAAAGTTATGAGGCTGTATCATTGTTTTACTTAAGCTGCATGGTCTCTACCTTCCTTCCTGAACATGACATAAAGACAAAAACCTGTATTAACTCCAGAGTTTTTCTTTCATTCTGTTAGAATGAGTAAATTATTCTGAGAAACACAAGGCTGAGCTAATGCAAAAGCTCAAGAAATGTCCAACTCTTTCCCAAGTATTAGCTTTTAATCATTTTTTAACTTAAATAAAATTAATTAACATTTAGTGTATTATTAGTTTCAGAGGTAGAGGTCAGTGACGCATCAGACTTATATAACACCCAGTGCCCATGACATCGTGTGCCCTCCTTAATGTCCTGCACCATGTTACCCCATCCTTCCCAACTCCCACCTCCCTGCTTTAACCATTTTTCACATCTTTTTCATTCATACGTTCCTGACAAGAGTAGCATGTATGCTGAACCTCACAAGGGTCCAGAATTAAACTTTCAAAGAAGAATACTGGTCATTTTGGAAGAAGGAAAATTTAATATATTGGTAACTTGGGCTTAATCATTCTCATGGTCAGACTAATAAAATTTAATGTTTCTCAGTTATCTCACTGTTGTGATTGTAACAGAATGTAGAGTAGAATCATCACTACAAGAAGCATCCACATATCCAAGAACCCACCAGAATGTAAGTGATATGAGGATAAGGACTTTATCTACAGGATTCATTGTAGTGGCCCACAAACTAGAAAAGTATCTAGCAGTAGTGTGTAATGTGTATCTTTTAAAAGACATAAAAAAACCGATTTTTATCACATCTAGCACAACTCTTATAAACAAATTAGCCAGCATTAAAAACATCAAATTACCAAATTTGCTAAATATGAACTATTCATTGTAAACTGAATCAAAGATTTCTGTCACCTAAAACTAAGAACGTAACTAAAACCTCTTTCTTAAATTAGTCCTAAAATACTGCAATAGTTTATAAGCCACGGTGACACGTTGATGTTATTACCTTTTATATCATTTTTAATGGTGCAAAAAAGGAAAACATACAGCTCCTAATGTCTCCCCTCTATCTTTTGTCTTCATTATTATTATTTGGACATTAACTAAAACAAAACAAAACCCAAAACCAATTACTGGTGCTGTCCAACAGAACTTCATGCAGTAATGGAAATCTTTATCTGTGGGTACTGAGTACTTGAAAGGTGACTAGTGTAACTAAAAAGTACTGAATTTTAAATTTAATTTCAGTGAATTTAAAATTAATTAGCTACATATGGGTAGTGGCTACCACACAGGACAGTGCAAAAAGGGCTAAGTCACTAGCTTTATTCTAACTAGAGCTAAATGCCATGCCCAAGGAAGGTGTGGGGGAGTGAACTGCACAGTGGCACAAAGACATCTGGAAGATGCCACTCAGTGTGGAACTTCTGGATAGCCAGATCCATTCATGTAACTCCAGCAGGAATATTAAGTCCATCTTAGTGATCTAATGTGTTAGATGGGAATGATACTTACTGACTTACTGACCATGTTTGCAGATTAAATAAAACAGTTGTATGTGAAAACACTCTGTAAATTACAAAACACTATCCCGGCATGAATTATTACTAACAGCAGCTCTGGAAACACGCTTAAACTACTTCTGCATCAGTGAATTTAAGTTTTATGAAGGCAGGAATTCTTATTTGTTTAGCTCACAGCTAAATCCTTAATGCCTAGAACAGTGTCTGGCATATGGTAGATGTTTAATAAATATCTGGTGAATGAATAAATTGTAAAATACTCTTTGGAATTAAATTTTGATTGGTGGGTGGGAAATCAATTTTTATTTTTTGGCATTAGCTATTTTGGCATGAAGTTGTACAATATCCTATTTACTCCAGCCTTCATGAAATATATTACATTTCTGGCTCTTAGAGTACATCTGGTGAAAAGCACAGAAGGGAAAGAAGTTTTCTTCTTTGCCTAATTAGTTTTGCTAACTTTGACCACGGAAGAAAAAGAAGGGGAAAAAAAAGCCACCCCTTGTAGTCATTTCTTTGTAGGTCTCCAGGCAATATGTAGGTCATTGGGGGAAAAAAATAGTTTTTCTACTACATTTCGTTAAAGCCAATTAGACGGTGGTTATTTCCTCACAAATAACAGGAAAACTGCTGTTTTTAAAGCAAGTTAAACACACACACACACACACACACACACACACACACACTCCCATGAAAATATCTGAGTAGTTAAGACTAGTCATTTACCTAATTTGAAAATATACAATCAATAGAATAGTTTAAATAACAAAGCAAGAAATCAGTTCATGTTTCCAAAAGTTATTTGCTCTTTCATCACAATTTCATATGCAAGGGGAATAATAATGTTACTCCTTATATAAATGCCCATATCCATGTAATAATAGTACCTGTTCTGTTTGAAGTTGCTCCCGAAGTACCCTTACTAACTCTTGGTTTTCTGGGTGAATGTTCTGATGTGCATTTCTGTTGAATAAAATATAATAAGTTTGTCATAAATGACTCTTAATCTCACAAAACAAACTGGGGGTTGCTGGGGGGAGGTGGGATTGGGAGAGGGGGAGCGGGCTATGGACATTGGGGAGGGGAGGCGAACCATAAGAGACTATGGACTCTGAAAAACAACCTGAGGGTTTTGAAGGGTCAGGGGTGGGAGGTTGGGGGAACAGGTGGTGGGTAATGGGGAGGGCACGTTTTGCATGGAGCACTGGGTGTTGTGCAAAAAGAATGAATACTGTTACGCTGAAAAAATAAATAAAATGGAAAAAAAAATATAATAAGTTTGAATATAAAATATTATTAGATGAATCAGTTTTCTTTTTTAAGATTCTTTTTTTACACCTTTATTTATTTTTCAGTTAGTTTAAATCCTTGAAGGGTACAGCATCACATGGATTCTGTGGCCAACGGCTTTAGTAGGAAGGTTGCTTTGGAATTTGGCATGAAGCATGCCACTGTTCCCATGATCACAAGCTACTTTTCCCCAGATTACTCTGGTTTTGTTTGGTTGGCCACCAGGAGTCACTGTGTTGTTCCTTGCTTATACACAGAAGCACACCTCTTGCCTAGACAGAATTCTGTTTCATCTTAAGCATAAACACCTTCGATTTGAAGAACTATGTGCTCCCTATGACTCCGAAGACCCAGCTTATAGCAAAAATGGCCTTGGACCACAGCCGTCCAGACATGCTTCGGCATTTTAGATGTCCTGTTCCTAGCAGGCCTCCACAGGCTCCAAAATGGCAGAAAAAGATTTTATTTTTTAAAGTAATCTCTACATCCAACATGGGGCTCTCACTTAGGACCCCGAGATTAACAGTCATATGGTCTACTGACTAAGCCAGCCAGGCACCCCAAATCAGTTTTCTTTATGGGTCTAAGTTTCAACCAAGAACTACTGGTAACTTCATAAATGCAAATGATGGTATATAACTGTCTCCAATTCCAGGACAGAACATTCCAGGTTATTCTGTGAGGAGTTCTAGGATCACTGAGTATGGGCTGATTTCAGGTTCAACTGGCAAATGATGAAATCCAGAGGCCTAGGACCTTGTATTTGATTTGATGTAACTGCAGGCTTACAAATCATATGAAGAATAACTAATAAATTTATTTCTTCTGTAAAATTCCTTCCCAAAAAAGCAACTACATAATTATATTATTATGCATTTGAACATTTATCTATATCTAATTAGATCTTTCCACCTGTAAGGGGAGGGGCGTAGCAGAAAATAACACTGTATCATATAAACAAGCCCAAACCTAACATATCACTAATATCTTTTTTTTTTTTAAGATTTTATTTATTTATTTGACAGAGAGAGAGATCACAAGTAGGCAGAGAGGCAGGCAGAGAGAGAGGGAGAAGCAGGCTCCCCGCTGAGCAGAGAACCCGATTCGGGGCTCGATCCCAGGACCCTGAGATCATGACCTGAGCCGAAGGCAGCGGCTTAATCCACTGAGCCACCAAGGCGCCCCATACCACTAATATCTTAACATTAACAATTCAAACAGAGACTCAAAGGCAAGAATTTAGAGGCTGAAATAAAGGATGAGATAAGACATGTGGATGACTGGAAATCAGAACTTGTGGTTAGGCTCGCAGGGTAAGGGTAAAGATCTCCATCTGATTCACAGCTTAATTCCATTTGGCCACCCAGATGCCCTTAAACTTAAACATTTTTTTTTTTTTAAGATATTTATTTGAGAGAGAGAAAGAATGAGGGAGAGAGAGCATGATTGGGGGGGAGGGTCAGAGGGAGAAGCAGACTCCCCGCTGAGCAGGAAGACTAATGTGGGACTTGATGTGGGACTCAATCTTGGGACTCCAGGATCATGACCTGGGCTTAACCAACTGAGCCATCCACTCCCTAAATATTAACACTTTTTTTCTTTTTTTTTTTTTAAGATTTTATTTATTTATTTGACAGACAGAGATCACAAGTAGGCAGAGAGGCAGGCAGAGAGAGAGGGAAGCAGGCTCCCCGCTGAGCAGAGAGCCCGATGCGGGGCTTGATCCCAGGACCCTGAGATCATGACCTGAGCCGAAAGCAGAGGCTTAACCCACTGAGCCACCCAGGTGCCCCAATATTAACACTTTTAACAACAATATTTTAAGTTCACAAAATCCCAGCATTACTCTATTATATAAGAGCCTTCATTCTCCGGGTGAGCTAATAGTCAACAGTGATAAAAGCTCTAAATCAGGGCCATCTGGGGGCTCAGTCAGTTGGGCTTCTGACTTTTGATTTTGGTTCCAGTCATGATCTCAGGGTCATGGGATCGAGCCCTGTGTCCGGCTCTGTTCAGCGGAAGTCTGCTTGAGGTTCTCTCACTCCCTCTCCCCTCCCCCCACCAAAATGAATGGATAAATCTTTAAAACTAAACAACAAAACACACACAAAACAAAACAAAACAAAAAACAACCCCCTCTACATCAATATCCTAATGAGACAGAGAAAAGTTTTAAAAATACATCTTATTATTCAATTTTTAGTAAAAAAATTCAAATTTTAGATAAACTTGATTTCCACTTAGGTCACAATCTCAGGGTTTCGGGATCAAGCCCCGGGTCAAGCTCTGCGTTCAGGGAGGAGTCTGCTTGAGATTCTCTCTCTCCCTCTACCCCTACTCACGTTCTCACTCTCTAAAATAAATAAATAAATCTTTTTAAAAATGTGATCATCTCAGCTATGAGAAATGACACTAAGTAGGTCTAAATAAAGTAAGATGCCAGGAAAACAGTGGCTCTAATACAGAACAAAGTACATCATTGACTCATGATTAATGGTCCTTCATTATTCTTTGAAGGAGAAACCAGAATTAACCAGTTAAGTTATGTGGCCCTGGAAAGAAGCCAGGAAGCTCTAATATGAAGAAGGAAATGATGCCCAAACCCTGGGTCAAGAAACAAAGTCTGAATCAAAGTTTACAAATGCACAAGTCTGTGGTTTATATGTTAAACGGCTTTACCAAACCCTTTGGACTGGCTTTTGGTATGTCAACAAATGGAAACTATTCACAACAACTTAAGACAAAGAAATTTATTTTAACTATAATATATTGCTGAAGGAAATTAAAGAAGACACAAAAAAATGGAAAGGCATCTTGTGTTCACAGACTGAAGACAGTATTTCTACGATGTAGGTTATCAGCTAATTTTTCACAGACATTTTGCTGGCCAAAATAACTGGTACGATATATTCAAACTCCTAAAGTAAAAGCCTATAACCAAGAATACTCTATCTGCTAGAGTTGTCATCATTCAGAATTGAAGGAGATATAAAAAGTTTCCCAGATAAACAAAAGTTAAAGGAGTCCATTGCCACTAAACCAGCCTTACAAAAAATGTTAAGTGGACTTCTTTAAGCAGAAAACAGAATGTCAAAACTATAAGCAACAAAATTATGAAAGGAAAAAATTTCACTGGTAAAGCAATCATACAGTAAAGGCAGTAGATCATTCACTCATAAAATTAGTATGAAGGTTAAAATACTAAAGTAGTAAAATCAACCATATCTATAGAGACTAGTTGAGATACACACACAAGCACAAAAGAGAACATTTGAATCTTGATCTCAGGGTCATGAGTTCAAGCCCCCATGTTATGTGCAGAGCTAACTTAAAAAAAATACATACATAAAATACATGTAAAATATGACATCATGTACATAAAACATGCAGGGGAAGGAGCAAAAATGTATTGTTTTTCTAATGTGTTTGAACTTAAGTACCTTCAACTTAACCAGTATATATAGACTGCTAAACATATGTAGGATGTTATATATGAATCTCATGGTAACCACAAACCAAAAGCCCGTAACAGATACACATAAGAACAGAATCCAAGCAAATACTTTAAAAAAATCCTCAAATTACAAAGCAAGAGAGCAAAAGAAAGGATAAGAGAAGAACAAAAACAACCAGAGAACAGCTGACAAAATGTCAGTAAGTACAAACTTAACAATAATCACTTTTTATTTTTATTATTTTTTTTCACCATTTTAAGTGTAGTCTTTACTCCCTATCACCTATTTTACTCATCCTCTAAACAACCTCCCCATGGTAACCACCATGAGTTTGTTCTTTATAATTAAGGCTCTGTTTCTTGGTTTATCTTTCTCACTTTTTTTTTTTTTTTTAAATATTTTATTTATTTGACAGAGAGAAATCACAACCAGGCAGAGAGGCAGGCAGAGAGAGAGGAGGAAGCAGGCTCCCTGCGGAGCAGAGAGCCCGATGCGGGGCTCGATCCCAGGACCCTGGGATCATGACCTGAGCCGAAGGCAGAGGCTTTAACCCACTGAGCCACCCAGGCGCCCCTCTTTCTCACTTTTTTTTTTCCTTTGCTCATCTGTTTTGTTTTAAATTCCATATATGAGTGACATCATAAGGTATTTGTCTTTCTCCAACTATTTCACTTAGCATTACACTCTGTAGCTCTATCCATATTGTTGTAAATGACAAGATTTCATCCCTTTTTTATGGCTGAATATTATACCATTGTATATGTATACCACATCTTCTTTATTCTTCTATCAGTGGACACCTGGGCTGCTTCTATACTTCGGCTACCATAAATAATGCTACAGTAAACACAGGGGTACATGTATCCTGTTCATTAGTGGTTTTGTATTTTTTTGGGTAAATACCCAGTAGAGTGATTACTGAGTCACTCTATTTTAAATTTTTTGAGAAACCTCCATACTCCTTCCACAGCGGCTGCACCAGTTTCCATTCCCATCAACAGTGCACAGGATTCGTTTTTCTCCACATCCTTGTCAGCACTTGTTGTTTCGTGTGTTTTTGATTTTAGCCATTTTGACAGCTCTGAGGTGATATCTCATCACGGTTTTCATTTGCATTTCCTTGATGATGAGTGATGTTGAGCATCTTTTCATATGTCTGTTGGCCATCCAGATGTCTTCTTTGGAGAAACATCTATTCATTTCCTCTGCCCATTTTTAAAATTGTATTATTTGGGTATTTTGGTATTGATTTGTGTAAGTTCTTCATATATTTTGGATACTAACCTCTCACTGGATATATCATTTCCAAGCATCTTCTCCCATTCAGTAGGTTGTCTTTCTGTTTTGTTGCTGGTTTCCTTTGCTGTGCTTTTTATTTCGAGGTCATCCCAACAGTTTATTTTTGTTATTATTTCCCTAACTTCAGGAAACAAATTTAGAAAAATGTTACTTATGGCTGATGTCTGAGAAATCACTACCTATGCTCTCTTCTGGAATTTTTATGGTTTCAGGTCTCACATTCAGGTCTTTAATTCATTTTTAATTTATTTTTGTGTGTGGTGACAGAAAGTGGTCCATTTTCATTCTTTTGCATGCAGCTATACAGATTTATCAACTCCATTATTAAAGAGACTATCTTTATATATTCTTGCCTCCCTTGTTGAAGATTGGCCACGTGGGGCACCTGGGTGGCTCAGTGGGTTAAAGCCTCTGCCTTCGGCTCAGGTCATGACCTTAGGGTCCTGGGATCGAGACCCGCATTGGGTTCTCTGCTCAGCAGGGAGCCTGCTTCCCATCCTCTCTCTCTCTGCCTGCCTCTCTGCCTACTTGTGATCTGTCCATCAAATGAATAAATAAAATCTTAAAAAAAAAGAAGATCAGCCATGTAAGTATGGGTTTATTTCTGGGTTTTCTATTCTGTTCTATTGATCTATATGTGTATTTTTTTCTCTTTTAACGAGGCTCCACACCCAACGTGGAGCCCAACTTGGGGCTTCAACTCATGACCCTGAGCCCCAGGCTTGAGCTAAAATCAAGAGTCAGACTCAACTAACTGAACCACCCAAGTGCTACTCTATGTGTCTTATGTTTATGCCAGTTACTGCTTTATAACTTTAAGTCTGGTATTGTGATACCTCCAGTATTGTTTTTCAAGATTGCTTTGGCTATTTGAGGCCTTTCATAGATCCATATAAATTTTAGGATTGTTTGTTCTAGTTCTGTGAAAAACGCTGTTGGTATTTTCAAAGGCATTGCGTGAAATACATACAGACTGCTTTGGGTAGAGCAGACATTTTAACAATATTTGTACTCCTAACTCATGAGCATTGTCTTTCCCTTTCTTTGCATTGCCTTAAATTTCTTTCTTTAGTGTTTTATAATTTTCAAAGTATACATCTTTCACCTCTTTGGTTAAATTCATTCCTAGATATTTGTCTTTGGTGCAACTGTAAATGGGACTGTTCTCTTAATTTCTCTTTCTGCCACTTCATTATTACTGTATAGGAATGCAACAGATTTTTGTCCACTGATTTTGTAACCTGAAACTTTACTGAATTCATTTATTAGTTCTAGTAGTTTTTTGACAGTCTTTAGAGTTTTCTATGAAAAGTTTCATGTCATCTGCAAATAATGACAGTTTTGCTTCTTCTTTACAAATCTAGATTCCTTTTATACATTTTTCTTATCTGATTGTTGGACCTCTAGTACATGTTGAATAAAAGTAATAAGAGTGGACATCCTTGTCTTATTCCAGACCTTAGGGGAAAGCTCTCAGCTTTTCACCACTGAGTATGATATTAGCTATGGGTTTTTCATATATGGCCTTTATTATGCTCTGGTATGTTCCATCTAACCTACCTTGTTGAAGGTTATTGTCATGAACGGATGTTGTACTTTGTAAAATGCTTTTTCTGCATCTACTGAAATGACTGTATGGTCTTTATCCTTTCTTGTGATGCTGAAATGTTCTTTTCTGAGCCTGTGCCCTTATGTTTGCACCAATACCTTCCCCTACCCTTCTGTGACTAAAAGTACTAATGTACTAGAGGCTCTTCTGTTTTGCTAAACAGCAACCCATAAACCTGGGAATGGGTCAGAATAGGAAAGGGCACTCAAAGAAGACATACAAATGGCTAACAGACATATGAAAAAATGTTCATCATCATTAGTCATCAGGCAGATTCAAATCAAAACCACACTGAGGTACCACCTTACACCAGTTAGAATGGCTAAAATTAACAAAACAAGAAACAACAAGTGTCGAAGAGGATGTGGAGAAAGGGGAACCCTGCTACACTATTGGTGGGAATGCAAGTTGGTGCAGCCACTTTGGAAAACATTGTGGGGATTCCTTAAGAAATTAAAAATAGAGCTACCCTATGACCTTACAATTGCACTACTGGGTATTTACCCCAAAGATACAGATGTTGTGAAAAGAAGGGCCATATGTACCCCAATGTTCATAGCAGCAATGGCCACAGTTGCCAAACTGTGGAAGGAGCCAAGATGCCCTTCAACAGACGAATGGATAAAGAAGATATGGTCCATATATACAATGGAATAGTATGCCTCCATCAGAAAGGATGAATACCCAACTTTTGTATCAACATGGAGGACTGTGATGGAGATGGACAGGAGGAGATTATGCTGAGTGAAATAAGTCAAGCACAGAAAGTCAATTATCAAATGGTTTCACTTATTTGTGGAGCATAAGGAATAACATGGAGGACATTAGGAGAAGGAAAGGAAAAGTGAATTGGGGGAAATCCGAGGGGGAGACGAAACATGAGAGACTGTGGACTCTGAGAACCAAACTGAGGGTTTTGGAAGGGAGGGGAGTGGGGGAATGGATGAGCCTGGTGGTGGGTATTAAGGAGGCAATGTATTGCATGGAGCACTAGATGTGGTGCATAAACAATGAATCTTGGAATATTGAAAAAAAATAAATTAAAAAAAAAAAAAAAAAGGAAAGGGCACTCAAGTTTTTATGGCCCTAAGACTTAAGAGTTTCCCAGGACCAGGCCAGGAGGCTCTAAGGGCTGTTTAAATGATCATACGGTTTTTTTTTTTCTTTGCTTCCTATTTTTTTTTTAATTTATTTATTTTTTCAGCGTAACAGTATTCATTGTTTTTGCAAAATGATCATACGGTTTTTATCCTTCCTCTTATTGATGTGTTTCACAGTGATTGTTTTGTAAATACTGAACCACATTTACATACCAGGAATAAATCCCAGTTGATCATGGTGTATGTTTTTTTTTAATGTATTGTTGGATTCAGTTGGATACAGTTGGCTAATATTTTGTTGAGGATCTTTGCACCCACATTCATAAGCGATATTAGTCCCTAGTATTCTTTTTTTATGATATCTTTCTCTAGTTTTGGTATCAGGGTGATAACAGCCCTCACAGAATAAATTTGGAAGTTTTCCTTCCTCTGTATTTTTTGTAATAGTTTGAGAAGAATAGGTATTAATGTCTTGAAATGTATGGTAGAATTCTCCTGCAAAGCTGTCTGTTCCTGGATGTTTGGTTTTTGGTAGTTTTCTGATTACTGATTCATCTCATTGCTGGTAATCAACCTGTTCAAATTCTCTACTTCTTCCTGCTTTAGTTTTGGTAGGTCATATGTTTCTAGGAATGTATCCATTTTTTCTACATTGTCCAATTTGTTGGCATATAGGTTTTCACAATATTGTAATACTGTTCTAATTGCTTGTATTTCTATGGTATTGGTTGTTACTTCTCTTTAGTGATTTTGTTTATTTGGATCCTCTCTTTCTCTCTCTCGTTTTTTAAATGAGTCTTGCCACAGGTTTATCAGTTGTATATTTTCAAAGAACCAGATCCTGGTTTCATTGATATGTTCTAGTGGGTTTGTTGTTGTTACTTTCTATATCATTTATATCTACTCTAATTTTTATCATTTCCTTCCTTTTGCTGGGTTTGGATTTTTTTTTAAAGATTTTATTTATTTATTTGACAGAGAGAGAGAGAGAGAGATCACAAGTAGGCAGAGAGGCAGGCAGAGAGAGGTGGGGGTTGGGGAAGCAGGCTCCCTGCTGAGCCTGATGTGGGGCTCGATCCCAGGACCCTGAGATCATGACCTGAGCCAAAGGCAGAGGCTTAACCCACTGAGCCACCCAGGTGCCCCTGGGTTTGGATTTTTGTTTGTTCCTCTTTTTCTAGCTCCTTTAGGTATAAGGTAGTCGTTTATTTGAGGTCTTCCTTGCTTCTTGAGGTGGGTCTCTATTGCTATAAACTTCCTTCTTAGAACCACTTTTGCTGCATTCCAAAGATTTTGAACTGTTGTGTTTTCATTTTCATTTGTTTCCATATAAGTTTTGATTTCTTGGTTGACCCACTCATTATTTAGGAGCATATTATTTAACCTCCATGTATTTGTGTTCTTCCCAGATTTTTTCTTGTGGTTGATTTCTAGTTTCAAAGCATTGTGGCCAAAAAAGATAAATTATATGACTTAGATATTTTTGAATTTGTTGAGTGACTTGTTTTGTGGCCTAATATGCGATCTATTCCAGAGAATGCTCCATATACACTTGAAAATAATGTGTATTCTGCTGTTTTAAGATGGAATGTTCTGAACATGTCTGTTAAATCACTCTGGCCGAGTATGTCATTCAAAGCCAGTTTCCTTGTTGAATTTCTATATGGATGATCTGTCCACTGATATAAGTGGAGTGGTAAAGTCCCCTACTAATATTCTATTACTATCAATTATTTTATGTTTGTTATTAATTTTTATGTATTTTATGTATTAACTGTTTTATGCATGTTGAGTGCATTCAATAATCATTTTAAATGTAAATAAACTGAATTCTTGGGGCACCTAGATGGTTGAGTTGGTTAAACATCTACCTTTGGCTCAGATCATGATCCCAGGGTTCTGGGATCAAGCCCCGCATTGGGCTCCCTACTCAGCTGGGTGTCTGCTTCTCCTTCTCCCTCTGCCCCTCCCCTCTGTTCATGCTTTCTCTCTCCCTCAAATAAATAAATAAAATCTTAAAAAAAAAAATTCTCCCATCAAAAGTTGTTGGGTGACTGAATGCATATGAAAAGGAAGATGCCAGGACGCTTGGGTGGCTCAGTGGGTTAAGCCTCTGCCTTCGGCTCAGGTCATGATCTCAGGGTTCTGAGATCTAGCCCCACATCAGGCTCTCTGCTCGGCAGGGAGCCTGCTTCTCCCTCTCTCTCTCTGCCTGCCTCTCTACCTACTTGTGATCTCTCGCTCTGTCAAATAAATAAATAAAATCTTAAAAAAAAAAAAAAAAAAAAAGGAAGATGCCTACCCTATGGCCCAGCAATTGCACTACTAGGTATTTATCCAAAGGACACAAAAATGTTTATTCAAAGGGGTCACATGCCCCCCAGTGTTTACAGCAGCACTATCAACAATAGCCAAGGGGCATCTGGGTGGCTCAGTCAGTTAAACATCTGCCTTCAGCTCAGGTCATGATCCCAGGACCCTGGGATCAAGTCCCACCCACATCAGGCTCCCTGCTCAGTGGGGTATCTGCTTCTCCCTCTCTCTCCCTCCCCCTCACCCCTGCTTGTGTTCTCTCTCTCTCAAATAAATAAATAAAATCTTTTAAAAAAATAGCCAAATTATAAAAAAGAGCCCCAATATTCATAGCAGCAATGGCCACAATCGCCAAACTGTGGAAAGAGTCAAAATGCCCTTCAACAGACTATATATATATATATTTATATATATATATGTGTGTGTGTGTGCATATGTGTGTATATATATGCATATATGTATGTATGAATTTATATATATGTATATATACATATATATTTTAAAAAAACAGTATTACTCAGCCATCAAAAAGAATGAAATCTTGGGGCATCTGGTTAGTCGGTTAAGCATCTGCCTCTGGCTCAGATCATGAGCTCAGAGTCCTATGAAGGAGTCCATCAGGCTCCTGCTCAGTGGGGAGTCTGCTTCTCCCACTTCCTCTGCCTTTCCCCATTGCTCATGCGCTCTCTAATAAATAAATAAAATATTTTAAAAAAATAAAATAAAATCTTGCCATTTGCAACAATGTGGACAGAACTAGAGTATATTATGCTAAGTGAAATAAGTCAGTCAGAGAAAGACAAATATCATTATGATATCCCCCATATGTGGAATTTAAGAAACAAAACAGATGAACATAGGAGAAAAGAAGGAAAAATAAACTAAGATAAAACAGAGAGGGAGGGAACTCTCTTAACTGTAGAGAACAAACTGAGGATTGCTGCAGGGGAGGAGGGTATGGCGATGCACTAAATGGGCGATGGGCATTAAGGTAGACACTTGGGATGAACACTGGGTTTATACGTAAGTGATGAATCACTGTATTCTACTCCTGAAACCTCTCTCCCCCCCGCAAAAGATGCATCAAATGTTAATTAACTTCAGACCTAAACCAAAAGTGAAGGGATGGGAAAAGACATGTCTTGCAAGAGAAAAAAAAAGTTGGGATAGCACTACTTAAACAGACTTCAGTAATAAAACAGTAATTTTAACAGGGGATAAAGAAAGACATTACATAATGAAAAGGATAAATCCAGGAACAAGATATAACAATTTTAAGTATCTATGTGCCCAACATAGGACCACCTAAATACACAAAGCAATGACTAACAGAATCAAAGGAGAAATTGATAGCAATACAATAATAGGAGAGGTCTTTAACACCCCACATACATTAATGAATAGGTCATCCAGGCAGAAAATCAATAAAGAAACAGTAGTTTAGAATGACACATTAGACCAGATGGACTTAACAGTTAAGTACAAAACATTTCATCCAAAAAGAGCAGAATACATATTCTTTTAAAGTGCACATGGAACATTCTTCAGGACAAATCACACATTAGGGCACAAAACAAGTCTCAATAGATTTAAGAATATTGAAATCCTAGTGAGCATTGTTTCCAATCATAATTACATGAAACTAAATCAATTACAAGAAAAAAACTTGAAAGAACACAAGCATGTGGATGGAAAACAACATGCTACTAAATAACCAATGGGTTAACAAAGAAATCAAAGAGGAAATAAAAAAGAATACCTGTAGACAAATGAAAACAGAAACACAATGGTTCAAAATCTTTGGTATCCGGCAAAAGTTGTTTTAAGAGAGATTTTAATCGCAATAGAGACCTGCCTCAAGAAACAAGAATATTCTCATAAACAAATGTTACACCTACAGAAACTAGAAAAAGAATAAACAAGGCTCAGAGTGAGAAGGAAGGAAGGAAGTAATAAAGATTAGAGTAGAAAAGCATGAAATAGAGACAAGAAAAAAAAAACAGAAAAGATCAGTGAAACTAACAGTTAGTTCTTGGAAAGATAAACAAAATTGATAAACCTTAAGTCAAACTCAGCAAGAAAAAAAGACAGAGAACTCAAATAAAGAAAATCCGAAATGAAAGAGAAGTTACAACCAACATTACAGAAATAAAAAAGATTTTAAGAAACTACTATAAAAAGTTATATGCCAACAACGTGGATGACCTAGAAGTGGATAAATTGCTAGAAATATATAATTTTCCAAGACTGAATCAAGAAGATCTAGGAAATCTGAACAAGCCAGTGACTAATAATGAAACTGAATCAATAATCAAAACACAACCAAGAAAGCAAGCCCAGGACTAGATGGCTTCACAGATAAATTCTACCAAACACTTAAAGAAGAGGTAATACTTACCCTTCTCAAACAATTTTAAAGCTATAGAAAAGAAGAAATGCTTCCAAATGTATTCTAAGAAGCCATCTTTGTCCTGATACCAAAACTAAACAAAGACACAATTTAAAAAAAAGGAAATTACAGACCAATGCCTCTGATGAACACAGATGCAGAAATACTCAACAAAATATTAGCAAACCATACTCAACAATACATTAAATGATTCATTCACTATGATCAAGTGGGAGTCATCCCATAATAATAACACAGGTTCAATACCCATAATTCAATCAACATGTTATATACCACATTAACTAAATAAAGGATAAAAATCATATGATCATCTCAATAGATGCAGAAAAACATTTGATAAAATTCAACATCCATTCATGATAAAAACTTTCAATAAAATGGGTTTTAGGAGTAGATACCTCAACATAATAAAGGACATATATGAAAAACCCACAGGTGATGTCATAGTCAATAGTCAAAAGTGGAAAGCTTTCCTCTAAGAGCAGGAACAAAACAAGGATGTCCATCCTCCCCACACTACTTACTTAACACACTATTCAAGTCCTAGTCATTGCAATGAAACAAGAAATGAAATGCATCCAAATTGGTGAAAAAGTAAAATGGTCACGATTTGCAGATGACATGATAGTATACACTGAAAACCCTAGACTCCATCAAAAATTATTAGAATAAATGAATTCAGGAAAGTTGCAGTATACCAAATTAATATACAAAAATCTGCTCCATTTCTATACATTAACAAAGAAACAGCAGAAAGAGAAATTTAAAAAACAATCCCATTTGCAACTGCCTCAAAAAGAATAAAATACCTAGGGATATATTTAACCAAGGAGGTTAAAGACCTGTACTTTGAAAACCCTAAGACACCAATGAAATAAACTGAAAACAACAAAAACAAGTGGAAAGACATAGCACACTCATAGACTAGAAGGATTAACATTGTTAAAATGTCCATACTACCCAAAGCAATCTACAGACTCAATGCAATCTCTACAAAGATACCAACAGCATTTTTTGGTGCACATGGGTGGCTCAGTCAGTTACGCATCTGACTCTTGGTTTTGGCTCAGGTCATGGTCTCATGCATGGGTCATTAGATCAAGCCCCTGCATCAGGCTCCACACTCAGTGGGAGTCTGCTTGAAGATTCTCTCCCTCTGCCCCTCTCCCCCACTTTTGTCTCTGTATTTCTTTCTCTCTAACATAAATAAGCTTTGAAAAAAAGAAAATACCAACAGCATTTCTCACAAACTAGAATAAATAATCTTAAAATTTGTACAGAACCACAAAAGAGTCCCAATGGCCAAAACACACTTGAGAAAAAAGAACAAAGCTGGAGGTATCACAAATCCAGTTTTCAAAAAATACTATAAAGCTACAGTAATCAGAACAGTATGGATATGGTATGACACAAAAGTAGATACAAACATCAATGGAACAGAATAGAGAGTCCAGAAATAACCCCATGCTTTTATGGCCAATTAATGTACAACAAAAGAACCAAGAATATACAATGGAGAAAAAAGACGGTCTCTTCATTAAGGGTCTTGGGAAAACTGGACAGCTACATGCAGATGACTGAAACTAGACCACTTTGGTATACCATACACAAAATAAATTCAAAACGGATTAAAGACCTAAATTAGGACCTGAACCATAAAACTGCTAGAAAAAACAAAGTATGTATGTATTTTATATATTGACATCAGCCTTAACAATATTTTTCTGGATCTGTCTCCTCAAACAAGGGAGATAAAAGCAAAAATAAACTATTGAGACTGCATCAAACTAAATAGCTTTTTGCACACTAAAGGATACTATCAACAAAGTAATAAGGCAATCTATTGAATAGAAGATATTTGCAAATTTTATATCCACTAAGGGGTTGATATCCAAAATATAGAAGGAACTCATACAACTCAGCACCACAACACCCCCAAATAATCTGATCAATAAATGGTAAAAGAACCCGAATAGACATTTTACCAAAGAAAACATCCAGATGACCAACAGACACTTGAAAAGATGCTCAGTGCTACTCATCATCAGGGAATGCAAATCAAAACAACAATGAGGCATTTCCTCATGCCTGTCTGAATGACAATTATCAAAAAGATAAGAAATAACCAAGTGTTGGCCAGAATGTGGAGAAAGGCAAATTTTGTGCACTATTAGTAGGAATGTATATTGGTGCAGCCACTGTGGAAAATCAAATGGCAGTTTTAATTTTAAAAAATTAAAAATAGAAATATCATATAATCTAATAATCCCTCCTCTGGGGAGTCACCCAAAGAAAATAAAAACACCAATGCAAAAAGATATATGTACCCCTATATTTGTTGCAGCATTATCGACTATAGCCAAGATATGGAAACAACCTAAGTATCCTTTGATAGATGAATTGATGAAGAAGATGTGATACATGTACACAACGAAATATTACTCAATATAAGAGAGAATGAAACCTAGGAGGGGTAGAGAATGAAATCCTGCCATTCATGACAACACAGATGGACCTAGCTGGTATTACTCTAAGTGAAACAAGTCAGAGAAAAGACAAAAACACCATATGACTTTACTTATATCCGGAATGTAAAAAACTAAACAAATGAGCAAACAAAATAAAAAACTGAAGCAGACTCATAAATACAGAAAACAAACTGGTGGCTTTAAGAGGGAAAGGGGATGGGCAAAATAGGTGAAAGGGATTAAGAGGTATAAACTCTCCAACGTAAAGTAAATAAATCACAAATATGCTAAGTACAGCGTAGGAAATACAGAGAATAATACTGTAATTTAATACATTGACAGATGGCAACTAAACTCACTCACTGTGGTGAACATTTGATAATGCATAAAGCTGTCGAATTACCATGTTATATACCTAAAATTAATATTGTATGTCAGCTATAATTAAAAATAAAAACTAGGGAAAAAAATTACCTACTCTAAAAGAAAGAAAGAAGGACCCAAACTGGGGTCATGATCCCAGGGTCCTGGGATTGAGCCCCACATCTGGGCTTCCTGCTCAGTGGGAAGCCTGCTTCTCCCTCTCCCACTCCCACTCCCCCTGCTTGTGTTCCCTCTCTCGCTGTGTCTCTTTTTGTCAAATAATAAAATCTTAAAAAAAAAAAAAAAAAAGGATACAAAGACCCTTCAAGGGAGAAGGGTGGTCTTTTCAAGAAATGTTATTGGGAAAACTGAATATACACATGCAAAAGAATGAAGAAGGACCCTTACTTCCTATCACATACAAAAATGAGCTCAAAATGAATCAAAGACCTAAACTTAAGAGCTAAAGCTACAAAAATCTTAGAAGAAAATATAGAGGAAAATCTTCGTGACCTTAGATTTAGCAATGATTTCTTAAATATGACACCAACAACATAGGAAACAAAAGAAAAAATAAATTGGACTTTATCAATGTTAGAAACTTTGTGCATTAAAGGGTACTACAAAGAGAGTAAAAAGACAACTCACAGACTAGCAGAAAACATCTATAAATCATATTGTTGATAAGTGATTAATACCAGAATATATAAAGAATTCTCATAACTTTTGTGTCAACTATACTTCAATGGAAAAAAACTCTCATAGGGACACCTGGCTGGCTCAGTTGGTGGAGCATGAGACTTTTGATTTCAGGGTCTTGAGTTCAAGCCCCATGTTGGGTGTCTACAAAAACAAATAAACAAAAACTCTCATAACTTGAAAATAAAAAGCAAACACCCCAATTCAAAGATTGGCAAAGACCTTGAATAGACTTCTTCAAAAAAGACAAATATATTGCTAATAAGCATATGAAATGATCAACATCATTCATCATAAGTGAAATGCAAATCAAAACTCCAACCAGAGGGGCACCTCGGTGGCTCAGCCTATTAGACGGTGGACTCTTGATTTCCATTCAGGTCATGATCTTGGGGTCCTGGGATTTGGCCTGCACTCAGTGGGGAGTCTGCTTCCGGGATCTCCTCTCTCTGCCCCTCTTCCACCCACTAGTACACGTGCATGCACGGACACTTCCTCTCTCTCTCAAATAAATAATAAATCAATCTTAAAAAAAAAAAACCTCCAGGGGCGCCAATAAAAAGTCAGTGGGTTAAAGCCTCTGCCTTCGGCTCAGGTCATGATCTCAGGGTCCTGGGATCGAGCCCCGCATCGGGCGCTCTGCTCAGTGGGGAGCCTGCTTCCTCCCTCCTCTCTCTCTGCCTGTCTCTCTGCCTACTTGTGATCTGTCAAATAAAAAAAATTAAAAAAATTTAAAAAACCTCCAATGAGATACTACTTTACACCCATTTGGATGACAATTATAAAAAAATAGAAGTTAGCAAGTATTGGCAAAGATACAGAAAAACTGGAACCACTGTTCACTGCTGGTGCTGCGAATGTAAAATGGGCCAGCTACTGTGAAAAGCACTTTCCTCAAAAAGTTAAAAATAGAATTACCATATGATCCAGCAATTTTAATTGAAAGCAGGTACTTGTACACTAATGTTCAATGTTGTATCAGTATTTGTCGAACTAATAGCCAAAAGGTGGGAGAAACTCAAATGTCCATCAAAAACAAATGGATGAACAAAATATGGTATATACATACAATGGAGTATTATTCAGCTATAAGAAGGAATGCTACTCTGATACGTGCCAGAATGTAGCTGGACCTTGAAAGCATTATGCTAAGTGAAGTAAGCCAGACACAAATGGACAAATATTATATGATTTCACTTTATGAGGTACCCAGAATTGACTAATTCATTGAGATAAATGGTAGAATAAAGGTTTCCAAGGGCTGGAAGGAAGGAGAATGGGAAGTTATTGTTTAACTGGTACAGTTCTGTTTGAAATGATAAAGTTCTGGCAAGGGAGTAGTGATGGCTAGACAATGTTGTGAATGTACTTAATGCCAATGAACCGTATTCTTGAAGTGGTAAATTTTATGCTGTGTTTATCTCACCGCAATACAAAAAAATAATTTTAATGGCTCAAAACCTCAAAGAAATTACAGAAAAGAGACAAAAGTTTTATCTAAATTGTAAACTACACATGCTCCCCTCTCCCAACTCATTACTAATTGATAACTTCAGCAGAAGTAACAGGATTACAACTGCCAACTGAATTTGAATCTGAAGAGCTGGACAGGAACCTTAAACTGACCTCCTACCCAATCGTATGATAGATTGAAGATTCGAAGTATAATATGAAGTACCTTATATATTTTGAAAAGTTACTTCTAAGGTAGATCCAAAATCTATTATTTATCTTTACCTATTGGCCTTGGTTCTGTCCATGAAGTCACATAAAATAAATCTAATAAATCTAATTCTTCAATAAAATAAGCCCTTATCATATTTAAAGACAACTCTTATGTCCAACAGACTTTTCCACTAAGCGGGATATCCCCAGTCCCTTCAAGCATTTATATGGTTTTAATAGCTTTACCCACTCTGATAACTTCCCCTGAATGTTTACCAGTTTAAAATTATTCACTCAAACTGTAAATTACCCAAATGTGACCTTTATCTGGTTATTTTGACTAATGCAGCATAATACTGCTAAGGTTTTCACATCTACAACATACAATTGCCTTTTTAAATATAAAACTATTGGTTTGGGGGTGCCTGCGTGGCTAAGTCATTAAGCATCTGACTCAGGTCATGATCCCAGGGTTCTGGGATCAAGCCCCGCATCAGGCTCACTGCTCAGCAAAGAGCCTGCTTCTCCCTCTCCCTCTGCCTGCTGCTCCCCCTACTTGTGCTCTCTCTGTCAAATAAATAAATTAAAAAAAAAACAAACTTTTGGTTTGCACTTCATATCTTTCCAGTCTGTGGGAAAAACTTTTATTATGTAAGTAATAAATACCCATAGCAGGAAAATTAGAAAAATAAGGAAAAAGCAAAATATTTTAAAATTAGTTTTATCAAAAATAATTTTTAAACAGTATAGTTTACTTGACCTTTGATTTTGCGATGTGTTTTTCAACCATCAGTTCTCACTCAAAAATTTATCATGGATACTTCCACATGATGATGTTATATCTGCATCTTTTTTTTTTTTTTTTAAGATTTTATATATTTATTTGACAGAGAGACTGTAGACAGACTTGGAACACAAGCAGGGGGAAGGAATAGTGGGAGAGGGAGAAGCAGGGATCCTGAGGCAGACCTTGATTTCAGGCCCTAGGATTGTGACCTGAGTGCAAGGCTGATGCTTAATCAACTGAGCCACCCAGGTGCCCCTGCCTTTTCATTTTTTTGATGATATCCTTTGAAGCATGCAAGTTGGGAATTTTGATGATGTCCAATTTACCTATTTCTTTTCTTTTGTCGCTCATATTTTGTGTCATATCTAAGAATCTTGATGTTTAAAAATCTTTTCTATAATTTTAGAGCAAACTCACTGATTTGTAATTTTAGAAATTATTTTTTCTATTTTATTTTTTTCTATTTCTGTTTTCAATGACACATACTGATACATAAAATTTTATTTATCTCCATGTTTTAACACTTAAATTTCTAGTTTATATCCTAGTGTCTACTTAATGGTATATAAACACCTGAAGCCTCTAAGTTTTATTCCTGATTCTATAACAGTAATTTTAACTTTAATCTTAATTCCCTCCATACTGTCCAACTTTGTTCTTTTGCCTGTTTTGCTATTTAAAGACTGAAAGTACTTTTCTTTTTTTAAAGATTTTTATTTATTTATTTGACAGAGAGAGACACAGCCAGAGAGGGAACACAAGCAAGGAGAGTAGGAGAGGGAGAAGCAGGCTCCCTGCAGAGCAGGGGGCCCAAGTGGGACTTGGTCCCACGACCCTGGAGTCATGACCTGAGCAGAAGGCAGGCACTTAACAACTGAGCCACCCGGGTGCCCCAAGAATTAAAATATCTTGTACTTATTATCTCTATTACCTAAAAATTGAAGAATTCAATTATGAAAATTACATTTTAAAACCGTGATATTTCCATGGAAAATTTTTTTTTCAAAATATGGTATTTACAATAGGAACAATACATGGTAGCATTTAGAGCCTAGTGAAAAATAAAATACATTAGCAAATATACAAGTGATGAGAAAAACAAAAGCAAAAGAAAAAATTAAGTGCCCTTACTGCCCACAGCTCATTGACAAGTCCTTGAAACAGGGTGACCTTCCTCTAGGAACTCAGCTGCCTCAATGTTGACCCCTTGCTAAGGGCAAAAGGCAATCTTAGCTTAACATTATCCTGACCCCGCAGGGTCCTGTAAATCTACCTTAATTCCTTTGGAAGCTTCCTTTATCTCTACCCCTCCCACCCCAAGATATATGTTATCAATCATCCTCCATGCATCTGGCCCACTGATACACATCTGAAGGGTCTCAGACTAACATTTAATTAGAAAGTAATAAATGACCTTCTCCTAACAATAGCTAGCCCCCTCAAGGTCCTGGAAATCTTGCTTCTAAAATTCTTTAGAGGAGTGCCTGGGTGGTCAGTTAAAACGTCCCACTCTTGGTTTCGGTTCAGGTCAGAATCTCAGGTTCCTGAGATTGAGCCCTGTGTAAGGCTCTGTACTCAGCAGGGATTCTGCTTCTCTCCTTCTCCCTCTGTCCGCCTGCCCCCTCTTCTCTAAAATAAATAAATCTAAATAAATAAGTACATAAATAAATTCTCTAGAGACTGATGCTACCTATAACCCCCTCCCAACTTGAAAATATATAATCAGTCACCCGTCAACCCCAGTGCAGCTCTTTCTGCCCACAGATCCTGCCCTCATTCTTTAATAAAACCTCCTTTTTAGGGGTGCCTGGGTGGCTCAGTGGGTTGGGCCTCTGCCTTTGGCTCAGGTCATGATTTCAGGGTCCTAGGATCGTGCCCCATATTGAGTGATCTGCTCAGCGGGGAGCCTATTTCCCCTTCTCTCTCTGCCTGCCTCTCTGCCTACTTGTGATCTCTCTCTCTCTCCCCCTCTGTCAAATAAATAAATAAAGTCTTTAAAAAAAAACGAAAAAAACAAAAAAAAAACAATCTCCTTTTTGCACTGAAGACATCTCTAGAATTCTTTCTTAGCTGTTGGCTCCAAACTCCATTTCCACATCACAATTACTGAACTCTATTACTCAGTTCTTTAAGTATTAAAAATTACTAGAAGCAATCAGAAAGCAGTGGCCCTTGCAAATATACATTATTTCAATTCTTTTGTCCTTTAGTCTCACCTGAAAAGTGCATATACCAGGGTAGCAATCAAAGCGAAACTGACCACAACTGCCACAAGTACTTGGTCACTTACTCCTTCTATGACTGAATCATCATCCAATTTCAAACTTTGAACTTCACCTTGATATTTGGCCATTCCAAGTCTAAAAGATAAAGAAAAAAAAGTTACAAAAGACACAGTGAAAATAACATACACTAATCAAAACCAAATAAATGTAACTGACTTCTAATGTATATAATTTTTTAAAGCGCCCACTTAAGGAAAGTTGCATTAAGTACAACTCTAGTGGAGATTCTCCCGTTAATTGAGTTCTTTAAAATTTGCAAGACACATTATTTTGAGGAGTACAAAATTTTATTTCCCTTAAGATAAACAATTACTCTAATTTATCATCTATTCACGTTTTTTTAAAACAAAATTTTTTAAAAACACCCTTTCTTTTTCAAGCTCTGTTCCTTTAATCTTAGGGAAAAAAAGACATTCCTCATGGCCAACTGCTCTTCTCATTCTTGTATACCAAATATTCTCCCAGTAAATCAGATCCCTCTTCACCCTCACAG
The DNA here is from genome assembly GCF_922984935.1 of Meles meles. Taxonomy (NCBI): domain Eukaryota; kingdom Metazoa; phylum Chordata; class Mammalia; order Carnivora; family Mustelidae; genus Meles; species Meles meles. The sequence goes on along the minus strand of NC_060067.1, from coordinate 171,115,742 downwards.
CACTGAGTGGGTCCTAGAATGTACCACGGATGGATAGGGAAGGCAATATATTTTCTTCTTCTGTAAATATTCCTGTATTATCTAGCATAGTGCTCAGCACACAGTAGGACCTAATAAATATATGTTTAAATATGAGTGACTTACCTTACTTATAATGTTAGTAATTTGAAAAGTAAAACACAAAAATGCCATAGGACATTTTTATCTATACTAAGATTAGTTGAATTAATGAAAATTTGAGGGCTTGAAAAACTATTAGCCTCACCTGGAACTAAGCTCAGCTTATGGTTGAGAATTCTTTGAACTGCCTGGAATATGGAATCACTCTGAGGCTGCATTTCCTTATGAAGAGAAAAGGGAGGAAATGAAACTCTCCTTCCCATACACTAAACTTCAGAAAAATGGTAATACCCAATTCCTATAGGTATGAAGGGAAATAACCCAAGTATCAGAATCGAAGTATCACAGGTAATCACATTTTTTATATTGCAAAACAGAAAAATTTAGTCTCTTAAGACCCTTAAAGGAAAACGTAAACATATATGACTATTTAAAATAAAATTCTGTATCTATGTAACTTATTGCACTGAAAAGTTTGTCATCAACCTAATGACTCTGTTAAGAGGAAACTTTGCAAAAGTCTAACACCCTTGAAAGAATCTGAATTGGATGCTGAAATAAGGGAATTACCTTATGGAAGAAACCTAAGCAAACAAACAGATCAAAGCCAATTTCCAATCTTTACACATAGTAATAGCCAATGTATCAGGAACTTTCTAACGATGGGTTTCAAATGACCATTATGAAGGCCACACACCAGGAAACTCAGAAGCAGCTCGAATTTCATTATTTCCATACAAAAGAATAATCAAATAAACTGCCAACTGAAACTGAATAAACAGCCTCAAATAATCTAGGGGTGGGTCATGCAATAAATTTAGGTGTTTATTTTACCAGGTTTCCTTTTTATTTTTTTTTAAGATCTTATTTTTAAGTAATCTCTAAACCCAACATGGGGCTCAACCCCATAACCCCAAGATCAAAAGTTTTAGGCTCCAATGACTAAGTTGGCCAGGAGTCCAGGTTTCTCTTTTAAAATTACAAATGCTTTCTACAGCTGTGTCAAAAGTCCTACGGGCAGTGAGAACTACTTGCAGCTGTACAAAAGATAACCAAAATGTTATCCCCTTGTGTCGATTTCCAGTCTCTTCTGAATCTAATTACTTCACAGAGTTGTAACGACTTTTCCCAATGGTATTAACTTTGGGCAGTTTACTACTGAAGGGGAACATAATTTGTCATCCCCAAACGATGATTTTTTTTTTTTAAACAGCAAAGGAAAAGTTCTGAAACTCAAGTAGAAGTTACCCTTCCAAGAAAGAGATATTTACAAAGGAAATCTCCATTTGTAAAGGTATCTCCCTCTCACACCTGAAGAGGACTAAATCCCTACAGACTGTTGAGGAGAAAGCACTCACTTAAATCTGCATAACAACTTTACCCTTGTTTACTGTGCTTTTCCTGGTAACCTCCCATACCTGTTTCTCCCGCCACCCCCAACACCTTTGTCTTTAGCTGAAGGTGGTATTTAGTATGACTGCTTGGGCCATTTTGGAGTTTACTCAGTCTTTCTAGGTACTGCCCATGTACACAGGAAGGTTTTCTTGTTAGTGTCTTTTAGTACAGGGGAGTCTCAGCCAAGAACCTAATAGGTTAGAGGGATAGTTTTTTCTCCCCCAGACTCCTTTGCATTTTTTTAAATGGGTTACATTTGTTTCAGTGTCCTTCCAAGTATAATCAAGGGTAATGTGAGTAAATTCCACTGCACAAATTATGTTTTTTCACTCTGCTGTATATTTAACTTCTTTGTAAATAAGATATTGCTTCAAGCACAGTTGCAAGAGCTCAGAGATCCCAGGATGCTCTAAGTATTGCACAGCCACATAATGTTATTTGCATCATTTTACGCAGAAGCTCCCGATGTTATTGAAATGAAGAGTTATTTTTTACTTCCACAAATTTTGGTATTCCCAAAGAAAGTGTTTGGGCAGAGAGAGAGGAGGGGAAGAAAAGTGTTTGGGCAGAGAGGGGGGTGGAGGGGAAAAGGCCACTGATAAATTTCTGAGAGGAACAGGGTGGTCAGCTGTGTTTTCCTGTCCCATGGAAACCCCAGCTAAAGCCAGCGCTCTCACTGGGAGAAGAGAACTATTAATGACTGACCTTGTTGGGGGCTTCCAATAGCTCAGTTTCCACTAGTAGTTTTTCTTATAATCATAGTTTTAAAATGGAACTGTAGGAGTTAATATTTCAAAAATGGGGTGATGCAGATCTGAGATTACAGAGGATAAACGATAAAAAGAAAATTTTCTACTTGAGATTACATAATACCTCAATCTTGAAAAGTCAGTCTTTTCGATCTGAACTTCAGTTCTCCAACTCACGCTTTACAAGGTTAGATCTTGTCTAGACCAGAACTGTGAGGCTGGTTTTGCCCAAAAGCACAGGCCCTCAACTCAAGCCTGCCTGGACATTAACAGTCCAGATTTTAGTTCCAGTTCTATTACAACTGTGTTCCCACGTAATCTCTAAGGACCTTTCATTGTCTGCAAAACTGGGCTTGAGGTTTCTTAAGTTCCTTCCCCCATTACAAATAAGAAAATAAGAGTTACCAGGACTTCATTTTTACTATTTGAGATTCACAGAAACAAAACACCATAGGTCTTGGAAACTGTGGTATAATTGATAGAAGCCTGAAGAGAACTGGTTTCTAGCTTTGGTTTGTTATTTATTTTTCAAGATTTTATTTACTTATTTGACAGAAGGAATACAAGCTGGGGGAGTGAGAAAGGGAGAAGCAGGATTCCCGCCAAGCAGAGAGCCTGATGTGGGGGTAGATTCCAGGACCCTGGGATGATAACCTGAGCCGAAGGCAGGTGCTTGAAGACTGAGCCACCCAGGCACCCCTGGTCTGCTACTGATTAACTAGCTAAGTCTTATTGAGGAATAGCTTAATGTCAGAAAAGCGTAAGCTCTGGAATCACAACTGTATACTTACGTAAAGTTTGCATCTCAGCTTCCTCATATGTAAAGTATATAAAATTATTTTTAACCACACCAAATGCCCACTTTTACGTAATCTCCACGCCCATCATGGGCCTGAATTGACAACACTGAGATCAAGAGTCGCATGCTCTACCTACTAAGCCAGCCAGGCGCCCCCCAAATGCCCACTTGTTTGACACCACCCCCAAAACGCTCTTTATTTTATGGACTTTATAACGAGATAATGAAGGTATTTCGCATATTGCTGGGCTCATCATATAGGCTCTCAGTAAATTCAAGCTATAGTATTTTGGTTACTAATTTTTTATATATTTTATTTTTAAAGTAATCTCTACACCCAATATGGACCTCAAACTTATCCCAAGATCAAGAGACACATGCCCAACCATCTGAGAGAGCTAGGCACCCTTGATTACTATTAACAACTGTCAAGAACCATTATAAAACTTAGTCGTGACTTTCCCATAGCTGCACTATGTTGCATCTCAAATTAAAAAAAAATTTTTAAGGTTTTATTTATTTGACAGAGTGAGAGGGATGACAAGTAGGCAGAGCAGCAGGCGGTTGGGGGTGGGGGACAGGCTCTGCGCCGAGCAGAAAGCCCGAAGTGGGGCTCCGTCCCAGGATCCTGAGGTCCTGACCTGGGCCGAAGGCAGGGGCTTAACCCACTGAACCACCCAGGCACCCCTCAAATTCTCTTTAATCAAAGCTATAAATATGTATTCCCCGGGATTACTCCATAAATTTGGGAGCATTGCCATGCAGGGCACTAGGATGTTTATTTAAATCTGATAAGCAGCTATAAAAATAAGTCTGACACACAGCTGTAATAGATGAGAACTAGTCTCCAACTAAACAGAGTAAGGAGACAGCTAAAACAAGTTGCACTCACCTCTCTCCTTGGTCTTTTCCAAAACTTTCAGAAAAAAATAATTAAGAATAAGGGAAATATAGGAAATTTCATAACTTCCAAAGGAGAAACTCAGTCTTTTTACCCAAGTTCATGTAGAAACATGATAATCACATCACTTCCATAGATAATTACATCCAAGAAGCTTTTAATAGAATTTCCTTCATTGAGGGTAATTGGAGCCATAAATGAAATCTCAAGAACACTGCAGTATCATATATAAATGTATGGTGGGTAAGCAGTCAAGACTGAAAAAGGAGGCTTAGGTCATGTGTGTCAAAGCCTTGAAACCTAAGCAGCTGGAATGAAGGTGTTCACTATACCAGTCCCTCCAGAAAAGGTTACCATCTTGTTCTCCACTTCCAAAAACAAGTTGCAGGTGAGTCAGGCTTAAGTCGATGTAACATATACTTACTGATTTTATGTGCCCAACAAGGGTAAAGTCATTAAAGTGCTAGGGATTCTACAGAAACGACCTAGCATGGAATGTAGGAACTCTGGTTTGACCGAGATCCAGAGGCACCAACAGAGGAAACAAGGCCGGCAGGACACATTTATCATTTCTAAAGATTTCTCTGCCCATGGTGGAGGGAAGAATACTTTTTTTTTTTAAAGACCATTGAGAAGAGTCTAGGTAAGATTTTTCTTACATTTACAAAATAAATTCATCACATGTGAATTGTTAACTGGGACTCTGTAAGTCATCATTAAGAACTCACCCTGATTATGAATGTTCAAAGATAAAACCTACTCCCAATGGGAAAAGGGGGGCTCCAGAACTTGCAAACCAAAGACGTGCTCTAGAAATTTATGTTTGCTGCATTCCAAATAAATTTGGCATTACCTGATAAAGTTATGTATTACCAACGATCCTCCTAGGACTCCAAGGCATGTATCTTAAAGAAACCCCCTACAGATTTGCACTAGGATCCAGGTATAAGAATGCTTATAGCACTTTTTTTAGTACCCCCAAACTGGGACGACAAAATGTCCATTATCAGAATGGTTACGCTGTTATAATCATACAATGGAATACTAGGCAGCAATAAAAAATTACTTACAGATATATACAAATTTACTATAAATTCAAAGCCACAAAATACACTGGTCCCATTCATAAAAGTGCAAAAACAAGCCAAGAAAAACTATCTTGTGTAGACACGCATATACAGACAGAAAACCTATAAGGAAAAGCAGGAAAGTATCATAAAAGTCTAGGGACGAAACTGTTCTCAGGAAGGAAGGTGTGGGCAGAACTCCTGAGGGGTGAGCAGTGTTCTTTTATCAGGGTGTATATCATTATTTTTCTTGAACCAGGTACGCTGTATGCACTTTTCTGCATATGTCGTACCGCATAAAAACATACTGATATCCCTGCAGAAATCCGCGTCTTTACGAAGGTGGGTGCTCGTGGCGGACCATCTGCAGAGCCACCAAGCAAGGCCGACTCCCAGCTCCACACTAGAAGCAGGCCCTAGAACCGCCGAGGTCCTCGCGGACCAACAACTGGCGCACACCCTCTCCCTACTAAGCAGCCGAAGTTTTCAGGGAGTCGACGCTCACCGCGACCCGGGAAGGGACGGCCGGCTCTTCTCACCCGGCCCAGCACCCAGAACCGCGAGACGACCGCCACGTCGGCCCGTCCACCGCCTCCGGAACTCCGGGCGGGAGCCGGGCGACTCTGGGGCTTCGCCCCCGGCTTCCTGAAGGAAGGCGGAGCCCCGGGGTCCGAAGCGGCGACTCCCCCCGCCCCGAAGCCCGAAGGCGACCCCGGGGCAGTCCCGCCCACGCCGGAGCGCCTGCCGCGGCTCCCGCGGGCCCGGATCCGGGGGGGCGTGGCCGGCCGCGGCCCGGGCTGCTGGGAGGGGGAGGGGGCGCGTACCTCTCCACCGCACAGGATACCTCGCCAGTTCCCGGTGACTGAGACTAGAGATTATTTCCGGGCACGGCCCCCGCCACCCCTCCCAGGCAACCACTAGGTCTTTTTTAATTAGGAGTGGGGACACCGGCGCACGCGCACTGCCGAGCTTCCGTGAAGCTGCGAGCGGCCAGGCGGGGAGGACCCGCCACCGCTGCCGCCGCCGCCGCCGCCGCCGCCGCCGCTAGGGCCGGGCGCGTGCGCGCGGCGACACGCAGCGGGCCGGCGTCGGGGCGCGCGCGGCGGCGGCTGGGAGGCGGGCCGGCCGGAGCACGATTGTGCGCAGTGGCTCGTCGGCCGCGGCTCTGGCCAGGGCCGGCGCTTTCTGGAGGAGGGGTGTGGGGGCTGGAGGCGGGGACGCCAGGCTGCGGGCGTGGCCGGGGGCGCGCGCGCCGGGCGCGCGGTCCCGAGTGAAAGGAGAAGGAGGGGCAGCGGGGGTGACGGTGCTAGAGCCGCTGGCAGCGCCGGGGCGGTAGTCGGCGGCCGGGGCCGAGGAGAAGGTGGGCCAGAGGCCAGGTCAGCCGCTCCGACTCTCCGACGCAGCCCCAGAGCTAGCGGCAGCGGTTTCTGGTGAGGCGGGGAGGCGCTGCCAAGCCCCAGCTGGGGAAGATGTACAACGTGGAGTCGGTGGAGCGGGTGGAGCTGTGCGAGAGCCTTCTCACTTGGGTATGTGGTGACTGGCGCGTCGGGGAAGACCCCCTCCTCCAGGCCTCCTTTCCGGGATCCCCCGCGCTGGTTGCGGGGGGCGAGCGCCGAGGGCGGTGTTGCCGTCACATCCGGGGCCTGGGGCGGGCGGAGCCGGGGGCCGCCGGTGCGGGCCGCGTCTATCCCAGCGGCCGGGCCGTGTGGGGGGCGGTGGAGAGCGGCCGCGCACGGGGCGGCTGGGGGGACTCGGCCCCGAGTCCGAGGGAAACTTGCCGGTCTTGAGGTGTTGGCTGCTCTGCGAGTGGAAACCGGCCGGGTGGAGGCTAATGATGGGGTGCGGGCGGCACTGTGATTAGGATTGTTGTTGTTTGCAGCTGATGAGGCACGGGCGCTTCCCTCTCGCTTCCGGGGACACCGGAGCTTGGCTGTCTCTGCGCCGGGCGCAGCAGGCAGAGGCACTCGGGACCCCTGGTTACGACGTTCCTCGCCTTTGTTGTAGCGTTCACAGAGGACTGAGAGGGGAGCCCCTTGGGGGTGAGCCGGGCGCGCTGAAGGAGAAAAGTACTTTGAAGGGAGCGTCGGAAAAATACGGAAAGGCACCCAGAGACGGTGTTTAAAATGCGAGATACGCTTCAGAGATGAGAAAGTCAGCCGCGTGGAGTTACTTAAGGGGTAACTGTAAACACAAATCTGGAAGCTATGTAGGAATCAGTAATGGAACTGGACATTTTGGGGCGACGTTGTGGGCTTCTGATCTTAAATTATTGAACACTTATTTAAAATGTCACGTTTTAAAGTATCTGTTTCGTTCTAGTGCTAACAATGTGTCTTTAGCAGCCTTTTCGAGAGCCGGACCTGAAACCCAGGCTGTGTTTCACAAACCTAGGTGTCAGTTTTGGGCCTATGTGTTTGTATGTATAGAGGTCCGCAGAGCCTTGGGATAAACCTAGTGCTTTCTCCAGGAGATTTACTTACTGCTAAAAATGTTAAATGTCATTTCTAGGATAGGACACTATTACGTTTATTGAGGTGACTACAGCATTAGGGTTAATGTTAAAGATAAGATACGGATGTCAAAAAAAACTCTGTTCAGTGGTACCTGAGTCGTTTCAGATCTCTGAAATGTATGTGTCACTTTCCTGTGTGGGGGCACCTCCATGGAAAGGTTAAAGAAGCACTGCATTAGGTATGTTGTAACAAAGGTAGTGTAAATACTCTGAGATTTTTTTCTTTCTTTTTTTAAAAGATTTTATTTATTTGAGAGAGAGAGAGCAGGGGCAGGGGCAGAGGGAAAGGACTTCCGTGCTGAGCTGGGAGCGGGACATGGGACTTGATCCTAAGAACCCTGAAATCATGACCTGAGCTGAAGGCAGATGCTTAACTGAGCCACCCATGTGCCCCTACTCAGATTTTCATAATGTGTTCTGTGAATCAGATTATGTCTTCTGAAATAATACATTCACTGCTAGGGCTTGATATGTTCTGTAACTTTTACGTTAGGCTATTACTGGGATTTCGGGGTGTTTTTTGGTTTTTGCAATAATATATAGTTAACATATAGCTTACGAATAGAGTAGGCTCCAACTTCAGACGAGAAGGGTTTCGTTACTGTATTTTAGAGAAGAGAGAAACTGTTAAGCTGCATAATGTGGCCAAGGCATGGGAGAGAGAAAGGAAAAGAATGACCACATTCTTTGATCCTGTGGCAGGAATAGAGTTGGCAGAGGTTGTAAACAGAAGGTGAGGATTTTAAAGTGTGCCTTTTTGAGTCTGTACAAGTAAGTTCCTCCCTCAATGCTAGAAAAAGGCAAGAGGGCAAAGATGAGGAAGCTAACTGAATCTGAAGTAGGGCTACATTGTTTAAAGTCTAGAAAGACAAGTCTTGAAAACAGGTGTATATGAAGGACATCTGCAAAAAGATGGTGATCATTGCAGTTATTTGAGTGAGAAATGCTAATAAAAATATAGAGGAAGAGTCTTGGAGAAGTTTGAGTAGACACACAGTATGAGGGCATCTATTTAGGATCTGGTAAATGTCAAGAAAACAAAACCTAAGTTATCAGAGTCCCTGAAAACCAGGGAATGTGGTGTTGTAGAAAAGAATTTTTGAATTGTCACTGGAAGGCCCAAAAAGGAAAATTTCTGGAGAAAATAAGATGAGAGATTTTCAATAACAACTGGAGGGGCAGAGTCTCTGCAAAGATGTACAATTCTAAGATTTGGAAACTTTTTAAAACCTTGTGCATTGAAATCTTTCAAAATAAAGTTGAGTTTAAATGCTGGCTTCCCTTTGTCATTATAAAAAGCAGAATAAATGTTTATGCAGAAATTGAGGTAGCTAAAAGTGTACATTTAGCCTAGCAGTATCCCTCATATCTGGAGGCCAGCTTTTGCTGAAAACAATTCCAAAACCAAGTGTAAGGGGGAAAAAAGTATGCAATACACTCCAAAGAAGACTCCCATTGGCACACTTGGCTGGCTGAGTCAGTAGAACTTGTGATTCTCAATCTCAAGGTCCTGAGTTCAAGCCCAACAGTTGGCATGGAACCTACTTAAAAAAGAAAAGACAAGACTCCCATTTGGACTAATTTACTCTACATAAGCTTACAGCCATGTTGGTAATGTGGGTTCTGTGCACACAGAAGATTAGGCAGTAACTGCAACACTTGGCAAGGTACAGGCAGCTGCCAGTGACCTAGAAGATCCAAGAACTGAAAGCTCAGTCCTACGTGATTCATTCTTTGAGCTGACCGCCTTACAGAATTCAGGAACCTCCATGCTTAATTATTGAAGATCATAATTAGGATCTTGAATATCAAAAGTTTATTTTCACTTAGTACTTAGCATTTAGTACTAGATAGGAGGTAGATAGTACACTTTAGAAATTCTTCCACTAGAAACAGTTAAAATAATGAAACCTCAGGCACTTAAAAGGGATGACTATTAGTTGTCTGTCCAGAATTCATTTCTGTGGACATCAAATTGCCTTAAATGCTGGATAAATAGTTGTTGTATCAGAGTGCCTACTAGCCCAAGAATCAGATGTTCCAAATTTTTGTTGAAAGAGGAATAGTTAGGAAAAGACAGAGTATCCTTCTACCAGTGGAAAACACCTTAAGGTTAAATTCCGAATTAGAGTTTATGCAGCAAGCAAGTTCAGCAGGATGTGCTTGAAAATTTCCACTCTACCTCCTCTCCCCACCCTCTGAGTCAAATTGTATTCTTACCTGTTAAGGAAATCTGCCCTGCCTATTGCACCTGTCAAGCCTAATTTCTTGAACTTTACATGAAAAGATTGTTCTTTCCTAGGTTTTAGAGACTAAAAAACCAGAACAAAACTGGAATGCTACCAGTTTAGTGGGAAAAGAATCATCACATAGGCTAATAAGTACATTTCTTCTGCAAAACCCAGCAACATTAGCATATCCTTTTAATTTTCATATTACTTAGTTAGCAGCCGGTAAAATGTATAGTAAAGACTTGGGGAAGGTATCATTTTTGGGATGGTATCTCCCTACATTCCATTCTCTCTGCCTAACTCCATTCTACTAACGATTTTTGTTTTGTGATGGAATAATCAGTGTACAAAAGTTAAAGCACATTTTTAAAAAGCGTTGTTTTTCTTTTTTAAAAATTGAGGGTTGGGGCGCCTGGGTGGCTCAGTGGGTTAAGCCTCCGCCTTTCGCTTAGGTCATGATCCCAGGGTCCTGGGATCGAGCTCCACATCAGGCTGTCTGCTCGACAGAGAGCCTGCTTCCTCGCCTCTCTGCCTGCTTGTGATCTCTCTCTGTCAAATAAATATATAAAATCTAAAAAAAAAAAAAAAATTGAGGGTTAATATAAAATGGTAGGTTTTATGTTTATATTTATACATAGGTTCTGACATTACTACCTGAGTTCAAATCCTAGTTTTACTTTATACTTAGTGTGGGAAACTTTATCTCTGTGTTTCAGTTGCATTCATCCCTCCTGAGCAGAGAGCCCAATGTGGGGCTTGATCCCAGGACTCTGGGATCATGACCCGAGCGGAAGGCAGAGGCTTTACCCCATCGAGCCACCCAGGTGCCCCAGATTCTGATTTCTAACAAGTTTCCAGGTGATGCTATTGTTAGTGGCCTGGGGACCATATACCTTGAGAACCACTGCTCTAGAGCAGGGATTTTTAATTTTAGCATTATTAGCATTTGGGGTTGGAGAATTCAGTGGCAGTGACCTATGCATTGTAGGACTTTTAAAAGTAGCATCCCTGGCCTTTGCCTACTAGATGCCAGTAGCACACACCTATTTGTTAAAAATAAAAACGTTTCTTAGGGAGCAAAACCACCCCTGGTTGAGAACTGCTGTGGAGATACTAATTCCAGGTGATCTCCTGCTTTACTTTTCTCATGCTTTTGTGGGGGAGGGTGAGATGGAGGTTGGGAGATGTTAATAGAGCTTCTTGGAGTGAAAGAAAGGTTATGATCTTTTAGGTAGAATTTCACACCTTAACGCACTTAGGTGTAATTAAATTTTACTGTGCTGATCTCCGGACACATCCTGTAGATGTTAAACTCAGTTGATGAGACTGGTAGATGATAGATTTTTTAAAATTAAAATATTCATATACCATAAAATTCATTCTTTTTTAAATTTTTCCTTTAGAGTGTTTTTTTAAATGCACTTTTTTTTTTAAGATTTTATTTATTTATTTGACAGATCACAAGTAGGCAGAGAAGCAGGCAGAGAGAGGGGAAGGGAAGCAGGTTCCCTACTGAGCAGAGAGGCTGATGCAGGGCTCAGTCCCAGGACCCTGGGATCATGACCTGAGCCAAAGGCAGAGGCTTAACCCACTGAGCCACCCAGGCACCCCTCCTTTAGAGTGTTTTTAAGATTCTCTTTATTTGACAGAGCACAGGGGTGCACAAGCAGGGTGAGTGGGAGCCTCCCTGTGAGTAGGGAGCCCGATGGGGGACTCGATCGCAGGACCCCCAGATCATGACTTGAACTGAAGGCAGATGCTTAACAGACTGAACCACCCAGGAGCCCCAGAATACATGCTTTTAAAATGTACAATTCAGTGGTTTGTAGTAAACACTTTTTAATCATCCCAAAAGGAAACTCCATAAAGCTAGATTTCCTTTGGCACCTGCTTTTATTTCAAGCACAGGTGGACCTCATGTAGCCTTCATGATGAAGTATTTATTTACCTTAAGAGCCAGTATAGAGAAAGTAATTGTTTAGAAGCCACGTTTTAAAAATCAGAATGAAGATAAGTTTTTTCTAAGTCCCAAGAGAGAAATAGAATTTTAGAACTAAATTATTTACATTATTAAAGAATTACCTGCTTTTTTGAGTTTTTTTCTTTTAATTGGTCAGAGACCGTTTTCTAATCTGCTTTGGATCAGAGGGTTCCAAATGCCCAACCAGTGTCCCACCGTATAAGAATTATTTGATGAGTGTGTTAAAAGTCAATTCCCAGCCTTCTGCAACTTGCCAGATGATTCTGATGTACACCAGGTTTGGGAACCACTGCTTTAAACTTTTCAAAATATCTAGTGTACATTCATTTTCTCATTTATGCCTTTAGCAACACCTCTCCATAAGGTATTTTTCCCAATTGCTAGATTAAAAAACTCTTAAGGGGGTAAAGTGGCACAACCAGGTTCACACAGCAAATTAAGAGCAAAGTTGGGGTAGAATTAGTTCATTACATTCAAAACAGGCTCACTTGAGGCTTATTCTGTGTCAGACACTGTGTTAAGATTAGTGGTAAAGAGATAAATGAGATGTGTCTCTCCGTGCTGTCTCTTTTTCCTCAAACCTATGAGAGAGATTAATTTATCAACTGTAAAATGAAAGCAGGTGCTTATCTCATTTTAAACTACATTGTTGTTATCATATTACTATTGAGACAGCTGGAGATAATATAGAATAAAATTTAGTATCTGTTCCTGCAGATAATTTATTTGTTCCATTTATTCATTTACTAATTATATTGAACCTCTACTGTATATGAAGTTAGTGTCAGGGGATGGCTTCTTTTCATTACTCTTCCAAATGGATACCTAGATAAAAACCACTTGCTATGTGATCTCGAAGATAATTCCTTTAGTTTCCACCACTGTAACCCTCACTACTCATAAGACTCTCCCATATAGGAAATATAAAGAAGCTACTGACTGCATTTGTCTGTAGCTTTTTTTTTTAAGATTTGATAAATGATACAGTACAGAGAAGTAAACACTCACCTACTGTTACAAAGTGAGAAAATGACTAAAACAGAATTACAAGAATTAAAGACAGTTTGTATTTATCAAAAATCTTAAAATGTGCATACACCTTGACCCAGTAACTTTACTTCTAAAGAATCTTTTTTTTTTTTTCTAATGATTTTATTTATCTATTTGAGAGAGAGAGAGCATGAGCACATCAGTGGGGCGGGTTGGGGAAAGGGAGAGGGAGAAGCAGGCTCCCCACTGAGCAGGGAGCATGACGTGGGGACTCCATCCCAGGACTCCTGGATTATGACCTGAGCCAAAGGCAGATGCTTAATTAACCAGGTGCCACCCAGGCACCCCCAGTAATTTCACTTCTGAGTATGTAACCCAATAAATAAAAATGGGAGATTTTTGAGTGTGACTCCCAATATTTCCATTGTCTCTACTTAGTTTGACCGCATCTGTGTTAATAATATAAACATACTAAATAGGTCTCTGTGCCTCTTCCCCTCCAATCCTTTCTTCATACTGCAGCCAGGATGGTCTTTATACAGCGCAAATCTCATGGCTTCAGTCTCATGGAGTCCTTTGCTTAGCCACCCTCCCACCTCATTGCTCTTAGAATAAAGTCCTAACATGCCTTATGAGGTTTTGCACAGTAATGCCTCATCTTTCACCATTATACTCTTTTCCCTCTTCCATTTCTTCCTATTCCCACCCCCCCCATCCCATGCTAAGCTATTTTTCATTGCTAGACTGCATCCCACTCACTTCTAATCTTTGTGTTGCTGTTGGCACGTCCTGTCATACTCTTTCATTTTGCTAACCTATAAATTGGGAGAGCATGGCCGCATCTGTCTTTTCTCAGTGATTTATTTCCTTCTAAATCTTGGTTGCACTACTGGGTATAATCATTTTTGGCTCAGCTGTATTATCTTACTTATGGAAATAATTTCTGTTTCTCAGCCATGTCATGCTGACCAGTGCAAAGTTAGTTGTTGGTTTTTTATTTTTTGCAAACTTAGATCTAATTCAGAATACCTTTAGGGGGCGCCTGGGTGGCTCAGTGGGTTAAGCCTCTGCCTTCCGCCCAGATCATGATCTCAGGGTCCTGGGATCGAGCCCCGCATCAGGCTCTCTGCTTAGCAGGGAGCCTGCTTCCCCTCTGTCTCTGCCTGCCTCTCTGCCTACTTGTGATCTCTCTCTCTATCAAATAAATAAATAAAATCTTTAAAAAAAAAAAAACTCTTACTACAGAATACATTTAGAATCAAAATTGAATATCTAACCTCAACTGTAGTGAATGTGAGTTCTACCTCTATATAAAGATATTTTGGTTTTGAATAAATGAAGTCTCCGTCTGGCCAGCTTTAAACACGTCTATCTCACAAAATAGGCTTCACATTTTTTTTTAATTCAGTGGCTTAATTTTTTCAAGGACCCAGTTCTTTGTATCCCTCTTCTCTGTTGTACAGTGCATCAGCCTCATCCTAAAATATATTCTGTTAAGAGTCCTAAGATGACTGCTGGTGGCAGTTGAGGCAACATACTTGACCACAGGAAGAAGAGATTGGCTCTTCTTTCCTAGAAACTCAAGTTTAAGCATCTCCCTCCAGTTCTTTGGTTCAAATTGTCTTTGCCCCATGAATCCTGAATTAGTCACTGGTAGAGGAGATGGAGTTACCATGACTTACTTGCTTAGATTGGTCATTTGTGAGGAGAAGGGATGCTGGGATGTCACCAGGTGTCTACCTCAATTTCTTTTCTGCCTAAGGGACAATGAGAACCTGCAGGAAATTTCCCATAAGGGAAAAAATTTCCAACTCTACTGCTTTTTAAAATTTATTCCAACTCTCAAGATGAGATAATCACAAAAGGAAGCCTAAGAAATCTCCTATGTAATTAACCAGTGAATCTCCCCCCCCCGCCCCGAACTCCCCTCCTTTTTTTCCCTAGATCCAGACATTTAATGTGGATGCACCATGCCAGACCGTGGAAGATTTAACGAATGGGGTTGTGATGGCCCAGGTTCTTCAGAAAATGTAAGAATTGCTTTATGTTTTTGTATAGTCTTAATGTGAATGTTTATTAGATTGAAAACATGGACGAAAAAATGTTCACATGAAATGTGTGTTGAGCGCAGGATAAGAGCTATAAATTTCCGTTTTAATTTTGATGACATGTACTTGTTTGGTATAGATTGGCTGAGAGTTTAATTAGGGCCATAATTGTTCAAACACTCCATTGGTTTTAGCAGAATTATTTGTTCTTGTTTTTTTTTTTAGCATAAGCTTGGCAGAAATTTTCACGTTAATGATATTTTCTCATTGTAGAAGAATCTAGAGGCTTGCTTTCTCTTAGGATTTTATTCAAATGTTATATCTATGAAGCCTCCTCTGGCCATTCATATAAAATAAGTGACAGCCATTGCCCTATACTCTGCTGTATCCCTTTTAACCTTTTATGCTCTTCTTTGAGGTATGTAACACCATCTATTCATTTGTTTTGCGATGCTCCCCCTGCCATTCATGTGAGATCCACACAGAGGCAGGGAATTTGTTTTGTTCACAAGGTTTGGTTTTTGTCTGAATCATATGAAAATGCCCTTTGTAGGTCACAGGTGGTTAAATATCATCAGTTTTTCATGATTCAGCCTGCATCATAGATACTCATGTCACCAAATGGTTAAAAGAATAACATACATGTGTGGGATATACGAAACATACCTGATTCTTCTAAGTACTTGAAAAAAGCAATGGTTGTAAAATTGATGTATGGCTATCTCCAGCTTGATCTAGGAAATTTTCAAATAAAACATTACGTGTAAATTTAAGAAATCATAAGGCTCGATGTGACTTCTGGGGTATACTTTTGTGTTTTGAAGCACTGAGCACTCGTAGGCCTTATGTTATTGGAAGATTTGCATATAACTAGATGGGATTTCCTGAAGTTTTGGTAAGAATCCATATCAACAGCAAATGAATTCTTCCTGTTCACTTTGCAGTGATCTATATAGAATTGCCCATCTGAAAAGCAGTTCAGATGCCTGCAATTCAGAGGCTTTGTGTGTCTTTAGAACGAGGGACTGAGGCTTGGAAACTAGCTTGCTGTCGCTTTCTTCTGTAACTACATGGCACATCTCTTCAGATACACAGGAGCATCGACTTTTTGGTGGAGCTTGAAAAGTCTCATTTGAAACCTGATCAGGCTTGGTTCTAGCACTCTGAGAACAGTGATCCTGTGACCTCTGAGTGGTTCCCTAATAATTTTTAGCCTTTGAATGGTCTAGAGTTTCACTGAAGCTAAGTAAGCTTTCTAGGTATGTGTCAGTAAATGAATTTTTTGCTTAAGTTAGTTAGGGTAGGATTTCTGTCATTTGCAGAAACCAGAAGAACTGTACGTGTGTATTATTTTACCAAATCAAGATCATAGTATATATTATGTTCTGCAAACTAGTTAATTTACCAAGGTCTTATAGGCATATTTCTCATCCATACTTGGTTTTTTCCCCTTTTTTCCCCAAAATGTCTTCCTTTTTTCTTTTGTTATGGTAAAACATATACAGAGAAGTATACTAAAAAAGTGATGAATATGTACATGTGTATGTATATTGTGTATGTATTTGTGTATACACATCTGTGTAACCACCACCCAGATTAAAATATATAAGCTATCTAGGCCCAGATGGTTCCCTCACGACCCTCTCTAATCAATAACCCTTGCTCAGTAATAGCCATGATTCTGACTTCTACACCAGCAATTAGGTTTTTTTCTGTTTTTGGACGTCTTACAACGGGAATCATACAGTATGTATTCTTTTTTGTCAGACTCCTTTCACCCAATGTAATGTCTGAGAATCAAATTGTTGCATGTTATCTATTTTAATAACTATAATATGTACAAATTCAAGGAAGTTCAGTTCCTCCTTGTCTCTTTGTTATTTATTGAATGCCTACTTTGTGTCCAGCACTGGTGATACAGCAGTAAGCCACAACCCAATAGCCTTCAAAAAGTTTATAACCTTGGGAAAACCAGATTTTTAAATAACTATGAAAACAAAATTGCTATTATAACTGGTGCTACAGGGCAGAAATACACAATGTTATGAAAGTTTGTAAAGAGACATATTTACCTTAAGTCACAAACATTTACCTGAAAAAATAAAGATCTTAAATCTGAAAGATGATCGGTAACAGATTTCTTAGCATACAGAAGATGGTATACAGAGGAGGCCGTATCAGTTGATGGAGTATGGTCAGCAACACTACCAAGAGAGAGAGGATTTGAGCGACTAAAGCACAGAGAGGGACCATGTTATAGAATGAGAATGGAAAGAGAGATGTTGCTAGACCATGTAGGGCCTTGTGTCTTTATTCCAAGGGATATGAGAAGCAATTTGGGTAGTGTGGAGGCAGGGAAGGGTTGACAGGGTCAGATTTACATTTTGAGTTTTTATTTAAATTCCAGTTAACATACAGTGCAATATTAGTTTCAGGTGTACAATGTAGTGAGTCAACACTTCCATGCAACACCTGGTGCTCATTACAAAAGTGCCCTTCTTTTTTTTTTTTTTTTTTTTTTTAATTTATTTGACAGAGAGAGATCACAAGTAGAGAGGCAGGCAGAGAGAGAGAGAGAGAGAGGGAAGCAGGCTCCCTGCTGAGCAGAGAACCCGATGCGGGACTCGATCCCAGGACCCTGAGATCATGACCTGAGCTGAAGGCAGCGGCTTAATCCACTGAGCCACCCAGGTGCCCCCCAAAAGTGCCCTTCTTAATCCCCATCACCTATTTAAACCTTCTTGTAATCATCAGTGCTCTACAATTGAGAGTCTGTTTCTTCCTTTGCCTCTCTGTTTTTATCCTTTTGCTCTTTTTTTCTTAAATTCCACATATGACTGAAATCATATATTTGTCTTTCTGTACTTTATTTTGCTTAGCATACTACTCTAGCTCCAGCCATGTTGTTGCAGATGGTAAGATTTCATTCTTTTTTGATTGCTGAGTAACATTCCATTGTATATATGTACCACATCTTTTTTTTTTTTTTTAAGATTTTATTTATTTATTTGACAGATCACAAGTAGGCAGAGAGGCAGGCAGAGAGAGAGATGGGAGGAAGCAGGCTCCCCACTGAGCAGAGAGCCCGATGCGGGCCTTGATCCCAGGACTTTGGGATCATGACCTGAGCCGAAGGCAGAGGCTTTAACCCACTGAGCCACCCAGGCGCCCCAGTACCACATCTTCTTTATCCGTTCATCTGTTGATGGACATTTGGGTTGTTTCCGTAATTTGGCTATTGTAGATAATGCTGTTAAACATTGGGATACATGTAGTATCTCTTTGAATTAGTATTTTTGTGTTCATTGGATTAAATACCCAGTGGTGCAGTTGCTGGGTCATAGGGTAGAGATGTGTGTGTGTGTGTTTTGATTGTCGGCGAGGGAGGGAGAGAACAAGTGGGGCAGAGAGAGAGGGAGAAGCAGACTCTGCTGAGCAGGGAGCCCAATGTGGGGCTCGATCCCAGGACCCTGAGATCACAACCTGAGCCAAAGGCAGATGCCTAACAGACTGAGCCACCCAGGCACCCCAGGGTAGTTCTGTTTTTTTAACTTTTTAAGGAATCTCCCTACTGTTTTCTACAGTGGCTGCACCAGTTTTCTTTTTCTTTTTTTTTTTAAGTTCTTGTTTAAAGTCCAGGTTCATTTACATTTTGAAAATATTCTGGCTGCAGGGGTAAAATGAATTAGGAGATGCCATAATGATAAGGAATGATCAACTGGAAAGAAATTTGTAGTAAATCAGAAAGGAGATTATGGTACTTTGGATTAGGAGGTGGAGACAAATGGATAGACCCAAAATAATAGAGAAAAACAAACTTTGATGAATGATAACGGGGTGTGAGCAAAAGGGAGGTATCAAAATTGACTTTAAATTTCTAACTTTAGCAAATACATGGAAAGGGGGACAAACCACTGATGTGGGAATGCTGAAAGGGAATCTGCTGTGGAGGAGTACTGGATATATCATGGGTTTAGTTTGAGGGACGTTGAATTTTTTTTTTTTTTCACTTTTTTATTTCTTTTCAGTGTAGCAGTATTCATCGTTTTTGCACCACACCCAGTGCTCCATGCAATACGTGCCCTCCCTATTACCCACCACCTGGTTCCCCAACCTCCTACCCGCCGCCCCTTCAGAATCCTCAGGTTGTTTTTCAGAGTCCATAGTCTCTCATGGTTCACCTCCCCTTCCAATTTCCCTCAACTCCCTTCTCCTCTCCATCTCCCCATGTCCTCCATGTTCTTTGTTATGCTCCACAAATAAGTGAAACCATATGATACTAGACTCTCTCTGCTTGACTTATTTCACTTAGCATAATCTCTTCCAGTCCCATCCATGTTGCTACAAAAGTTGGGTATTCATCCTTTCTGATAGAGGTATAGTACTCCATCGTGTATGTGGACCACATCTTCCTTATCCATTCATCCATTGAAGGGCATCTTGGTTCTTTCCACAGTTTGGCGACCGTGGCCATTGCTGCTATAAACATTGGGGTACAGATGGCTCTTCTTTTCACTACATCTGTATCTTTGGGGTAAATACCCAGTAGCGCAATTGCAGGGTCATAGGGAAGCTCTATTTTTAATTTCTTGAGGAATCTCCACACTGTTCTCCAAAGTGGCTGCACCAGCTTGCATTCCCACCAACAGTGTAAGAGGGTTCCCCTTTCTCCACATCCTCTCCAACACATGTTGTTTCCTGTCTTGCTAATTTTGGCCATTCTAACTGGTGTAAGGTGGTGTCTCAATGTGTTTTAATTTGAATCTCCCTGATGGCTAGTGATGATGAGCATTTTTTCATGTGGGGACGTTGAATTTGAGTGGTATTGAGACATCAAGAGAAGATGCCAAGTTAGCATTAGATCATGTAGGTCTAAAATACAGAAGAGAAATCCAGAATCAATTTGGGTATCTTAATCTAAGCCATTAGTGTGGATTAAGTCACTTAGGGAATAGTATAGCATAAGAGGAAATACATGTAGCCTGAGCCTTGAAGAACTTTGACAATTAATTCTGGTTAGAACCTCAAACAACAGAGGTACCAGAGAAGTATGAGGAAAGCCAAAAGAATGTGGGGGCTAAGCAGAGAGTTTCATTGGAAATTGCAGATCTTTTCATTTTTTTAGTGATTTCCCATCCATCTGCTTTCCAGCTTCCAAAATTTTATTGCTATTGTCATCTTTCTCTCTTTTTGTCCATGTAGGTTCATGCCACCCCCCCTTATTTTTAATTAATGTGACTTCGTGGACTTTTTTTTTTTTTTAAAGAACAGTTTTAGTTTCACAGTGTGAAATTGTGATGGCAAGGAGTTGCAGTATGGGATGACGAAGTTCTGGGGGTGGATGATAGTGATTGGTGGTTGCACAGCGGTGTGAGTGCACTTAATGCCACTGAACTGCACACTTAAGTTTAAGTGACATTTTATGCTGTGTATATTTTACTACTTGAAAAAAATGTTTTTAAAAATTGAACGTAAAGTATGGCAAATTTTCACATACTCCTTGCACCACTGCACAGGGCCTTCCCCCACCATCAACATATACACCATAGTGGTATATTTGTTGTAATTGATGAACCTACACCAAAACATCATCACCCAAAGTCCCTAATTTACATTAAAGTTCATTTTGTGTTTTACATTCTTTGTATGGGTTTGACAAATATGTAATGATATGTATCTACCATTGTAGTATCACACAGAGTAGTTTCACTGCCCTAAAAATCCCCTTTGACCTAGTCATCCTTCCCTCCCCCCAGACCTCCAACAACCCCTGATCTTTTTACTGTCTCCATAGTTTGCCTTTCCCAGAATGTCATGTAACTGAAATCATAACCATATGTAGTCTTCTCAGATTGGCTTCTTTCACTGAGCAGTATTGCAGTTTCTCCATGTAGCTTGATAGTTCATTTCTTTTTAGTGCTCCCTCTTCTTTGCAGCTTTGGTGAGATGAAATTGACACTTGGTAAATTATACATTTTTAAAGTATAGGATTTGATAAAATTTTTACCTCTGTAGATACCTGTGAAACTATCACTACAGGCAAGATAACGAACGTATCAATCACTTCAAGAAGTGTTTCAGTCCTTCCTTTGTGCCACCCTTTCCTATGCCCAGGCAACCACTATAGATCAATGTGCACTCTCTAGAAATTTATGTAAATGGACTCACACAATATATTTTCTTACTTGAGGGAGAAGGTGTGGCTTCTTTCATGCAACATAACTATCTTGAAATTCATGTTGTTGCCTGTAATAGTTCATACATACTCTGTGGATATACTGTGATCTAGTTACGTGTTTATTCATCTGCGGATGGACATCTGGGTTATTTTAGTTTGGGACTATTACAAATAAAGCCATCTCTGAACATTAGCATACAGATTGGTTGTGTGGACATATCCTTTCATTTCCCTCTAATAAAATCCCACCCAGGAATGGAATGGTTAGACCATATGGTCAGGTGTGTGTTTAATATTTAGGAGACTGCCGAAGTGTTTCCAAAGTGGATGTGCTGTTTTTGCTTCCACAAGCACTGTGTGAATGTTCTTATTTCACCAGTCTCACCATCACTTGCTAAGGTCAGTGGTGGGGTTTTTTTGGGGGAGTGGGCGGCGGTGGTTTAAGGTTTTACATTTAGGTAATCTCTTTTTTTTTAAACATTTTATTTATTTATTTGACAGACGACGGTGAGAGAGGGAACACAAGCAAGGGGGAGTGGGAGAGGGAGAAGCAGGCTTCCCGCTGAACTGGTAGCCTAACTCAGGGCTTGATTCCAGGACCATGGGATCATGATCCAAGCCAAAGGCAGACACCTAACTGAGCCACTCCTTAAGTAAACTCTACAGTTGGCGTGGGGCTTGAACTCACAGCTCTGAAGTCAGAGTCACATGCTCTACCGACTAAGCCAGTCAAGTTCCCCAGTTTTGTTTTGTTTTGATTGAAGTATAGTTGGTAAACAATATTACATTAATTTTGGGTGTATAAGGCAGTCTTTTTGATTTTAGCCATTCTGATGGCTATCTAGTAATAATTCACTATGGTTTGTTTGTTTTCCTAGGATGACTAATGCTGTCCAGCATCTTTTCATGTTTTTACCATCTATATATCTCCTTTTGTGAATGGTTTCCCATAATCTTTTGCCTGTTTTTTTACTTAAATTGTCTTACTGAATTTAGAGTTCTTTATAAATACAAAACATAAAAACTAAATACAAGTCATTTTTCAAATGTATGTTTTAAAATATTTTCTTCCAATCTATGGCTTCCCTTTTTCTTTTTCTTTTTTTTTTTTTAAGATGTGTTATTTATTTATTCGACAGTGTGGCAGAGGGAGAGGGAGAAGCAGGCTCCCCACTGAGCAGGGAGCCCAGGATGGGGCTGGATCCCAGGATCCTGGGATCATGACATGAACTGAACCTGAACAGAAGGCAAAAACTTAACCAACTGAGCCACCCAGGTGCTGGCCCCACCCCGTTTTCATTTTCTTAATAGTGTCTTTGCAAGTCAAAAGTTTTAAATTTTGATAAACTCTAATTTTTAAAAAAATTTTATTTTTAAGTAACTTCTACACTCAATGTGGGGCTTGAACCCACAACCTCAAAAATCAAGAGTCATACATTCCATTGACTGAACCAGCCAAGTGCCCCATGGTTTGTTTGCTTTTTTTTTTTTTTAAATTCAGTTAGCCAGCTTTTTTTTTTTTTTTTTTTTTAATTCTATTAAGAAACATTTACCAAACCCAGGGTCACTAAGATTTTCTTCTGTTTTCCTATACAAGTTTGATAGTTCCGGTGCTTACATTTAGGTCTGCGATGAATTGTGAATTACTTTTTGTATATAAGGATCTATTTTTTCTTCTTCTTTTTTTGTACTGTTTGTTAAAAAGATTCCTTTTCCATCTTTTCAGAACTTTTGATTATGTTGATTTGCCTAGTGACCAGACATCAACCATAGATGATTAGATTCTTGTTTAATTTTTACTATAGATCAGTCACTGAAAACATTAAGATGTACTCTATCCTTTTACATCTATACATTAATAGATACAAAATGAAAACCTTTTTTTTTTCCTTGAGTCTTGAGAGAACTCTGGGTTTTTGGGGGTTTTTTAAAAGATTTTATTCATTTATTTGACAGAGCGTACAAGTAGGCAGATAGGAGAGAAGGAGAAGCATCCCCTCCACCCCCCAGCAGAGAGCCTGACGTGGGGCTCAATCCCAGCACTCTGGGATCATGATCTGAGCTACCCAGGTGCCCCAGGACTGTTAAATCAACTTCTATTTTCAACTTTTTGGTTTGAAGAAAATTAATATTGGCTAAAAAAAAAAAAATGGCAAGCAGAATCCACTTGAGAGAGCACAGGATATTTTATATGAGATAGCAAGAATTTGAATTGGTTGTTTATGCTCTTAAACCTGTGATTCTTGGTTAACCTGCAGTACTTGTGCCAAAGAACAGTCAGCACTTTGCCTGATCCAACTTCGGCTCTGAAAGAAATCTGCTTCTCCCCTGACACTACTTCTGCAGGCTTCTCAAGTGATGGCTATTTTTTTCTCCCACAGTCTTCAAGTACCACTTAGCCCAGAGGTGGTACTCCTTATTGCTGCTTCCACGCCATTCTTCTTCATCTTCCCTAAAACTCTAGCTTTGAATCCTATGACATTATCCATTACCCTTCATTGTTGTTGTCATTCCTTCTCGTTTCGCAGCAATATTGGATCCTGGCACACTGTCGGCTCTCTCCAGTACTGCACTTATCTACATTCTTGGTGATTGGGATGTATACCAAATGATCCTTCATCCTTGGCTACCACTTTCTTGAACTCCTCTCCATTTACCTTGTCTTCAGTTAGATTTCAGGCACGCCTTCCCATGATTACTAATGATGTGTAATCCCCCCATAATCTCCGTTTTCTCATTACCACTGTCTGATTATTGTTGCCTGTCTTTCCATCTCCCTTTCTCTGTATCAAGTCTCCAATAATTCTTTAATTCTCTTGAGTCAGTGGGATTTTAACACTGTCCACCTTCACTGTTCTTTCCTTCCTCTTATTTAGCTCAAACTTTATAGTTAATCATAATTACTTCCCTGCATACACTTTTAGCTCCCCTGCCCCTCTCATATTGTTTTTGTTCCACAAAACCACAACTCTGGTTAAATCTAATGTCCTGCCAGTTCTGCTTCTTACCTATGCAGCTGAACACAGCTGGGAAAAAAATGCAAACATATTGATGAATTTCATACCTGTACCCCTCTGCCAACATTATTTTGACTTTGCCTTGCTACCTGTTACGATACATAGAGCTATAGGGTTGGTGGGGAAGGTTTCTATCTTAAAGTCAGTACTTAACACTTTGTATATTACATCCCATTGCCTATTACCTACAAGAATGTCACTTTACTAATTTGGTCCTCTCTCCTGCATCATCACTTTTCCCTTCTCTGCTGGATCATATCTACTAGCATGCAAACGGTTACTTCTTTTATCTTTAAAAATACTTATGATCTCAAGGTGCCCGTGTGGCTCAGTTGGTTAAGTGTCTGCCTTAGCTCAGGTCATGACCCCAGGGTTCTAGAATCAGGTCCTGCATCTGGCTTCTATGTGGCAGGGAGCCTGCTGTTCACCCTGCCTGTGCTTATGCAAATTCTCTCTCTCTTTCTGACAAATAAAATCTTAAAAGTAAAAATACTTCTGATCTCACTTCTATCAGTCAATTTCTCCTCCCCTTTGTAGCAAAAACTTCTTTAGAGAATAGTCTGTACCTAGCTGTTTCAGATTCTTAGCTTCCTGCTCTTTTAAATCCACTTTTCACTTGGAGATTTTTTTTTTCCCCCACCATTTTATTAAAACTGCACTTGTTAGGACCATCAATTATCTACACAGTGCTGATTCTTTTTTTTTTTTTTTTAAGATTTTATTTATTTATTTGACAGAGGTCACAAGCAGGCAAAGAGGCAGGCAGAGAGAGAGGAGGAAGCAGGCTCCCTGCTGAGCAGAGAGCCCCGATGCGGGGCTCGATCCCAGGACCCTGAGACCATGACCTGAGCCGAAGGCAGAGGCTTAACCCACTGAGCCACCCAGGCGCCCCCACAGTGCTGATTCTAATGGCCAATTCTCAGTCCTTATCAGGACCTGGCAGCAGCATTCGAAGGATTTACCTCCTTGTAACACTTAAAAATTTGGTTACAGGATACTGTTAGCCTCTGGGTTTTTCTCCTGTCTCACCTGATGATCTGTATTTTTTTTTTTTTTTTTTTTTTTTTGCTCATTTTTTTTCTCTTCTGTCCTACTTCCTAACGCTGGAGTGCTTAAGGACTTGTTCCTCTACTCTTTTCTGTTTGCATTCACTTACTTGATGACTTCATCTGGTCTCATGGATTTAAATAGCATCCATATTCTGGTGACTCTCAAGTTTATATCTCCACCATGAATCTTTGCTTTGACCTCCAGACTTAAACTCATTATCTATTCGGTGTCTCCATTTGAGTCTCAAAGACCTCTCAGAGTTGTCATATCTAAAACTAAACTTCCTATCTTCTGCCTAAAACTCAGCTGTCAGAAATCTTCTCATTTCAGTTGTTGGCATTTCCTTCCAGTTGATAAAACCATAAAACCTTCCTTTCTTTCCCCATCCCCATCGAATCTGCCAGGAAATCCTGATAACTATACTTTTAAAATATACCTATGAAGTCATTTAAATCTGGCTTTAGCTCTGACTTCCAGTTTACAGAAAAGCACAGAGGCCAGAGGAACAAGTTACGCTAAATGTGGAAACAATCAGGCAAATCCAGAAAGTGAGCTGTTTTACAGAACAGTTGACCTATGGTCTCCTCAACAAGTCAATGCCATGAGAAAAAAGAAAAGGGGTCGACTGTTTTAAACTAAAGAGCCCAAAGAGATAAGAAACAGACTGTAACCAAAAACAGACAGTAACCGAATGCTTTGCATGGTTCTTCTTGGGATTCCTATCATAAGCAGCAACATGGATGAATATGGAAGACGTTTATGCTTAGTGAAATAAGCCAATCCCAACAGGACAAATAGTGCATGACTCCACTTACATGGAAATATTTAAAATAATCAAATGCATGGAAACAGGGATTAGAATGATGGTTGCCAGGAGGTAGCAGTTGGGGCAAATGACGATGAGTTGTGGTTCAGTAAGTTTGAAAGTTTCACTTATATAAGGTGAGTAAGTTGGGGGTTCTGCTGTACAACATTGTGCCTATAGTTAATAGTATTGTGCACTTAAAATTTTATTGAGAGGTTAGATCTCATGTTAAGTGTTCTTTCAAAGACGAATGTGATGCATGATTTTTCTCGAATCCTGTTTGAACAGATCAACTATAGCAGACATTTAGAGGATAATGTAGGAAATTTGAAAATAGGTTAACTATTAGATGGTATTTGGGGAGTGTTTGTGTATTAGGTGTAAATCAGAACTATAAGAAGGTGCCTTATTAGAGATGTACAGTGGAGTTTTTAGGAGTAAAATGTCAAAAAAAAATCAAATAATGTGGAGCAAGTATGGCAGAATGTTAAATCTCTATGATTGGCATATGGTTGTTTCCTCTAACATTTTCCTTCTCTGTATGTTTGGAAAGGTTTTTTTTTTAATGAAGATTTATTTATTTGAGGGGCACCTGGGTGGCTCAGTTGTTAAATATCTGCCTTTGGCACAGGTCATGACCCCCCAGTGTCCTGGGATTGAGCCCTGCATCGGGGTCCCTGCTCAGCAGGAAGCCGGCTTCTCCCTCTCCCACTTCCCCTACTTGTGTTCCCTCTCTTGCTGTGTCTGACTTTGTCAAATAAATAAATAAAATCTTTTTTAAAAAATATATTTACTTGAGAGAGAGCAATGCACTAGCAGAGAAGGAGGCAGAAGGATGTGGACAGAATCCTCAAGCAGACTCCGTACTGAGTGCAGAGCCCAACATGGGGCTTGATTCCAGGACCCCGAAATCATGACCTGAGCTGGAAATAAGAGTTGGATGCTTAACCAACTGAGCCACCCAAGCACCATTGAAAAAGTTTTTAATAAGAATTGTTACTTTTCCTGCTTCAACATTGGGCACCATCATCTCTTGACTTTATCATATTAATAATTTCCTGATGAGGGTGTTTCTGTACTTGCCTGCCCACAGTCTAATGTGAACCCAGCAGCCAGAGTGATTTTTCAGTAAGTCAGATTTTCTGCTTAGCACTCTACATTGGTACCCCATTTCACTCAGGGTGAAAACCCAAAGTACTCACAGTAGTATGTCCTAAGCGATCTGGACTACTTGTTATCTTTCTGGTATCTGTTTGTTGAATGAATGAATATGGACTTATTTTGACTTTGAAATTAAAAGAAAATGGCTTTTATTATCTTTCATCTTTTGTCTCCAAGAATAGTTCACCACCACTCTCTCATTTTCCATCAGTGATTTCCCCAATACCAGCTGGATGTCCTGCAGTTCAGTTCTGACGCTAACTTCTGAGTTAGTGCGAACTCCACAAGTTAAGGCCTCAGTCCCACAAAACTGCCCCAACTTCAGATGCCAGGTGCATGTGCAGTCCTCAGCACAACCACACTTCTTCCTGGCCAGTACAAATTCAGAAGTTCCTGTGAACTCCTCTCCACTCCCAGCCCTTTCCTTAATTCTCAAGAATGACCCAAAACTCAATAAAGTTTTATACTTACAATTGTAGTTTTATTATGAAGAATATAATTGAAGAAAGTCAAATGAAAGGGATGCATAGTACAAGGTATGGGGCTGCGGGCACCGTAGAGCTCACAGTTTCCATGCTCTCTAGGCATGCTACCCTCCCAGCACATCAGTGTGTTCACCAACTTAGAGACTCCCTGATCTGTGTTGTTAGGGTTTTTTATTTGGGGTTTCATTCTATAGTTATGATTGAAATTATGAACTCAACCGCCAGCCCCTTTCTGGAGGTCAAAGTAGGGCTGAAAGTCCCAGTCCTCTAATCGTGTGGTTTGTTTCTTTGGAACTAGCCTCCATCCTGAAGCTGTCTAGATTCATCCATGATAAATCACCTCATTAGCATAAACTCAGTTATGGTCAGAAAGCACTCACTATAAATTACAGAGGACACTTCTGTCACTTGGGAAATTCTCAGGGTTTTAGGAGCTCAGTGCAGGAACCATGGACAAAGACCAAATATGTTTTTTATTATACAACAACTACATATTGATTGAAAGACTAAGAGCAGAAGTAGTAAGTTACGCCTCTAAGAGCCATTAGGCTTAGCTTTCAGAGTTTAAGAAGGGGGTTGGGAATAGATGAGACCAACAAAGAGAGAATGAAGGTCAAGCTGCGGACACTGGTGGAAAGCCTCTTAAATGGATACTTTTCTTTTTTCAGTACCCTGAGTTGCTGGGTCTTGGCTTAAAGCCCATCCCCTATGTGCCTTTATTGCTTAATTTGACATAGTAAGGGCTAAGCATAATTTGCTATATTTTTGTTGTCATTATAGATCTGAAAGTTATTATAGCTAACCCTTGAATATGGCAAGGGACCAAAATGGTTGTTTTGGATAATTAAAAGATAATTAGAAAACAGGCTTAAGAATCAACATAAATAAAAAGTACTAAGGTTTGCTAATAAAAATGCCGTATTAAGAGATGGAATCAAAATTTAGTGTTGGTTTTGAACCCATCTTAATTTGGCTGAGTTCAATAAGAATATTATAGTGCTTAAATAATTCTAGCAGTGCAAATGCAATTTAATATGTTTATTTTTGTGAAGGCAATTAAGTGCAGGCAGATAATATATATCTGGAATTATGTTACAGATTAAAGTTAATGAGCTTTTTTTTTTTTTTTTTAAAGTTTAAGCTAAGACCAGTTCATAAGTTTTAGTGAAATAGATGTCTTACTGGAAAAAATCTAAAGAAATGGCTTTGTATGTTTCATGGGTTCTTCTGTTTGTTTTCCTTAGCAAGAGTGAGGACATAGTAAGAAGCTAAAGATAGCTTCTTACTCATGAAGAACACTCCAGTAAGATTATCAGTTGTTATTTACATGTCTGTGTTAATAAGATTTGGGAGAAAAATGCCTTTATATTGTTTGGTTATAGCCTGAGAGCATTAATAAGGGGGTACTTAGAAAACATTGCTGAAATTGTAAACTCCTTATAGAAAGTTATGGCTAGATGCCTACATATTGAATCGAAGTTTATTACTAGGAAAAGTCACACTGGATGTAAATAGATTGTAAGACTACTGTTCTTGCTGTGTTCTGCCCAAGTAGTCGATTGGAAGTTTATGGATAAAAAGTACTGTCACTTTCCAAATGTATTTCAGTCTGCAGTTATTTACTGAGAACCTGCTATGTGTCAGACATGAGGTATTGGGAATGAGTGAATGAGAACAGATACCTGCCCTGAACCATGTTAGTCCCTCTCTCCTTGTGACCCAACTTATTCAGCATGAAGGAAATAATGAGCCACAGCGCCTTAGTGTTTGCTCGAATCAGTTTTGTGTTGCTAATCTGTTTTTAACAAAAATGCTTCAGCTGCCAACTCTGCTACTTAATTATGTGATTGAACTTGGGGAAATTACTTGATTTCTGAGTCTGATACTCCTTAAATGGTAACAGATAGTAATTCCTCCGTTGCAATGTCATTGTGAATTTAAGTGCCTGATTGAGTGCCTAGTATATTATTGGTGCTCAGCAGCGGTTTTTGTTGTCTTCCCCTTCTAGCTCAGACATGATTCTGAGATTTTGATTTGGTGATCTTTTAAGGAATAAGCAAACTGTATCATAGTTTTGATTTGCAATATTTTATTCAGTATTTCAGAGTTCTTTTACTTATAAGTATTGCTCTAAGTTGCAAATTAAGTATCCTAGGAGTTCTTGCAGTATATAATTTCTTAGACACCTTTTAAATTAATTTGAAAGTAAACTCTGCCCCCAGCATGGGGCTTGAACTCATGACCCCAAGATCAAGAGTCACATGCTCTACTGACTGAACGAGACAGGTGCACCTTCTTAGACATTTTAAAGGACTCTTTTGGGGCACCTGGGTGGCTCAGTGGGTTAAGCCTCTGCCTTCGGCTCAGGTCATGATCCCAGGGTCCTGGGATCGAGCCCCACATCGGGCTCTCTGCTCAGCAGAGAGTCTGCTTCCCCCTCTCTCTCTGCCTGCCTCTCTGCCTGCTTGTGATCTCTGTCAAATAAACAAAATCTTAAAAATAAATAAAGCACTCTTTTTTATAAGTTTATGTGCTTGCTGGTGAAGTTTAAGTGTCTTTTAGTTGTGTGACCCTAAACTGCCACTGAGCTAGTTCGGTGCCTTTGGTTTTGAATAATAATCATCAGCCACAGAGCAACAAACTCAGATTGCCGGCCTCATGTGTCTTTTTGCTTGGAAACACTGACATTTGATTGGCAATGACTGTGTTTTTTAGATTTTTCAAGTATCAAACAATATTGACTATTTTCTAATTTCTAAATTATTTTTATAATGGTTCTATAGTGTTTTAGTAGAATTCACTCAGTTGTTGCTCTTCTTTGCAGTATCTATTTTTATAAGAGGTTTTAAGGAAAAAGGACACTTTCTGGGATGGTCTGCCCATTTTGTAATAGTCACTTATCTGAAAATTCACCCTTGTCCTGCCAGGTGTGGGCATTCTTCCTCCTAAAGTTGTGTCTGACCTACTTGCAAGCCTTTTATCCTTTCGGTCACATAGAAATTGGATTAGGGATAAAAAAGAGACTCTAGCTGGATTATTTGGAATGATCTGGGTATTTAGAAGTGGGACCGAATGATGACTGGTCTTTAAACTATTTGTGTGAACTAAAGTGTTGAAGACTTGGAACGTGTTTACGCTATTTTCAGCACTGTACATGGAGAAAAAGGAAAAGTCAGTCTGCAGAGAGAATGGTATAGATGGGCAGAAACAAAGACTAAAGTCAGAAGGAGAGTACTATCTGGGTTCCTAACAGCTTCCTGGGTCTTTATTCTAGTGCTTTGTGATTCCTAGTTATCCTTCAATATCATAACATACCTCAGTGATCTTCCAATAATTTCCCCTTTTTGTACAAGGCTGTTCAAATTTGTTACTTAATTTTTATTATTCTTTTTTTTTTTTTTAACATTTTGTTTATTTATTTGACAGAGATCACAAGTAGGCAGAGAGGCAGGCAGAGAGAGAGCAGGAAGCAGGCTCCCTGCTAAGCAGAGAGCCCGATGCGGGGCTCGATCCCAGGACCCTGGGATCGTGACCAGAGCGGAAGGCAGAGGCTTTTTTTTTTTTTTTTTTTAATATTTTATTTATTTGACAGAGAGAAACCACAACTAGGCAGAGAAGAAGGCAGAGAGAGAGGAGGAAGCAGGCTCCCTGCAGAGCAGAGAGCCCGATGCGGGACTTGATCCCAGAACTCTGGGATCATGACCTGAGCCGAAGGCAGAGGCTTTAACCCACTGAGCCACCTTATTATTCTTTTGTTGAACTTTTTTTTTTTTTAATATTTTACTTATTTATTTGACAGAGAGAGAGATCACAAGTAGGCAGAGAGGCAGGCAGAGAGAGGGGAAAGCAGGCTCCCTGCTGAGGAGAGAGCCTGATGCGGGGCTCGATCCCAGTACCCTGAGATCATGACCCAAGCCGAAGGCAGAGGCTTAACCCACTGAGCCACCCAGGCACCCCTTTTGTTGAACTTCTAAAAAAGCTGGATTAAGCTTAAAAATAAAATGGGTGTGACTATCCACATGCAGAAGAATGAATTTAGACCCCTCCCTTACACCATACACAAATGGATCCTAGACCCATAAGAATTAAAATAAGAATTAAAACTATAGAACTCTTAGAAAAATGAAAGGACAACTTACGGAATGTGAGAAATTATTTACGTGTTTTATGACTGAGAAGGTGCTTTTTTCTTGAATACTAAGGAGGGGAAAAACCCCAAAACTCAAAAGCAGCTCTTAGAACTCAGTGATAAAAAGGACAACAAAATTTTTAAGTAAGTAAAGACTGAGTAGACTTTTCTCCAAAGAGAGTATGCTTAACATGATTAGTTCTCAAAAATATAAATCAAGACCATCAAGATGTGACATACCTCTTCACATCCACTGGGATGGCTGTAATTAAAAGGAGAGAAAATAACAAGTGTTGGCACAGCTGTGGAGAAATTGGAACCAACATAACATTGCTGGTGGGAATGAAAAGTGATATAACTACTTTGGAAAACAGTTTGGCCTTGTTTCAAACACAGAGTTACTGTGGGACCAGCAGTTCCACTCCTGGGCATATACCCACAAGAAACATGTCCACACAGAACTGGTGAACAAATGTTCAAAGCATCATTATTCATAATAGCTAAAGAGTAGAAACAACCCAAATGCACATCAGCTGATGCATGGATAACCAAAATGTGTTATATCCATAAATGGAGTATGGTTGAGTCATAAAAAGAAATGAAGTGGTAATACATACTGCAATATGAATGAATCCTAAAACCATCCTAAATGAAAGAAGCCAGACAGAAAAGACCACAAAGTGTCTGATTTCATTTATTGAAATGTCCAGAATAGGCAAACCCATGGAGACAGAAAGGCAATGAGTAATTTCTAGGGACTGGAGAAAGGGAAATAGGCAGTGATGGGTGATAGATAAAGGATTTTGGGGGAAGAGATGGAGCTGGCCTAACATTAGATTTAAAATTCATTGCATTGTATACTTTAAATAGATGAGTTGTATGGTATATGAATTATATCTCAATAAAGCTATTTTTAAAAGCCATATGAAACAGGCCCCCAAAATTATGAAATAATAATAAAAATAAAATTTTTTAAACTAAAAAAATAATAGATTTCTAGAGGTGACTTTAGTTGTAACTGTTTTTTTTTTTCATAAATTTCATACCTAAATACATTTTTCTATTTTAACAGTGACATAGAAAATTGTGAGTAGCATGGTACTTCATTTAAAAATATGAACACAATTTAGTGCTGATTGTATCAGTTTGAGCAACAGTTAAATTGAAATGTAGATTTTTTTTCTTTCTAACATTTTTCTCATTGCCATTATGTTTTGGGGGTGAACGGAGACAGTTGTGGCATTCTGAAAAGATCTCCGAACTTAGCACTTGCTAAAGCAGGACAGACATTAAGTATTCAATCTGTGGTCTTGAATAAACAACTTAACATCTTAAAGCATTGGTTTCAAAATTTTAAAGTGATCATGCTAGGCTAAAAATTTTTTTTTTCTTTCTATAGTAGTTTTAGGAATTTTCCTAAGAAAAATAACTATAGGTATATTCATAGGTGTTTCAATTTGACCACACCACTACTGTTTAGATTTTAAGCATTTTGCAGAAAGTGTCCAACTTGTCTTATGCTTAGTATTACACGTGAGAAAATAGGTTCTCAGTCTATACTATTTATTTATTTACTTGTTCATTTTCATTGAGCCACCCAGGCGCCCCTAAAAATTGAAATTTTGGATCACCTGGGTGGGGAAGTCAGTTAAGCATCCGATGTGTCATCAGTTTTGACTGGTTTTAGATATTATTGTATCTAAAAATTATGTTAAATTTAGTGTAGCTGATTCATCTATAATTAGTTTTTATAAAATGTATCAACTATAATCATTTTTCACCTTGTAGGTTTTGATAATATATATATGCTTTATGATGCACAGATAACAGGTTGATTTTAGAGAAGTCTAGTATAATTGTATCTGGTCTCCAGACTGAGTTATTTAGTGACAAATATGTGGTAAATATATTTTTATGTTGCAGTTAAGAGAGGTTATGGGATAGGTTTCTGTTTTTTTTTTCTTTAAGCTTGATAGTTGCATGATTAATATGCTGGCCTTTTCTTATTTGCAGAGATCCTGCATATTTTGATGAAAATTGGCTAAACAGAATCAAAACCGAAGTAGGAGATAATTGGAGGTTAAAGGTATTTTCTTTTTATTTTCCCATCTGTTAAACAGTCTTTTAGTTGTTTGTATATAATATCTGTTGAATTTCCATCTGATGTGTTCAGTGAACTTCAGAAACCTAGATTGCCTGTAGTAAAATAATCCAGAATTAAGGATTAGAGGTAACTTGAAGTTGCTCACAAAGATACATACATAGTGTAAGTCAGTGGGACACAGTGACAGTGGGCATGGACTCTAGAGCCAAGGTGCCTGTGTTTGTATCACAGCTCTACCATTCAGTGTCTGTGACAAAGTCTGATCATTCTGTACCTCAGTCCCCTATTTGTAAAATGAGGATTGTAATAGGATCTACCTGACAGAAATAAATGAGTTAGTATATATAACATATTTGGGATAGTGCATGTGTAATGTTAGTTGCTAGAGTTGTTACTAATAATGAGAAAATATTGGTCAATGTTAACTGAGCCCAGAACACTAAGAGAATGAAGTATTTTCATTTCTTTCTTAGTAGCCTTAAGTTCCAGTATTTCTCAGGCTTCTTTGAGAAAGTCAAAACCCACAGAAAGAGGGGTGCCTGGGCGGCTCAGATATTAAGGGTCTTCTTCAGCCCAGGTCATGATCCCAGGGTCTTGGAATTGAGCCCTGCATCTGGCTTCCTGCTTCTCCCTCTCCCAGTCCCGCTGCTTGTGTGCTCTCTCACTGTGTCTCACTCTGTCAAATAAATGAAATATTAAAAAAAGAAAAAAATGAAAAGAAATACAGTTTACATTGTAGCCTCCTGTCCACCTAAACATATGCACAAACATAGTTGAACAAGTTTTTTCCCTTATTCTAGACACTGACATTTTGATTTTTAAAAAATTAGTTGCAACCCACTAAATTAGTTTTATATTTTGAAATAATTCTAGATTGACAGGGGGCTGCCAAAAAATGTATAGAAGTTCTGTGTATCTTTCACCCAGTTCCCCCAGGGTTACATCTTGCATAACTATAATCCAATATCAAAACTAGGAAACTAACATTGGTACAAGTCAGTTCATTCAGGTTTCACCAGTTTTACCTATGCCATTTGGTGTTTGTACACTTCTGTGTAGCTCTAGCGATAATGTAGTTTCCTGTAATGCCCACTACAGTGAAGACACAGAATTGTTACATTTCTGTAAGACTCTACATGCTTCCTTCATGACCACATCCACACCACATACTCCCCCACCCTGTTACCTGGAAACCATTAATTTGTTCTCCGTCTCTATAATTTTGTTACACTAAATTGATTTTTATGACCCAGTGATGATTATGACTGCCAGTTTGGAAAGCTCTATAACCATTTCTCTTTGATATAGAGGATATAGACTCAGAAATGCAAATGAGTAAGCATGTGAAGTCCCTGGACTTGAAATATGTTAAGCTTGGTTTGTCTTTGTATTTCTTCCATAAAACACATACTTGATAAAAAATAGTCATTGTTTAAATACTGGGTCTGCCAAAATTTAATTCCTTTTGTTTACTAGGCTAGAGTGAATGAATGGACACTGATTTAAGCCACTATTTTAATTTCTAAATAATCTTCCAAGAATAGACAGTTCAATGACTTGTACATATATAATATTTTATATATAACATGTTAAAATATTTTACATATATTATATATATATATATAAATATATGCCTATATATATATTTTTTTTATAGACAAGGAGCAAGGGAGGGAGGAACAGAGTGGAGAGAATCCTAAGCAGGCTCCACACCCAGTGCAGAGCCCAATGTGGGGCTCGATCTCACAACCCTGAGTTCATGACCTGAGCCAAAATCAAGAGTCATTCACTCAACTAAGCCACAGAGGCATGCCTAAATGATTAGTTTTTAATATTATAGCATGTGTAAAGCAATTCTGAATATTTAAAATAATGCTACTGATCAGTTTGTGTTTGCTTGGTGTCTTGACCAAAGAGAGAGTTATATATCCTATCTTCCACGCATGCAACTCACATGTAAAATGCACACGGTCTTCAGTGTCATGAATGTGGCAGGGACAGGAATATAGAGAAGGGGGGAAAACTTATATTCTTAACATTCAGAACTGGAAATGTCAGTTCCAATTCTCTCTGCATTCCTATTCTCTGTATTATATCGTATGTTATATTTCTTCAATTTTAAGGTACCATTGATTATTGTAGCTCTTTTCAATGAGAAGTAAACTACCATTTTATTATTTTTTTAAAGACTTTTTTTAAAAATTTATTTATTTGACAGACAGAGATCACAGTTAGGCAGAGAGGCAGGCAGAGAGAGAGAGGAGGAAGCACGCTCCCTGCTGAGCAGAGAGCCTGACTCAGGGCTCAGTCCCAGGACCCTGAGATCATGACCTGAGCGGAAGACAGAGGCTTAATCCACTGAGCCACCCAGGCACCCCTGGAAACAATTTTTTTAATTAATCTTTTTTTTTTTTAAGTTTTTATTTATTTGTCAGAGACCGAGAGCAAGCACAAGCGGGGAGCAGTAGAGGAAGAGGTGGAGCAAGGAACTCGACTTGGGATTCGATCCAGGACCCTAGAATCACGACCTGAGCTGAAGGCAGATGCTTAACTGACTGAGCCACCCAGGCATCCCCGAAAAACAATTTTTTAAAATAAATCTCTTGAGATCACTTAAATTGAGCCATTGATAGTCCTTTTTTGATGATTAGGGTAATTCACATGTACTGTTGATTTTTTTTTAGTATTTATTTATGATTAATAGAATAATTAGTTGGTTCAGAAATTTTTAAGATTTTAGTTCAGAGAGAGTGAGCAAGTATGTGGGGTGTGGGCAGAGGGAGAGAGAGAAGAAGAAAAGTAGGCTTCCCACTGAGCTGGGAGCCCAGTGATGTGGGGCTTGATCCTAAGACCCTGAGATCATGACCTGAGCCAAAAGCAGATGTTTAACCAACTAAGCCACCCAGTTGCCCCCCAAAATTTTTTATGTTAAATTATATTTTGATTTGTGCTTGCCTTTTATGCAGTTGTTTTATTTCTCTCTAAACAGATAAGCAATTTAAAGAAAATTTTAAAGGGAATCCTGGATTACAATCATGAGGTAAGGACTTTTTCTCACTCTGCTTTGAAGTATTACTATAGGATAATATAATTTTATAATATTTTTCAATAGTTTCAAGTAAAGGAAAATTTACCCAAATTCACCATTTATCTTCCACTGTATGGTTTTTAGGATGTTGGTTCAGACAGCTATCTCTTAGGTAGTAGGTAAATGCTCTTTTTCACTGTAATATGGATAGTTTGTAGATGATTATTAACTTATGTTATATTTCCTTTTCTGCCATCTATTAACTCTTCTTTTCTCCCCTTGTGAAGGTGGTTTAGAATCCTGGTATCATTATAGCCAACTCCCTTGCTTACTTTAGTTTTATTCCTTGGCAGACTCTCATCCCTAGATTAATTCAATTTATCCTCTAACATCAGAACAGTCAAGGCATACCTTGGGGGAAAAATCAAGCAGTAGAACTAGTTTTACTTTAAATTTCATGATCACAGATGTCAAATGGACACAACATACCCTGGAAGCCCCACAATTTTATCTCCGTTTATACCTACATCTATACATAAATCATTTATCTTCACAACTCAGTAAGTGATCTTGCCGTCCACCCTATTACTCAAGCCCAAAACCTATAAATAATCCTGTAGTCCTCCTTTGATATCATCATAAGACTTAATAGTTAAATGTCAAAAATAACAGCTTTTTCTGTCTCTAACTGCTACCACCTTCTACCAAGCCATCATTAGCTCTTGCTTAGATTTCTAGAGTAGTCTGACTGATAACCCTGATTTCACCCTTGCCACTCTACAGTCTGTTCTTTTTTTTTTTTTTTTTTAAAGATTTTATTTATTTATTTGACAGAGAGAGATCACAAGTAGACAGAGAGGCAGGCAGAGAGAGAGGGAAGCCGACTCGCTGCTGAGCAGAGAGCCCGATGCGGAACTCGATCCCAGGACCCTGAGATCATGACCTGAGCCGAAGGCAGCGGCTTAACCCACTGAGCCACCCAGGCGCCCCTGAATAATTTTTTTTTAAGATTTTATTTTATATATTTGACAGACAGAGAACACAAGTAGGCAGAGAGAGGGGAGGGGAAGCAGGTTTCCTGCTGAGCAAAGAGCCCAATGGGGGGATGAATCCCAGAACCCTGGGATAATGACCTGAGCCGAAGGCAGAGGCTTTTTTTTTTTTTTTTTTTTTAAAGATTTTATTTATTTGACACACAGAGAGAGATCACAAGTAGGCAGAGAGGCAGGCAGAGAGAGAGCGAGCGGAGGAAGCAGGCTTCCCGCCGAGCAGAGAGCCCGATGCGGGGCTCGATCCCAGGACCCTGAGATCATGACCCGAGCCGAAGGCAGCGGCTTAACCCACTGAGCCACCCAGGCGCCCCAAGGCAGAGGCTTTAACCCACTGAGCCACCCAGGCGCCCCAAAAGCCTGAATGGTATTTAAAAATATAAGTCTGATTATGCCACTTTTGTGTCTTTTATGGTTTCCTATTGTATTAAGAATCAGATTCCTACCTATTACCATGAGCCACGAAACACTGCGTGACCTCTTTAACCTGTTTACCCATAATGCTAGAGCCATATTCATTCTGCTTCTGTGTTGTTGTTGTTGTTTAAAAAAGATTTTATTTATTTGACAGAGAGCGAGATCACAAGTAGGCAGAGAGGCAGGCAGAGAGAAGGGGAGGCAGGCTTCCCGCTGAGCAGAGAGCCCAACACGGGCCTCGATCCCAGGACCCTGAGATCATGACCTAAGCCGAAGGCAGAGACTTAACCCACTGAGCCACCCAGGTGCCCTGGTTCTATGTGTTTAGGATTTTCTTTTTTCACTGTATGCTTATAGGAACCTACCCTTTGCAAATATTTCATTTCATTTGGGGCCAATTTCCCCATGAAGGAATCCTCCATTCTCTTTCCTGGTGTTTGGCTATCAGCATTTTGGAGTCAAATGGAGTCAACATGTTTGGGGAGAATCTTACTGTTGGGGCGTGAACATATATTTAATCTCCCCTCTTTCTGGTACCCACTTGTTCAGACTGTACTTAGAACTTCAGAGAAATTGTCTTTCTGGGGTGGTGAAGGGATCAAAGTACTCAGTTTCTTTGGTCAGTGTACATACATACCAGATTGGGGTCTAAGTTGTGGTGATGGAGGTTGTTTAATTTAGGTATGGGAGATAAAAACAGAAATTGGGAGTGAAGTCGTTAGCAATGAGTTTCTGGTGCTGACAAACTAATCTGTATCAAATATTTTATTTGGACATAAAATATAAGTGCAATTCTAATCCTGTTGTCTCCATTCAGATTTTAGGACAGCAAATTAATGACTTTACCCTTCCTGATGTGAATCTTATTGGAGAACATTCTGATGCGGCAGAGCTCGGAAGGATGCTTCAGCTCATCTTAGGCTGTGCTGTGAACTGTGAACAGAAGCAAGGTAATTTATATGTTAGTGTATGCATTTAAAATAATTAAGGAAAGTAGTACATATCGTATATATTCATATAAATCACCGTTCAAACAATAATATCTTCATAAGGCCATCCTCAAACAATGCCATTTTCTCCCCCCCAAGTAGGCTCCACACCCAACATGGGGCTCCAGCTCATGACTCTGAGAGCTCAGGAGTTGTGCAGTGTACCAAATGAGCCAGCTGGGTGCCCCAAACAATGCCATTTTCTATAATTTTTCTGGTACTTTGTTTGCAAGTGTAAGAGTTTTGCAATTTAGAATAAATTTGATTGTGATGATATTCTTTCCCTTTAAGCAAGATTACATAATTCTTTGAGTGGGTTATTTTTAACTATACTGAATGTGATGAAATTTACTGTTAATTGGACAAGGTCCAGCTAAATTAACATCAGTAATGAGAAGGTTAAACTGGATCAGTTCATCTCTGGGCACTCAAAATTGGATACTTTAAATTACAAGTATGAGGGATTTATTTCACAAAATTTATTGAACTCATGCATTATGCCAGGGATAGGAGCACAGTGCCAGACAGAATAGACACTGCACTGCCCATGTGGAACTGTTAGGTGAGTGGAGGGGAGGGCAGTAAGCAGTACCACACACAACTGTGTGATCTGAGTGGTGATGAGTGCTGTGAAGGTAAAGTGTAATGGGGGAGCCGGTCCAGGTGTGGGCCAGGGACGTTATTTAAGCAAAAATGGAGAGGAGGATAAGAGTAGTCTGAATAGTATGAACTGAATGTCAGAAAGACTTAGGTTACCTTTGAGAAGTTTAAAAAAACCACAAATATAATTAGAGAATAGTGAGGAAGGGAAGAAGGGCGATGAAACAGAAGGGGACTATTCTAAATAATGATGACATAGTATTTTACTATTATACTAGACTATGATCTTCATAGAAGACAGATTTTTTTTTTTAAGCCCAAAGATTTTTTTTCTTATTCCTTTTACTTCACCCCTGATGATGTAAAATAGATTTTTATTTGACTTGTCTATGCATTTTAAGTGTTCTTGTGACAAGTTTAATAATGGTCAACATTGTTTTCTTGAAGCTATGACTAGTATTTGGTTTGTGATCTGAGTTTTTTCTAACAATGTATTTCTCTTTGTCCCCATTCTTTTTAGATTTTAGCATGCATGCTCTTAAAGTTAGTTTGCTTATTCAGTTCAACTCAAGAATTAAAGTAGAGAATTTTCTACATTCGTGAGTTTTGTTTATTACTAAAATATCTAAACGTTTTTTGTCCAAGATTAGAAGATAGGTATAATTAAGATTCAAAACACATTAAATCTCTAAGTAAATGCTTTGATTTTAAAAGGTGTATGAAAATTTATTTAATAAAGTTCACTGAATTCAAATAATGACCTCTTATATGTTTATTCCAAGAGTCATCACCTCTTGGAAGCAAAGAACTATTAAGAGTTTGCTAATTGGATTTATGACAGAGTAGAACTAGGAGAACACAAAGATGTTACCTATATCCATAGTCCTATGGAAAAGCAGACAATCCAGCTTCTCACACAGACCAAGTTTCTCCTGCAACACCTAAGTTCAGTTTCTCTCCTGAAATTGTTTATAAATGATGAAAACTTTGAACGGGATTTTTAACATCTTATTTATCCAGAGGCCATTCTGTTTTCGGTAACATAGTTGAGAAACTAAGAATCAAAGTAAATGAATTCCTGAGTTCAGTATTACTTGTCACTGCACATTTCTGATGTATGATGTGAGGCTTACGAAAGATCTTCCATTTGCTACCTGACTGACATTGGACCACGCACTCAGCCTGTTTCCTCATCTACAGAATGAGGATGCAAAACCTGGTGGTCATGAGGAATAAATGAAATTGTGTATGTGTATTTGCTTTGTAATCCATAAAGCACTATACAAATAAAAAAGGCCTTATGTTTAGATGAGTTTTCAATTACTGGAGGTAAGGAGTGATTGCTCAGAACATTGACCTAGGATACTTTTATCTTGACCATCTGACTTCTCAAATTGGGGGAAATGCTAAAATTGAAAAAACAAAGATAAGTAGTAGAAAACACACTGAATTACTGAATGTCTCTCTTCTGCCCAGTACTCTACTAGGTACTAATAGAACAAAAAATACTTTTTACACATTAGGAAAACTAAGTATCCTATAACTTGCCCAGGATTTCTGGTTTGTGAAAAGCTAGGCAAGGACAACAACTGATGTCTCTCCATGTTTAAACATCATACTCTTTATACTAATCTGCTATAAATTCTGGCCCTAAAAGCTACGTTTTCAAGGTAATCTTGCTGACCTATCACATCTCATTCTCCAGCCTCATAGATCTGTACCCAATAATCATATATACTTGTATTTTGGACGCTAAAGATTTGTAAGGTTTTTGTTTTGTTTTTGGGGGTTTTGTTTTGTTTTGCTTTTTTGCTTTTCACAGATTGTACATTAACACAGTTCTTGTCATCATTTTACCATGTAGCTTTTTACGGTGTTCGCGGGGAAGGGCCTTGACGTGGCAACACCGCTTCTTAACTAACGCTTCCCCTCTCACACCTAACTAACTTCCTAACCTCCCTGTTCCCACTGTTATTTTCTTCACTTCCAGTAGGCTGTCATTAAATTTTCCTTCCTCGTTATCAGTGCCACTGCTTTTTCTTTTCCATGTTTACAGTCTTTTATTTCAAGAGCTGTTTAGTCATCCTAGGTGTACCATTTTCTCCAGCGTCTTGTGATTTTTGTTTCATACCTTTGAGCAGAATATCAAAAAGTATTCCTTTCTATTCCAAGACTTACAGGATGCTCCTTGTTAACAAAACAAACAAAAAAAACAAAACACTGAGGGATGCCTGGGTGGCTCAGTAGGTTAAGCATGTGCCTTCGACACAGGTCATGATTCCAGGGTCCTGGGATTGAGTCCCACATCGGGCTCCTTGCTCAGCAGGGAGCCTGCTTCTCCCTCGGCCTGCCTACAGCTCTCCATGCTTCTGCGTTCTCTCTGACAAATAACAACAACAAAAAAAATTGAGCTCAGAGTAAAGGATTTTTTTTCCAAATAGTGGT
This sequence comes from Meles meles, assembly GCF_922984935.1. Taxonomy (NCBI): domain Eukaryota; kingdom Metazoa; phylum Chordata; class Mammalia; order Carnivora; family Mustelidae; genus Meles; species Meles meles. The sequence continues at coordinate 171,073,492 of NC_060067.1, read as the reverse complement.
TCTGATACATTCTTACTGTTACTCTAAGAAATGCCTGTGATTTAAGTGTGTTGTGTATATTTGTATGTCACCACACATTTGATTGGGTAGAAGTATCCTTGGAACAGCACTTGCTTAAAAATATGTTTTTGATTAACAAAAAGCTTTGGCATTAACAATCAGAATGTCAGAATGTCAGAATTTAGTAGTGCTGCCAAAACACTTTGTTTTTTTAAATGAGATCCATCACGCAAAGCATTATAGAGCTTGGCATTCCAAATAGATGACTCTTACCAAAAGATCACTTTAACAGTTTCACAGTAAGACTCCATCATGTAATACTTGAAGTGCTGAGACAAGCTTCTGGTATATGTGTGAAGAGGTTTTTTTGGATGTATGGGAAGAGAGGCAGGTTGAGGCTTAAATTCCCTAATTACTTTACTCTTCTAAATGTTACTTATTAAAACATATTTACCATATTCGATAGAACCCAGCTGGCCTGTTGATTTTTGTTTGTTTGTTTTGTTTAATGCCACTTTTTCTATTCATTGTTGGATTTGCAAACAAGGAAGACTACTTCTAGTGCTTTTTCTTAAGACAAGAAATTATCTTTTTCTACTGACAGCTAAGAGATCCTTCTCTTTTTGGTAGTGGTGAGAGTAGAGTGATAAGATTGATGAAGTTGGTACTTTAGCTTATTAGTGATGTGTGTATTTTAAAGTCCAGGGGTATGCAGTATTTGTTTAATTATGATGTCACTTTCTATCTTAACTTCATCTTAATTCTTTGTCCTAAGCACCTCTCAAGTTTATTAAGATTTTTCTATTCTGTAATAGAAAGTATTAAGGTAGGAATTGTACATGATGCAATACTTTGATGTCAGACAAGAATAAAGCACAGACATCAGAGTTTTTTTTAACCTGTAACAAAGTATATTGTGAGAGACAGATAATTTTTAAATTTTAGGAATAGTAATAAGGAATTCTTTCCATTCTGGCTTCAGGCTTTGCTGTTTCATCATCTAATATCCCTAAGAAGCTATATTCCTGTGACCTTTAGCTGTAGCCTCAACTTTGTAATGGTGATGGTCGTGGTGGTGGCCTTATCTTAAAGAAACAGAAATACTGTGATTTTCAGCCTTTACTTACCTGTGATGCATATAACATGAAGAATTCCTAGGAAGAATGAAAACACAGAAAACTACTTAAAATAATTTATGAAGTGTGAGACTTTACTCCTTGAGTATCTTTAACTTGAACAGTGACATTCCAGATTGTTCTTATTTTCAGAGTACATCCAAGCCATTATGATGATGGAGGAATCTGTTCAACATGTTGTCATGACAGCCATTCAAGAGGTATGTCGGAGCTTTATGCTTACTGTTTGTGAGAAATTAAAGGAGCAAACTGGAATAGTAGATGTGGAAATTTTAAAAATATTCTCCTCATTTTTTGAGAATATTTTTCTTTGCACTTATGATATACTGTGCCTCATTTTTATTTAAAAAAATCATGCGTTTAAATTTCTCATTTGTCTTTAAATCTTACATATTTGTCTTGTAGCTATAGGTATTCAGTAACTACTCCTAATTTTTAAAAATACCCCAATGAACTACAAATAGTAAACTAATTTCTAAAGCCATTGTAAATACATATCTTAAACCAGCAGTCTACCTCACGCTTAATTATTGGTTTCTCGTTTGGCAGAAAGTGGGCCTTCAACTCTAACCATACCCAAAGCTATTTCTAGATGAATATTTATACCGAAACTATAGGGGAGGAAAAATACCTTTTTCTTCTACCCATCCAAGTTCTCAGCTGAGACTTGTATCAAAGGACAGATTAATAAGGATACACATGTATTTAAGTTTTACATGACATAGAGACCTTCTTAAGGAAATGAAAATGAAAAAAATATTATTTTTTTCAAAGAAGTATTTAAACTTGAGGGTTTTAGGGCTGAGTTTGATGAAGAATGGAGAATCATGGGAACATGTGATTGGGCACACAAGAATTTGAGCTAAGGATAGTAACCTGGGGGAAACAGCAATTCCTATTGATTCAAGATTCTTTCAAAATCCCTCTATCTTTGGAGATAAGGATGCTTCTTTCCTTTGCTTTGAGTATAGGGAAGGCATCTCTTACATGAGGATTTTATGACCTGCTTCAGCAGAAGGTTAGAAAATCTATCCTGTACCTCTTCTTTCACAAATTCCTTCAGCTTGAAGTATTCCGTATTCAGTATACCAAGGTGCCATACTTTGGAGTAGCTTGTCTTGATCTCCATCAAAAGTGAGACATAAAACTATAAAAGTAAAAATAAAATGTAAATTAATAACTAGTCAATTTCTGGATGTGAGAATGTTTTTAATCATGAAGGCAATGGAACAAACCGTTAGGGGTACTAAAGAACAGTATAGGACTTGAACATGCAACAAACAGAGAAAAAAATACAATAGACAGCATGAAAAATGCTAAATGTCAGTTAAGTAAAGTTGTATTTTTTAAGAAATCTGACCATCTGACTGTAAATCCAGGAGTTCCCACCACCTCCCCCCAGGGTTCTGGCTCATAGAACTCAGGAATGATGACAGTATTATTATAGCAAGTGAATACAAACCAGAACCAAATCCCTCCCACCCCAAAAATGCATATAGTAAGGTCTAGGAAGTCCCAAATGCAAAGTTTCTGTTGTTCCCTTTCTCTGGAATCAAGACCTGTCATACTCCAGCACGTTTCTGTGAGACAGTTCCAAAGTACTGCCAACCAGAGAGGCTCACCTGAGTTTTCATGTTTCCAAGTTTTTATTGGGGTTTCATTATGTAGGTGTGATTGATTGTATCAGTGACCATGGGGTTGAAGGCAGTTTCCAGCGCTCCTCCCCCCAAAAGTCAGGCTGATTATCAAGTGGCTCAAAGACACAGTCCTCTGATACATGGCTGGTTTTGTGGCATGGCCAGCCCCCAATTTGATCATCCAATTTTTTAGCTTTAACTACCTAGGGACCCACAAATAACAGTTACTCTTATCAGAAAGGAAATACCAGAGATTGAGAAGCTGCTTGCCAGTAACAGGACAAAGGCCAGGCAAATTCCTTACTACATAGGACCTTTCAAAAAAGCAAAGCTTTTATTTTATTAATTTATTCTTTTAAAGATTTTATTTATTTGACAGAGAGAGACACAGTGAGAGAGGGAACACAAGCAGGGAGAGTAGGAGAGGGAGAAGAAGGTTCCCACGGAGCAAGGAACCCGATGTGGGGCTCTATCCCAGGACCTGCGATTGTGACCTGAGCCAAAGGCAGATGCTTAATGACTAAGCCACCCAGGCACCCCAAAAAAGCAAAGCTTTTAAAAGACGAGCAGTTAAGCAGTCAGCTCTGATGATAGGAAGATTAAACCGGTGCATCTTTTTAAAAATATTATACTCTTGTATTATATGAGATATTAGGTCATGAGTGTTAAAATATCAAAATGATGATCTCAAGCAAGATAGAAGTTATTTTGCTCTTAAGTCATCTTGGATTCTGCTCTGTAGTCATCAGGGACACAGCTTTCTTATTTCTTATTGTCTGCCATCCTTAAGACATGTTTCCGACTTAGTGGTTCAGCTGTGGCTTCTCAAGTTCCAGCTATCACATTCCATTTCCAGTCATCAGGAAGGACTGAAGGAAGAGTTATCCACTTCCTCTAAATAAACTCAGCAGTTCTCACCCATGTTAGCCAGATATTATTCATGGAGCCACACAGATAGTCACAAAACCAGCCAAAATATGAGGAGTCTGTTACTCCAAAAATAAGAAAAAGAAAAAGGTGCCACTAACAGTTCTGCCTTACTGTAATTGATCTATAATTCTGTTTTTAGGAATTTATCCTAACGAGATCTGAAATACAGAGATAGGGTAATATATCTATATATCTATAGTAATATAGTAATAGCAGACATTTATGTCAAACCTACTATGTGCTAGATAGTGCTAGTACTTAATAAATACATTGTGTCTACTAACTTAAAGTTCACAATTATAATTAATGCTCCTGAAATGTAGGCTTAAAATGGCAAATTTTATGTTCTATATATTTTATCAAAAAAAATTTTTTTTAAACATTTTATTTATTTATATGACAGATCACAAGTAGGCAGAGAGGCAGGCAGAGAGAGTAGGAGAAGCAGACTCCGCTGAGCAGAGAGCTCAATGTGGGGCTTGATCCCAGGCCTCTGGGATCATGACCTCAGCCGAAGGCAGAGGCTTTCACCCACTGAGCCATTCAGGCGCCCCAATTTTATCAAAATTTTTTAAAAATGAAAAATTAATTTAATATTTTGAGGTATACACTGTTACTGTCCCCAGTTTATTAAAGGGAAACTGAAGCATAGTGTGAGTAACCTCAGTTTCACACAAGAAGTAGCAGCAGAGTTAGAACTCAGGTCTAAGCAGTCTGAGTTCAGAGCCCATACCCAGAACCATTATGCTGCATTGCCTCAAGATTTATTTCACATTATTTTCTAGTACAGAAACATTAGAAATAGTCTAACCACCTAAATTACAGTAGAATAATATATTGACATATTAGGTAGCATTAAAGTGAATTTCTGAAAAATATATAAAAATATGGGTAAGTCTTATTAGGGAAACAGGGCACATGAGCAATAAAATCCCATTTCTGTGTAAAATAGAAATTAAGATGAGTGAAAAATGACAAAATGTTAACCATCTCCAAATGGTTGGATATTCTGTGCTCTTTTCGGTATTTGCCAATTTTTCTATAATTATAGGTTTGTAATTATAATCAGGAATATTTTTAAAATTAAAATATGTCGGGGCACCTGAGTGGCTCAGAGGGTTGAGCCTCTGCCTTTGGCTTGGGTCAGGATCTCAGGGTCCTGGGATCGAGCCCCACATCCGGCTCTCTGCTCGCCATGGAGCCTGCTTCCGCCTCTCTCTCTGCCTGCCTCTCTGCCTACTTGTGATCTCTCTCTCTCATATAAATTTTTAAAATCTTAAAAAAAAATTATAAAATTGCTAAAAATTTTTAAAAAGTCACCAAATGACTTTTTTTTTTTTTAATATTTTTATTTACTTATTTGACACGTAGAGAGAGAGAGATCACAAGTAGAGCAGCAGGCAGAGAGAGAGGGGGAAGCAGGCTCCCTAAGCAGCAGAGAGCCCGATGTGGGGCTCGATCCCAGGACCCTGAGACCATGACCTGAGCCGAAGGCAGCGGCTTAACCCACTGAGCCACCCAGGCGCCCCTCACCTTTAATTCTATGAATCTAGCCCAAGGAATTATTTAGAAATTCAGACCAAGATTGGACACAGCAGTGTTTATCAAACTATCTTACATAATTTTTTTAAAGTTTATCTAAGTTAATCTCTACTAGACCCAGTGTGGGGCTTGAACTCACAACCCCAAGATCAAGAGTCACATGCTCTTCTGAATGAGCCACCTAAGCACCTCCAAACTATTTTAATTTAATAGAAGTATGACAACAGTGTGCACCCATTGAGAAGCAAGTGTTTAAATTAGGCTACCTCGATTTCATGGAGGTATAGTTGATAGTAATTTGTTTAAAAAAATTTTTTAAGATTTTATTTATTTGAGAAACAGAGTCAGGACAGGGAGGGGCAGACTCCCTGATGAGCTGGGAGACCAATGTGGAGCTAGATCCCAGGACCCTGAGATCATGACTTGAGCCAAAGGTAGACGCTTAACCAACTGAGCCACCTAAGCCACCTAAAAGCCACCTAAAATTTTTTTTTTCTTATGGGGTACCTGGTTGGCATAGTCAGTTGAACATCTGACTCTTGGTTTTGTCTCAGGTCATGTTCTCAGTGTCCTGAGACTTGACATGACCTGAGACAAAACCAAGGTCTGCCCCCATGGAGGCTCTGTGCTCAGTATGGAGTCTGCTTAAGACTCTCTCCCCTCCCTTTGTACCCCGCCCCCCCCCCACACCTTCTCTGTCTGTAAAATAAATAAATACATCTTAAAAAAAAAAAAAAGTATCTTGTGACAAAAAGAAAACACTTAAAATGTCAAGTGAGGGGCACCTGGGTGGCTCAATTGGTTAAGCGCCTGCCTTGAGCTCAGGTCATAATCTCGGGGTCCTGGGATCAAGCCCTATGTCAGGCTCCCTGATTGGTGGGGAACCTCCTTCTCCCTCTTTGCTGCTTCCCCTGCTTGTGCATGCTCTGTCTCTATCAAATAAATAAAATCTTTAAAAATCAAATAAATAAAATCTTTAAAAAGAGTTAGAAAATATCAAGTGAATGAAGCAATCAGTTAGATGTCAGAAATACATTATGTGTCTTTTATGTGCATGTTCCTTCTATTCATTCAGCACATACCATCAAGCACCTAATATGCACCAGGAGCTGTAGTAGGCATTCAGGATAAAATTATGAAAAAGGCAGACATGGTCTCTTGCCCCCACAAAATCTAAATGTCATGGTAGAAATGGCTAACCATGTAATTCACATACGTTCAAAGCATTCAAAATGAAAAGTCCATGATGGGAAGAATATTAGGAGTACCTCAAAGGCGTAGCTAACTCAGTTTGGGGACTTAAGCAAAGGCTTCTCAGAGAAGGTGGCATCTTTTTCTTTTTTTTTTTAAGATTTTATTTATTTATTTGATGGAGATCACAAGTGGACAGAGAGGCGGGCAGAGAGAGGGGAAACAGGCTCCCTGCTGAGCAGAGAGCCCTGATGCGGGGCTCAATCCCAGGACCCTGGGATCATGACCTGAGCTGAAGGCAGAGGCCTTAACCCACTGAGCCACTCAGGCGCCCTGAGAAGGTGGCATCTTGACTAAGCATAGAAGGTTGAGATGAGGTGAGGAAAGGGCAAAAATTGTTGTAAAGTGCAGGAGGCAAGAGAAAGCTAGACTTATCTGGAATGTTGGTTACCCAGAGCGACCATGGTGAGGTATAGCGAGTGCTTAGAAATCAAACAAGAGACCTAAAGTCATTAGAATATTGAGCAGTTTCATTTGGAAGTTGTTATTTTGGAAATCAGTAAATAGATTTTAAGGAGAAAATACATTAAAGTCTATATTTAAGAAAATGTTTATGATGAGAAGAATGGTTTGGAGGAAAACCGGGCTAGAAAAAGGGAGAGCACTTAAGAGACTTAGTAATTAATATTTAATTACCAAGAATGAATGATAGAAGCTTGAACAAGGTTATGGCAGTCAGGGAGAAGACAGGTGCACAGATTGGAAAATTATAGGAGCTTGAATCCACAGGATTGGTAACTGATGGGACCAATGGGAAGAAGAGGGGGGGAGTAGCTGGATAGAATAATGGAAGTAAAAAGGGCTTCTTTTAAAATGGTAGTCTTTTTTTATTTAAGGGTATATTCTATTTATATTTCTTTATTCAGGTACTACTGACATTTATTTATTTACTGTGGTAAAATATGCATAACAAAAATTTGCCATTAGTGACATTTAGTGTGTTCATAATGTTGTGCAGACATGGTGACTATTTTGTTCCAGCTTTTTCCATCACCACAAAAGGAAACCCTTTACATCCACTATATAGGCAGTTCTCATTTCCTCCTCTCTCCAGCCTATGTCAGTCAGAAGTCTGCTTTCTGCCTTTATGAATTTCCATATTCTGGATATTTCATATAAATGGAATCATATGATATGTGGCCTTTTGTGTCTTTGTTCATTTAGCATGATATTTTCAAGGTTATTTTGTAGCATGTATTAATACTTGCTCCTTTTTTATGGCTGAAAAATCCATTGTATGGATGTGTGCAGCATTTTGTTTACTCTTAAGTTGAGGGACATTTGGGGTTGTTCCTAACTTTTGGCTATTGTGAATAATGCTGTGAATGTTAACATAAGGGTTTGGTTTTTTTTAAACATCCACTATTAATTCTTCTGGGCTTATTGAAATTGAGTTTTTTGGTCATATGGTAATTATGTGTTTAACTTTTTTGAGAAAGCACCAACTTGTTTTCCACGCATCCTGCAACATTTTACATTCCTACCAGCAGTGTACTAGGATTCTGTTTTTTCCACCTCTTTGCCAACCTTGTGAATGTCCTTTCTTTTTTTTTTCTTTTCTTTTTTTTTTTTAAGATCTTTTCATTTATTTTAGAGCGTGCACAAGCAAGAGGGGCAGAGGGTGGGGGAGAGAGAGAAACTCAAGCAGACTATATCCTGAGTGTGGAGCCTGACATGGGGCTCGATCCCATAACCCTGACATCACAGCCTGAGCTGAGGAACCAAGAGTTAGACACTGAACTGACTATGCCACCTAGGCACCTCTGCCCATCCTTTTTATAATAGCCATCCTACTAAAGAAGCTAAGAAGAGATTAGGTCAGGGAGCACACGTGGGATTAGGTTCAAGGGAAAAGCAGCACTTGTCTTACAACAAAATTGAAAAAGCAAAGTGTGGGCATGAACGTTGCCAATTTTGTAAATTAAGACATGGGAAATTCTTATTTGGAGACAAGGTTTTCTGATGAAGAGTGCAGAGGTTTGAGAAGTAAGAAAGGTTTAGAATAATCTATAAAAGGAATAAAGAGACTGCTGACGGAGGAAGCATAATTATATTTTTGGAGCAACTTTAAAGGCCCAGTTGAAATTAGAAACTATGTATTAATAGTGTTTTCTGATTTAAATTTTTGTTTTTTTATTCTCTCAGTACTTAATAGTCTGGTGTATGGCCAGAAGAGATAGGTAGGTAAATTAATATTATACTGAGATTTTGCCAGAAGAAAGAATTGAAGATAAGAAAATTGAGATATTGACAAAGGTCATCAATGTAATAGACTGAAAAATCTGAGCTAGAAAGTAGAAGGTAATTGGTTAAACAAACGGTGAACCATGGAACCTAAAGCAGGGGAGGGAATTTCCCAAAAATAAGATGATACTGTTAACAGAAGAAGGAGGAGTAAATGCGAGCAGGCAAAAACAATAATGTTTAGTATAAGGTCTCAGCAGAGTAAGGAAGAAAGTGAGTATCAGAATGATGGGTCTCACTAGAAGCCCAGGAGAAAGAAGGGAGGTGTAGGGCTTGGAAACCTCAAATTTAGGAACACAAATATTAAGCGTAATTGAATGAGAGACCAGGATTGAGAAAAGGTTGTATTCAGAGTGTAGGGCACTTGGGTTTTTATTCGGAATTGTTGCTGTATTATGATAAGGACTTAACTATAACAGTGGGAAAAGGAGAAAGACTGGAAGAAATACTTCTGGTCCTTCTACTACCTGTCTCTGATTAGATAGGGCCTCTCTGAGCCTAGCGCAGCCGGTTATCACACTCTAATAATGCTTGTCTTAACTCATCTGACCTATGTGTGCTACACCCTTGGATTGTAGCTTCTTAAATATTTCAAAATTATAAAGATGATTGTTCTGGATGGTAGAATAATGGTTTTTCCTTTTTATATTTTTATGAATTGTATATTCTTTACAATGGGACTATTTTTTGTTGGAAGAAGTCTCAAAAATCTGATTAATACTGTCATGAGGAAAGCATAAACATTGAAGCCAGTGTTTTTTACGCTTCCTGAGATTTTTTTTTCCTAATTATGCTGAGGGATATTGAACTCTTCTCATCCCATTAATACAGAGCAGTGATTCTCAAACTTCAGTATGTATTGGAGTCACCCAGAGGACTTTATTAAATATGTTGCTGAGCCCTAGCAGCCCCCCCCCCTTTTGAGTCAGTAGACCTGGGCTGGGACCCAGTAATTTGCATTTCTGAACAGTTTCCAGGCAACACTGATAGTTTGAGGACTTTACTTTGAGAACCACTGATAAGGAGAAAAAAGTATAGCTGAACATAACAATTTTCTGATCTCTCAAAGAGTGTTACTGAAAGCTGATACTACAAGATCTCTCTTAACAGTGCATCCCCACATTTCTAATTATCCCCCTTTCTTTTGTCCCTCAACATAAGAAGGAAAGAGTAGAAAATTGGGACCATTTGAGTCTGCCCCTGACATTTGTCACAATCAGAAATTTATCCCCTTCGCCCCCAAACCTTCATATGTTATATGGCTCCTCTCTCTGCAACACCAGGGTGAGAGAGGCTAAGAAATAGAGGGGCATGTGTGTGTGTGAGTGATAAACATCAGCCACTTCATTTTGGCTAATACTGATATTGCCCATATTTATTTTTTAGATTGAGTTACATAAGTGTTGCTGTTTTTTTACTGAGAAGTCAGTTTTTAAATACTTAGCCACTTTTTTAACCTAAAGATTTGTCTTGATTCTTATGACTGCCCTTACAGTGAAAATGAGCACCAGAATTTAGACCTGTAATTTTAAATGGAGGCATTATCCTGGGATGAAAAAGATTTTAGACTGAAAAATGTATAGGAAAATGTTCCTCTAACATTTGTGTCTTCATTTTAATTTTTATAATTCTGTGGTGGCCAGGTATTCACATTGTTGTCTAAGTGTATTTTATATGATGTCATTTTTGCCTCATAATTACAATCATTTAAATCTTAATTTCAGCTGATGAGTAAGGAATCACCTGTCTCTGCTGGAAATGATGCCTATGTTGACCTTGATCGCCAGGTATCTAATTTTGCATTGTTTTATCCATATAGCGATTGAAAAGAATAAACTTTAGATATTAATGAAAAGAATGTTTCAGTTGAATTTGCTTTTAGAATATGTTGGTTTAATTATTTGTTTTTTCCTTAAGTTCAAGACTTAAGCTACTTTACTAGTAGATATTATGCATTTGTAATTAAACTTATAATTTATAATTAAAATATTATATGATCTACTTTAAAATAAATTTAATTCATTGTAATTCATCTTTTCTAGTTGTGATTTTTTTTTTCCATTGGTGATATCTTTATATATGCCACATTTAGCACAGTAGATGCATTCTTGGCAAGTGGCATGAGTTTTAATCTTATGATTAACTTATAGTACAAAATACCTTTTATTTCACATGGGTCTTCCATTGCAGATGTCTCCTCCACCCTTCATCTTTGTGAGGGAATAGTCAGTAGATATTTAAATGTACCAAGGAACCTACTGTATTCTTTTTTTTTTTTTTTTTAAGATTTTTTATGTATTTATTTGACAGACAGAGATCACAAGTAGGCAGAGAGGGAGAGGAAGCAGGCTCCCTGCTGAGCAGAGAGCCGGATGCCGGGCTCAATCCCAGGACCCTGAGATCATGACCTGAGCCTAAGGCAGAGGCTTTAACCCACTGAGCCACCCAGGCGCCCCGATCCTACTGTATTCTTAAAGGAACTCTGTCTGCAGTATATTCTTGCAATTTTAGCCAGAAAGTTATTTTGTAATTTCAGTTACTGCTTTGCAATAAAATACTGCAACTTACATTGTCAGTTTCTATATTCCAGCTGTCCTGGGACATCTTTTCCAAGGTGTAAATAGAAATCTTCATGTTATCCTCTCTCATTTCTTCCCATTGGTTTCTAAATGTTTTGTAGGAAAATCTTTGGTCACATTATAATTTTTAACTCGAGTTAAAATATGCATCCCTTACTTTGTGATGTTAGATTTTAAAGTTGTTGCCTTTTTTTTTTTTTTTAAGATTTTATTTATTTATTTGACAGACAGAGATCACAAGTAGGCAGAGAGGCAGGCAGAGAGAGAGGAGGAAGCAGGCTCCCCGCTGAGCAGGGAGCCCAATGCAGGGCTCAGTCCCAGGACCCTGGGACCATGACCTGAGCCGAAGGCAGAGGCTTTAACCCACTGAGCCACCCAGGTGCCCCTAAAGTTGTTGCCTTTTATGGATTTTTTTTTTAAATCTATATTACACAGTTGTGTTCACATGAATGGAAAAGCTAATATAATTTTTAATCAGTTTTTTTAATTAATCAATTTTAATTAATTTGTTCTTGCTTTGCTAACCTAGGGTTTATGGGACACAACTCAGAAATGTTTGGTTTGTGTTGAGAATCAGAATAATAAAAATATTTTTTAAAACTGTGTTACACAAATTAACATAAAGGTGTAATATGCCTGAAGATCTTGTGTTGAAATACTTCTGGCTATATATTTCAACAATTGAAACCCCCATCCTCTAGCATATACATATTTTATCAAGGGAAAATTTTTCAGTTATTACAGAATTAACATTACCAAGAATCATGTAGCCCAGAGAGGAAAGTGTAAGAAAACTTGGTAAGAGGAAAGAACCAGATTCAGTACGGAAAAGACAAGACTTATGACTAGAAGATATTCAGAGTTAGAAATGGCTGGTTTTGACTCTTTGCAAGAGTTCTCAATTTCTCCCAGCCCCTCAGAAAGAAATGAGAGGAAAGTGTTCTAATTCTTTTTGTGCCTATGTAATTACTAATTGTTTCTATTCATATTGAAATGTTTATTGCATCTCGTTGTTTCTAACTAGTTGAAGAAAACTACAGAGGAACTAAATGAAGCTTTGTCAGCAAAAGAAGAAATTGCTCAAAGGTGCCATGAGTTGGATATGCAGGTAAGAGATGTTTTCTTTGTGCTACCTATTTGAAATGCACCACTGTAAGTAACACCAAACGTGCTATGTATTACCATACAGTATTGTTGGGTTATCATGCAACCCTAATTAAGGAAAAAAAGGGAAAAACAGATTTGTGGTTTAAGATAGTAGACTCATCAAATATATTAATTTTCTTTACTCCTGGCAGCCCCATTAAATTTAGAATAAATGAATGAATGGTATAACACAAGAAAAGAAAGGGGGGCTATCTGTGCTAGCTTTAGGGAGGGGTGGGGGAGATTTTTTTTAAAGCGCTCATTTGTAGGGTTTGCCAGTATCCATAGTAGATACTCATAATATACAGAAAGGCCAGGTTTTTGTAGATAAGCCCTAATGTGAAGTTCATGAATGCACAGCTTAGCATGACCCTTGCTTTGACTACTTCATTAAGGAAAGTCTGCATTACAAAAAAGAAAAGAAGGAAGATAAACAGGAAGATAGTCCTAGAGGAAGTGGAGAAATTTGGGATAGTAGCCAGAGATTAATCTTTTTAATTTATTTAATACTTTCAGTGAAATTAGTAAAGATATTCCATCTGGGGCATGATGCTAAAATCAGAAATCAAACACTTAAGTAAATTAAAAATAGAATTGTTAAAGTGAAAAATTTAACAGGATAGTTAAAGTGTATAGGAAATCTCTCATAATTAAAAAGAGTAAAAAATTATTTAGGATTTACCTCAAAATTAGAGAGATCAGGGCATGGACAGAAAGGTACAAATACATAATTGGCCATGTTTTGATACTTGTTAAAGCTGGGTCATGACTACGCAGAGTTCATAATATTTTATAATAGAAGAATTTTACGTTGAAAGGCAGAGGTGTTGGTCATCGCTTTGGATGCACATAGGAGGAAGTACAATCAAAGCACACCTGCTGGGTCATACAGTAAATGATATTTATCTAGTCACAGTGTAAGTGCCATTAATTGCTTTCCCAAAATTTTAAAACTTAACTCTACACAAATGCTAAGATTAATAATAATAAATAAGAGATGATTATTTTTATGACTAGAATATAAACATTATCTTTGATAAACTTGGGCAAACTACAGCCCTGTGATACACTTAACTCTGCAGAAAACAGTAGTGACCCACTTGATAATGTGATCTCTAAAGTAATAATACAAACCGATTTCAACATTTAGAATTGTCCTATAGAGAAATGTTACTGCCAAAGTAAAAACACAAGTGACAGCAGTAGAAGAGGACAGGAGACATGAAGGAAAGATGGGGTCACTAATGTTCTTGCCAAGAGAGTCAGGAACCATTTCTGTTGGCACAGCACCCATTACATGGCTGGTTCCTTCTAGACATCCAGTCTCAGCTCAAAATCACCTGACTTATTTGTCATAAAATACTTACTGGACACTGAAATGTGCCCAGGACGAAATTAGGCCTCCTGGGAAGTCCTTCCGTGATCATGTAGTTCCTGCCCCATATAGTAGGCACAAAGTGAACATGTGAGTGAGTGAATGGGCGGGGGGGGGGGGGGGGGCGGGTTTGAGTGAAAAGAGTCAGTAAGTACTTGTTTAAGATTGCAGAGATGACCAGACAAGGAAACAAGAATAGTAATATAATTGTATTTGTTGAAAGGAAGGATGACACAAGTAGCTATAGTTTAACCTGTCAAAGGAGTGACTAGATAATGTCTAAGATTGATAAATCGAGAAATGGTGGTGTAAAACATTTAGAGATATAAAATTACAGCCAAAAACAGTAAAGTTTGGAATAGTTAAAATTAGTTGTCTCCTGGAAGTAGAAAAACTCAACAGAAAACTGACTTTTTACTATAAGCTCCTTTTTCTTATCTGATTTTTTTTTCCTTAAATCATGTTTGTGTATTATTTTGTACAAGCATATCTCAGAGTTATTGTGGGTTTGGATTGCTGAAGGGAATGTCGTGACTGGTTTGATCTCTATCCAAAGCACTAAAACTTTCTCTGTGTCAGCAATAAGCCTGTCTGTCTTTCTTATCATTTGCATGTTCATTGGAATAGCTTTAAACTTTTCATTTCCTTCAAGAACTTTTCCTTTGCATTCACAATTTGGCTAAACTGATACAAAGAGCCTGTCTCAGCTTTCAACATGCCTTCTTCACTAAGCTTAATCATTTCTAGCTTTTGATTTAAAATGAGAGATGTATGACTTTTTACTTGAATACTTAACAGCGCATTGTAGGGTTATTAACTGGCCTAATTTCAGTATTATTGTGTCTCAGGTTATAGGGAGGCTTGAGGAGAGAGGCCAGTGGGGAAAGGAACAGCTGGTTGGTGAAGCAGTGAGAACATACTCAAAAGTTATCAGTTAAATTCACCATCTTATATGGGGATGTTTTGTGGCATCCCAAGGCAGTTACAATAGTAGTATCAAAGATCACAGATCACCATACAGTAATAAGGGAAAAGTTTAAAATATTGCAAGAATTATAAAAATGTGACAGAGATAGGAAGTGAGCAAATGCTATTGGAAAAATGGTGCCTGTAGACTTGGTTGCCACAAACCTTCGGTTTATAAAAATTGCAATACTGAGATGTGTAATAAAATGAGGTATGCCTGTGGTCTCCTTTTTCTGTGTGTGTGAAAAAGTCTTCTGCCAATTATATAGGCATACCTCTTTTTTTAAAAAAGGATGAAAGAGCAGAAATGAATGAAATGGGCCAGTGGCATGAGATGGAGCCACAGCTGTCTTCTGAGAAAAGACCCATGCATTTATGGAAATCTGACAAATTGAGAGCTGGCATTTTAGCTTCATTTATTCAATAAACATTACTAAATACCCACAGAAGAGAGTGTGTGAAGTGGAAATCAGTCTGGAGAGGCCTTATAAGCCTTTGTAAAGATTTTAACTTTGAGTAAATGGGAATCCAGTAGAACATTTGAGCAAAGTAGTCATGTGGTCTGCACTTTGTTTTGATGGGCTGTGGGGCTACTGTATGGAGAACAGATTAAAAGGAGGCAAGGGCCAAATTTAGGAGAGTAATTAAGAAGTCATTGCAGTCATTGCAATCCAGGCAAAAAAATTATATTGGATTAGATTGGAATTTTGGCTTGTAAGTGGTAAAAATGTGTGTGGAAAGTGATATTTGCTGACAGATTGGATGTGGGTATGAGATTAAAGAGGTTAAGGCTTATGACTGAGCAACTGGAAGGTTTAGAGTTAACTCTTCTCTGAAACGGGAAAGACTGGAAGAACTGGGGAGTGAGGAATAATTAATTGGACAGTTTAAGTTTGATATGCCTTTTACACATGCACATGGAAATGATACCCAGTTTAGGGTTCCAGTTGAGAAATAGAAATGTGTGAGTTGTCACTGAATAGATGATGTTTATCCCATGAAACTGGAAGCCATCACTGCATGTAGAGAAGAAAGCTGTAGGGCACTCTAATGGCAGAGAAATTGAGAGGCATTCACTAAGGAGAAAGAGAAGCCTGGTAGGTTGTGTCCAGAAAGCCGGAGAGTAAGGTGTCCTGGCAGCCAAGTGAAGAAACTGTTTCAGGGAGGAGAATGTGATGGGTTGTGGCATATGTTGATTGTTCGCATGACGTGGAAGTGTCCGTAGTGATCCTGATGAGCAGTTCTGTGGAATGGTAGGGCTAGTAGCCCAACCAGAACGAGTTCAGGGGAAAGTGGGGGGTGGCAAGTAAGAATTAGAAATGGCAGGTGGCTTTTGTTTTTACAGCTTTATTGAGCTGTAATTAACACATAAACTGTTCATATTTAAAATGTACAATTTTCATGCATGTTGATTTATGTATGAATGTGTAAAAACATTACCACAGTTAACCCACTGAGCCACCCAGGCGCCCCAACATTACCACAATTAATATAATGAACCCATCACCCTCAAAAGTTTCCTCATGACTTTCTATTCCCCCTCCGGTCCCCAGCTCTGCCTTGTCACTATAGATTAGTTCATATCTTCTAGAATTGCATATAGAAAGAATCATACATTATTTATACTTATTTTTCATCTGAGTTCATTATTTTTGACAGTATCAATAGTTAATTCTATTTTTATTGCCAAATAGTGTTTTATTATATGAATATACTTGAATTTTTCCATTCACCTGTTGTTGAACATTTGTGTTGTTTCTCGTTTTTCTCTATCACAAGCAAAACTGCTATTAACATTCTTTATAAGTCTTTGTATGGGCCCCGTGCTTTTATTTCTCTTGAGTTAGTAAAATACTGACTGGGTCATGTGGTAGTTGCACGTTTTTTTTGTTTTGTTTTGTTTTGTTTTGTTTTTTAATGCAAAGCTGTTTTCCAAAGTGCTCGAAACATTTTACATTCTCACCCGAGATGTATGAGACTTCCATTTGTTCTATATCTTCAGAGGCACCTGGGTGGCTCAGTCCGTTAAGCATCTGACTTTTGATCCCAGCTCAGGGCATGATCTCAGGGTCATGCGTTCAAGCCCTATGTTGGGCTCCACGTGGAGCCTACTTTAAAAAAGTTCTACATCTTTCCCAACACTTGGTATACCAATATTTTTTATTTGAGCCATTCCAGTAGGGAGTGTATGAGTATAACATTGTGGTTTTAATTTGCAATTCCTTAATGATTAGTTAATGGCTTAGTTGCCATTTACATATCTTATTTGGTGAACTATCTTTTCAGATATAAAGAATGAATTCTTGCTTACTCTTAAAATACTGCTCTGCCTGTGCAATATTCCAAAGTAATGTTACAGTTATAAGGGGAAGTTGATTAAAACGGGCTTTCTAATGGTAATTCACAAGTGATTATGCTGATCCCAGTGTAATTAGAAGAAATAATTGCTGTCTTCCTATATTCTAACAGGTTGCAGCATTGCAAGAGGAGAAGAGTAGTCTCTTGGCAGAGAATCAGGTATTAATGGAAAGACTTAATCAGTCTGATTCTATAGAAGATCCTAACAGTCCTGCAGGAAGAAGGCATCTGCAGCTCCAAACTCAGTTGGAACAACTCCAAGAAGAAACATTCAGGTAAAAGACCTCACTAAAGTCTTTTTTTTTTTTTTTTTTTAATATTTATTTGACAGAGAGAAATCACAACTAGGCAGAGAGAGAGGAGGAAGCAGGCTCCCCACGGAGCAGAGAGCCCGATGTGGGGTTCGATCCCAGGATCCTGGGATCATGACCTGAGCCAAAGGCAGAGGCTTTAACCCACTAAGCCACCCAGGCGCCCCTAAAGTCTTATTTTTAAGATTGGTTAACTATCTTTTAATGTTAAAAATGTAGTGTTAGGGCTTTTGGATAGCTACAGACCAAGGAGGATATGAAATAAACAACTTTCCCCAAATCTTACCACATGACACACAATAACTTCACATCTAGGAAAAATTGTATCAAAGCTACACCCTTGGGGGCACCAGGGTGGCACAGTCGGTTTAGTGTCCAGTTCTTGGTTTCAGCTCAACTCATGATCTCAGGGTCGTGAGATCGAGCCCTATGTTAGGCGCTGCACTGGGCGTAGAGCCTGCTTGGGATTCCCTCTCTCCCTTTCCCTCTGCCCCCACGCCCCCACTCAAATAAATAAATAAATCTTTAAAAAAAAGAAAAGAGCTACATGCTCATTATTACCTGAAGACAGAATGCCTCAACTGAAATATAACTGTGAAGAAAACACACATGAGCCACACAGCCACACACTGTCCCACCCCATCCTACTCGGTGCTTTGAGGCAAGTAAAGGCAGACTGACAGAAAAATTAGAGGAAGACAGAAAAACACTAGTGAAGGGGCCTGAAGGTGAGTTGGAGAGATTAAAAGATTAAATTCACTAAACTACTTTTAAAATAAAAGAAGATTGGATTACAAACTGCAGGGGGAAAATACCGTAATTGAGCATATCATCTTAAAGGACCAGACTCCATAAAAACATAGAGGCACTGAATTTAAAGAGATTGGTTCACTTTGCAGACACTTGGTTTAAAGAGACACAGTATAAATGCCAGGTGCCTGATTTATAGAGTCAGACTTATTTAAAAGGCAACCTGATTTAAAGGGACAGTCTTCTAAACACATCTTGGAGAGGAAAATGGCAAAAGGAAGGAAGAATGACCGTTTGGCAGCTGGATGGTGAAAGGGAAAAGAAGAAAAGGAAAAATTTGGTGTCCTGCCAGACAAAACAGAACCACAAAATTGAAGGACTTAGGAGTAAGAAATAGAATATCTTGTCTTCACAGGAAAGAATAAAAATGATTCTTAAGTCTTCTCTAAAACTTCAGAAATAGTCCACACCCTATGATCTACATCAGCAATTCAGGATTTGGTCTAAGGACCTCTTCAGGTTCCCTGAGACCCTTTCATAGAGTCTTCCAGACCTCTCTTTTCTAACTACATATCTGTGCGAGGGTGGATTTCCTTCATATAATTCAGCCAGAAAGCCATCACTACAGATGAATATAGAAATAGCTCTGACAATCCAGCTGTTACCTTTTTTTTTAGCCATCTTCTGTTAAACTGGATTATTTGACTCATAAAAGTATAAAATATTACCACTCTTCTCACTTTTTGATTTAGAATATAGTTATTTTTCAAAAACTGTGTTGTCTATAATAATATAGTGGATTTATTACTGATAATTTCAATGTATTTAGATGTTTTAATTTTTCAATATGATAAATAAACATCAATAGATAAAACTATAAAACAGAAGTTCTTTGCAATTTCTGTAATTTTAAGAGTGCAAAGGAAGCCAAAAAGTTTTGAGTACCCTTGATCTGCATCTTGACTTTTTATTTTTTTTAAAGATTTTATTTTTTTTTTTTATTTTTGAGAGACAGAGAGAGCGTGCATGAGCTGGGGGAAGGGGCAGAGGGAGAAGCAGACTCCCTGCTGAGCAGGGAGCCCAACGTTGGACTCAATCCCAGGACCCTGGGATCATAACCTGAGCCAAAGGCAGACATTTAACCGACTGAGTCACCCAGATGCCCTGCATCTTGACTTTCTAAGACAGAATCAGAAGATAGTAAAATTTAAGTATGATTGTACCTTTTTGTTTCTTTTTTTTTTCTACCCTTTTGTTTATAAATTGTGGCTAGGTTTTTAAAATACGGTTTGGGGAAGTGGTATTTAGAAATGTCCTGTCCTTCATTGTAAAGGAAATAGTGTCTAAAGCTTTTATCATTGCAGTACATACTTAAATTTATATTTTGAAGCACTTAAACAATTCAGATACTGTATCAGTACTGCATATTTGTGTATCTCAGTATGTATTAATTTTTTTTGAGAGAGAGAGAGAGCTCTTTATAAGTGAGACAGAGAGGGAGAGAGTGTGGAGCCCAATACGGACCTGGATCTCATGACCCTGAGATCATGACCTGAGCCGAAATCAAGAGTCGGTTCTTAACCAAAACAGCCACTCAGGTGCCCATCAGTGTTTATTATTCTTTATAGTCAGATATAATGTTTCTGGCTAATTTTTATTATGATCTTCTACCTTTAATTTCTTTCTTTTTTTTTGAACATTGGTAGCTTTTTAAGATTTAAGTCTCATAGTTCATTTTTAATTACAAAAGGGACAATATAGCTTTTTATTGGTGAGATCTGGCAGTTAGTTACCATTTTAACCAAATCATCAAACTTAGCTTATTTAATTAGCACCACCCACATTGTACCCAGTGCTATGTAGTATTTATGCCAAATATTTAACCTGAATGTAATCACAAAGAAATAATCAGAATAAGGAATATCCTTAAAGATGGCTAAGACTACTCAAAAAAGTCAAAGTTATAAAAAACAAAAGAAGGGACAATCAAAGGGATAATACTACTAAAGATAATTTGAAAATTATCATTGGATTCTGGGTTAGGGTGGGGAGACATTTTTACCGCAGTTGGTGAAATTTAAATATGGACTACCTATTAGATAATATTATTAAATTAACATTAGTTGTCTTAGATACAAAGATGATATTAGATTGTCCTTCTTGCTAAGGTATTTATTAGGAGTGAAGGGTCATGACCTCTGCAGCTTCCTTTTGAATAGTTCTCTAAAAAATGTATGTGCATTTGTTTTCTAAAGCAATGAGAGAAAGTATGTGAAACAAAATGTTAATAGTAGGTGAATCTGGCAAAGGATATGCAGATTTTCTTTGATCTCCCTTTCCAATTGTCATAGATTTCAGATACTTAAAAATAAAGAGTTGGGGAGGGTTTTCCAGACAGTGGTAACAGCTGGCGCATAAGCATTTGCTTCCAGTTTTCCCTCCCTTACATCAACATCAACAAAAATAATTTTAAGAAAAGAAAAATCTTGGGCGCCTGGGTGGCTCAGTGGGTTAAGCCGCTGCCTTCGGCTCAGGTCATGATCTCGGGGTCCTGGGATCGAGTCCCGCATCGGGTTCTCTGCTCAGCAGGGAGCCTGCTTCCCTCTCTCTCTCTCTGCCTACCTCTCTGTCTACTTGTGATCTCTCTCTGTCAAGTGAATAAATAAAATCTTTAAAAAAAAAAAAAAAAAAAGAAAAGAAAAGAAAAATCTTAAAAAAAAAAAAAAGAAAAATCTTAACATCAAAAAAAGGAGTACTAACATCTCATTTATGAATTTTTTTTTAAATAATCCTAACTAAAACAATAGCAAATTCAATACAGTACTATATTAAAATAAACTTTATCCCAGGATTGTTAACCTGTCAGATATTGTTAAGTCTATTACAGTAACTATTAAATTTATTTATTTGTTTATTTATTTATTTATTTTTTAAGATTTTTATTTATTTATTTGACTGAGAGAGAGATCACAAGTAGGTAGAGAGAGAGGAGGAAGCAGGCTCCCTGCGGAGCAGAGAGCCCAATGCAGGGCTCGATCCCAGGACCCCGAGATCATGACCTGAGCCGAAGGCAGCGGCTTAACCCACTGAGCCACCCAGGCGCCCCAACTATTAAATTTATTATTTTAGTTCCTTCAATCCATAAGTTAAAGGACAAGGAATAGTATAAAATGAGCTTGGTATATGAAAATTCTCAGTAAGGCTAAAAACAAGAAGAGGATGAGTATTAATCTAATATTTGAATTTTTCCTAGACATTCTATAAATCCTGGCTTTGCCACTTAGTATCTCTGTAACCTTGGGCATGCCTCCATTTCATCCACTATAAAATGGTCTTAATAATTACCTACCTTCGGGGGGCGCCTGGGTGGCTCAGTGGGTTAAAGCCTCTGCCTTCATCTCAGGACATGATCCCAGGGTCCTGGGATAGAGCCCCGCATCGTGCTCTCTGCTCAGCAGGGAGCCTGCTTCCTGGTCTCTCGACTCTCTCTGCCTGCCTCTCTGCCTACTTGTGATCTCTGTCTGTCAAATAAATAAAATCTTTAAAAAATAAAAAATAATTACCTACCTTCTAGAAATTTTTAGTATTAAATGAGTTAACATATGTAAAGTGCTGAGAATATTGCCTGGCACATATAATTTAGTTATTACTTTTCTAGAAAATGAAACAGAAATGACATAAAAATTTTGGAATGACCAAAAACAAATGATCATTTTTTATAAGTAATAGGCTTGTCCACCTAGAAAATGTTAAGTGAATCAACTGAAAAGTTATCAGAACCAGTAAACAGTTAATGGGGAGAGGGTGACTATAAGACATTTGTATAGGTCATAAGGTTTTCTATCAATAACTGGTTATCATCAGGAAAAATTTGGCATTTATAAATACATAAGTATTCAAAGAATAAAATTCAAAAGAAATATGAGGGACTTATATGATGGAAACTTCTGTTATACATAGAAATTACTTCAATATATGGAGAGAGATAACATGTTAGCATGTTTTGTTTGTTTACATGTTTTTAATGGAAGATTATAAGAATGCTGTTTTCTCTTAAATTATTATATAATTTGAACTTGATTCCAATTTAAATTTTATTTTCACCTGGATGTATTGATGAAAAAGAGGTTCCCAGAGTATTTACATACAAAGTATAATAAAGGAGTACTTTCCATGTCCAATGTTGAAATGTTTTTTAGTAAAAGGCGAAAGATTTATGCGATCTGAAGAGAAACCAGAGTATGAGTATGAAATGTTTTTTATTTCTCTACTGATTTTAAAAGCTTGGTACTGGTGCAGCAAAATACAGACAAACTAGTAACACAGGCAAAGATCCAGAATCCAACCCAAGTGTATATAAAAATGTGTAATAAAGGCAGCATTTTTTTAATCAATATGTAAAGGTTAATCAAAAGGTAAAGGTTAAATTATTTGTTAAATTTTGGGGTCGTGGGTAGATATTTTGGCAGGAAAAGTTAGATTTCTACATTACATCATAAAATAAAATGAATTCAAGGGGAAATGAGAATTTCAGTGTTAAAAATGAAACCATGTAAATCCTAACAGAAAATATAGAATAAAAGAAAAAATCTTTAATCATACACTTAAAGTGGAAACCATAAAGTATAAAATTCATCAATAGAATTACATAAAAATTAAGAATTTCTATTAACATTAAGTATTATATAAATTAAATTGAAAGTAAATAATCAAAAATAAATATTTGTGACATGACAGTCTTGTAAATCAAAAGGAAGGCTTTATGTTAAGCAAAATAAAGTAAGAAGTAGGAATAGTATTATCCATATTTAGAGGGAAAAGATCTATGCATAGCAACCGGACTGGAGGATACACTCAAAAATGTTAACAGTCTGATCTATTTAGATCAATACATGATTTTTATCTTCTTTGCTTTTCTGTATTTTGTAAACTTCCAACAAGGAACATATGTTAATTTCATAGTAAAACAATGAAGTTTTAAATGAATTACGTGTGCTGTCTTTTGAAAAATATTTCTTGATACCCAGTTTTTTGAATAGAGGAGTGGTGATCAGTTGTAAGTTTCTGCAAGCGTTGGACCAGTGGAATCTGTTTTCAGGACAGTTAAAACTTACAGGTAGAGTTTATGGTCACAGAAGACTCAAGAGTTTATTCTCATGTTTTTATTTCCTTTTATTGTTCAAAGGAGAATTGCTAGACAATAAATAGTACTATCTTGGTCTGTTTTGTTTTGGTTACAGACTAGAAGCAGCCAAAGATGATTATCGTATACGCTGTGAAGAGTTAGAAAAGGAAATCTCTGAACTTCGGCAACAGAATGATGAACTGACCACTTTGGCAGATGAAGCTCAGTCTCTAAAAGATGAAATAGATGTCCTTAGGTAAATGGTCTTCCCATCTTGTTACAATCTCAGGCCTGTCATCACCCAGAACAGCTCTACCAATGATGTTACGAACTCTAGGATCTCTGAACACAGCATGGTGTTTAAGAGAACTTAACCCTACTGGACTACCTGAGTTCAGATTCCAGTGCTACCATTTATTTAATCTCTATTTAACCCTTTTCTCATTTGTAAAATGGAGGTGATGCACATACCCACCTCAGATTGATTTGCAGAACGGAGTTGATATTTCTAAACAGTTGGGACAGTATCTAGCAAGTGCGTGCTATGTAAATGTTAAATAGAAATTTACCTCCAGCCATCGCTTCATACTTGGTAGCTCTGGAGCTTTTCTTATTACAACTCCTTTTCTTTAATTTCAAGTCCTCTGGTCACAGTCTTCCTCTTCCTTGGATGCTGTCACACCCACGAGGAGTCATTTCCTTGCTAGACCATTTTATCTGCACTTTGCCTGTTCTCTCACTAAGCACCTTCACTCCCTGCCACCTCATTTTCTGACCATTCCACTTGTATAATCTATCCTCTGTTGGATCATTCCAGCCATTTTAACTTTTGCTCTTTGAATACTGAGAAGGAATAGAGAAAATCACATAGTGCTGTAGTTTTGTCCTGCTACAAATTCATGATCTTTACTCTTCATTGGGTTCTTACCTGTGGTCCACCATTCTGCTGCTCATCATAGATAGTTCTGTCTCCCATTCCTCTCATAGCTAGTACATATTTCCATAACTTCTCACCTGGATGCCCACCCCCCACACTTCTCCATGCCTTAGTGTCAATGGATGACATTGTCTCCTACTGCATCAAGGAAAGGGGCCATGAACTGTGGGACTCTCTATGTCCTGTACTTCCTGTACCTAACTGCCCTGCGTTCCCACCTATCTTTTCATTTTTACTTTTAGAATGTAGACTTGTTATTCTTTCTCACGTCTAGTACTAATTCCTTTTTAAGTGCTCTGGATCGCAACACTTCTTGCTTACACAAGGACTGTGTTACCTCAGTCATCATTTCTCTCAGCATTTGGATCTCCCACCTTAGCATATGTTTATACGTTTAGGTCTCTTTCCTCTTAGAAAACTTATTACTCTCTGCTTCCCTCCAAAACAAATTTTAGATCACACAAGGTGAAATCTACATTGTTTCTGTAACTCCCTAAAATTTGCCACCTCCTGCCCCCACTACTCCAAGAAAACAGCTGTTCCTGTGGTCATTAATAACATTCTAATTGCCAGATCATTGGGACCCTGCACAGTTTATTTTGCTTTTGAGCTACATGTGATTCTGTTCGTTACCCCTCCCACACACACCACCACCACCACTTGCTTTCCTTAAATTACATAACATTCTCCATTACACATTTTGCTGTAATTTTGGTCGTCGTTTTTAGCCTTTACAAAACATTAATCTGGAATCACCTTTGGTCTTATAATTTCATTAGCATGTGTTCTTTTCTGGCAGTCCCTCTTGGGTTAGCACTATTAAAACAGCTTTACAGCTCTGGATATGTTTCTGATTCTGATTTCCCATCTCATTCTAGACATTCTTCTGATAAAGTGTCTAAACTAGAAGGCCAAGTGGAATCATATAAAAAGAAGCTAGAAGATCTTGGTGATTTGAGGCGTCAGGTTAAACTCTTAGAAGAAAAGAATACTATGTATATGCAGAACACTGTCAGTCTAGAGGAAGAGTTAAGAAAAGCCAATGCAGCTCGAAGTCAACTTGAGACATATAAGAGACAGGTAAAAAGAATAGTAACAAAGTTTCTTGATGTTTTCAAGCACGTTCTCCATTATAACATTGTGGCTTACCAAAATCCACTTACTTTTGTTTTCAAGGTATTGTTTTTTACCTACGAAACTTAGGTTTTTTTGTTGTTTTTTCTTAAT
The DNA here is from genome assembly GCF_922984935.1 of Meles meles. Classification (NCBI taxonomy): domain Eukaryota; kingdom Metazoa; phylum Chordata; class Mammalia; order Carnivora; family Mustelidae; genus Meles; species Meles meles. Next base: position 171,047,978 of record NC_060067.1, on the reverse strand, counting down.
TCAGTTTTAAATTTTAATTCCAATGTAGTTAACATTGAAACTTAATTCTTATCCAGACGTTATTCACTAGTGTCCATAGCAGATCCTTCTGTTGGTTTTTATTTTTAAATTATTATGTAATACAAAATACACAGAAGTAAAAGAATAATGTGTCTATGCTTTAAGAATAAAACAGACTCTTCCCCTCCCCATTATAGTAACCACTGTGCTGTTTTGTGGTTTTCATTCCATGCATCTCTTTATTCATTTGGTGCATATATATTCATATATGTAATATATAACATTTTTGACATGGTTCAGAACTATGTAAATGATATAATAAAAGGGCTCTTCTATGATTTACTTTGTTCGGTGTATTTGGGAAATTTGTTTATGTTGATAGGTGTAAAGATAGCTTTATTCATTTGTACCACTATATACTATCCTTTTGAGTCACTATACCACAGTTTACCCATTTTCCCATTGAAGGATGTACAGGATGTTTTGACTTTTTTTTTTTTTTTTTTTTTTTTTTTAATTATAAGTGCCACTATACATACAATGAGAACATGTACTCTTCTATACATGTGTGAAAGTTTTACAGCTATAAGGAACCTCTTCCTTAGAGTATCTTCATTTAATTAGATATTGCTAAATTGTTCTTCAAAGTGATTGTATTGCTAAACAGAAGTTTTATGAATTCCTCTTGTTCCACATCATCACCAACACATAGTATTGTCATACTTGAAATTTTGCCAATTGGTTGAATATGAAATAGTGTCTCCTCATGATTATACTTTACATTACCCTAATTACAAATATACTTACTGATCACAGTTCTTTTGTGAATGACCCACTTTAAATCTCTTATTCATTTTTAAAACTATATTATTTTTTCTTACTGATTTCTGTAAGTTCTTTATGTGTTCTTACTATTAATCTTTTGTCAGTTACACTTGCTGCATTTACTTCCTGCCAATCTGTAACCTGTCTCTTTACTTTTTTTTTAGACTAATTCTAAGATAATGAACTTTAAGTATCTTTTTATGATTTGTACCTTTTATGTCTTAAATCATTTCCTACATAAGAGTGTAAGCCAATCTCTCATTTTCTTAACAAAGATTTAAAGTTTGTTTTGCACAGTTAGGTCTCTTATCCACATGGAATTAGTTCTTGTGTAGGATGCTAGGTTAAAGATCCAGGTGAAACTTTATTATCTGTGTAGGCAACCATTCAATCTAGTGCCATTTATTTAATAATTTCTTCCACAAGGACCTGCAATTCTATCTTACATGTACCTAAATTTTCCATCTTAAATGTAAGCTTGTTTCTTGGCACTCTCTCCTGTTTTACTGGTTTATTTGCCTAGTCTTACACCAATATTGCACTTATTATCTATAGATTTTTTAGTAATTTGATATTTCATAACACATATAACACACACAAACTGTTCTTTTCAAAACTATCTGTTAGACCTTTTCCTTCCCTTTATGCCCAAAACTTTTGGGAATTGGAATTACATTGACACTGTTGATTAATTTGGGGAGAATTGACATCTTTACGACAATGAATGTTCCTGTTGGTGAATACATCTTTCATTTATTTAGGTCTTCAGTGTCTTTCAGTTAAGTTTTATAAGTTTCTTCTAAATGTCAGGTACATGTTTTGTTATATTTACTCTTGGGTACCTCATTTGGATTTTATAACTGCAGTTAGCGAAAGAAAAGATACCATTTTTAGTTTGTCACTCATTTAAATGATTGAAATTGATTTTTATGTTCATTTTACAACCATGCCAGGTTCTCATATTACTTCTAATAATGTCTGTAGGGTCTCTCATCAAAAGTCATAGACAAATTAAAGCAGTTTTGTTTGTTTCTTTCTACTCTATACCCTTTTTCTTCTTCTTAATCATCACATTTGACTTGTAATACAACTCTGAATAGAAGTAATAATAGACAACCATTTCTTGTTGATTTTATACAGAATGCTTTAAATGTTTTACCAGTATATTATTAGCACGTTGAACTCCAGTTGTTTATCTTAAATGGAGGCTGAATTTAATCAGCTCCTTTTCCTACGCCCTGGAGAGATTCCTGTACTACTTCTCCTTTCTATTAAAGTGATTAATTATATTAACATATTGTTGATGCTTAAACCATCCTTGTATTCCTGAGTTAAACTTCATAGAGTCACTGAGGATTTGTTGTTTTCACATTGTTAGTTTTGCTTTGTTCATTTTATGTAGAATCTTTTTCCTCTATGATTCACTTGAAGTTCCCTATCTCATACTTTCCTGATCTGATTTTGGTATCAAAACTATGTACTAGTTTAAATGAGTTGGAGAAGTTTTAGTAGAACAGCTCTGTACACCATGAATGACTGGCAGATTTTTTTGCTGGCTACATTTCTTTCCAACATTTTATTACGAACTTTTCAACACACAATAAAGTTGAAAGAATTAGTGAACTTGAACATGGCCTGAGAAATAACCTAAAATAAATGTACCCCAGGAAAACTGTGTGTGAAATTTAAACAAATTAAAATGAGATGATTTAATTAGGGTTTCAGAAGAGAGAACAGCAAGAGTTACAGAAAGACATTATTTGAAGAAAAGAATGCCTGAACAGGGCACCTGAGTGGCTCAGTTGGTTAGGCATCTGCCTTCAGCTCCAGTCATGATCCCAGGGTCCTGCTTCTCCCTCTTCTTCTTCCTCCTTGTGCTCTCTCTTTCCCCCTCTTTCTCTGTCAAAGAAAGAGAGAAAGAAAGAAAGAAAGAAAGAAAGAAAGAAAAAGCCTGAACATATTTTAGAACTAATGAAGTACATCACAGATAGTATTAACAATGAATTACAAAATAAATAAGGAGTCAATACCTTGAAATATTGCAGTACAATTCTGTAATACATGAATTCTCTCTACCTATTTTGATCTGTGGCTTAATGTACTTTTTCAGTGATAGTATTTTTGTTTCCACAGGTTCTCTGAGTGTTCTTTCAAACATGCCTGATCATCTTCCTTTCATAATTTAGATTTCTGTCTTTATTCTCTTTATGTATTAGACCTTGTATTTTATAACTGATAATTCCAGTTAAATCTTTATAGGTCTTATTCTACTACTTTATTGTTACTACTGTTAATGTTTTTCTAACTGGTGTTCATGGTCGCTTCTTTATGGCCTTTGCTCTTTCATTTGGCTCATCTTTCTCTTCAGGAATACTTGGGGGTTTGGTTGATGTTGTGTTCCTCCAGAGTGCATATGTTTTGTTTAGGCCATGTATTTTACAGCACTACCAACCAAGACTAAATTAATTGCTTGAGTTAAGATTTGCCAGATAAAACATGTGATAAAAACGGAAACAAATCTACCTTTTAGCAGGCCATAGTTAGAATCAGAATTTCAAGTTACACTTTATAAACCCAGAGCACTCACTGTAAGACAGGCAATCTTCCTTACTGTTTTCCTAGCTAATGGATTTTTTCCTAACCAATCTGTTTACTGACTCAACACCTTTTAAAACCCACGGTGGTTTAACAACATCTTCTTTTAAATTCAAAGTTCTAGATTCCTGGTATTAACAGTTGGTAGGTGCTTCATGATACTGCATAGCTTCCACACAAACTTCTCATTGCAGTTTTTGCCCCTGAAGGTTTCCCTTACTTTCTTGTAAGCTTAGCTGTGCAATTGGACTGTTTTCCCTTCATGTTTCTTTGACTTTGTGCTCAAAGAGTTTCAGACTCCTTTGTTACCTCTATAATAGGAAATTGAAGCCTGTTCTATAGGTTCTTTCATGATTTTGTACATTACTACTCTGGATGATCTGGTTTTAGAACCCATAATGTCTGGGCAGGTGTTTTCTACTAGATCTCTTGTTGGGGTAGGCTGCTATGTCATACACATTTTTATTTTTATTTTTTAGTATATATGGGGCAGGGAGTTTTCATAGCTCTGCAAAAGAAAACAGTGAAAAATTTTAATGTTTCAAATTATACAAATTAATGGTACCTTTCTGAATCAGGTAGTAGAACTACAAAATAGATTATCTGAAGAATCGAAGAAAGCAGATAAATTAGATTTTGAATATAAGCGGCTAAAAGAAAAAGTTGACAGTCTTCAAAAAGAAAAGGATGTGAGTATAAGGCATTTTGGCTTTGAGCACTGCTAAAATTAAGATAATGATATTTGATTCCTTCTATTTATGAATTTTTTAATTAGAGATCCTGTTTGTTTTTAAATTATAGAAGATTAACATTTGTGTTTCACAAATAAATGTAAAATAGAAGATTAAAAGAATATTTTTGGTTCCACTAATTTCTTTTGTATATCTCTTGTATATCTTTTTTATTACTGTTGCTTCTTATACATTGTTCTGCTCATTACTTTCTAAAAATTTGTGTAGCTTTTTGTTTTCTGTAGAATTAATACAGAGAACACAATTCTTTTTTTTGTTCAGCATATTTTGAATCTTTTAAAAATGTATACTTTGTAATGGTTTGTGAATATTTAAAGGCTTTGCTGTTTGATTTTTTATGTCTAATGAAAGGAATGTTATTTATGTAATGTACTTATGTCAAGGACAGAGTAGACACTTTGTTTCTTATATTTAACTGTGGATAACATTGTCTTACACATAGTAGATATTCAGTATTGTTAAATGGGAACAAGTTTGTTATTTTCTTTTTATGATCTGTCTGTGGAAGATCAAATGGTGAAACATGCCCATTTTCCCTGACGTTCATCATTCCCTTAGGTAAGGCAGAGACCACTGATGAATAAATTCATAAAACTTATATAACTTTCCTTCTTTTTAATGTCCCTCCAGAGGTTAAGAACAGAAAGGGATTCCCTGAAGGAAACCATTGAAGAGCTTCGTTGTGTACAGGCTCAAGAAGGACAACTCACAACTCAAGGTAAAAACTTTTCAGTAGCCAAGATTATTTATTTATTATGGTAACAGTAGAAATTTTAGCTTCAGGGACTCCTGGGTGGCTCAGTTGGTTGAGTGGCCAACTCTTGATTTTGGCTCAGGTCATGATCTCAGGGATCTGGGATCAAGCCCCATGTTGGGCTCCACGCTAAGTAGGGAGTCTGCTTGAAGATTCTCTCTCTGCCCCTTCTCTCCTCCCCCACACTTACATGCTCTTTTTCTCTCTCTAAAATAAATTAATTTTTAAAAAAGTTTAGATTCATTTTAAAGTGCTTGCACCAATGGATGAAAATGCAAAATCAGTGAACAGGCCATGAAGTTGATATAAATTTTAAACTGTACCCAAATTTTATGGCGAATAGGCTATAATAATGAGACCAGATTTACTTGCCTATTTTGTATTTTAATTATATTTAAATATTTGAATTTTATTAGGTCAAACTATAAACATTTGTTAAGTCATCTGCATTAATAGTAAACCTGCAAAGTTTTATTCTGGCAAGTTTCTTATGACCGCCTTAAAAGTCAAACTTTCTAACTCAGTGAGGTTTTTGGGTTTTTTTGTTTTGTTTTGTTTTTTACCTGAGTTGTGGGGTGGATATCAGTCTATTACAGGACTTCTGTCCAAAGTAGAGCTCTGCTGTTCTCACAGGGGAGGAGCAGCACTTAGCTCAGTTAGTCCCTCGCACTTTTGTCATCATGCTGGCAGATGTGGAACCCGAACAGTGACTTGCACAGCTTCACAGTTGTTTGTGCCCCTCTAGTAACCAGGACTTGGCTTTTCAGTTACCTGAAACTGGAATTTCCTCTGACTACACCCTCCTTTTTCTCCTCATTCATTCTACCTATTGCATTTCACCTTTAACCCCCTCTCTGTTGTTTCTGTTGATAAGCTGGACAGTTCTCTTCTGGCCTCTTTTTCAAGCTCACACAGTTTGCCATGCAGCCATTTTAACTGTTTTCCTCACCACTGTCTTTCCTTATCTTGAAAACTTGTGAAACCCCAATTCAGATAGCCTAAAGTTTTTTTCTCTATTCCAAATTAACCAAGGCCAGCTAAAGACAATTATATATCTTTCTCTTTTTTCTTTTTTTTTAAAGGTATAATTGGCATATAACATTATGTTAGTTTCAGCTGTACGATCTAATGATTAACTATTTGTATATATTCTGAAACAGTCACCACACTAAGTCCAATTAACATCCATCAACATACATAGTTAGAAAATTTGCTTCTCTTGTAAGGAGAACTTTTAAGATCTACTCTCAGCACCTTTCAGATACATAATACAGTATTATTAACTATGGTCACCATACTGTGTACACTATATCCGTGTGACTTATTTATATTGTATCTGGAAGTTTGTACCTTTTGAACCCCTTCACCCATTTTGCCCACCCTCTACATCCCACCTCTGGCAACCACCAATCAGTCCTCTATTTGTGAGCTTGGTTATTTTGTCTTGTTTTTTTGTTTTGTTTTCTTTAGAGTCCACATACAAGTGACATTACAAAGTATGTATCAGATACATCTGTTTTCCTGTATTTGAGTTATTTCACTTAGTGTCATGCTCTCAAGGTGCATAATACCCCAAATGGCAAGATTTCATTGTTTTTATGGCTGAATAATATTTATACACGGAAACACATGCCCCCTACAATTTGTTTATCCATTTATCAATTGATGAAACTTAGGTTGTTTCCATGTCTTAACTATTGTAAATAGTAAGGGCACAGATATCTTCTCAAGTTAGTATTTTCATTTAATGTGGATAAATTCCCAGAAGAGGAATTGCTGGGTCATATGCTATTTCTATTTTTAATTTTTTAAGGATCCTCCATACTGTTTTCCATAGTGGCTACACCAAATTACATTCCTTCCAAAAGTGCACAAGGGTTCTCTCTTTTTTTTTTTTTTTTTTTTTTTTTTAAGATTTTATTTATTTATTTGACAGAGAGAGAGATCACAAGTAGGTAGAGAGGCAGGCAGAGAGAGAGGAGGAAGCAGGCTCGCTGTGGAGCAGATGGGGTTCTCTTTTCTTCACATCATCACAGCTTATTATCTTGTCCTTTGGATAATAGCTATTCTAACAGTTGTGAGGTGACATCTCATTGTAGTTTTGATATGCATCTCCCTGATGATGAGTGATGTTGAACATCTTTTCATGTGTGTGTTGGCCATCTGTTTGTCTTTGTAAAAATGCCTATTCATATCCTCTGCCCATTTCTTAATTGTTGTTTTTGCAGTTGAGTTGTATGAATTCTTTGTTTTCAGTATTACTCTCTTATCAGATGTATAGTTTGCAAGTATTTTCTTCCATTTATTACATTGCCTTTTCATCTTGTTAATAGTTTTCTTTGCTGTGCTGAGGTTTTTTAGTTTATAGTAGTCAGAAATAGATTTCTGCTTTTGAGAAAAGTATGTATTTTTACATACACATACACACACATAATTATTTCTGAATGTAACTGGACCCTTGTTGCTGCTTGGTAATCCTTTCATGTATCTCTAACCAACTGTATGAGTTTTCCCAAAATTTAGGAATCAGCCTAAGCCTTAATTCTTTAACTCTCAGCTCCTTTGTCATCTCAAGAGAGGCCATCTTATTTAAATTTACACATTTGTTTCTTTGCTACCTATAAACCTCTTATGTTTTAATCTTATTTATGTATATGTTGTTGACCTAGGAATTTTGCTCTAAAAATTTACCCTAATGAATTAAAGCGTTGTTTACAATAGTAAAATTTAGGGGGCGCCTGGGTGGCTCAGTGGGTTAAAGCCTCTGCCTTTGACTCAGGTCATGATCCCAGGGTCCTGGGCTTGAGCCCCATGTCCGGCTCTCTGCTCCGCGGGGAGCCTGCTTCCTCCTCTCTCTCTGCCTGCCTCTCTGCCTAGTTGTGATTTCTCTCTGTCAAATAAATAAAATATTTTTTTAAAAAAAGTAAAATTTAGAAACAACCTAAAAGTTAGCAGTCTTATTCAACTGTATCCTGTAGAGCCATTAAAAAGAATGAAGTAGATCTTACATGCCTGACATGGAGAGTTGTGTATGTTATATCATCAACTTTAAAAAAAAGTTGGTGACATTATGATAAACACTCTTAGCAAGAGTGTTCTAAGAATAGAAGGAAACTTCCTGAACCTAATCAAGGATAACTATGAAAAACCTACAGCCAACCTGATACTTAATGCTTTTCCCCTAAGATCAGAAACAAGGCAAGGATGATCACTTTTTTTTTTCCTGTTTTGTTATTATTTACTAAACTCCAATATAGTTAACATACAGTGTTATATTGGTTTCAGGTGTACAGTATAGTGATTCAGGAATTCTGTACATTTCTTAGCTTAATCCCCATCACCTATTTTCATCCATCCTTCCACTTTCCCTCTGGTAAGTTGTCTGTTCCCTGTAGTTGAATAAGAGTCTACTTTGAGGTTTGTCTTTTTCTTTTCTTTTCTTTTTTTTTTTTTTTTTTTTGAGAGAGATAGTGCAAGCAAGGAAGGACCAAGGGAGAGGGAGAAAGAGAATCTTAGCATTATACTCTCTAGCTCCATTCATACTGTTGCAAATGGCAAGATCTCATTCTTTCTTATGGCCAAATACTATTCCATTGTGTGTGTGTGTGTGTGTATACCACCTCTTCTTTATCCATTTATCTATCATTGGATACTTTGGCTGCTTCCATAATTTGGCTATTGTAGATAATGCTGCAGTAAACATGGGGGTGCATATAAGGATGTTCACTCTTGCCACTTCCCTTCTTCATAGTATCAGAGGTTCTAGGCAGTAGAGTCAGGCAAGAAAAGAAATAAAAAGGCATTCAGATTGGAAAGGAGGGTATAAAAAAAGATCATAGAACTAGTAAATGAGTTCAGCAAAGTCTCAAGATAAAAGATTGGTGTATAAATACCAACTATATTTCCGTGTACTACTAGTAAATAATATGAAAATGAAATTACAGTAATATCATAAAGATTAAAATGCTTGGGAATAGGTTTGACAAAGTGTAAGACTTGTATACTGAAAACTATAAATCATTGCTGAGATGAAGACCTAGATACATGGGGACTCCTGGGTGGCTCAGTCAGTTAAGTGCCTGCCTTCAGCAGAGGTCATGATTGCGAGGATCCCAGGGTTGAGTCCCACATCAGGCTCCCTGTTCAGCAAGGAGCCTGCTTCTTCCTCAGCCTGCCGCTCCCCACTGCTTGCGCTCACTCTCTCTCTTTCTCTCTCTGACAAATAAATAAAACCTTTAAAAAAAATCTAGCTATATGGAGAGACAGTCCATGTTCTGGTATCAGAAAATTAACTCTAGTTAAGATTGCAGTTCTCTTTATTGATTTAAAGATGTGGTGCAATCCCAATCAGATTCTTAGCACACTTCTTTTGTAGAAATGGACAAGCTGATCCAGCAATTTATATGATACTACAAAGGAGCTAGTATAACAAAAAAATTGGAACGGAAAAGTCTGGACAGCTCACACGTTCTAGTTTCAAAACTTATAATAAAACTACTATAATTGAAATGAATGAAATTCACGTAAGGATAGACATCTCGAGATAATAGAGTGTAGCACATGAATAAAATGAAGGAAAAAAACCACCTGATCATCTCAATTGATGCAGAAAAGGCATTTGACAAAATCTAACACCCTTTCATCATAAAATACGTGCACACACACACCAAAACACCTCAATAAATTAGGGAAAGAACTAGAAAGGGAATTTCCGTACGTGATAAAAACTATATATGACAAACCCACGGTGCACATCATACTCAGTGATAAAAGACTGAACGCTTTTCCTTTAAGATTAGAAGCAAGAACGCTGAAAAAATAAATAAAATGGAAAAAAAAAATTAGAAGCAAGACAAGTATACCAACTACCACCACTTCTATACTTCTATTCAAAATAGCACAGATGTTCTAGCCAGAGCAATTAGACCAAAATTTTTTTAAAATCTGAATTGGAAAGGAAGAACCAAAACTATCTCTGCAGATGACATGATCACCAAAATCAAAAAACATTGCTTGGAAGTAATAAAATGAATTCAGCAAATTTGCAGGATACAACTCAGTTACATTAGCTGCAAAAATAAATTATATATGCATACACTAATAATGAACAATACAAAAAGGAAATTAAGAAAATTTTATTTACAATAGGATCAAAAAGAATAAAATATTTGGAAATAAATTAAACTGAGGAGGCAAAGACTTGCACCCTGAAAACTGCAAAAGTATTGAGATAACAATACTACCAAAAGCAATCTACAGATTCAGTGCAATCCTTACTAAAATATAATGGCATTTTTGCAGAAATAAAAAAACCCATCCTAAATTCATATGGAATGTCAGTGGACCCTAACTAGCCAGAATAGTCTTGAAAAAGAAAACAGTTGGGAGAGCAATCAACGCAGTGGGTATAGGCACTAAGGACAGTCATGTAGACCGATGGATTAGAATAGAGAGCCCAGAAATAAACCCTTCTATATATGGTCAGTTGATTTTCAAAAACAGTATGAAGGAGAAGAATAAATGAAACAAGATGGGATTGGGAGGGAGACAAACCATAAATGACTCTTAATCTCACAAAACAAACTGGGGGTTGCTGGGGGGAGGTGAGGTTGGGAAGGGGGGAGGGGGTTATGGACATTGGGGAGGGTATGTGCTATCGTGAGTGTAGCTGTGAAGTGTGTAAACCTGGTGATTCACAGACCTGTACCCCTGGGGATAAAAATACATTATATGTTTATTTTAAAAAAAAAAAAAAAAAGGATGAATACCCAACTTTTGTAGCAACATGGACAGGACTGGAAATGATTATGCTGAGTGAAATAAGTCAAGCAGAGAGAGTCAAGTATCATATGGTTTCACTTATTTGTGGAGCATAACAAATGACATGGAGGACATGGGGACATGGAGAGGAGAAGGAAGTTGAGGGAAATTGGAAGGGGAGGCAAACCATATGAGACTATGGACTCTGAAAAACAACCTGAGGGTTTTGAAGGGGCGGGGGGTGGGAGGTTGGGGGAACCAGGTGGTGGGAATAGGGAGGGCACGTATTACATGGAGCACTGGGTGTTGTGCAAAAACAATGAATACTGTTACGCTGAAAAAAATAAATTAATTAAATATTTTTAAAAAAAAATCAGTGTGAAGACCATTCAGTGGTGGAACTGAAAGTCTTTTCAACATACTATGCTGGAAAAACTGGATATCCACATCCAAAATCATGAAGTTGTACCTTATGCCATATTTAGAAAATGAACTCAAAATGGATAAAAGACCTAAATGTAAGGGTTAAAACTATAAAACTTTTAGAAGAAAATGGGGAATTGTCATGCCTCTGGATCTGCTTCTTGGAATTGATACCAAAAGCATAGACAATAAATGAAAAAATTGGACTTCATCAAAATTAAAAACTTTGTGCATCAAAGAACAGTATTGACAGTGAAAAGGCAACCCATAAAATGGGGAGAAAATATTTGGTAAATCATCTATTCAATAAGTGATTGATTTCCAGAATATATAAAGAATTTATACAGCTCAACAAAACAACAGCAAAAAAATAACTAAGTTCACTAATGGGTAAAGCACTTGAATAGATATTTCTCCAAAGAAGATACACCAAAAAAAAAAAAAAACAAAAAAAAAACAAAACACATGAGAAGCTGCTCAGTATCATTGTCATTAGAGATATGCAAATCAAAACCACAGTGAGATGGTTCTCATCCATTTGGAATGGATTATTACCAAAAAAAGAGAAACAGAAAGAATTCTTGGGAAGCATGTGAAGAAATTGGAACTCTCATGCCTTGCTGGTATGGGTGGTTCTTCAAAAAGTTAAATATAAAATTACCACATGATCCAGCAACTTCATTCCAAAGTAAATATCCAATTCAAAGCAAGGACTCAAGCAAATACTAGTTTACCAATGTTTGTAGCAGCATTATTCACAGTAGCCAAAAGATGGAAACAACCTAAATGTTCCTCAGCAGATGAACAGATCAAGAAAATGTACATACATGTACATGTATTTGTATACATATATGTAGCCAATGGAATATTATTTGGCCTTGAAAAGAAATGAAGGGTGATAAATTCTGTAACATGTTTGAGTTTACAGAACATTCTGAATGAAATAATCCAGACACCAAAGGATAAATATTGGTATGATTTAACTTATGTGAGGTATCTAGAATGGGCAAATTTATTGAGACAGACAGAAAGTAAAATAAAGATTATGGGGGCTAAGGAAGAAGAAGGGAATTCGGGAGTTATTGTTTAATGGTTATTAATTTATGTTTCCGGGTAAGGAGTTTTTGGAAATAGGTAGGGATTCCACAGCATAGTGAATGGAGTTACTGCCACTCAGTTACACACTTCACAATTGTTAAATGATAATACAAGGTGACTGTGACATGTTCTTTACTTAACAAAAACGAAGACTTTAAATGTTAAAATTTTTAATGCTTAAAGTCGGGTTGCATGTAGAAACTAAACGAATTCAGTGTACTCTCTCTACAACCTTGGATCCTTGTTTGTGTATTTATAGGGTTAATCCCTCTGGGAAGTCAAGAATCTTCAGATAGTCTGGCAGCAGAGATTGTTACACCTGAAATCAGGTAAGGAGATCATGAAATTCAGTCGTGCTGCACAGTATTCCTGGAGGAAATTTATCCCTCTGCAGTATAAAGAGGATCAGTTTGTTACTCATTTTTACTAACGGTTTCAGCATGAACTCAGTATTTAATGTTTGTGTTTGCACCTCTTCAAGGGCCAAAGAGACGTGATTTTCCCATTTCAGTAGGACAATATATGACACATTCACAGCAAACTAATATATTCATGATTGGATATCCTTACAAGACATTTAGCAGTGAAACCACTGGCTTAAAGACAAAGGTTATACATAGCCAACAGCCTGCAAAATTAGTCACTCAAATTTATTTAACTACATGAAATGGTCTGGGAAAGATATAATAGAAATATCTCCCCATTTCTACTACTTCTGCCTCAATATTACCCTATATTCTTATTTAGTCATAGCGTTTGTAAAATTCCATTTTTTCACTATATACCTGGTTTGATATGGAAGAATGAAGAATGAAGGGAGAGGCACCAAGTATCCAGCAGAAAGAGGATGGTTAATCCTGAATATTGCTTTTACCTTCTTTAGGACTATTTGCCCCCTTTAATAATTGACACTGGCCTTGACTCCTCATAGCATCTTTGAGGGATATTAAATGAAATAATGGTTGTGTAAGAGTTTTATGAAGTCTGAAAGTTACCATAGGCATTCAGTCACTTGTTGAGTAAATGACAACACAATTTATTCTTGTTAGCATTTATTTAAGGAGGACAAACAAAAGGAGTACGATGCAGCACCAACAGTGGAAGCCTCTTGTATACCTTTTACTTTTCTACCATCTGATGTGGTACTTTATCATTGGGCCAATAATATTTGTAGAATGAATGAACATTTTTTTGTTTATGAATGCTTCCAAGCACATGGCTATACCAAAAAAATATTAAAAGTTTTGGAGTGCCTGAGTGGCTTAGTCAGTTAAGCATCTGACTCTTGATTTCGGCTCAGGACAAGATCTCAGGGTCATAAGATCGAGCCTCTGTGCTGGGTGTGGTCTGCTTAAGATTTTCTCCCTCTGTCCCTCCTCCCCTTCCCCCACTCATGCATACACACTCATTCTCTCATCCATAAGTAAATAAATAAAAATTTTTAAAAACAATTTTTAAGGAAGCTTTTAGGTTATACAGTTGATTCAGAGGTGTCGAACCTGAGGAAGAGAAAAATGATATTCAACAAATAAAATGGCTTTTTTGAGTATGACTCAATACGAATTCAAATATACTGTTTCCAGAAGAGCCATCAAGAAAATGAAATGGTAAAAGAGTTGAAATATAGCACTGTATTAGTGGAAGGTGTACAACTTGATAATATATGTCTGTATTGTGAAATGATCACTGCAATAAATTTAGCAAACATTCATCACCACACATAATTATAATTATATTTTCTTGTGGTTGTACAACTTTTCCTTTGAGCAGTTTGGCAGAATATGGATATTGTCTACAAATATCCACAAAAGTAATTTCTAGAAATTAATCCTAAGGAAATAGCCAATAAAGCTGATTGTTATTAACATGTTAAAGTTCAGAATTGAGGGCACCTGGGTGGCTCAGTGGGTTAAAGCCTCTGCCTTTCGGCTCAGGTCATGATCCCAGGGTCTTGGGATCGAACCCCGCATCGGGCTCCCTGCTCAGCGGGGAGCCTGTTTCCTCCTCTCTCTCTGCCTGCCTCTCTGCCTACTTGTGATCTCTGTCTGTCAAATAAATAAATAAAATTTAAAAAAATTTTTTAAAGAAGTTCAGAATTGAGGGCGCCTGGGTGGCTCAGTGGGTTAAGCCGCTGCCTTCGGCTCAGGTCATGATCTCAGGGTCCTGGGATCGAGTCCCGCATCGCGCTCTCTGCTCAGCAGGGAGCCTGCTTCCCTCTCTCTCTCTCTCTCTCTGTGTCTACTTGTGATCTGTGTCAAATAAATAAATAAAATCTAAAAAAAAACAAAAACAAAAAAAAACCCAAACCTCTATTTAAAAAAAAAAAGTTCAGAATTGATAACAATCAAATTCTGAATAATTGGGCATTGATTAAATAAATAACAATTCATCTATATTGTTTAACATGTCATTTAAAGTATTATATTACCATTGATTTGTAGTATTTAATGATATGAAAAGATTGTACTCTTGCTAACAGGCTGGATTATTAGAGCTGCATCTGCTATTTACACTTATTCACAGTTTATCATATTTATAGGACTGGGTGGAATCTTAAAGACATTCTTCATTGAATATTATATCTTGCCACCAAGTCATTAGCAATTCAAGAGCGTGGCATTAGAGACCATGTTTTTTGACGAGAAGCAAGGAACAAATATATAAATGCATTCATAGCTTTAACATTTAAACCAAAAAGTAAATAAAATTTTGAAATGGCATTAATTACAAATCATAATATTTGAAGACACTGTTAATCTTCAGATTATCCGTTTTGAAAAGAAAGTAGACCTGAAATGTAAAGCCTTAGCCAGTTACACGAGCTAAATTCTTTGCAGGGGCTTGTTTTTTTTGTTTGTTTGTTTTTTGTTTTTTTGTTTTTCATTTCTGTTCTCTGTGTCAAATCTGTAATTATGCATAGCTGGATTTTGATAATGATATGGTATTGATGTGCCACATAACCAGTTTTTCTTTTGCTCATTCAGGGAGAAACTTATTCGTCTTCAGCATGAGAATAAGATGTTAAAAATCAACCAAGAGGGTTCAGACAATGAAAAAATCGCCTTATTGCAGAGTCTTCTGGATGATGCAAATCTCCGCAAGAATGAACTGGAGACAGAGAACAGGTAGGAGTGTGTGTAGATGGCAGCATTGAGGCACAGATTTTCTCTGTTTTCCTTGATGTTGATTCCCTTAAACACAGATTTTAATTGTATTTGAATACGGATAATGTGTTATTCCATTTCATGTTGAGAGGGGTTAATCAATTTTCCTACTTATGAACAGACTTGTGGGTAAGTATTGTGCCTCTTTACAGCAGCATTTCCCTGTTTATTTCTTCAAGCAGAATGATATCAGACCCCTCCCCTTTTTCCTTTCTATTTGCTGATTAAAAGTAGAGGATTAAAAAAGAGTCTGATCATTATTTCAGTCTTCCACAACAACTTTAGTTCTATGTATTACTAAATTAATAAAGTTTACCCTGTTTTTATAAGCTAATATGTTGAAGGATCAGTTGATGTGAGAAAAAGAGGATCCATCATAACTGAATTGACAAGAACTTAAAAAAAAAAAAAAACCTGTTATTTCTTGTGAGCCTTAAATGTCATTCATCTTATAAACAATTATGAGAGTTTAGAATCTGCACGTTTTCAGTGTATTGAATTATGCAGTCATTCAAAACTACTTTAAAGCAGTAGCTTACTCTGGAAAGGATTACTTTTATATTTTGTTGTGAAAGTCTTTTGGTTCTTTTCCTTTCCGTAGTGCTGTGATGTGCTATAATTTTTTAGGGATTTGACATTTTTATGAATGGTTTCATAGTTTGCCTGATATTACAGATTCTTTGTTTATTATGCCTAATTGATTTGGCACTTCCCAGGTGTGAGTCAGTCTTGTGAGTCCACATTGTTATTACAATTTTACATGTCCTGCCCTTCTTGGCACTTTAATTTTTAAAACTGCTGAGGTAGAATCGGCAAACAGTATAAATACCAGGGTAATTATTAGAGCACAGTTAAGCATAAACAGAAGGAGAACCGTTTTATGTGAGTTCTTAGAGCATAGAGAATGAATACTTTTTAAAAATACTTAGAAAAAATTTTTGAAAAGGGAATTGCAGAAAGCAGCTCGCAGTCCCACAGTCCCATGGTGAGAGCACCCTCTATTCCAACACCATCATCCTTTGCCTCTAGGCTATATTTTAACCATCTTACAGGAAGGCCTTCTCTGTACCCTAATTTTTTTTCCAGTGAATCCTTTATAATGATTTCCAGTGAATTCCTTTATAATGCTTTCCATTGTTTCTCACAGGCTTTATAGCTATTGGCCTTCTCTCGTCAGAAACAAAACAACTACTAGTCATTTGAACAGCACTCATGTTGTAGGTGACGGATTATCTCCCAAGTCCTGATGGCATTTATAGCTGTTTACAACTTAGTATTGTTTGTTCTCTCTCTCTTTTTTTCAATCATTTTACCTTCTCTTATTTTTTCATCATGGTCAGTGTACTCTTCAATCCCAGTCCCTTCTTTCCCCCTTCCCTACAGCCACCTCCCTTCTGAAAACCATCAGTGTGTTCTTTATAGTTAAGAGTCTGTTTCTTAGTTTGACTTTTTTTTTCTTTCCTTTGCTTACTTGTTTTGTTTCTTAAATTCCACATATGAATAAAATCATATAGTATTTGTCTTTCTCTGGCTGACTTACATCACTTAACATTATATGCTCTAGCTCTCTGATGTCATTACAAATGGCAAGACTTCATTCTTTTTATAACTAATATTCCATTGTATATGTACCACCTCTCCTTTTTCTGTTCACCTATCATTGGGCATTTGGCTGCTTCCATAGTTGGGCTGTTGTAAATAATGCTGCAGTAAACATCGGGCTGCCTGTATCCTGTTGAATTAGTGTTTTTGTATTTTGGGGTAAATACCCAGTAGTGCAGTTACTGGATCATAGGGTGCCTATATTTTTAACTTTCTGAGGAACCTCCATGCTGTTTTCCTTGGTGGCTGCACCAGTTTGCATTCCCACCAACAGTGCAGGAGGGTTCCTTTCTCTCCATTGCTCATCAACACTTGTTTCCTATGTCTTTGATTTTAGCCATTCTGACAGGTGTGGGGTGATATCTCATTGTAGTTTTGATCTGCATTTCCCTAATGAGTGATGTTGAGCATCTTGTCATGTATCTCTTGGCCATCTGGATGTCTTCTTTGGAGAAATGTCTGTTCATGGGGCACCTGGGTGGCTCGGTTGGTTAAGTGTCAGACTTCCACTTGGGTCATGATCTCAGGGTCCTGAGACTGAGCCCCACATCAGGCTCCCTGCTGAGCGGGGAGTCTGCTTATATATCTCTCTCTCCCTTTGCCCCTCCCCCTGCTCATGCTCACTTGCTCACTCTCTCAAATCAATAAATAAAATGTTAAGAAAAGTAATGTCTGATTTATTCTAAATGAAACAAGATGGGATTGGGAGGGAGACAAACCATAAATGACTCTTAATCTCACAAAACAAACTGGGGGTTGCTGGGGGGAGGTGGGATTGGGAGAGGGGGAGCGGGCTATGGACATTGGGGAGGGGAGGCGAACCATAAGAGACTATGGACTCTGAAAAACAACCTGAGGGTTTTGAAGGGTCAGGGGTGGGAGGTTGGGGGAACAGGTGGTGGGTAATGGGGAGGGCACGTTTTGCATGGAGCAATGGGTGTTGTGCAAAAAGAATGAATACTGTTACGCTGAAAAAAATAAATAAAATGGAAAAAAAAAAAAAGTAATGTCTGTTCATGTCTTCTGCCCTTTTTTTAAATTGAATTTTTTGGGTTTTGGTTGTTGAGTTGTTTATGTTTTCTGTGTTTTCTGGATACTAACTCTTTATCAGATATGTCCTTTGAAAATGTCTTCTCTCATCCCATAGGTTATCTTTTAGTTCTGCTGTTTGCTGTGCAGAAACTTTTTATTTTGATGTAGTCTCAGTAGTTTGTTTTTACTTTTGTTTCCCCGCTTCGGGAGACATATCCAGAAAAATGTTGCAATGGCTGAAGTCAGAGAGATTGCTGCCTGCACTCTCTTTAAGGATTTTTATGGTTTTAGGTCTCACATTTAGGTCTTCCATCCATTTTGAGGTTATTTTTGTGCATGGTATATGTTTGGATGATCTGTCCGTTGATGTAAGTGGGTGTTGCAGTCCCCTACTATTACTATATTACTATAGATTAGTTCTTGTTGGTTATTAACTGGTTTATGTATTTGGTTCTCCCATGTTGGGTGCTTAAATTTTTTAAATTGTTATATCCTCTTACTGAATTGTCCCCTTATATAGTGTCCTTCTTTGTCTCTTGTTACAGTCTTTTTGTTTTTTTTTTTAAGAGTTTATTTATTTGAGGAGTGCCTGGGTGGCTTGGTCGGTTAAGTGTGTGCCTTCAGCTCAGGTCATGATCCCAAGGCCCTGGAATAAGGCTCCTTACTCAACGGGATGCCTGCTTCTCCCTTTCCCGGCTTGTTCTCTCTCTCTTTCTCTCTATCAAATGAAGATTTTACTTATTTGAGAGAGCAAGAAAGCATGAGTCAGGCTTAGGGGCAGGAGAAGCAGACTCCTCGCTGAGCAGAGAGCCCAGTGTGGGGCTCAAGCCCAGGACCCTGAGACCAAAACCTAAGCCGAAGGCAGATGCCCAAACAACTGAGCCACCCAGGTGCCCCTACAGTCTTCATTTTAAAGTCTACTTTGTCCATTATAAGCAATGCTACCTTGGCTTTCTTTTGACAGCTATTTGCATGATAAGTGTTTCTCCATCCTCTTTCAATCTGCAAGTGTCTTAAGGTCTCAAATGAGTCTCCTGTAAGCAGCATATAGATGGGTCTTGTTTTTCTATCTACTGTTACCCTTTGTATTTTAATTGGAGCATTTAGTCCATTTACATTCAGTGTAATTATTGATAAATATGTATTGCTGGTTTTGTTACTTGTTTTGTGGTTGTTTCTATAGTTTTTCTGTGATCCTTTCTTCCTTTGCTCTATTTCATGGTATATTGGCTTTCTTTCATGATATATTTGGATTCCTTTCTCTTTATTCTTTGCATATCTATTATTGGTTTTTGATTTGTGCTTACCATTAGGTTTGTATATAACATCTTCTGCATATAGCAGTCTATATTAAGTTTAAAACCATTTTTTACTCCTCTGCCCCACTGCATGTTTTAGGCATATTGTGTCATGTGTTATATCCTTTCATGAGCCCCTTGACTAAATTTTACAGAAATAACTTATTTTTACTACTTTTGTGTTATTTACTTCTCATACTCCTTTCTGGCCTTTCCTATCTACTCAGAGTCCCCTTTCATATTTCTTGTAGAGCTGGTTTAGTGGTCATGAATTCCTTTAGTTTCTGTCTGAAAAACTATCCTTCCATTCTGAATGATAGCCTTGTGGGATAGAATATTCTTGGCTACAGATTTTTCCCTTTCAACATGTGGAATATCATGCCACCCTTCTGTCCTGTGAGGTTTCTGCTGAGAAATCTACCAATAGCTTTATGGGGTTTCTCTTGTATGTAACTGTTTTCTCTTGCTGCTTAAAAAAAATTTTTTTAATCCCTGTTTCCTGCCATTTTATGTGTGTTGGTATGAACTTTTTTGGGTTGAACTTTTGGGGGCTCTCTGTGCCTCCTGGATCTGGATATCTGTTTCCCTCCCCAAATTTGGGAATTTTTCAGCTATTTCTTCATATAAATTTTCTGCCTTCTTATCTCTCTCCTTCTGAGATCCCTGTCATACAGATGTTATTACCTTTGATGGGGTCACCGGTTTCTGAAGGCTATCCTGAATTTGCTTAATTTTCTTTACTCTCCTTGGCTTAGCTTGGTTACTTCCCATTGCTCTTTCAGATCATTAATTTATTCCTCCACTTCATCTGGCCTGCTATTTATTCCATCAAGTATATTTTTAATTTCATGTATTGTGTACTTCACCTTTGATTGGTTCCTTTTTAATGCTGTGTGAAAGATCTCATTGATGTCCTCCATTCTTTTATCAAGTCCCGTGAGTATCTTTATGTTTCCTACCTTACATTCCGTCAGGCATATTACATATATTTGTTTTGCTTTGGCCTCTTGTTGTGGTTTGGTCCTGTTCTTGCATTTGGCCCATATTTCTGTGTCTCCTCATTTTGTCTTACTTTCTGTGTCTGTTTCTATTAGGAAAGTCAGCTGCTTCTCTTGCTATTAATGGTAACAGCCTAATGAAAAAGAGGTCCTGTAGTGCAGTGTTGCCTGTTCCCCGGGGCCTGGCACTTCAGGGTGCATCTCCTATGTGTGGGCTCTGCTGTTGAGTCTTGACCTCTTTTTCCTTCATTCCAGTTGTCTTTAGAGGCTTTCTTTGCATATTGTGGACAGTGTTTGGTCCCCAGCAGGGGTGGGGAGTGTTTTAACAAGGTGTGCAATGGTGTGCTTGTGAAATGAGATCTGACGCACAAATGAGACCAGAGGTCCCACAAAACACACAAGTTGGGAGATGGGAGATACGATGTTGGCAGGGTTTGCACAAGTTTTCTGGATGGCGGGGAGGGGTGGGGGTTTTTGGTGTGCTGTAGCCCTGGGCTTAAGGGGAGTGGGACTGGGAAGGGCGGAACCATGGAGCAGTGCTTGGTACAAATTAGGTAGGAGTGGTGGCTGTGTGTTTGCTGGGGACAGGGAGAGGGAAATGGTGTCAGCCAGTTCCTTTATGCCTGGAAAGGTCTCTGCATGATCCCTATTTCTCCGGGCCACATTCAGAGATGGGCAAATCACTCCCTCTAGTCTGCCCTTGGTGTTTCAAAGTGCCGGTTCTGTGCTGTATCTACACTGCTCTTGGTCATGCTGTGTCTTTAAGGGCTGGGGCACTGCTTCCTGTTGCAGTCAGGGCTCTACCAGAGCCAAGCTCACCAATTTTTTAAATTCCAGGCTTTAAGTCTTGGTGGCTTTAAGAACTCAGGAAATTCAGCCTCTCCCACTTTGAAGGTCAAATATTACAGAAATCGTCCTTCCTATTCAGGGCTCCCTGGTGAAAGTGTGTTTTCCACCCTTCTCCATGCCACTGGCTCCGTCCCCACTATGGGCAGTCATGGTCTATTTTGCTCCCAAACCATAACTTTGCCCTTCCTGCCTTCTTCAGTGGGATCTCTTCTGTACCTTTAGTTGTGAAGTTTGTTCTGCCAGTCTTCAGGTTGTTTCCTGGGTTATTTACACTCCTGTGGTGTTATCTAGTTGTAGCTAGCTGTTATCATATGTGGGATGTGGCAAGCTTAGGATCCTCCTACTCTGCCATCTTCCCAGCAGACCTTTTGCTTGAATTATAGTACAGATTGATAACTTGCCTTTTTAGTATGACCATCTGTAACCTAGAACAACAATAATAATAGCAGCTAATGTTTATTAAGCTTTTGTTTGTTCCAAATATTGTGCTATTCATTTTAAGTATGTGGTCTTATCTTTATTAAAGTTTTACAGGTGAGGGAATTTGGGCTCAGACCCAGGCTACCTAAATTCAAAGCCTCTACGTAATCCATACCTTTTTTTGTTTTTGTTTCTAAGATTTTAATTTTATACAATCTCTACATTAAGCATGGGGCTTGAACTAAACCTGAGAGCAAGAGACGCATGCTCCACCAACTGAGCCAGCCAAGCCCCCCATCCATACCCTCTTTTCAGTTTCTCTTTTGCCGTGTTTGCAAAACGTTTTTTTCTATCTTCCCCTCATGGAATGCTTTTTCCCTTAAGTGAATTACCCTAAGTTTGTTCTTAATGCAGTTTAATAAGTATTTACAGGACCTTGTCTCTAACTTAACCTCTTAACTAGTTCCACTGAATCTTTTAACTTAAATTCAATTTGTTCACCATCAGTATATTGTCTGTCAGAAGGAAAGGGTTATCGTAAACCTCCACAATTCTTTCCAATTCATTTTCCCAGTAAGTTGGCTTTTTTAAAATCTGTAATACTTGCTGACCCTCACAATACACTTCTTTGTCAAAGTATACATGATTTTGTTCCCTTCCCACTGAGAGTTTATTATGATCTCAAATTCACCCTCTTCCTATACCTCCTGACAATTATATGTAAGTAGACTTTACTTAAGATGTGAACTAACTAAATCTCTGAAGGGGGAGAAAATAGAGACAGTTCACATTTATAGAGTGCCTGTTATGTACAGGTACTGTGCTGAACACTCTGTATATTATCTTACTCTTATCTAAACAACACCATGAAGTAGGTATTATAATGCTCATTTATTTTTATTTTTTTTGAAGTTGCATTTTTTGAAAAAAGATGAACTCATATTTTTTCTATTTATATTTGTATATCTTCATTCCTCTGTGTATACTTCACACTTCAACAGTTCTATTGCTGTGATTGTCTGTTCCCTCTCACTAGACATTTGAGTTGTTTTCAAGTACTTAAAAGGAACATCTTGATACGGATTTAGTATACATTATGTTAATTACCACAGTATTTTTTTATTAAATAATTTCAAAAATGGCTAAGATGGATGGTTGAAATACTCTAATAATAGTTTGAAATTTATTGTATTACTTTCTAAAAAGATGGAGCAAAGTTACATTGTCACTAGTAATGTATTTACGTATCTCCCCACATTGAGTATGGATTTTTAGGTAATTCCTTCACCATTTAAAAAGCACCCAAATTTTCTATCCTTTGATTTGAAAAACATCAGTTATTATTATAGATTTAATTGAATTTTTACTGTGATTTTCACTAGTTATAGAACTTGGAACATTTATGGTATGAATTACTCACAGTTTACTTAGTAAAAAAAAATTGCTTATTGAATTTTCTGGCTGTTTAGATTATAAAAATTCATTGCCCTGTTTTGTCCTTAATTTGAGGTAGTTTTGCCAGTCTACCATTTCACTAATGTTTTTTCCTACTAAAATAACAAGTCCTCGCTTAAATGGCCAATCCAGTAGGAGCATTCAAGACTTTATCTTTTTCTTTTTTTTTTTTTTTTTTTTTTTTAGTTTCGTGTGTATTTATTTTTTTTTCCCTTTTTATTTATTTTTTTTTCAGCGTAACAGTATTCATTCTTTTTGCACAACACCCAGTGCTCCATGCAAAACGTGCCCTCCCCATCACCCACCACCTGTTCCCCCAACCTCCCACCCCTGACCCTTCAAAACCCTCAGGTTGTTTTTCAGAGTCCATAGTCTCTTATGGTTCGCCTCCCCTCCCCAATGTCCATAGCCCGCTCCCCCTCTCCCAATCCCACCTCCCCCCAGCAACCCCCAGTTTGTTTTGTGAGATTAAGAGTCATTTATGGTTTGTCTCCCTCCCAATCCCATCTTGTTTCATTTATTCTTCTCCTATCCCCCTACCCCCCCATGTTGCTTCTCCATGTCCTCATATCAGGGAGATCATATGATAGTTGTCTTTCTCCGATTGACTTATTTCACTAAGCATGATACACTCTAGTTCCATCCACGTCGTCGCAAATGGCAAGATTTCATTTCTTTTGATGGCTGCATAGTATTCCATTGTGTATATATACCACATCTTCTTGATCCATTCATCTGTTGATGGACATCTAGGTTCTTTCCATAGTCTGGCTATTGTAGACATTGCTCCTATAAACATTCGGGTACACGTGCCCCTTTGGATCACTATGTTTGTATCTTTAGGGTAAATACCCAGTAGTGCAATTGCTGGGTCATAGGGTAGTTCTATTTTCAACATTTTGAGGAACCTCCATGCTGTTTTCCAGAGTGGTTGGACCAGCTTGCATTCCCACCAACAGTGGAGGAGGGTTCCCCTTTCTCCACATCCTCTCCAGCATCTGTCATTTCCTGACTTGTTAATTTTAGCCATTCTGACTGGTGTGAGGTGATATCTCATTGTGGTTTTGATTTGTATTTCCCTGATGCCGAGTGACGTGGAGCACTTTTTCATGTGTCTGTTGGCCATCTGGATGTCTTCTTTGCAGAAATGTCTGTTCATGTCCTCTGCCCATTTTCAAGACTTTATCTTACCTCATGTCTGTTGTATTCATTGTCGTACATTTTCCCCTTCTAAACTTCTTTTGAATTTCAGTTAACACAACTCTATGTTTCTCCTAATTCTCTTAAGGGTGAAGCTCCTCATTCTACCCTGTGATTGGTGACCTGCCATGGACATCTTTGTTCTCTTTTCCACTCTTCTTCACAATCTTTCTAGTCAGTATTATTTTTGTTTATGGCTCAGTTAACTCCAAATGGCTCTCACATCTATATTTTCAACACAGATTTCTCTCTGTGCTTCACACGCAGAGATCTAGCTGTCTGACAGATATCTCTAGGCTGTGCATTTTCAACAAATACAAAATAAGTTTATCTTCCCTTCTCAACCTGTTTCTCCTGAATTCCCTTCGTTAAATGTTTTTCAGTAGTTCAAACCAAAATCCTTAGTGTTTTTATTTCTTGTATTCTTTTGCCCTTTAGATAGATTTCATCCTTGTTAACTCCTCTTTCAGGCATACTTAGTAATAACTGTGGTAGCCTCCTCCTGGTCTTTATGCCTTCACTTTGACCTTTTTAATAACATCTTCTTCTTGCCTACCAATGTGCTCTGTATAAAATGTTGTCTAAGTTTCATCCTTCTTGCAGTCCTTTAGGTTGATTGCCCAAGATCTAGGGAACCAAGTCAATCATAATTGACTCAGAGAATTTCTAAGCTCCAGAATCAGCATTGTTTTAAAGTCTGGGTGGGTTATTCCATTTCAGCCAGATTTTAAGATAAATTCTAAATACTTCTGCATTCGTGCAAGGTTGTACCCAACCTCTCCTCTTCTCTGGTTTCATCTCTAGCCATTCTTTCCCTCATAATTTAGTCTTTAGACATGTTGTTCTTAAAGAATGTTATTTATTTATTTATTTATTTATTTTTAAGTAGGCTCCATGCCAACATGGAGCTTGAACTCACAACCCTGAAATAGTCACATGCTTTACTGACTGAGCCAGCTAGGCGTCACCTTTTTTTTTTTTTTTTTAAGATTTTATTTATTTATTTGACAGAGAGAGATCACAAGCAGGCAGAGAGAGTGAGAGGAAAGCAGCCTCCCTGCCAAGCAGAGAGCCCGTTGCGGGACTCGATCCCAGGACCCCGAGATCATGACCTGAGCCAAAGGCAGCGGCTTAAACCACTGAGCCACCCAGGTGCCCCTAGGCGTCACCTTTTTTAAACAATTTTTTTTTTTAAGTAGGCTCTAGATATGCCATTCTTAAAGTCACAATAACATCTCATTTTCTGTGTGATTAGGACGTGGTGAATTCTCTGTTTTAAATCTGGTTCCCATTTCTTGTTCTAGTCTCAGTTCAGTCAAGCCTAACTCCTCCACACAATTAGATAAAGTTCTTTCTGCTTCAAGCAGTCATTATTCCTTTTTGGTACCTCTGTGTGCTATGTGGAAGTACTTATCTTGTATTTTAACATTTTTGCTTCCCTACTGAATTCCTTCGCTATAGGGATCTTTTAGCACAGTGCTGAGCATAGTGCCTGACACATAGTTTCAATAAACGTATTTACATGAACTTCAGATAATTAGGTGTATATAAGCACATTTGGGCAACAAAATATGTCCACTAAACTACTGTATTCGACATCATCATAGAAATTTCAAGTAAAACAAAAAAATAACCAAAACAGTGAGCTGCACTACTATCTTAACATGAGGGTTTGTTTTGTTAATTATACTGCTTTTCTAACCAATATGACAACCTAGGGAGGAGATAGAAGTAAGTCTGAACTTGGAAAATTAATATACAGTTGATTTCTAGGTTGGTGAATCAAAGACTTCTGGAAGTACAGTCACAAGTTGAAGAATTGCAAAAATCTTTACAGGATCAAGGCTCAAAAGCAGAAGATGTAAGTTTTAATATGTAACAACCAATAGTTTCACAGTGTTAAGAAAAGCTGTAAGTTCTGTTTTTCATTTGATTGTCTCTGTCAGAATAATTTACCATTATATTGGTTATAGAAAAGAAGCAGTATTTTCCTTTTACTAACATTCCTTATGAAAAGGACCAGACAGTACTTCATTGTACTGATTGGAATCACTCTGCTGGAAATTGGAAGTTTATTTGTAGTTATTAGCTAAGGAATTGACTGAGGCATTGTGGAGTTTTTTGTTTGTTTTAGGAAGTGGGAAAACTAGGATTTTTTCTTTAAGTTTTTATTTATTCATTTAAGTTCCTTAGTCCCATTGTGGGGCTCACACTCACGATCCTGAGATCAAGAGTCACATGCTCTTCTGACTGAGCCAGCTAGGCGCCTGAGGCTTTGTGTTATAAATGTGTTCATCTCAATATTCAGAGTTCAGGGTTTTTTCCCTCTGGCCAATAACAACAACAGTGTTATTAGAAATTTGGCATGTTCAAGTAGAAATTTTTTATGTGTAATTGATATTTTTAAAAATAATGCTATCCTTAGAAATAACCATCCCTGAATTTCTGAATCCCTCTTGCAACCCCAGCCCAGCCCACACAAATAGAAGTTCATAGACCTTCTTTTATTTTAATACTCCCTTATACTCTGCATAGCCTTGCCTGCTTGACTGTTAGAATATAGTAAATGTGTTGAGCCAGAAATAGATGGATTTTCATCTTCTCATGCTGTCTAAATTACCACAATGCTTATGTAGCACATAGTAGTCTCTGATGAAAGTGTGAATAAATTTTGCAAATCCTTTCCTTTTAATAAGCAGTATACGGTAGAACCGTAACTACAGTGTTCAAAATTAGTGTAAAGGGGGGGGGGACTTAATTTTAGTGACCAATCTTTGCTTCAGACAGTTGGTTCTTTTATTATTGCTAGTGTAATTTGCTATAAACTCTGGCCTTTGAGTATAAACCTTTACATAGTTGTATAAGCCTCTACATAGTTGCTTTTTGGAGAATTGTCAAAACTATAAGTATGTCATTTCTATCCAGTCTTAGTAATGTAAGAGGGTATGAAAACGAAAGAAACCAATGAAGGGGTGTTAAACCAGCATATTACTTAAAACCCGTGAATATTAGATCTAAATAGCTCGTCATTGATCTGATTTTATGAGTTTCATAAACCTATAGCTATCTTCTATTGGTAGTATGTTCTTTCTAAGATCTCTGGTTTTGGTTTATCCTTTCATTAATGTGTGGGTAGTCCTTCTTAGATCCCAAATTGATTCCTAGTTCCTAAAATTGTCACCAACATCTAAACTACTTTATTCCCTTATTAAAATAGAACTAGTTTGAAATGTTACGGTTTACTTTTTAAGTGTTTTTCTAATCCAGAATGCTAAGCAAGAAAGAGATGAAGCAAAGCCAACATTAGTGTATTAAAATACTTAGAAGGCTAACTAAGACTGTTTTCGAGATGAACCTAAGTGATTTCTTCAGTGAAATCACTTGGTCTCTAAAACTTTGAGAGACATTTTGTTGATTTGTAATACGAGAAAGGGGAAGGGCATGTGGTACATGGGAAGTAAGAGTGACAGGACATCAGTGTCCACTCTACCTGAGTGTTACAGAGATAGCTGCCATATGTGCTTGATTCTCTTACTTGTGTTAGAACATTCAGAAGGAGTTTGTTCTGTAAACAATAATTTTGCATAGGTATCCCTGTGGTAATCAAATCTGATTAACTATGCTCTGTGCCATTACTTAAAGAGAACATACTCCAGAAGTGAGATGCCAGCCATGAAAGTACTATTTGCCTAAGTTAGTCAATTTATTTGACTGCCTAGATGCTAGAGAGGTGTTACTCTAACTTCTTAGATATTCCCTTAGAGTTCTTTTATATATATAGAAAAGATTCAGATAGGAACTTACCTTATTGTGATATGACTCAAATCCAGCAAATGTTTGATGTTTTCATCTTCTCTTCCACTAACCTGTAGTGTTGCATCTCAGGAATATCAGGTAGTATGTAGAACAACTGGCCAAATGGAACTGGTCCCCTCTGAAGAACAGCATGATTTCTGCCCATTTCTGTTACCAGAAGCATAGTCCTTTCATGTGACCTTAAGTCAGTAGGATGGTTTACACATTTTTATTATTATTTTTATGTCATTTATTTTTAGCATGGAAGCAGAAAAGCATTGTTAAATCCAGTCATATAGATAATATGAGCTAGCCACAGTGTATAAAACTCAAGAGAACAAGACAGGATGAGGAAACCATAGAAGAAAGAAAAGTGTACATTTTTTAAAAGAAATGCATAATATTTGCTTATGTTCATGAATTACTAAATCGTTCCTTCTCTTGGCTGCTGTGTTTGCTTCATACTAATATGTCCTCTCTGTCTCTTGGCATGGTTTCTGCTCAAAAGGCTATTGTAAGTATGGCTTCCTATTCATTTCTATATATTGAGCAAATTTTTTATTTATATACATTCTCTTCCATCATAGTTGATGGTGTTGAAATTTTTTAATTATGGGAATTCTATGCAAATGAATGTTATTTTCCGTACAAGAGTTTACGTCCTTTACACTTAAGATATTTAAAGGATATTGAAAACAAGTCAAGCCAAAAAGACCTCTGCTCTTATTTGTTCCCCCCATCCCACTCCTGCTCTGCCTCCTTGTTATAATTAGTACATTTTTATAAATTATTTTGAAGCTTCCTATTGCAGTCTGGCCTCCTCCTGCCACCTCCTTTAATAGTAACAGTCTTCAGTGGAGAGGTGGTGGAGTGTAGGAAGCATGGTCTTCACGACCATGCACACACTTTGGAGTCTGGCAGGTCCGGGTTTGTTTTGGGGTGTATTGTTTTTTTGTTTTCTTTTGTTTTTTCCAGACCTAGGATTTTAATTTTGGGTCTGCCACTTGAAAGCTACTGAATGTCTCCCCAGTCTCACCTTCCTCACCTGTCAGATGGGCTGATACTGCTCACAGTGGTGAGATTAACATGAGACTGCGGTGCTTACTGTATTAACCATTCATGAGAACGATTATTGTGTATTATCTCAGTTAAAACTAATTTTGCTAGGGCCCAGTCAGAACATAAATGCAAATTACAGTTAAGGTACTTAAAAAGTATTTTCATTTTACCATCTGTACGAAAGAATGAACAAAGTGATAACTGAAAATTAAGAGTTAATTTTTATATTTCTTTTATATTGGGGGAAAGCACTGATGGAAGCCTTGTAGTCTATTGATCTTGGTGTAGTTTACATACTGAACAAAGAAGTAAATTTGATATATTCCAGAGCTGGTTAAAATGGACTTGAATAAACAATTATAGTAATCATTTTTAAATAAGGTGACTGCAAATCACAAAACTCACTGTGGAGGTTTTTCCCCCATCACTACTGCTATTGACTGATTGGACAATTTGTTTTATAAGCCTGCATTAATTGGGTTTGGCTGAATTTCTCTCAAAATGAAATGTTTCATAGAACTCATTAGTAATATGTACCTTACAAGTTTTAAGTTTAGTTACAAAACCTAGTGGTCCTTTATAGAATGCCTTTTTTTTTTTTAGGTGACTGTGTGTGTGTGTGTGTGTGTGTGTGTGTGTGTGTGTGTGTGTGTTGGGAGAGAAAGAGCACATATGTGACATAGGGGGAGAGGAAGAATTAAGCAGGCTCCACGCCCAGTGCTAGCCGCCACAGGGCTCAGTCTCACAATCCTGAGATCATGACCTGAGCCAAAATTAAGAGTCAGGTGCTTAACCGACTGAGCCACCCAAGCACCCAAGAGACTTTTCTTTTCTTTTAAGATTTTTTTCATTCATTTACTTGATAGATCACAAGCAGGCAGAGAGGCAGGCATGCGGGGGTGGGGCGGAGCTGGCCCCCCACTGAGCAGAAAGCCCAATGCAGGGCTCCATCCCAGGACCCCAAGATCACGACCAGAGCCGAAGGCAGAGGCTCAACCCAGTGAGCCACCCAGGCACACCACCCCAGAAGACTTTTTATTTTTATTATTTTTTAAAGATTATATTTATTTTAGAGAGAGAATC
Organism: Meles meles; assembly: GCF_922984935.1. NCBI lineage: Eukaryota > Metazoa > Chordata > Mammalia > Carnivora > Mustelidae > Meles > Meles meles. The sequence goes on along the minus strand of NC_060067.1, from coordinate 171,017,816 downwards.
CTCAAGCAGACTCCCAGCTGAGCAAAGAGCCCAAATCAAGAGTCGGATGCTTGAGTGACTAAGCCATCCAGGCACCCCACCAGGAGAGTTTTTTTAAAATCTCCAGCTAAAGCTTCATTCTTGAGTAAATTAAATTCTGTGCATACAGTGTCCTTCACATTCCCATATAATCACATGAATTACTTGTGTGCATATTTAGAAATCTCTGAGTAAGTCAGTATTTTTGACAGTTGGTCCCAGTCTCTACCATGATGCAAGGAGAATGATATAGTCAATGAAAAGTATGTTGAGGGGCACCTGGGTGGCTCATTGGGTTAAAGCCTCTACCTTTAGCTCAGGTCATGATCCCAGGGTCCTGGGATCGAGCCCCACATTGGGCTGTCTGCTCAGCCGGAAGCCTGCTTCCTCCACTCTCTCTCTGCCTGCCTCTCTGCCTACTTGTGATCTCTGTCTGTCAAATAAATTAAAATCTTTAAAAAAATAAATAAATAAAAAGTACATTAGGGAAAAAAAATCTATTATTAGAATTCTACCTGCCTGTTGGGTCCAGGAATATTAGGTCTGTGTATAAGTGCCCTTTTATTACTTTTTTTTTTTTTTGGACACACAGAGAGAGATAGAAACAGCACAAGTAGGGGGAGCAGCAGGCTCTCCACTGAGCAAGGAGCCTGACGCGGGGCTTGATCCCGGTCATGACCTGAGCCTAACACAGATGCTTAATCAACTGCACCACCCAGGCACTCCTTTCCAGTTCTTCTTGTCTGTAGAGACTTCAGATATGCAGTTTCTAGGTATTTTATACTGATTGCTGTCACTCATGGTCTGCTCTCTCTCCAATCAAGGAGAAATAGGGGCACCTGGGTGGCTCAGTTGGTTAAATGGCTGCCTTCAGCTCAGGTCATGATCCCAAGGTCTTGGGATGAGCCCAGCATCAGGCTCTCTGCTCAGCAAGGAGTCTGCTTCTCCCTCTGCCTGCTGCTCTCCCTGCTTGTGTTTTCTCTCTCTCTCTCTCTCTCTCTGACAAGTGAATAAATAAAATCTTAAAAAGAGAGAGAGAGAGAATGAGAGAAATAGACTTAGGTACATTGTCTGTTTTGAGCTCTTTGACCAGAGAACTTACTGAGAACTCATTCAGGGTCAGTTATTACTGTACTCTTTATTTTTAAAAAATAATTTGTTAGTTAAACTGTTAAATAAATTTATTTTATTTTCCATTTTCAGTCAGTTCTTCTAAAAAAGAAGCTTGAAGAACATCTGTAAGTATAAAAGCTGTTGAGTCTCATTCTCCTATCCTCCAGTGAAATAGAAGTATTTTGTTAGGTGGTTACAGAGTATCTAGGCAACAGCATAGGTGGCCCCTGAAGATACAGGAAATTATAAAAGACTTATTTATAGTGTCTAAAGGGTCATCTCCACCCAGGGTCCTTAAGTCAAAATAAGTACTTCTTTAGAACTGTTTTCTCCTAAGACTCCAGTTTTATGTGTTTATGGTAGTATTTATAACTAGGAGTTTGAGACACTATAGATCAGGAAGCAGGAACGCTTTTCTGTAAAGGGCCAGCTAGCAGTTACCCTAGGCTTTGTAAACCATGGTCTGTGTCACAATCATGTAGCTCTGTAGTTTGAAAGCAGCCATAGACTATAGATTAATGTTGTGACTGTTCCAGTAAAACTTTATACAAGAACAGGCAGCTGGCTGAATTTGGCCCAGAGACTGTAGTTTGTCAGCTCTAGAGTATAGGCAGCTGAATATTCCTTTTTAAGTGAAGTTTTAAAGTACTACAGAACTTATCAGTAGCAGATTTTCAGACATTTCCTTGAGTTACAAATATATTTGAAAGTGACTTTTCAACCTAAAAAATGAAATAAATTTTAAAATATTACATTTGTTTTCTCATGAAGAAGAAATCTTCAACCATCTTTATCTTTAGCTGAGGTTGACATCGTTAGGAATGTTTTGTGATTTTCCTCACACCCAGTAACAATTTTAATCCTTCCTATCAGTTTTTAGCAACACTCTCCTAACAAACATTGAATGTATGGTGGCCATAAATTGCTAGCCTGTTGGGGGTGTTAACAGTGTTCCACTATGGTAAACCAGACATCCTCGGTATCACAGAGATAATTTTGATTTGTTCTACTATGATTGGAAAAAAATTTCTACAATCTGGCAGTTTGTCTCATGCTGTCTTTGGGGGGGGGGGAGTAATATGGGAAAAGTGAGATAATCCCAGGAACTGACACTTGCTGGCAAGTATAACAAGGGGCAGATTCTTAATGCACTAATAGAAGAAAAAATGTTGCCTTCTAGCCATTGTGAGGTTACCTAGAGTTAGAATTCAGTACTGAATTCTGTCCTTTTTTCTTAACCATTTCTCTGTTGTTAAAAAAAAAAAAAAAAAAAAGGGCGTCTGGGTGGCTCAGTGGGTTAAGCCGCTGCCTTCGGCTCAGGTCGTGATCTCGGGGTCCTGGGATCGGGCCCCACGTCGGGCTCTCTGCGCAGCGGGGAGCTTGCTCCCTTCCTCTCTCTCTCTCTGCCTGCCTCTCTGCCTACTTGTGATCTCTGTCTGTCAAATAAATAAATAAAATCTTTAAAAAAAAAAAAAAAAGGAATACCTGTTGTTTCATACAACAGTCTGACCATTGTTCTGTGTTCATTTACACGGTAAATATCTTCATCAAAAAGAATTTATTATTGAGGATGAAGCCTGTTAGTCTCCAGTGGCTTCCATAACAAATTACCACAAACTGGATGGCTAAAAAGAAAGCAGAAATTTCTCTTCTTCCAGTTCTTGATACTACAAGTCTAAAATCAGGGAAGTCAGCAGGATGGGTTCCTTCTGTAGGTTCTAAGGGAGTCTTCAGGCTGACTGCTAGTAATCCTTGCTGTTCCCTGGCTTATAGACACATCACTCCAGTCTCTTATCTCCCCATCTTCACATGGCATCCTCCTCTCCGTACGTTTTGTCTTCACATGGCCTTCATATAGGGACACCAGTCATTGGATTTAAGGCCCACCCTGATCCAACACAACCTCATCTTAACTAATTATATCTGCAAAGATAGTGTTTTCACATTCCTGTGTATTGGGGGTTAGGACTTCACCATATCTTTTTGGGGAGTTATAATTCAATCCACAAGAGGGTCCAACATTTCAAAAGGTCATTCTCATGCAAATTTAAAACTATAGTTTTAAAGATGCTGTATTTTACATACACCAAATTGGGTGAAATTAAAAATCAGACATACTAAGTATTGCCAAAGATGTTCAGCAGTGTATTCTCCACTGAGTTTCTGTCAGTTTGCTTAGCAAACTGAACATGTACCTATGCTGTGACCCATGAGTTCCAGTCTTTACATAAACCCTAGATTCCCAGAAATGCTGTTAACCATGATGTCAGGAGACATGTAGAAGAAAGTATGAAAGAATATTGTTTGCAATAACAAAAGTAGAACCAATACAAAAAGCACCAGTTTGTAAAACAATAGCTAGAATGAGTTATGTTCAGACAACAGAACACAATGCTGCAGTCAGCTGTGTAACTCAAAGCTAACCCGTCAACATACGTGAATCTCAAGAGCGTGGTGTTAAGTAAAAGATGGAAGTCACAGGACAGTACATGCTATTTTGTGTTTTGTGTTTTGTGTGTTTATACACACATACTGTGTGTATAAAGTGAAAATTTGGCAAAATTCATCAGCATATTGGGTTAGGAATACACATGAAGGCTCATCAGGAAAAGTCATGAAAAAGATTAAACATCTGAGTTTGGGTTCCCTAAGTTTCTGGGTTAATTTGTTTCATGACCTGTTTACTGAGCTGAAAGTTAATTACTCTTTAAACTGCTTTATATACTCATTTTATATCTAGATACATGTAGATACACTCAAAAAATTTGTTGAAAAATAGACTTATTAGAGTATTATTCATAGAAAAGACCAGAAATAGACTTTAAAAAGTGCTCTGTTTTCTTCTGGTTTTTTTCTATATTTTCCAATTTATGCAGCCTTTTTTCCTCTCCTAATACAAAGTGCTAAACTAAATAGAGAATTACACATATTATAACTAATAGGAAGAAACTTTCTGTTCATTTTTTACTTTTGGATTGGAATATAACTTACATAAAGTACACAAAATCTAAGTTCCTGAGTTTGATTAATGTTTTTCTACATTCAGAAATACCCCAGATCAACATATAGAATACTTCCGAAAACTCCCCAAAATTCTTCATTCTCCCTTCTAATTGACTGATTCCATCCCCAAACTAGCCACTATGCTGCTCTCTTAACCACCTTTCATTGGTTTTGACACATTCTGAACTTCTTGTAAAAGGAATCCTACAGTATTACCCTTTTGTATTTGACTTCCTATGTTCAAAATTCTGTGATACCTATCCATGTGGGTGCATGTATCATTAATTTTTTTTTATTGGGGGATAGCGTTCTATTTTTATTTTTAACACCGTTTTACAATAAGACTTTTGTACTATAAAACCTCTGTAGGGGCGCCTGGGTGGCTCAGCGGGTTAAAGCCTCTGCATTCGGCTCAGGTCATGATCCCAGGGTCCTGGGATCGAGCCCCGCATAGGGCTCTCTGCTTGGCTGGGAGCCTGCTTCCTCCTCTCTCTCTCTCTCTGCCTGCCTCTCTGCCTACTTGTAATCTCTATCTGTCAAAAAAATAAATCTTTAAAAAAACAAAAACAAAAAAACAAAAAAACCTCTGTAAAGTTTTAAATTAGTTTTTATAATATCGTCTTGCTAGAAAGAAAGATCAAGTTCTCTGTACCCTCTTATGCATATTTATGTAAAAGAAATTATAACTATTTCAAAGTCTGAAATTTTTGTCTCTTTTTTTTAACCTATTTTTAAAATACATATTAAATTCATGTTGGATTAGGTTTTTTGTCCTCTTTTGTTTCATAGCAGTTGTGTGATATGCAAGTGTATCCCAAGAATAAAGAATTTAGATCTTTCATTTCAAGTGAGAAAAAAAACAAAAGCAGTAGTAGGTGACAATGTGTTATATATTTTGTAACAGGGAGAAGCTTCATGAAGCCAATAATGAATTGCAGAAGAAGAGAGCCATTATAGAAGATCTTGAACCACGATTTAATAACAGCTGTGAGTTCCCCTAATTAGCATAGTTGTTGTTTTTAATTAGAGTATAGTTAACATATTATATTACTAATTACCACAGTTTTATATTTTTTTAAGATTTTATTTATTGAGAGTGAAAGTGCATGTGCAGGGGGGAAGGGCAGCGGAAGAGAAAATCCCAAGCTGATGCCACACTGGGCTCGATCTCCCAACCCTGAGATCATGATCTAAGCCAAAACCAAGAGTTGGATGCTTAACCAACTGAACCACCCAGATACCCAGTGATGAGTTTGTATAAATTGTTCCCTTCAGAAATAGGTCCTATTATATATTCTAGCAATTGAAGAATTTATCTTATTTACAGAGTGAGTATATAATCATCTTTATAATACTTCTAATTCTAGTTTTGAGTTTTTCCTTAACTGTAGATGGTAATGAATATTTTATGTAATTAGCTATTTCCATAGTATAGTTGCATGAAAGTTAGATGTTTTACTGCTTTTGATATTTATACCTGTAAGTAGCCTGACTTTATTAATGCTTTTAATAAAGGACACAGACCTTCCCCCCCACACACACATACTTTTTTTTTTTTTCAGCATAACAGTGTTCATTGTTTTTGCATAACACCCAATGCTCCATGCAGTACGTGCCCTCCCTATTACCCACCACCTGGTTCCTCAACCTCCCCCCTCCCCGCCCCCCCGCCCCTTCAAAACCCTCTGGTTGTTTTTCAGAGTCCATAGTCTCTCATGGTTCATCTCCCCTTCCAGTTTCCCTCAACTCCCTCTCCTCTCCATCTCCCCATGTCCTCTGTGTTCTTTGTTATGCTCCACAAATAAGTGAGACCATATGATACTTGACTCTCTCTGCTTGACTTACTTCGCTCAGAATAATCTCTTCCAGTCCCGTCCATGTTGCTACAAAAGTTGGGTATTCATCCTTTCTGATGGAGGCATAATACTCCATTGTGTATATGGACCACATCTTCCTTATCCATTCATCCGTTGAAGGGCATCTTGGTTCTTTCCACAGTTTGGCGACCGTGGCCATTGCTGCAATAAACATTGGGGTACAGATGGCTCTTCTTTTCACTACATCTGTATCTTTGGGGTAAATACCCAGCAGTGCAATTGCAAGGTCATAGGGAAGCTCTATTCTTAATTTCTTGAGGAATCTCCACACTGTTCTCCAAAGTGGCTGCACTAACTTGCATTCCCACCAACAGTGTAAGAGGGTTCCCCTTTCTCCACATCCTCTCCAACACACGTTGTTTCCTGTCTTGCTAATTTTGGCCATTCTAACTGGTCACACACATACCTTTTCTAACTGTGGTGAAAGATATATCACATAAAAATGACCTTTTTTAGGGGCACCTGGGTGGCTCGGTTGGTTGATGATCTGACTTCAGCTTGGGTTCCTGGGATCAGGCCTGCAGCAGGCCCCATGCTCAGTGGGGAGTCTGCTTGTCCCTTTTCCTCTCCCTCCGGGCTCCCCTCTCTCTGTCATGCTCTCACTCTCTCTCAAGTAAATAAATAAAATCATTTTTTTAAATGACCATTTTAACTATTTTTTAAGTATATAGTTGAGTGGCACTTAGACATTCACATTGTTGTGCAACCGCTATCCATTTCCAGAACTTTTTCATCATTCTAAACTGAAATTCTGTGCCCATTGAACAGTAACCTTCCATTCTCTCCTGTCCTGCCAGCCCCTGGGAGCCACTGTTCTACTTTCCTTCTCTGAGAACTGTTCTAAGTAAACTCATCTAAGTAGATTCATACATTTGTCCTTTCATGTCTGGCCTACTTCACCTAGCAGAACGTTTTTCATTTTCACTTATATTGTCTCCATGTTGACACGTGTATCAGAATCGAGGCTGAGTAATACTCAGTTACACATATTGACCACATTTTGTTTATGCACTCATCCATCAATGGATACTTTTTTTTCATTGATGGATACTTTTTAACTTATGCTTTTCCAAACTGAAGTTTTTGTTTATTTATAAGAAAAGCTTTTGGTTAAAACTGTTTTAGAAAAACAGTTGCTTTATTTAAAAAAGTTATAACAAGATGGGATTGGGAGAGAGACAAACCATAAATGACTCAATCTCACAAAACAAACTGGGGGTTGCTGGGGGGAGGTGGAGTTGGGAGGGGGGAGGGGGTTATGGACATTGGGGAGGGTGTGTGCTATCGTGAGTGCTGTGAAGTGTATAAACCTGGTGATTCACAGACCTGTACCCCTGGGGATAAAAATACATTATATGTTTATAAAAAAAAAAAAAAGAAAGGATGAAAACCCAACTTTTGTAGCAACATGGACAGGACTGGAAGTGATTATGCTGAGTGAAATAAGTCAAGCAGAGAGAGTCGAAAGTATCATATGGTTCACTCATTTGTGGAGCATAACAAATGACATGGAGGACATTGGGAGATGGAGAGGAGAAGGAAGTTGAGGGAAATTGGAATGGGAGGCGAACCATAAGAGACTATGGACTCTGAAAAACAACCTGAGGGTTTTGAAGGGGCGGGGGGTGGGAGGTTGGGGGAACCAGGTGGTGGGTAATAGGGAGGGCACGTATTGCATGGAGCACTGAGTGTTGTGCAAAAACAATGAATACTGTTATGCTGAAAAAATAAATTTTTAAAAAAAATTTTTTTAAAGTTGTTTTATAAAAACAAAAATTATGAATTTTTAAAATAAAATTATATATAGGATGGGGCTCCCGGGTGGCCTTTAGCTCAGGTCATGGTCCTTGAGTCCCAGGATTGAATCCCACATCGGGCTCCCAGCTTAGCAGGGAGTCTGCTTCTCTCTCTGACTCTCCTCCTTCTCTTGCTCTATTAGTCTCTCTCTCTCTCAAAAAAATAAAATCCTTTAAAAAAAATTTATATGTAGGAATAGACCAAACAGTCTCTCAAAGCTACTACTTATTTGAAATATTTTTCAGGTTGTTACAATCTAAAAAAATTTTTTTTTCTTTTTTCACTCTCTCATGTATAGCCTTAAAAATTGAAGAATTACAAGAAGCTTTACGAAAGAAAGAAGAGGAAATGAAGCAAATGGAGGAACGGTATAAAAAATACTTAGAGAAAGCCAAAAGTGTGAGTGTCTGTAATGCATTTATCTTTGGGGCCCAAATTGGGGCTGGAAGGAGCAGTGACTTATCAAAAACATTTGGAGACACCTGTGGAAATGTGGATTTGGATTGAACAGTGATGACTTACAGAATTGTTAGTTTTCTTACAGAGATGTTAGTATTGTGCTTGTGTAAGAGAATGTCCTTAGTCTAAGAAGATGCATGTTGAAGTACTTAGGAGGTTACATGTTCCCAGGTCTGCAGATTGCTTTACAGTAGGCTCACACAGTGTGTGTGTGTGTGTGCACGTGCATGTGTGTAGGTGTAGAGAAAATGTGGCAGTGCAGCAATTGCTGAATGGGGATTAAAGGAAATGAGTTTCTGTTTCCCTCTTTCAGTTTTCTATAGGTTTGATCAGTTTTTATAGTAAAAGTATTGAGCCAAAAAGCAAAAAGACCTTTCCCAGAAGACTGCTAGTTGGCCCACTAGAATTGATTGCATAACATGCCCATGGCCTAAACCAAGCCGCTGACAGAGGAGGTGGTAGAGTCACAATGACAGGCTTTTTAACCCTCAGGACCCATCCCCCTAAGTATTGGGCTGCTCAGAGGCAGAGGTTAGCTGAGCCATACAATAAGATTTTTTCTTTGGGGGCACTTGGGTGCCTCAGTCAGTTAAGCCTCTGCCTTTGTCTCAGGTAATGTCCCAGAGTCCCAAGATCAAGCCCCACGTCGGGCTCCCTGCTCAATGGGGAGTCTGCTTCTCCCTACAACCCTCCCTCTTCTCGTGTTCTCTTACTCTCTCTCAAATAAATAAATCTTTAAAAAAATTTTGTCTTTGTTTCTTTTTCCAGGTTATCCGTACTCTAGACCCTAAGCAGAATCAAGGAGCAGCACCAGAAATACAAGCTCTTAAAAATCAGCTTCAGGAACGAGACCGTCTCTTCCATTCTTTAGAGGTAGTTTGCTGTACTATACTATATGATAAGATATTTGGTGGGTTTTTTTTGTTTTTTGTTTTGTTTTGTTTTTAAAGCTATTATTTATGGGGCGCCTGGGTGGCTCAGTCGTTAAGCATCTGCCTTCGGCTCAGGTCATGGTCCCAGGATCCTGGGATCAATCTCCGCATCAGACTCCCTGCTCAGCGGGAAGCCTGCTTCCCCCTCCCCAACTTCCCCTGCTTGTGTTCCCTCTCTTGCTGTCTCTCTCTCTCCCTCTCTCTCTCTCTCTCTCTCTCGTCAAATAAATAAATAAATAACATCTTTAAAAAAAAAAAAAAAAAGATTTTATTTATTTATTTATTTGACACAGAGAGAGAGAGAGAGATCACAAGGTAGGCAGAGAGGCAGGCAGAGAGAGAGGGAGAAGAATACTCTCCACTGAGCAAGGAGCCCGATGCAGGGCTTGATCCCAGGACCCTGGGATCATGACCTGAGCCAAAGGCAGATGCTTAACGACTGAGCCACCCAGGCACCCCAGGATACTTGGTTTTTGATGCTTTATTTTCTAGGAGCCTTGCTATATACAACTGTGTCCATGAATTTTATATAACTAATTGTATTTTATTGATATTGTTTTTCTTCTTTACATGTTTACATGTGCTTGTTTTTTAGAAAGAATATGAGAAAACAAAGAGTCAAAGAGAAATGGAGGAGAAATACATTGTTAGTGCCTGGTACAATATGGTAAGAAAATACTTCAAAACACATTGCAAAGTTCATTGAATATGTAATATTTATTATACTACCTGTATTATACTACTGTATTATAGAAGTAGTTCTACCAAATAAATTTGAAAATAATTGCTGTCCTAACACACACTAACCAAACCTAATGCTGATCTTAGGATTGAAAAGGAGAAATGAGAACCACCATAATAGGGTTAGGGTTAGGATGTTTTGAACACATTATTATTCCTAAAGGATAGAAAGATAAATGACAGTTTGATTTCTAGCCCTGAGAACCATTTTATTCTAGGAGAAGGGGACTTTAATAATATTGAAACACAGATGCAGTAGCATTTGTTTTATGGGACTATTCCATTGTCTTCACAGGAGTGGAACTTACAAGAGGATGGTTTATCTCATAGGGTTTGCAAAATATTCATGGTGTTAAAACCCGAACAACTAAAGGTTTTGAAATTGAATTTTCCAACACAAAACAGTGTTAAAAATATTACAAGGGAAAAATAAATGCTTATCAACATTCTGGGCTTCAGTAAGATTTTTCTGGATGTGAATACCTGTGAATTTTGAAGAGTGCTGTACTTTTTTCAATATTTTTGGCCTAGACTTGTCTTTTTGCATTGTTTTTCTTCCCAGTAAAACCGCTTCTGCCTTGTCAAAATGTTAGTTGCCTAAGACAAGAAATTGAGCCAGATTTTTTTTTTTCATCATCTCTCCCTTCCCTATTGTTATGTTGTGGTTGTTTCTGTTTTACAGTTGTAACTGATACTGTGTCTTAAAGGATAATGTCCCAGATCTCCTAATAATGGGATTTTATCTTTGTCATAAATTCACCCAATTTCATGACATGTCCACATTTATGTTGTTTTAACCACAAGGCAAAAATATTTCAAATTTTATTACAATCCTAAAAAAACAAAGGAAATCAAATTGGGCTTAGAATACTATTTTGATTAACAAATACAGATTTCTTGAAAATGAAAAATTACAGAATAAGGGAAAACTATGTAAGGAAGTTCTCTGAAAACTAGTTCTGACTCCACCTTTTCTTTTTCCTCTTTGTCCTCTTCAAAGGTTAGTGTTAGTGACCTTGGAACTCTGCCCTCGATCCTTATTGGTCATTTCATAGTTTTGATTGATTTGTATGACTTCACATATTGTGGTTATAGAGCAAATTTACTTATTCTATGACATGGTATTAAAACATAGCCCTACTCTTCAGCTCTCAGGGACTAAAGGAGTAAAACTCCTAATAGCCTCACACAGGTTATGTTCCAGAAAGATAGCCAGTAGCAGCTTCATACATACATATATTGAGAAAGTTCTGCATCACAGGCTACTGAATGGAAAGGAGGTGACGAGCACCTGGAAAAGGCATTAAGTATCTCAGAGAATGGCCCAGTCATGGCTACCGAGGTCTTAAAGGTGTGTGAAGAATTGAAATAAGTTGCTTGGAATGTGAAAGTAAAAAAAGATAATATATTTTAAATAAAATAGAATTGGTAATATATGTAGCCACTTTAATAAATTTAAGGATTACCAACAGATGTTTGTCATTTTCTTCAGATTCTTAAATGCTTTGATTTTAAATTGAGTAAAAAAACATGTTCTGGATTTTCTCATTGGGAAAATGGAAAAATGTTGTTTATTTAGGTATATGTGATGGACCGAAATTCTGTAAAAGGTTCAAAGCCATGACTAGTGTTTTCTCTAGAAGCTAACAAGTGATATGAAGATTGATGTTTAGTTTTCTGTCTTCTGTGCTAATCTGTCCAGTTCACTCTAGGAAAGCCCTAGGACTTTTCACATAGCTTGGCTTGGCTTAGGTCCTACTATCCTTTTGGCTCTCAGTTGCTTATTTCTTCCTTTCTCCCTTGTTGCAGTGTCCACTTCCTCCTATCAGTTTACTTGTAGCCAATGACTGGTGAGAATAAATAGTCGCTCTCCATTCTTAGCGGTTCCCTGGTCAGGGTTCTTTACTGGCTTATTAAATTAGTATCCAGACCACTTTTTCCCTGATCTCCTCACAGATGAACAATTTTAAAAGGCACACTCCCAAAGGTTTCCTCCCTCCTGTTAAGGTGCTCTGGGCCCAGCAAGTGTATATCCTCTCCCTTCTAAGCTAGTAGGCCATCCTCCAGTCTTCAAAAAAGACCCCCTGCTCTCTTGGGCCCTCTGTTGTGGGCTGTCAGAAATTTTTCTTAATTTGTTTGGGAATATAAGCCTGCCTGAAGTGAAGAAAAACACCCTGGTGGTATGTATTATATCTAGCTGTGGCTTTCCTCCTTAAGAAACATGTGCATTTGTGTTTTCCATTCAAAATAAGGTGTGTGATTTCCACAACCCCATGTGAATCAGCTGCTACCAATCAGTTGTCCTGTTTGTTCCTGGGAAATCACTTTCTACATTTGATTTGAAAAGGAAGTGTGATTGAATATGGGCAATATACTCAAATTGTGTCTCTATTATCTGGGTTTTGGTTATTGTAAATTCAGAAAATTAAACCTTAATTTTTCCAAGAGAAGATTTGTACCCTAATTGTTGGAACTAAAATGTCTCTGTAAGATTTTTAATCTATAATGAACAGAATTAACATTCCTAATTGAGACAAATTCTGCATGATGTGGGTTTTTTTGGTTTTTTTTGTTTTTTTTTTTTTTTGGCTGAGAGTATGTTGCACTTTTTTTTGTTGATTACTTTTTTTTTTCCTATGTTGTGTAGGGAATGACCCTGCATAAAAAGGCGGCTGAAGATAGACTTGCTAGTACAGGTTCAGGGCAGTCATTTCTGGCTCGGCAAAGACAAGCAACCAGCACAAGAAGATCTTATCCGGGCCATGTTCAACCAGCCACAGCAAGGTAGACAAGTCTTGCCATCAGAATAAAAGAATAAAAAAAAAAACAAAACCGCCCTGCATTCAAAGCATACTTCTGTTACATAAGATGACATTTCAGGAAATTCAGCCAGCTTATTTTTTGTCTCTTTTATGTTGATATTTAGTTGTTTCTCATTTGAGGACTTTCTCCTGTGTCTGTATTTTAGTTTCTTGGTTCTTTATTTTGTAGTCCTTTCAGTTCCTTTTAATGTGCCAAAAATTTTTAAATGCCCAATTAAAAGTGTTGTATAATAGTGTAGTACTTTTCTTTGTATGAAAACGTCCTTTCCCCAATTGTGTAGGCTTTGTAATGAATTAGATTTTCTGCCAATAATTGATATACAGTTTATATTCTTTATTGTGCCTCTGTGTTACCATGCTTTATAAGAATGTCTTTGTTTAAAGGGAATTAATCTTTTTATGATGTATTAATCTGTGTTTTCAATTGTTTTCCAAATGCACTTCAAATAACTTGCATATTTACTATATAAAATGGTTGGCAAGTGCACTTTTTGCAAAGACATAAATACATTGGCAGAGGTGCTAATCAGATGTTACCTGTGGCACCTGATAGATTTATTTAGAGGGAAAAAATGAGTTTTCCACATTGTTTTATAGGAAATTAAATTTGTCTGAAGATTTGGAAACTATTTTTAAAACGTACATAAAATTCCATTATTTCTTGCTATCTTGTTTGCTGACAGAAGATAAATGCAGTGGTTAGGTTATTTGGGGGGAAATTACAGAAGAAAAAAAATCAGGCAGTGCATTAATTTTTTTCTTGTTCTGGAATATCCTAGTAACTGAACATCAAATTCTAGCAATGTGGCTGACATTTATAGTTTCAGTTGCCCTCCGCATCTGAAAGATTTATTTCTCATGTACTTAAAAGTAATAGGTAGCCTTACCTTTTGGACAATTTCCTTGTTGACTTGCACTTCAGTTTACTTACTCTTTAATATAAACCCTTCATTTTCTCAGTAATTACTAACCTAACATGCTACTGTCAGTCGTTAAGATCAGTAAGTGACTTCTTTTATGTGATATTATGACAGGTCTCTTAACATTTTTTTTCTTAATTCTATGTACTAGTCCAAGATTTTCTCTTGGGTATTTGGTTGCCTCAGAGTTCTTAGATTTGTTGACAGATTGTAAACCATGTTTATTTACATTGATGAATGGCTGTCAAGTAATAATGATTGGAAAGCACTTTGTATAAGGTGCTATATAAATGTGAAATGTCATTCATTTGAAAATGAAATGCCTATGCCTGACTTCCATAGTGACTTAAGAATTTGGTCCCAAATTATATTTATGCTCCCCTCTAACCTTTTTCTTGCATCATAGCCAATTTTTTTAAGCAAAAAATTATTGAAATTAGGTTGGTTGGTTGGTTAATTGGTTTTGGTTTTAGATAGGCCCTCTAATAAGATTTCATTTCATGTACTTGCTATTTGGAAGTTCAGGTTTCATTTAGTCCTGTATATTAAATACAAACAACTAACACTAAATCAAGCTACATGTAATTAAGAATTTTCAGAAACTATATTCAGGTGTTTGGCTTTAGAAATCCTTTTTTTTTTTTAAATAAGAAAATTGACCTAAAAATTGGTAGTGTTTTCATTTGTCCTCAGAAACTGTACTTGAAGAAAGGTATTAAGAGTATACACAAAAATGACTCCATGCATTGTGCTGATTTTTTACATTAAGTACAAAAGTCTGAGCGCGGTGTGAATGCTTCTGCCTGATAAGACAGTAAAGCAGGAAGAATTTGTAATAATGGAGAGAACCGCATGAGTAGAATGCATTGTGGGGTTTCAGGAGGCTAAGCGCACTTCATCAACATAGTTTTAACAATAAAAGATTAAAATCTTCTAAGATGATTCTACCCCTGCCCCCATATTTCACAAATAGCATAAGGATTTAGCTATTTTAAAGAAAGACATGAACACTAACCTTCGTAACATTAAAATTATTTGGGAATTATACTACCTACAGAATAAGATAGATGAAAATAAAAGAACTATTCATTAAATGGATTATATCCTATGAGATGAGAGGTTTTAATTTTAATTCTCTGTTTACTGCCCCAGTCCTGGTTTTCTACCTACCGACCTACTCAGATATATTTCTCCAAATGGGAAGAAAAGGTGCCAGGCTTTTGGAAGCGAGTTTTACTTCTAAGTTTTCTATGGCATCTGTTGCATGCTATTATTTGGTGTTTACATTCATAACTTTCACTCTCCTTTACCTTTATGATTTAGTATGTTACTTTCATTACATAAAAGAACTTATATGTCTAAACATTCTGGTGCTTTTTTAAAAAGCAGGAATAAAACTTAGTTGTAGCAGTGACAGCCCTGTTTTCCTTGCCCAGCTTTGGACAGGATGTATGAATTGCTATTTTTCCAGTAGGGATTAATCATTTCTCAGGAGGTTTGTGATGATGCATGCATGGTCTGTCTGGAAGTTGAAAGCCATTGGGTGCTTTATCTAGATATGAGCCGTACTGTGCTGTATTTTTACAAACTCCTCATATATGGTAGCTTCATGAAGCCACAGTTCGCTCGGACAGTGGAGCTAGCCCTGGCCTCAGCAGTGGAGTAAGTACAGTGTTACTGCATTATGTGGGGGTAACCCATCCTGGCAGTGTTGGACTCTTATCAGCAAAAAGCTTATTTTCTCTTTTCCTTCTAACCAGGGTAAGAAAATACAAAGTAAATAACTAAGAATAAAAGAATAACATTTATGTTCTGCAATGTGTATTTACAAAGTTCGTAATTAAAAAATCCAACAAATACCATAGTTGACCACGTAGAAAAAGAATAAATAATACAACTGTATATATCTTAAAAGAGCTTCAAAAATTCAATCGTATCTTTTTATCATTTGTCTAATTATTTGATAATAACCAAGAAAAAGAAGTCCCTAAATAAAAGACCCTTGTTCCAAAATTAAGATTGAATTTATTTGTTTGATAGCCCTAGCCTGGTAAAATTGGCCTGGTGGAATGTGAGATGATTAGATTATAATAGGATAATTTGTTGAGGTTTTATTGTTTTATTTATATAGTAGAAACTCAGTTGTATAAAATTGAGCTTGATGTTCTCCAGTCAAAAAAACTGGCCTTTCTATCTCATTAGAAAATCCACACTGGGGCGCCTGGGTGGCTCAGTGGTTTAAGCCGCTGCCTTCGGCTCAGGTCATGATCTCAGGGTCCTGGGATCGAGTCCCACGTCGGGCTCTCTGCACTGAAGGGAGCCTGCTTCCCTCTCACTCTCTCTGCCTGCCTCTCTGCCTACTTGTGATCTCTCTCTGTCAAAATTAATAATAAATAAAATCTTTTAAAAAAAAAAAAAAAGAAAATCCACACTGTGCAGATAGATCAGCAGTAAGTGATTGTTCAGCAAAAGATGAGTTAAGCTGAAGAAAAAAATCATTTTATTAGCTACTTTATTCACATCTCCTTTTCATAACAACTTTATTTTTGTTAGCTAATGATAAATATTTTTTAGTGTCTCTTGCACAAGCATTCATGTTTTCAATACCATATTAAAAATTTGAAAGTCTCAATCCCAGTATGAGAAGTGTCTTAAAACAAAAATCTAAACGTTTAAAATTATCTTAACTCTCTGCACTCAGTTTCCAGTTGTCTAGATCTCAGACTTAGGAATGTTACACTTATCCAACCCAGTTGAAACACGTGAGATTATCTGAAAAAGCATCCGCACCCACAGCTTGTGTAAACCTAGCTAGTTTACAGCCCTGCAAGAAAGAACGACCATGATCCAAAAATGAGAGCAAAGTGCTTGTTGTCTTGCTTTTTGCTAATTACAGAATAACATTAAGACAAAATGCTTTTTGTTGTCTATTCATGAAACTATGGAAGGAAACTTTGACTTCTTACCTTGTATTATGAAGGGATTCTCGTCAAGTTGATGTAGCATTATACTTCTTCAAAGTCAAGCCGGAGTGATACCCTGAAGTAGATGAAGGATGTTCTTAAACAGAAGAAATGGGGTATCAGAGTCTTTGAAAATTATTTTAGTGTGCTTTTTATTTTCCCTTTTTATAAGTTAAAAGGGTTTCCATTCAATAATGATAATCTCTTTTTCTGTAATCCCCAATTGTCAAAAAAGCAGCTTATTTTGGTAGTTGTACAACCCAGTTTCATTACATTTAGAAAGCAGTTTCAGAGCTTATTCTTTGTAACTATAATGATTTTAATATTTTATATCATGAAGTTTTTATATGAAGAAGGCGCTTCTCAATGTATCTGTCATCCAATTTTTTACTTTATCTATAAAGCATATTTAAATGATAATTGGTGTATGTTCCTTTTATTGAAAATTTTGAAAATGTCTTATTGCCCAGTTTAAGCACAATAGTTTTATTCTAAAGTATTGTAGTAAGAACTGTTCATTTCTCAGAAACCCAAAAAACAAAATAATCTGCTACTGACACAGCTAATTTCTGCCCTTCCCCACTCCCCCAAATCACAGAAGTATTAATATTTAGCTTCCATTTTATAAAATGAAGGACTGTACAAATGTAATGACATCCATTTAAATCATTGATTATGTTCTTGGGAAGAATGAATGTATTGATTATGATAGCCTTTTATCAATCCAATCCAACTTACATGTTTTATCTATGAATATAAAAACTTACGAAGTTTATTTAATGTTATCTTCAATTATACTTGGACTCTTCACATTACACTTAAATTGAAAAAGAGAAAGGGATATTAGTTTATTTGAGAAACAAGAGACCTGAACCTAATTATGGCAAGTATATGACTTTTGACTGTTGTAGGGGGTCTATACATGTTTCCTAACAATTATATATCGACAGTTATGTGATGTCTCTCTTCATTATTTTTCTATTTTCTGGTAATACTCTGTTAGATAGGTTTGTATGCTGTATTTATAAGTGAGCATAAAAATCTGAGAAAGTAACAGAAGGCTGTTAAGGCATTCTAATTTCTAGGAATGGATTATCGTGATAAGAAATGGCCTGATTATAAACAAAATCCAGGCGGATGGAAGTACTAATACAATTAAAAATAACACTGTCTTAACAAATGTTTCTAAAGTGATAGAAAGATATTACTTTCTTAACATGACCATTAAATAAAGAGTAGACAAAAATATAATTTATTTTTTAATTGTCCTTCCCTTCAGTGAGCATTAACTGAGCATACCATATTCACTATATGTTTAGCAGTGGAGGGGAAATCATCTATTTTAATTTTGAAACTGTTACCCATTTCTAAATCTAAGATAGTGACTTGAAGACATTAAGGATACTATGAATTGATAAGATAAGAAGAAATATGTGGTAGCTGAAAATTGCTACCAACTTCTCTAGATCTGCTGCTTTATCTAATTTATAAACCATAGGCTCAATTTTATGTTCCTCCCTAATTAGACATAATAGGCCCACACAAAATTTTGTTTAAATTGAAGGCAAGAATAGAGATTTTTTAAAAACATATTCAAATAAGTCTTTATGTACCTGATAAATTACCCCTAGGCATTCTTGACGAATTAGAGTCTTGAAGATGAAATCAGCAAAAAAAGTCCGTAGCCTCAAACTTTCAGGCCCGTAGGACTATCAAATATCCTGAATTGTATCAACTCAGAGCTTAAAGGAAGAATTAACTACCATGACAAGAGTCATCTCAAAGTGAGAAAAGGGAAACTACCAAAGCATGTGTGGCTTTAATGTATGTGGGGGACTTCTGAGCAGGTGTTATCACTTAGATCTCAAAGTTGACGAAAATTTAGCAATTATATTGCTAAAATTAATAAAAGAGACTCATGTTTATTTTTGGTGTATTTGTCAACCTATGGGCAGTGATTATATACATTCTATAGTGTGTTTATGTCACTGTTAGAGATGAGTGTCTTAATATTTACTGTTACATTTAATCATTTATGTATTATTTATACTTTACTGCAAGACTCACAGCACTTTACTAATGTTAGATAATTATTTTTCTTCTACTTTTCTGTGGCATTGTTGACTTTTACACTAGGGTTCTTTTTCTTAATTTGGAACACTCACTAAGAAAAGGGTAAAAGATCACCCAAAGAAATGAGCTCTGTACTCTTCCTCAAATGTCTAAAGTGGGATCTGAAAATCTAAGTCTAGAGATCTATTTGAAGCTAGATGGTGGCTACTGGGCACCAGTTATGGTTTATATTTCTCATTAATAAGACTCTTATAAGGCAATACTCATGAAGCCATGTTCTCTTAAATGCCAACACACTTGAAACTTTTTGTTTCCTAAAGCTGCGTTAATAAAAAGTGAACAATCTTCTAGGTAATCAGAGCATGTTCTTACCTTTGCTTTGCCTCTCTCCTAAAATACAAACCTATCAATTGCCCTTCATTTTTTTCTTTTCATAGTTTCTTCATCATTGCCTAGATCCAAAGACAGGAGAAAGCAAGCTAGGTTCCAGGAGCTCTAAAGTCAGAGCATCTGGGAAACGGTGGGGGTTAGCTGATGGGAAAAGGCAGACACTACGATGCAGAATGCTATAGAAATATTCTTCATCTGCTGTAACAGATGTGCTTAATGAACTTGGCTATTCTTAAGTTCAAATCTAGCAAAGTTTTCAGCTTGTTCTATTGAGAGATGTCTTTAAGAGTCAGGACTCTTCCATTTGTAACTTGAATGTGTTAATATTCAAATCATAGTCCAAAAGTGACTGAAATATTTGTTGTTGGGTAAAAAATGACACGTGATTACTGCCAAAGAATAAGGAGATGCACTTAAAAGAACATTCTCTTCGAGTTTTGTTTTGTGCTTTTACATGAGAGAAATGCTTTTATAGTGTGAAAAGTTCCTGTAGTATTTTCTTCTACATTACCCCCTGTTCTACTGATGTTCTTGGCTTACGCAAGTCACTTAGAAGAGATTAACACAAATAGAGAAGTCTAGTCTAGATCCTGACCTTTGAGAGAAGATTTGCTTTTGTCGCCCCAAAGCCAAAAGTTAAAAATGAAGTACGCTCACATGCACACAGACAAAATATAATGTTTTAATATCTGCTGATTGTTGAATGGTAAGTTCCCTTCTTAATGTCTTTATCATCTAGTGGCTTTTTGCTAATTTAGGTAAAAGTAGATTCTAGACCTACATTGTCCAGTTTGTTAGCCACTAGCCACATGGTGATTTAAATTAAAATTAAAATTAAATAAAACTGGTTCTTCAGTCACCTAGCCACATTTCAAGTGCTTAGTGCCACACATGGTTAGTGGTTACCATATTAGCGTAAATACAGAACATTTTCATCATGGCAGAAAATGCTTTTTTACAGTGCTGTAATGCCCAAAGAGGAAATGAAGACAAAATGAAAGTATTCAATTAACTTATGATAACTCCTAGATTTTACTGCCATAGTTGAAGAGAGGTGTTTTTCTTAAAAAAATTAATACCAGCCCTTTTTAAAGACATTGGAAAAACCAAAACCCCATTCTTTGAAACTAGTTTTCAATATATTTTTAAATAGTCTCAGCACTTTACTTTTCAAGTGATATTATTAAATCATTTCATATATCATAACTTAGTATCTTTCAGCTTCTCTCCCCGTTTTTGTAGTCTTTTCAAATTGATGATACATAGTTTCTAACACATGTAGAACAGAAACCAGTGAATTCTTAACTTATTTACAAATAAAAATTGTTAAACATTTATTCTTCTCTTCTGTTATTTTTAAATATATATAGATGTAATGAAGTGGCAAAAGCTTTTCTGTTTCTGTCTCTTTTTAAACATTTTTCCCTAATATCACATTTGATCATCTACCCCCTATCGGCACGTCATGATCCAAATTATTTCTTTGGTTTTCTTCATGGTTTCTTGCCCTTAATGACTTGGACTATGAATCAAGTTCAGTTTCGTGTATAAAGCAAGCAATTTTATTCTAATGACTTAATGAAGCATTTTTAGTATTTTACTTCTTAACATAATGAAAAGGATGTGTATGGCTGCATCTTTGAATTTTTTTAATGAAAATAAGGGACTTAACCATAATTCTTTTGAGTCAGCTTGGTGCTTAGTTAAAACTGTTCTGTTAGGAAGTCATGATGCTTTCCTCTTCATTTTCAAATGTTTGAAATCAGGTAACAGACTCAATCCAGTAGTGTCAAATTCTAAGCAAATTATGAAATTCTTATTGTTCAAGTACAGATGGATAAATGGTGTTAATTGAGGGTTGGTTTGTTTGTTTCTTGTTGGCCTAACTTAATGTGTGTACTACAGAGACTCATGTTAGTTGAGGGAAATTTTCATTATGCTTGAAATAAATAGTATTTTAGTATAAATAAAGGAAATGACTGTACACAAATGCCAATCAATTATTTGAGGCCTTTTAATTTTTTTAATAGTAGCTTTTTGTTTTTTAGTAGCCTTAGTTATTTAAAATTTAGTTGCACTAAAATGTCATTGCTGTCACTAACTTTGCTGTGTGCCAGTTACATGTAATTCAGTATGCTTTGCACTTAGAAGAATAATTTCTAGGTTATCTTGTTTTGCAGTTTTCATGTTTTGACAGTTGCCCCACCATTTATCACACCCAATATTCGGTTGTGTAATGAATGGTAAAATTCAAGCATATCTAATAATTTGATAATTTGCCTTATTTTGACTAATAAAGTCTATCAAAGATTTGAGGATAGAAAAAGGCTTTTTTTTCCTATAGTATTTTTTAAACTTTTCAGATGAGCTGAAAAACACCTTCATACATTGGAGTTGGAGTTGTATTGATTACAGTCCCAGCTCTAAAGCCTTATACTCATGTCTTAAGTATTATCGATTATTCTATGAATTGTTGTTAGTTTCCTATTTGGCATCATAGTTATCCACCTTGCAGTTTAGCTTTTGCAAAAAGGGTATTCCTAGGTATATTCTTATTTCTGGTTGACCATTGAATTTATAATTTGGCTTCATTCTTTGTCACTGTAATCCAAAAATGAAATCCACATAGAACTCTAAATTTCTTAATTCACAGATGGAATCAATGCAGATATAGCAGCATTGTACATAATGGCATCCAGGGATTTTTCCACGTGTTTACCAAATCAGTGGGTTTTCTCACTGTTTTCTTGAGGTGAATGTCTCGTTAGCCTCAGTAAGAAATGTTCAGTAAAATCACAACATAAAGTCCAATAAACCACCAGAAGACAGATTTTTTTAATTTTTTGAAATCTTATATTGTATTTCCTTTTGATATCACTTATTCATTTTAATTTTATGACTGCCAACTTGTTATGGTATTAATTATATGTATATGTTTATATGTATGCATATAATATATGTATATGAAGAATAAAGTTAAGATTTGGTCAAACTATATTTTCCCATTCAAGTACAAAAATGTTTTCAAGGCTGCAAAAAGTGTACAGTTGTTAAACAAGTTGTAAATAAAGACTTGTATAAAAATTCAGTGTAGATTTTTTTTTCATTCTCTTAAACCATGACAAACACGTATTTATTAATTGTCTAATAGTATTCATCCACTTGCTTTTGGCACTTGCCATAGTGTTCTATCAATTTAAAGATTATGCCACTGATTTATTATAAATCAGGACATCCCTTGAGGTTTTTTTTTTCAGTACCTGTCATAGATTGTGTTTTGATTTAGGCTGGTACTCAGTAGTTGTAAGCGGATCGTCCAGAGTTCTTAAGGGATAAAAGTTAAACATGGCTTCTCCCCTCTTAGAGTTACCCTGTGAACTGTCAGTCTTACCACAGACAATACACCAGGAAACACGCAGAGTAACTGTATTCTTCAACAAAGAAAAACATTATTGTTGGAGCATCCTGTTTAGGTGATGAGAGCCACTTTTCCTGCCTTGTACACCCTTAAAACTTACCCTTTCCCCACCTCCACCCTAAACATCACTGAAATATGACATCTGTAGTATCAGGTAAAGTCGCAGTTGTAGTGTAGAAATTGATTACATTAAGATACTCATCTAAGTAATTTCAAAGTGAAGTTAGCACCAAGATAAGAAAAAAATAGCTATGTAGTCAAAATAGTGCCCATTTTACCGTCAGATAAATAATAAATTTTCACTCATCACCACGGTGATACCATATTCAGCATTTATTGAGTGTCTCTCCTGGATATGTAATATTAAAGGAGAAAGGTAGGTTGAATCACAAAAATCGGAAATGTTTTTGCCTTCAAAGATTTGGTCAAATGAAGCACAACACGGAAAAGTTCCCAAATAGAACTGTCACTCAGGAGAAAGACTCCCAGTTAGATGATGGTTTAGGGTAGAGTCATCTGAAGGCTTTCTCTCCGACGTCTGATACCTAGACCAGTATAAACACCTGAGGGCTACCCGGCGACCACACACAGCCTCCCGACATGACTCGTTCGGACGCTCAGAATGGAGTCTTGGGCTAGGCAAACTCACTATACACACACAGCTAGCCTCCTGGGAGTGAGTTCTGAGACACCCAGGTGAAAGCTTCAGAGCTTCTTGGGACCTAACCCTGGAAGCTACACAGCATCACTTTTTTATTTGTCAGATTTGTCACAGACTAGAGAAGGTTCAAGAGGCTAACCAAATACTCGACTTTCTCATGGAGAAACGACCACGTTACCACAGCTGCTGCTGTTCTGCACTTAAGCAGAAGGAAGACTTCTCCTGTGAAAATCCTACTTCTGAAGCCAAGAATCTCCCTGTTTGCTCGTCCCGGTGCCAAGCACAATCACAATGGTACAGATCAGTCAGGTACATAACGTCAGTCTGAGCAAAACCCGAGGTAGGTATATAGACCAGTAAGTTTAAAGCCACAAATATGCTCATACTTCTTTTATCTAATTGCATATGAAATGGACTGAATGTTTTTATACTTTTATAGTTAATTTCTAGGACTATGTTTAAAGGAAATTGCTGAAAATATAAATGTCTATGTGTCTATATTCCTAGCCAAAGTCCTCTGAATAATAGATGCCTTCTAAAAGACATGTTTCCAGAGATACCCACCCCTTGAATTTTCAGTTTTTCCCCTTTAAGGAACCATTCCCATTAATAATATACTGTTATTTCTCATATCTTCTCTTTATTAATGAATTGTTAGTTTTTAACAATACTTTTAAGTGCAATTTGATAATTTTTTACATACAAACACTAGTGATGAATCCATTACAGTAATCAAAATGAACGTATGTCACCCCAAAAAGTGTTTAGTCCCCTTGGTCATCCTTCCAGGTCCTCCTAGGTCCCCTGTACCCGACCCTATCCCTAGACAACAATTTACCTGCTTTCTGTCACTATGGATTATTTTGCATAGTTCCTAATTCTATGTAAATGGAATCCTATGAGATGTACTCATTTTTTCCTGGCTTTTATTCAGCATAATTTGAGACATCTTTATATTGTGTGTATCTGTAATTCATCCTTCTTTAATACTCAATAGTATTTCATTGTGTGAGTATTCCACAACATTTTTATTCATTCACCTGTTGGTGGACATTTGAGTTGCTGAAGTTTGGGACTATTGCAAATAAAGCTGTTATGAATGTTTCTTCACAAGCCCCTGTGTGGACATGTGCTTTCATTTCTCTTTTGTAAACGCCTAGAGTGGAATGGCTGGGTCATACGGTAGATATGTACTAAATTTTTAAAACTACCGGGCGCCTGGGTGGCTCAGTGGGTTGAGCCGCTGCCTTCGGCTCGGGTCATTATCTCAGGGTCCTGGGATCGAGTACCGCATCGGGCTCTCTGCTCGGCAGCAAGCCTGCTTCCCTCCCTCTCTCTCTGTCTGCCTCTCTGTCTACTTGTGATCTCTCTCTGTCAAATAAATAAATAAAATCTTTAAAAAAAAAAAAACTGCCAAACTGGGGGCACCTGGACGGCTTAGATGGTTGACCATCTGCCTTCGGCTCAGGTCATGATCTCCAGGTCCTGGAATCGAGCCCCACATCAGGCTCCCAGCCGGAGGGGAGTCTGCTTCTCCCTGTGCTTGTGCTTGCTCACTCTCAAATTTTTTAAATGTTAAAAAAAATAATAAAACTACCAAAAAAGGGGTTGTGTATTTTACATTTCCATTAACAGTGAATGAGAGATCCAGTTCCTCTACTGATGTGGGGCTCGATCCCAGGACCCTGAGATCATGACCTGAGCCGAAGGCAGAGGCTTTAACCCACTGAGCCACGCAGGTGCCCCAGGACACTATATCATTTTTAAAGAGTCTGTCCATCAAGAATATCTAACAAATTTAAGTATCTATGCCCTTAACATGGGAGCAGCCAATTATATAAGCCAATTAAGAACAAAAATCAAAGAAACACCTGGAAAATAATACAATAATAGTAGGGGACTTTAACACACTCCTCACTGAAATGGATAAATCATCTAAGCAAAAGATCAACAAGGAAATAAAGGCTATAAATGACACACTTCACTAGATGGACATCACAGATATATTTAAAACATTCCATCCCAAAGCAACAGAATACACATTCTTCTCTAGTGCACCTTCTCTAGCTCTGAAACTAGAATGCAATCACATGAAAACCATCTATGAAAAGCCCACAGCAAATATCATTCTCAATGGGGTGAAACAGAGCTTTTCCCCTAAGGTCGGGAACATGGCAGGGATGTCCACTATCACCACTCTGCTATTCAACATAATACTTCCTAGCCTCACCAATCAGACAACAAAAAGAAATAAAAGGCATCTGAATCAGCAAAGAAGAAGTCAAACTCGCACACTTTGCAGATGATATGATAACTTTATGTGGAAAATCCAAAAGACTCCACCCCAAAACTGCTAGAACTCATACAGGAATTCAGTAAAGTGTCAGGATATAAAATCCATGCACAGAAATCAGTTGCATTTCTATACAGTAACAATGAGACAGAAGAAAGAGAAATTAAGGAATCAATCCCATTTACAATTTCACCCAAAATGTTAAGGAATAAATCTAACCAAAGAGGCAAAGAATCTGTACTCAGGAAACTATAAAGTCCTCATGAAAGAAATTGAGGAAGACACAAAGAAATGGAAAAATGTTCCATGCTCATGGATTGGAAGAGCAAATATTGTGAAAATGTCTATGCTACCTAGAGAAATGTACATATTTAATACAATCCCTACCAAAATACCATCAACTTTTTTCTGAGAAATGGAACAAATAATCCTAAAATTTTTATGGAACCAGAAAAGACCATGAATAGCTAGAGGAATGTTGAAAAAGAAAACCAAAGCTGATGGTATCACAATTCTGGACTTGAAGTTCTATTACAAAGCTGTAATCATCAACACAGTATGGTACTGTCACAAAAACAGATACATAGATCAGTGGAACAGAATAGAGAGCCCAGAAACGGACACTCAAAAAATGTCAACTAATCTTTGACAAAGCAGGAAAGAATGTCCAATGGAAAAAAGTCTCTTCAGCAAATGGTGTTGGGAGAGTTGGATGGCCACATGCAGAAGAATGAATCTGGACCATTTCTTTTTTTTTTTTAAGATTTTATTTATTTATTTGACAGATAGAGATCACAAGTAGGGAGAGAGGCAGGCAGAGAGAGAGAGAGAGGAGGAAGCAGGCTCCCTGCCAAGCAGAGAGCCTGATGTGGGGCTCGATCCCAGGACACTGGGATCATGACCTGAGCTGAAGGCAGAGGCTTTAACCCACTGAGCCACCCAGGCGCCCCGAATCTGGACCATTTCTTTACACCACACACATAAACAGACTCCAAATGGATGAAAGACCTCAACGTGAGACAGAAATCCATCACAACCCTCGACTAGAACATGGGCAGCAAGCTCTTCGACCTCAGCCACAGCAACTACTTCCTAGAAACATCACCAAAGGCAAGGGAAGCAAGGGTAAAAAACAACTATTGGGACTTCACCAAGATAAAAAGGTTTTGCACAGCAAAGGAAACAGTCAATAAAACCAAAAGACAACCAACAGAATGGGAGACGATATTGCAAATGACATACCAGATTAAGGGCTAGTAGCCAAAATCTATAAAGAACTTATCAAACTCAACACCCAAAGAACAAATAATCCAATCAAGAAATAGGCAGAAGACAGGAACAGACATTTCTCCAAAGAAGACATCCAAATGGCCAATAGGCACATGGAAAAAGTGCTCAGTATCATTCAGCATCAGGGAAATACAAACCAAAGCCACAGTGAAATATCACCTCACACCAGTCAGAATGGTTAAAATTAACAAGTCAGGAAAGGACAGGTGTTAGAGAGGTTGAGGAGAAAGGAGAACCCTCTTACCCTGTTGGTAGGAATGTAAGCTGATGCAGCCACTCTGGAAAACAGTACAGAGCTTCCTAATTATTCCTTAAAACCATACGGAGGTTCCTTAGAGCTACCTTATGACCTACCCAGCAATTGCACTACTGGGTATTTACCCTAACGATACAAATGTAGTGATCCGAAGGTGCATGTGCACCCCAATGTTTATAGCAGCAATGTCCACAATAGCCAAACTATGGAAAGAGCCTAGATGTCCATCAACAGATGAATGGAAAAGAAGATATGGTATATATATATATATATATATATATATATATATATATAATGGCATATTATGCAGCTATCAAAAAATGAAATCTCAGGAACCTGGGTGGCTCAGTTGGTGAAGCAACTGCCTTCAGCTCAGGTCATGATCCTGGAGTCCCGGGATCAAG
The DNA here is from genome assembly GCF_922984935.1 of Meles meles. NCBI lineage: Eukaryota > Metazoa > Chordata > Mammalia > Carnivora > Mustelidae > Meles > Meles meles. The sequence goes on along the minus strand of NC_060067.1, from coordinate 170,990,386 downwards.
TCCCACATCGGGCTCCCAACTCCATGGGAAGTCTGCTTCTCCCGCTGACCTTCTCCTCGCTCATGCTCTGTCTCTCTCTCAAATAAATAAATAAAATATTTTTTAACAAAATGAAATCTCTCATTTGCAATGACATGGATGGAACTAGAGGGTATTATGCTAAGGAAAATATGGGGTTTTTTAAAAGATTTTATTTCTTTATTTGACAGAGATCACAAGTAGGCAGAGAGGCAGGCAGAGGGTGGGGGAAGCAGGCTTCCCACCGAGCAGAGAGCCCGATGCGGGGCTCGATCCCAGGACTCTGGGATCATGACCTAAGCCAAAGGCAGAGACTTTAACCCACTGAGCCACCCAGGCTCCTCATAAGGGAAATATGTTAATCAGAAAAAGATAATTTATGATATGATCTCACTTATATGAGGAATTTGAGAAACAAGACAGAGAATCATAGGGGAAGGGAGGGAAAAATGAAACAAGACAAAACCAGAGAGGGAGACAAACCATAAGAGACTCTTAATCTCAGGAAACAAACTGTGGGGTGCTGGAGTGGAGGGGGGTGGGAAGGATGGGGTGGCAGGGTGATATGATGAGACACTGTATGTGCTATGGTGAGTGCTGTGAATTGTGTAAGACTGATGAATCACAGACCTATACCCCTGAAACAAATAATACATTATATGTTAATTAATGTATATTTAATAAAAATAGCTTTTATATTATTATATAATGTATAGTTTGTATAATATATCATATAATATATAATATATATAATATATAATATATATAATTCATATATAAATTATATTATATATCATACATAATTATATATAATATAATTATTATAAATATCATGCTATAAATATATATTATACAAATTATATTTAAAATATTATAAATATTATGAAATTATGCATCATATATTATATTATATATAAATATATAGCATATTATATGCTTTTATATTATATTTATATTATTTTATATATATGTAATATTTTTAAAAGATTTTGTTTATTTGACAGAGAAAGACACACAGAGAGAGGGAATACAAGCAGGGGGAGTGGGAGAGAGAGAAGCAGACTTAAAGCCCCAATGCGAGGCTTTATTCAAGGACCCTGGGATCACGACCTGAGACGAAGGCAGACGCTTAACAACTGAGCCACCCAAGCACCCCCCCCTAAAATATTTTTAAATAAGCTCTATGTCCAGCATGGGGCTTGAACTCACAACCCCGAGATCAAGAGTCACATGTTTTACCAACTGAGCCAGCCAAGAGCCCCCATATATCTTTTTAATTTTTGTACCTTTTAACACCTTTCTACTACCTTTCTACTTTTAACTTACTTGTGACATAACTTAGTTAGCTCCTTATAGAAAGCATATAGTTGGGTCTTCCTTTTTTTTTTTTTTTTTAAGCTTTATTTATTTTAGAGAGAGGACTGCAAGCAGGGGGAGGGGCAGAGGGAGAGAATCCCAAGCTGACTCCTGCTGAGTGCAGAGCCTGATACAGGACTAGATCTCACTACCCTGAGATCATGACTTGAATCAAAATCAAGAATCAGATGCTCAACCAACCTGAGCCATACAGACACAGCTCAGCCTTGCTTTTTTTTTTTTTTTTAAAGATTTATTTATTTGACAGATAGAAATTACAAGTAGGCAGAGAGGCAGGCAGAGAGAAAGAGAGGAGGAAGCAGGCTCCCAGCTAAGCAGAGAGCCCGATGCGGGGCTCGATCCCAGGACCCCGGGATCATGACCTGAGCTGAATCAGCCTTGCTTTTATATCCAGCCTGACATACTCTGCTTTCTAATTGTGTGTTTTAGCCATTTAATATGGTTAAAAAATAATTTACATTTAATATGATTATTTATATGGCTAGGTTGAAATCTAGCTTCTTGCTGTTTGTCTTCTATTTGATTTGTCTCTTCTTTGTTCCATTTCTTTTTCTGCCTTCTTTTGGAATAATTGAATATTTTTTATTCCATTTTGTTGCCTTTGATGACTTAATTATTGTAACTTTATTGTGTTATGTTAGTGGCTGCTTTAGGATTTATGGTATACTTCTTTTTTTAAGATTTTATTTATTTATTTGATAGACAGAGATCACAATTAGGCAGAGAGGCAGGCAGAGAGAGGAAGGAAAGCAGGCTCCCTGCTGAGCAGAGATCCCGATGCGGGGCTCGATCCCAGGACCCTGGGATCATGACCTGAGCAGAAGGCAGAGGCTTAACCCACTGAGCCACCCAGGTGCCCCTATGGTATACTTCTTAACACAGTTTAATTTCAAGTAATATTGTACTCCTTCAAGTATAGCACAAGAAACTTCATCAGTATACTTCCATTTCATCCTTCCCAGCTGTTATGCTACTATATTTTTAATTCTACATTTGTTATAAGTCCACCATACATTGTTGCTTTTGCCTTAAGCAGCAAATTATCTTTTAAAGAGGATTGTATAGTAAGAAAAAAGGGTCTTCCTATTTTCCAATATAGTTAAAATTTGTGGTGTCCTCCCATCTTTTGTGTAGACCCAAAATTCTGGGGTTTTTTTTTATTTTTTTTTCAAAATTCTGTTTTAAATCATTTCCTTCCACTTGCCAAATGTCCATCAACATTTCTTGTACTGAAAGGCTGCTGCTGATGAATCATTTCAGCTTTCGTATATCTGAGGAAGTCTACCTTGCTGCCATTTTTTCATGAAATTTTTAATGGGTATTTTCTTTAAGTTTAAAGAAGTTGTTCCACTTTACTTGCAATTTTTCTATGTTAGTTATCGATTGTTACATACCAAATTAACCCAAATTAATTAAAAGCCGCATAAAACAACAGGGGTTTATTATCTCACAGTTTCTGTGGTTCAAGAATGCAGGTGCAGCCTAGTGGGTGCTTCTGGCCAAGGTCTCTCACAAGGCTGCTGTTCAGGTACATGCTGGGCCTGTAGTTATCTCAAAGCTGGACTGGGGAACAACCTACTTTCCAGTTTACTCACAGCTGTCAGCAGGCATTAGGTCTTGTTTGCTATTGGCCGGAGACATCAGTTTCTTGCCACATGTACCTTTCGGTAGCAAAGCTCACAGCATGCAAGTTTGCCACCCGCAGAATGAGGCCTCTGACAGATATAAAGGTGTGGGGAGGGAGGTAAACGTGTTGGAAGTCAGTCTTGTAATCTACAAGCTTTCTTCTTTTTTTTTTTCTTTTTAATTTATTTGAGAGAGAGAGAGTGCGTGCACACGCAGGAGTGCACAAGCATGGGAAGTTGCAGAAGGAGGACGGAGAAGAGCAGGGAATCCCAAAAAAAGGCTCAATCCCAGAATCCCAGGCTCATGACCTGAGCTGAAAGAAGCCGCTTAACCAACTGAACCACCCAGGTACCCCTATCTGGTTTTGTAATCTGATGGGACATTCATCCCATCCTTTCGCCATAATTATTCATAAGAAGCTAGTCATGAGGTCCAGCCCACATTCAATGGGAGGGATTACACAAGGGTCTGAATACCAGGTTGGGTCCTTGGGAGCTGTCTTAGATGCTACCTGCTGCAGCTTCCAGTAAGAATCTGTAGTCATGCAGGACGCCTGGGTAACTCAGTCCAGTAAACGTCTGCCTCTGGCTCAGGTCATGATCCCAGAGTCCTGGGATCAAGTCCTGCAACATCTGGCTCCTTGCTCAGCCAAGAGCCTGCTTCTTCCTCTGCCTGTCACTCCCCCTGCTTGTGCCCTCCCCCTATACCCCCATCCCTAACAAAAAATAAAATCGTAAAAAAAAAATCTGCCATCATTCACATTTGCTCTGTAAGTAGTGTATCTTTTTACTCTGGCTGATTTTTTTTTTTAAGATTCTATTTATTAGAGAGCACAGGGAGGGAGGGGCAGAGGGAGAGGAGAAGCAGAGTCCCTGCTGAGCAGGGAGGCCCATGCAGGACTCTGTCCCAGGGCACTGGGTTCTATCTCAGCACTTTCATTATTCCCACCCTATTCTAAGTCACCGTGTCTCCTGGATTACTGCAGTGGCCTTGTCTCTGGTCGTCCCTGCTTCTACTTTGCCCTCCCATGCTACTGTATTTTGAATGGATGGAAGATAATCCTTTCTCAACACAGAAGACAGTGACCTATTAAAGCATAAGTTATGTCACTCCACTACTCAAAATCCTTCAATGACTTTCCATCTTACTGGAGAGTAAAAGCCCAAATTCCATAAGGCCCTACATCTGTTCTGCCTTAATTCTCTGACTTCATCACCTAGAACCCTACCCTTGAATCACTCCACTCTATTCCACTGGCCTCCGAAATCAGGAACACTGTCCTCAGTGTCTACAGACATTTACATTGATACACTCTTTTATCACCCTCAAATCTGTATTTAAATGTCACTTACAAAATGCGGGCTTCCCTGTCAACATCAGTAGTAAGACACTACTGTGGACACTTTCTACATCTCTTTCTTGCCTAGTTTCATTAGTATTTGTCACAATCAATCTTCAATTAATAGTACATGTTTATCTTCTTTGTACCAAGAACAGAGAGTTTTTTAAAATTTTTTATTTCTTTTCATTGTTGTTGAGAACAATAACTGGCCCATTTGTTGAGAACAATAACTGACCCCCATTTGGGGTCACAAAATGAATGCTTATTAGATCATGTTTATTAATATGAAGATAGTTACTGAATGAAATACAGCAGTGAAAAATTATGTTAAATATCCAACAATGGATAAATGATTGAGTATTACATACAGTATCTAAAAGGAATATCAAGCAATCATTAAAAACTCTCCCTTTTTATGGAGGAAACCGGCCTACAAATTATATTTTATTATATATTATGTATTATATTTTTTATTTATTATATATATTTATTATATATTATGTATATATATGTTATATATATTATATATATATTATTATATATTATGTATATATATTTTTATATATTATGTATATATATTATATATATGTATATACATATACATATATATGTATACATATATACATATACATATATATGTGTGTATATATATGATATATATATTTTATTATATATTATATATATATTATATATATAATTATATATATATATATTATATATAATATATATAATATATAATATATATAATATATAATATATAATATATAATATTATATATATATATAATATTATATATTATGTATATATATATATATGTATATATATATGTATATATATGTATATATATATATATGTATATATATATATATATGTATATATATGTGTGTATATATATATATGTGTATATATATATTATATATATAATTATATATATATTATATAATATATATATATAATATATAATATATATAATATATAATATATAATATATAATATTATATATATATAATATTATATATTATGTATATATATGTGTGTATACATATATAATATATATACATATGTACATATGTATATATATTATATATATACATATTATATATATACATATAATACATATAATATATATGTACATATACATACAATAATATATATACATATTATATATACATATTATATATATATACATATATACATATGTATATATATATTATATATATACATACATATCATATATATATATAAAATATATATTATATATTATGCAATATATTTTAACAATTCCTTCCAGAATGCTCAGATAGAAGCAAGCTGCCTTGAGGAAACTGAAGTTGTCTTTCTTCTCTCAAAATTTCACAAAGCCCTTATAGAAAGATGAGTTACAGCTTTCTTCAGTCACAGAAAATTGGTTTTTTATTTTGATTCTTTTGTGTAAGCTCTATACCCAATGTGGGACTTGAACTCATGACCCCCAGACCAAGAGTCTCATGCTCTATTGACTGAGCCAGACAGGTGCCTCCAGAAATTGTTTTTATTTTTTATTTTTAATTTATTTTTTTTAAGATTTTATTTATTTATTTGACAGAGATCAGAAGCAAGCAAAGAGGCAGGCAGAGAGAGAGGAAGGGAAGCAGGCTCCCCGCTGAGCAGAGAGCCCAATGAGGGGATTCAATCAGCAGTTTAACCCACTGAGCCACCCAGGCAGCCCCAGAAAATTGTTTTTAATGTAACATAGTTTTTATGTAATTTTCTAGAAAGACATAGTTATGACAATACACACTGTATTCTTGCTGAGCATTTTTGTTGTTTCCAGTTTGTGGCTATTATACACAATATTTTTGCTAACATTGCTCATGTGTTCTGATGCACGGGAGTACACATTTCTCTGGGGTATGTACCCAAGAGTATAATTACTGGATGATAAAAATATGTATCTTCAACTTTCCTATACAATGCCAAACTATTTTCCAAATTAGAATAGTCATTTGGAATTGAAATTTTTCATTCTTGCCAGTCTAGTGTGTGGATAGTGGTATATAAAAATGTTTTACACTTGCATTTTCCTGATTATTAGTAAAATTGATCACCTTGTCTTATATTTATTTGCCATTTGGGTTTCCTGTTCTGTGCAGAATCTGTTCGAATCAATTTTCTATTTAAAGTTATCTGTATTTTTATTTGTGGGAATCTAATACTTATTTTGGATTTAAGCCCTTTGTGATTTCTTTTATTCTCTTAATGGTATATTTTGATGAAGTTCTTAATTTTAACAATCGGATTTATTCTTTTTTCTCATATTATTATGTATCATATATTGTTTAAGAATTTTTTCCTGACCCTAAAGCCTGAAGATTTCATCCTATTTGTCATCTAAGACCTTTTATCTCTTGCTTCTCACACTGAAGTCTATATAGTGTGGGGTAGGGATACAGGTTTGTTTTGTTTTGTTTTTTTCTATATAGATGCCTAATTGTCTCAGCACCATGATTCAGAACAATCTCCTTTTTTCACTCCTTGCAATGGAAGCTTTGTCAAATCTCAAGTATCCATACATATTCACAGATCTCTTTGTGAGTTCCCTATTGCATTCATTACTTTATTTGTCTATTTCTGTACCCGTATCGCATTCTTAATTGCTTCAGCTAAAGCATTAAAATTAATGGAAGTATCGGGCTCCTTGCTCAGCAGGGAGCCTGCTTCTCCTTCTGCCTCTGCTGCCACTCTGCCTGCCTATGCTCGCTCGCTCTCTCTCTCTGGCAAATAAATAAATAAAATCTTAAAAAAAATAAAATTAAATTAATGGAAGTTAGCAAAGTGACTGGATATAAAAGTTAATTTTACTACTGTATACCAGAAACAGAAAAGACAACTCTATATCCAACGAAGTACAGAAAAACTATAAAACTTTTAAAAAAGCAATAAAACTTCATAAGAGATCTAAAAACTTAACTAAACCAAGATATATCATGTTTAAATATTGGAGATTTAATACAGTTGTCATTATCCAAAATTGATCTATAGATCTATAGATGTATTACAATCCCAATCAACCTGTCAATGAGATGGTGGTTTGCTTATTTGGTCTTTAAAAAAAAATTTTTTTTTTTTTTTACATTCGAGAGAGAGAGTTCTAGAACGTCTGTGGTGGGGGGTGCGAGCAGAGGAAGAAAATCTGAAACAGGCTCCCCATTGAGTGGGATGTCAGACACAGGGCTCCATCTCATGACCCAGGAGATAACAACTTGAGCTGAAACCAAGAGTCAGAGGCTTAGTCGACTGAGTCATGCAGGTGCCCTTTTTTTGTTTTTTGGTTCGACAAATTGACAAATTGTCAGATGGAAAAGTCAGAGATGCAGGAAGTAAATACATTTATCCTTCCCAGAGGAAACATAAGGACTTTAAGAGAGTCTGTTGACCCCTTAACCAACTTTTATGCTACTGGTTGCATGCATTTTAATTCCATACATTTGTAAACTGCACAAGCCGTTAACAGTGTGATTTTTATATCATCCATTATCATTTAGGTTATCCACATACTTAACCATTTTCTTTGATCTTCTTTCTTTCCTGCATCTCTGATTTTCCCATCTGAGGATATTTTTCTTCTGTCTAAAGTACATGCTTTAGACGATCCTTCTTTTGAGGGTGTGCTAGCATCAAACCATTTAGTGTTCATTTATTTGAAAATGTTCTTTTCCTTTCTTGAAGACTATTTTTACTAGATGTAGAATTCTATGTTAGCAGATGTTTTCTTTCAGCACTTTCAGGATATCATTCCATGGACTTGTGTCTGTGGCTCACTTAATAATTGGACCCCCACTCAATCATTTCCTTTCTGTCTTGTATGACTATCTCTTGACTAGGCTGTGTGCAGCCGCAAGTGGTCCTTTCTTGGTGGTGGGGTAAAGCAGCCAAAAGACAAAGACATGCTCCAAGTTCTGGCAACCGAGATTAATTAGTTATCATCTACTTTACCCCTCCTATCCCTCCCTCCCCCTTTCTCCCCCTCTCTCTAGTTCACAGTTTCCAGGTACTAGCTCTGGAAGTGCAATCAATATCCTGAAGGATACAATCCTTTCTGATTGTAGCTGAGAGGAAAATGATGTAGCCTAAAGAGCACTGGGGGGAGTTGAAATCTCAGGCATTTAACACAATCCCTAGGCACCTAATAGCTATCAAACTTCTGGGGAAATCTCTGGAAGAGGGCAATCAAGTTAGTAGCATCATGTAGTTAATATCAGCTGTATCAATGAAAAACTCGTATCAGTAATTCCTAAAAATAAAAAATTAGGGCGCCTGGGTGGCTCAGTGGTTTAGGCCCCTGCCTTCGGCTCAGGTCATGATCTCGGGGTCCTGGGATCGAGTCCCGCATCGGGCTCTCTGCTCGGCAGGGAGCCTGCTTCCCTCTCACTCTCTCTGCTTGCCTCTCTGCCTACTTGTGATCTCTCTCTGTCAAATAAATAAATAAAAATTAATTAATTAATTAATTAATTAATTGATGAAGAATTATACTCATGAAAAAGGTAAGTTTTGTGATATTTAAAATATTTATCAATAAAGCTGTTAAAAATTGAAGAACAAGTTGCACTACAACTTACATCACTTGGTAAGTAGTTTTATTTACACACATATTGTGGCTTATTTATATTTTTAAAGGTAATATATTAAAAAAAATTTTTTTTGATTGCTTGATTTACATATTTAACATGACCATACTGGTTGCTAACCAACCCTGCCTAGACCTGTCTCCCCAGCAGTTGTGACACTTTTAGTATCTTTAGGAGATCTGATGACAAAGCAGCAGGCTGCACCATGCACTGACTACAGCAGAAACCCTCAACCTGGGCTGCATGTTAGAGTTACATGGGGAGCTCTTAAAATATGCCATTGCCAAGGCCTCACTCTAAACCAGTGAAATTAGGATCTCTGGTGGCAGGGGGAAAGTTCCTCCAAAAGTTATATTTAGGATGACCAAAAAGATCAAGCACTTGTCGGGGCGCCTGGGTGGCTCAGTGGGTTAAGCCGCTGCCTTCGGCTCAGGTCATGATCTCGGGGTCCTGGGATCGAGTCCCACATCGGGCTCTCTGCTCAGCAGGGAGCCTGCTTCCCTCTCTCTCTCTCTCTGCCTGCCTCTCTATCTACTTGTGATCTCTCTCTGTCAAATAAATAAAAAAAAAATAAATAAATAAATAAAATAAAATAAAATAAAAAAAGATCAAGCACTTGTCCCATTTTGGGGTCTATATCCAGAAGAAGTGAAAACAGGAATTCTAACAGATATTTCATTATTCACAACACCCAAAAGGTAGAAACAACCCAAGTGTTCATTAACAGATAGATAACAAAATGTGGCATATACATAGCAGTGAAATATTATTTAGCCTTTAAAAAGGCTATTCTAACACACAAGGAACCTGGAGGACATTATGTGAAGCAACATAAGCCAATTACAAAAGGACAAATACTGTATGATTGCACGTCCATGAAGTACCTAAAGTAGTCAACTTCATAGAGACAAAGCAGAATGTGGTTACTAGGGCCTAAAGGGAAAAGGTGTTCAATGACAAATATCCAACCAAGTAAAATTTAAAAATCTAACTTTATTAATTGAGTCATGAATTGGGCAGCATCCCATCTACCAAGTAGGGGCAACTCAGTCAAGCTGTAGAAAAGGAAAGGTTTTTAAAGGTAGAGAAGGGGCATTAAAAAAGGAAATTAGCAAAGAATCCATTATTGTAGGCATGGTCGCCCTCCTGAGGGGAACGGAGGGGGTCTGTCAATGAATTTCCTAGTGCTGACCAGTAAATTCCATGTTGACTAGTCAGAGGTTATGTTCCTGTGGGGTGAGGGGTTGTGCAGAGAGGCTAAAACTTCAGTTAGGTTAGGTATTAAGTCTTGGCTTGCTGATGTGGGGCTCTTAACATAAGTGGTTCCATTTGGGGCCTGTGGTTTTCTTTTCCTTTTTTAAAAAAAAAAAATTATTTTTAAGTAATCTCTACATTCAACATGGAGCTCAAACTCACAACCATGAGATCAAGAATCACATGCTGTACTGACGGAACCACCCAGGCGCTCATGTGGCTTTCTTCTTAACAGAGGGAATGGGGAGTTATTTAGTAAGTACAGAGTTCCAGTTTGGGAAGATGCAAAATTCTGGAGATGGATGGCGGTGATTTTTGCACCAAGATGGGAACATACTTAATGCCACTGAACAGTACACTTAAACATTATTTTTTTTTAATTTTTTATATATTTTTTTAAGTTTTATTTATTTGACAGACAGAGATCAAAAGTAGGCAGAGAGGCAGGCAGAGAGAGAGGGAAGCAGGCTCCCCACTGAGCAGAGAGCTCCACGCAGGGCTTGATACCAGGACCCTGGGATCATGACCCGAGACAAAGGCAGAGGTTTAACCCACCGAGCCACCCCGGCGCCCCCACTTAAAAATTATTAAAAAGGGGGCACTTGGGTGGCTCGGTGGGTTAAAGCCTCTGCCTTCAGCTCAGGTCATGATCTCAGGGTCCTGGGATCCAGCCCTGCATCAGGCTCTCTGCTCAGCGGGGAGCCTGCTTCCCCCCCCACCCCCGCCCCTTGCCTGCCTCTCTACCTACTTGTGATCTCTGTCAAATGAATAAAATCTTTAAAAAATTATTTTAAAAAATTATTAAAAGGATAAATTTTATGTTATGACTGTATTACCCTCCCCCCCCCCCCCCCACACACAGAGATCTCAAATTCTTACCATGGCCCCTGGCTTTTTCTTTAACTTTATCACCTACCAATTCTTTCCCCTTAATCTCAGGACTTCAGTGATACCGGCATCCTTTCTGAAACAAGAACACAGTGAGTGTGCACTCCCTATCTACGCTACACGGCATGCATTTTCCACTTTCATGTCTTTGCTCAAATAGCCCCCAGCAAGGCCCTGGGTGGCTCAGTCGGTTTAGCGCCCTGGTCTTGATTTTGACTCAGGTCATGATCTCAGGGCTGTGAGATGGAGCCCCACGTGGGGCTCCAAGCTGGGCTTGGAGCCTGCTTAAGATTCTCTCTCTCTCCCTCTGCCCCTCACTCCCACTCCCTTTCTTTAAAAAAGTTTGAATATGTTCATTAATAAATTTATAGAAATGGGTGCCTAACTTTCAAACCAGTAGAGAAGGAGGAACACACAAATTCGGTCAGGGCTAAAAAGGAACACAGAAAGAACAAGAAAACATTACACAGAAAACACAGAACAAAATGGCATGAATGAGACTAATCATATCAGGTGAACAATATATGAGAAAGGGTTAAACCCAGTCTCAGTTCTCTCTCTCTCTCTCCCTGTCTCTGTTGCCCTCTCCACCCACCCCTGCACTCACACACTCTCTGTTATAATAGTAATAATAATAATAACAAGAATAACAAATAGCCCCCAGATAAGCCTTCCTATTATAGAGAGTGAAGATTAATTCTCCCTCTACCCTTCTGAGTTCTTGGTTTGTGATCCTTGCAATAAAAGATTAATAAGAGAAAAACAGATTTATTAACATGTATGCCTCACATATACATGGAAGATACTTGGGAAAAAATTAGCAATTCACTGGGGTTGCTTAGAATTCAGTCTTGGGGCGCCTGGGTGGCTCAGCGGGTAAAAGCCTCTGCCTTCGCTCAGGTCATGATCCCAGCGTCCTGGGATCGAGCCCCGCATCGGGCTCTCTGCTTGGCTGGGAGCCTGCTTCCTCCCCTCTCTCTCTCTCTGCCTGCCTCTCTGCCTACTTGTGATCTCTATCTGTGAAATAAATAAATCTTAAGAAAAAAAAAAAAAGAATTCAGTCTTAAATACCATTTTAATAGGGAAAGGGAAGTGGCAATGTAGTCCTCTCCAGAGAATAAATAATTTTTAGGAAAGAAGAATGGGCCCTTAGAAGAATAGATAATAGATAGGCCAAGTTTTTTTTTTTTTTTTTTTTTTTTTTAAGATTTGATTTATTTATTTGACACAGAGCGAGTGAGAGAGAGAGAGAGCGCGCTCGAGCATGCACAAGAAGGGGTAAGGGCAGGCAGGAGAGAAACAAGCTCCCCGCTGAGCAGCGGCCTGATATGGGGTTCAATCCCAGGACCCTGGGATCATGACCTTAGCCTAAGGCAGTGGCTTAAATGACTGAGCCACCCAGGTACCCCGAGATAGGACAGTTTGACAAAATTTGTCTGCATGTGGTCTCCACTTCTACTGTGGGGTTTAGGACAATTCAGTTTCTTTTAGAGAATCTGTCTTTAGGCAGATAAAGGGAGCTCAGATAAAGCTTCTCCCTTCATACGCTGTTTTTCAGGTGCCTACGGCTCAGAAATAATCAGTATACCAAAGCAGCATATTTTGGAGTGACAGTCCTGAATACCGATATATTTTAGGGTGACATTTTGTTGCCCTTCATTACAATGTAAACTTCGCGACTACAGAGACTTTATTTTACACTCTTGTGTGCAAGCTACCTAATAGGTAGTAAACAGTTGTTAAATGTTTGCCTTTTCTGTATCATACACACATAGTATTTGTATAATTAGGATATTAATTAATTAGTTAATCAGAGAGAGTGAGGGAGAGCATGAGTGGGGAGAAGGTCAGAGGGAGAAGCCGACTCCCCATGGAGCTGGGAGCCAGAGGCGGGACTTGATCCCACGACTCCGGGATCACGAACTGAGCCGAAGGCAGTGCCTTAACCAACAGAGCCACCCGGGCGCCCCAGGATTTTAATTTCGAAAGACAAAAGCCCTGTATTAAATTCTCTGGCATAAACTCACCATCCAAAAGAAAAATGTGCCCGAGACATAAAGGCCCTTAAAAGGTTAATATGGAGCCCTGGAGGCCAGTTCCCCAGACAGGGCTGAGGGGGAGGAGCCGGTCTTCAGCTGTGGGTCACCTGCCCTTACCCACTGCGTCTAAGGCACTGTCCAAGAGAAGAGAGAACCATCTCCAGAGCGAGCGGATCTAACAAAAACAGTCCGTTCCGAAGTATAACTACAAGCATTCGGAAAGGTCCACACAGATGACGCAAGGGAAATCCGGAGTCCTAGCTACAGCGTTCCCTCCACCGAGGCCAAGTACCCATTTCAGACCTCCAGGGCTCGGGCTCCGCCCGGGTCTCTCTAGTCTGCGTCTCTATGGTAGGAAGGGAGAAAAACCGGAAGTGGGCCGCCGCGGGGGGTGTGGGAGGGAGAGAGGGGCGGGGCCGCGGGGGGCGGGGCTGCCGCCACCACCTCCGCTGCGGACCGAGGCGAGATGGCCGCCACGGAGGGGGTTGGGGAGGCTGCGCAGGGCAGCGAGTCCGGTCAGCCGGAGCCGCCACCGCCCCAGCCGCACCCTCCGCCGCCCCAGCAGCAGCAGGAAGAAGCTATGGCGGCTGAGCCCGGAGAAGCGGTGGCGTCCCCTATGGACGACGGGTTCCTGAGCCTGGACTCGCCCACCTATGTCCTGTACAGGTAACGCCCACAGCAGGGCCGCTGCGCCCGAGGCCCTTCCTCCCGAAGGCGGGTGCTCCCCCCGGCCGGCGGTTCCGGGTCGGCTCCCCTGACCTCGGCGTGTACGGCCGAAGTTTCCGCCGCTTCCTCGTCCGGCTGGCCGGAGTGGAGGGGGCGCGCTCGGCGGGGTCGAGGCCCGCTCGGCGCCCTTGCGCTCTTTCCGGCGTTGCTGTTTCCCGGGGCCAGCGCTGTCGCCGAGAGACAGGGGAGGCCAGACGCCAGACAGCGTAGAAACTGCAGCACACCGGACAGCACTCTTTCTCAGGCTGTTAGGTGTGATTCAGGAATTTCAGAAATCTCCCGCTCTCTTTCACGCTCCCACGGCGCTAAGCCCGATGATCGGACTGAATACCGAAGGGTTTGGGGCTGTTTCATAGCCGGGCAGGAAGTAAGGTTTAAATATAAATAAGGTACAGATTTGCGCTTGCTTTAAAAACAAGGTGTACGGGCTTCCCCTGGTTGGTTCTGTTAAAGGGGACAGAGCTAGTAGAAGATCTTTAAGGGCTGGGACATTTACATTCAGCATTTTCTTTAAATATTTTAGTGCCTACCATCAGGCAGGCACCGGATTTAAGCTGTAAGCCTGAAAAGGTATTTGTTAAACTCTGTAATCCATCGTTACATCACCTCCTATATAATAGAAGTGGTATATAGTAAGCAGAGTTGGGTACTTTGTAACTTTCCTGCTTTTTCTCCCGAGTCTCACTCCTGGAAGTTCCTCATCTCCAGTTGAGCTTGCAAAGACAATTGAGAAATGCTTGGATCTTATTTTTCTTTTGTCTTATTTTTCTTATGTAGTTCTAGGTAATCCCATTAGATAGCTTATTTGCCTTCCTTGATTTTATGAATGAGTGAAAGTCACTATCCAGATTTTGTTATTGGAGTTGTTTTACACATTTAATTTGGCTGTGGTAGTCCCATAATCCTCACACCTCCTCTCTGAATTGTAAAATATTCAGCTGCTTCAGTTGGCTAGGTCTGGTTTTTCAGTGACTATATGACAGCCTTACCTTTTTCATGCTATGCCCCAGGCTCTAGGTCTCACACCTCAGGTAATTGTTTCCTTTGTATTTATTTGACAGAGATCACTAGTAGGCAGAGAGACAGGCAGAAAGAGAGGAGGAAGCAGGCTCTCCGCTGAGCAGAGAGTTCGATCCCAGTACCCTGGGAAGATGACCAGAGCCAAAGTAGGAGGCTTTAACCCACTGAGCCACTCAGGCGCCCCTATATGCATTTATTATATGCTATATTTATATATATAAATATATATATATAACATATGGCATAAATATTTAAGCGTATAGTAATATTGTGTTTCATATATTGATTATATACTATATACTAATATTAGTATATATGTAATATATTTACTATGTTTATACTTATTATTATACACATTTAAATGCTTAACATATTATCTATTTAATCCTCAAAACAGCCTTCTAAGGTTTGTTAGTAATATCATCTCCATTTTATAAATGAAGAAACTGAGGCCCATAGAGATTAAGTAACTTTCTCAAGGTCACACAGGTGATAAGGGGTAGAGCCTACATTCTAACCCACACAGTTATTAGATTCCAGAGCCTGCTCTCTAAAGTCCACCTGGACCACCTCTCAGTATAGTGAACTAATAATAGTGCTTACTTTGATTTTAAAATGTCAGTTCCTAGTAAACTGTTACTCAGTTTTTTTTAGTATATGTGCTGCCGAAGCGAGCACTACTCAGTTTTTTTAAATGCTAACTCCAAAAAGTCTTACTAGACCAATGAATTAAATAGATTTCTAATTTAAAACTATTCTGTACTTACTGCAAAACAAGTTTCTCCACTTACATAAAAATTTTAAATTTGAGAACTATTGATTTATTAACTTATTTTATTTTATTTTTTAAAATTTTATTTATTTACTTGACAGATATCACAAGTAGGCAGAGAGAGGAAGGGAAGCAGGCTCCCGACTGAGCAGAGAGCCAGATGTGGGGCTGGATCCCAGGACCCTGGGATCATGACCTGAGCCGAAGGAAGAGGCTTCAACCCACTGAGCCACCCAGGCGCCCCTATTAATTTATTTTAATGGGCAGATTATTCAGTTTATTTTTATGATACTTTAAAAGTTTAAGATGTAAGGCAAAATGGCAAAGCTTGATCATGAAGAATCCAACCATGATTACATTAAAATATTTATAAGTTATTAATAGACGTGTAGTTGTTGGCAATTTAAAAACTCTGGAGTTCTTTTTCTTCTTAACGTATTTGAATACAGTCACTGAAAAAATATGTATGTTTCAGGGACAGAGCAGAATGGGCTGATATAGATCCAGTACCGCAGAATGATGGCCCCAATCCAGTGGTCCAGATCATTTACAGTGAAAAATGTAAGTTTATTTTTTATTAGGAAAAGGTCTATAAGTTAAACTTAATAGCAGAGTTGAAATTGACAGTTATATGGTTAGGTAGATGACAGATTTTTGCCTAATAAAGATCTAAATGACTTAAGATAAGCTAATACTTGCTTTTTAATCATTCCTTTTTATGGTTAAAGCTTTTATTTTGTCCAAAGAATGGACATATTCTAAGTATAAGTAATGAATGCTACATTATAATATGTAATAGGTACTTGTGATTGTACTTTTCATTTATTGTTTAATCTCTACAAAAGATACAACATAAACAAGTTACTGTTTGATGTAGAATAAACTGGTTGCTGAAACTTGTGCATTTTGAAATATCTTTCAGCAATGAAGTGTTAGGCTCAGTCAGAATACAATTACTGATATTAAAATGAGTGGATTATTTTCTTTGACAAAGTATCATTCTTTCCTAATGAATGTGAATGAAAATGCTTTGTAAATTGAAGGTCATTGCAAATGTTTATTGTTAGTTGTTCTTCTAAGAAAGGGTACATGAGTAAAATGGAATGCTAGCTTTGTGTTTGATGTGCGTGTATATATATTCTGATTTCTGTTGCTTGTGGTGGCCCCATAATCCTCAGACCTCCTCTGTGGGGAGTGTGTGTGTGTGATATGTACACATTTCAGTTAAAGCTTTGTTATCCAAGATCATTACTTTTTTTTTTTTTTTAAACACAAAAAGAGTTTATTGTTTTGGTTATGAAGTAATGCCAAGAAATGTTTGAAAAGGAAGAGTGATGGTATGAAGCTTTGACTTACTGAATATAAAAATGTACTACTAAAAATAACATGTGGAACTGGTGCAGAAATAAATAGATTAATAAGAAATCTAAAAATAGATTAGTATAGATAGGAACGTAAAATGTGATAAAAAGGACATCTTATACTTGTATGAAAAGATGGATTAATCAAATTGGTTTTGCAGCAGTTGTCTGTGCATTTGGATATAAGCAAAATTATATCCTTATCTCATGTCTTACATGAAAATAAATTACAGATGAATTAAAGTTCTTTTTTTTTTTTTTTTTAAGATTTTATTTACTTGACAGAGACAGCGAGAGAGGGAATACAAACTGGGGGAGTGGGAGGAGAAGCAGGCTTCCCGCCCAGCAGGGAGCCTGTTGCGCGGGGCTCCATCCCAGAACCCTGGGATCATGACCTGAGCCAAAGGCAGATGCTTAACTAATTGAGCCACCAAGGCACCCCTGAATCAAAGCTCTAAAACACAACTGTAAACATACAAGGAACAAGAGAATAATCTTTCTTTCTTTTGATGAAGGTATAGTTAGACAAGATGTAAAATTCAGAATTAAGGAAAAGATCAGAAGATAATAACTGCATTAAGATGCAGAACTTTTACACTATGAAGAGAGATGATATGGAGAGATAATTCACTAGAAATAGAAATGTCTGGGTGCCTAGGTGGCTCAGTCAGTTGAGTATCTGGCTTTACCTTGGGACATGAGGTCCTGGGATCCAGCCCCACATCAGGCTTCCTGCTCAGCGGGGAGTCTTTCTCCCTCTGCCCCTCTCCACACTCATGCTCTCTCTCTTACAAAAGTAAATAAATCAATAAATAAATCTAAAAAGAAAGGAATATCTGAAGAGATATTTAACCTCACTAGTGATCAGAGAGATGAAAACCACTTTCAGATTCATTAGGTACCTATAACAAAGATGTTGGAGAAACTGATACAATCATACATTTCTCTTGGGGTTAAATAATTTAATAAAAGCTTTTTTTTTTGCAGGGTGAAAAGATTAACATATAAAATTCTTACATATAGATTAGAAACCATAAAGGAAAAGATAGAGAAATATGACCTGTCAACCAAAAATTCATAGATGAATATATCAAAATTTAAAATCTGTACAACAGAAGACACCCATGAACAAGTTAGAAGGGAAGCAGTAATATGGGAAAAGATGCACCATATGAAACGGGATTGAAAAAAAAAAAAAAGAAACGGGATTGATGTTCAGAACTTTATAAGAAATTCCTACAGAAGGTTAAGGAAACAGGCAAACAAAAAAATAGACAAAAGGGTACATGAACTAGTAGTTTACAGTAGAGAAAATTCAATTGGCTTTTAGAGGGGGAGGTTTCTGTTATCATTAGGAATGAAAGATATACAAATAAAATGGGAATGTTATTTCCCAACCATGCATTAAATGGTAAAAATTAAAACTATCTTATGATATCAGGTATGAGGGTATATGAACAGATCCATACATTTCAGATAGTAATTTTTATGTTTAGCCATTTTGGGCTTTGGTTTAATCTAGTAAAATTGGAAAATACTCCTATCATACAACCTGCATAAATACTGCATCCATTGATACATTCTGGGTACACTCTGGCTTATGACGTCAGAAGACTTACTAGGAGGTTAAGAACACACACTTTAGAGACAGACCAACTCGTTTAAACTCGAACTTTACCATTTTACTAGTGCTATAACCTTGGACAAATTATTTAACCTCTCTATACCTTTATTTCCTCCTGTGTAAAATGAGGATAATAATAGTAACTGTAGTTGACCCTTGAATAACATGAGGATTAGGGGTACTGACCTCCCTCCTTCCTGCTTAGTTGAAAATCCATGTGAAACTTTTGACTCCTCAGAAGTTTAATTACTAATAGCCTACTGTTGCTGGAAGTCTTACTATAATAACATAGTCAATTAACACATATTTTGTATGTTAAATGTATTATACACTGTATTCTTAAACTATATGAGAGAAAAAGAAAATGTTACTAAGAAAATCATAAGGAAGGCCACCTGACTGGTTCAGTCAGTACAGCATATGACTCTTTTTTTTTTTTTTTTTTTTATTTATTTATTTGTCAGAGAGAGCACGCACAGGCAGGCAGAGTGGGAGGCAAAAGTGGAGAGAGAAGCAGGCTCCCTGCCGAGCAAGGAGCCCGATGCGGGACTCGATCCTAGGACCCTGGGATCATGACCTGAGTTGCAGGTAGCGGCTTAACAGACTGAGCTACCCGGGCGTCCAGAGCATATGACTCTTGGACTAGGGGTCATGAGTTCAAGCCCCTTATGAGGGTAGAATTTAATTAAAAAATCAGGGCACCTGGGTGCTTCTGTCGGTTAAGCATCTGCCTTCAGCTCAGGTCATGATCCTAGGGTCCTGAGATCAAGCCCCACATCAGGCTCCCTCTCTCTGTCAAATAAATAAAAATTTTAAAAAAAAAGCTCTTAAAATTTTCGTAAGAAAAATATGGTACTATACTGTATCAAAAAAATCTGCATAGAGGTGGACCTGTGCAGTTCAAACCCACGTAATTCAAGGGCCAGTACTTTTGAGAGAGAATAAATTATATATATAAAATAACAGAACGGTGTCTGGCTCAGAGTAAACACTATATATGTTAACTCTTATAATTTGAAGCATTTTTTGAAAAAGCAAATGTTGGGGGCGCCTGGGTGGCTCAGTGGGTTAAGCCACTGCCTTCGGCTCGGGTCATGATCTCAGGGTCCGGGGATCAAGTCCCGCATTGGGCTCTCTGCTCGGCGGGGAGCCTGCTTCCCTCTCTCTCTCTCTGCCTGCCTCTCTATCTACTTGTGATCTCTCTCTGTCAAATAAATAAATAAAATATTTAAAAAAAAAAAAAAAAAAGAAAAAGCAAATGTTGGAAGCTGCGTATATATCTATGTTTTGGAAGATGGATAAAGTGTATCATTATCATACAGTTGAATACTAGGTAACCATTAAGAGGATCTAGATCTTTTATAGCATGGAGAGATCTCAGAAACAATGCTGAGTTTAAAAAACCATATAAGTTTTAGAAACTTTGAGTATGACAATATATCAAATGTGTAATTTTTAGTTAAAAGAATATTTTAATATTGAAAACTACAGAAAAAATCTAATGAATATAAAATTCTATTTATATAACCCCAGATTAATTTATGAGCCTGTCAGCCTGACATATATAACCGTAAGGCTGAGTATTCTGTTCCCACTTGTAGAATTCTGGAAAAAAAATAGCATTCACATGTAAATTATGCCGTGTTCTTCATATGGAATAGTGGAAAAAGAGTGATGTAAATGTGTATATGTTAGCATGGAAGAACATAGCATTGAGGAGGAAAATGCCAAAAAGGAAAGCAGTATGAAAACTGTTAAACCAGTTTCATTAAAAATGAACAATGGGTGCCTGGCTGGCTCAGTCAGCAGAGCATGCGACACTTGATCTCGGAATCGTGAGTTCAAGACCCATGTTGGGCATAAAGATTACTTAATAAAAAAGAAATAAAAAATTTAAAAATAAACAACAAAACTATATATATATTTTATATATGTAATATATATGTATATATACACTTAGAAAAATATCTGGTAACAACCATTACCCTTGATAGAAATCCAGTGCATTGAGGAGTGGCATTGGAGGGAAGAAAGTTCATGTACTTTTGTATTGTTTATGATGTTTGTATGGAATATATGTTCTTTTTAAGTAAAAATATTTTTTGAAGTAATACATGCTCATCTTAGAAAATTTTGAGGATGGGTGCACCTGGGTGGCTCAGTCAGTTAAGCCTCTGCCTTCGGCTCAGGTCATGATCTCAGGGTCCTGGGATTGAGCCCCGCATCGGGCTCTCTGCTCACTGGGGACCCTGCTTCCTCCTCTCTTTCTGCCTGCCTCTCTGCCTACTTGAGATCTCTGTCTGTCAGATAAATAAATAAATAAATAAATAAATAAAAGAGATTGGCAAAGATGAAAAATTTTAATATTGTCAGTGAGGATGTGGAAAAATAGGTTATTCAGACATTCTTGGAGGGAATATATGTATATTGATCAGATCTTTAATTTGGCAAAACCTGTCAGCATCAACAGTGCACATCACCTTGATGCAGTAATTCTGTTTGTAGGAATTTATCCGTAGATACGCTGAATTTGCGCATGGGCACACAGTGATACTCAGAACAGCATACAGTTTATATTCAGGACGTCAAAAGAATGAAACATTCATTTATAGGAGACGAGCTAGATAAAATTTGAGTACTATACAGTGAAATGCTCTGCAGCTATTGGATAAATATGGCAAAACTTTGTAATGAAATGCAGTTGAAAATTATGTCTTGTCATCCCTGTTCCTCAGTATATTTGTAAATAAGCGTATTTTTTTAAAAAGATTTATTTATTTATTTATTTGACAGAAATCACAAGAAAGGCAGGCAGAGAGAGAGGAAGGGAAGCAGGCCCTCCGCCGAGCAGAGGGCCCGATGGGGGACTCGATCCCAGGACCCTGAGATCATGACCCGAGCTGAAGGCAGCGGCTTAATCCACTGAGCCACGCAGGTGCCCCTTAAGTGTATTTTTTTTAAAGATTTTTATTTATTTATTTGAGAGAGACAGCGAGAAAGAGCATGAGAGGGGAGAAGGTCAGAGGGAGAAGCAGGCTCCCTGTGGAGGTGGGAGCCCAATGTGGGACTCGACCCTGGAGCCCCAAGATCATGACCTGAGCTGAAGGCAGTTGCTTAACCAACTGAGCCACCCAGGCACCCAATAAGCATATATTTTTAACCACATGAATAGCATGCTGCTCTGCATCTTACTTTTTTCATGTAAACCATTTTAGCAGTTACTCCATATCTGTGCATACCAGAGCAGCCTCAATACTAACAACTGGGTAGTATGTCATTGTATGGGTGTACCATAATGGACTTAGCTCATTCTTTATCATTTGTTTCCAGTTTTCATTTCCTTTTTTTTAAGCCAATCAAATTTATTAAGGGGCGGGGTGTATACCAACTTCAGTGACACTGATGTTAGTAAGTTCTGATTAACCCATTACCATCAGACCAGCCTTTTAAATTTTGTTTATGTAACCAAACACTCCAGTAAATTTTTTTGGATGCTTTGGGTACCTATGGAAGTATATTTGTAAGAAAACTTCCTACAACTGTAATTGTTGAGTCAGTGAGTATGTAAGTTTTGCACTACCTTTAATAAAGTGTGAGTGAAAAAAGCAAGGCCCAGAACATAGAGTGTGATGTGATCTCATTTTTTTTTTTTTAATCTTTGTGCAGATTTTGTTTTTACGTAATCTCCACATCCAACTTGAGGGTTGAACTTACAACCCCAAGATCAAGAGTTGCATGCTCTACTGACTGAGTCAGCCAGGCCCCCCCGATGTTATCTCATTTGTGTAAAAAAATTGGAGGATATGTTTAGAACATATATTTGGAAGGATAACAGTAGAATCAGATAACAGTGGTTGCTTCTTAGGAGAAGGACTGGGAATTTAGTTAGATGGAAATTTAGTGTAAACCTTTTGTAGGGTTTGAGTTTTCTACTGTTGTGTATATTGCTTTTTCAGTTATAAAACTGATCAATGTGGGAAAACCAGGTAAGTGAATATATTTGAATATATGCACTCTTAATTTTACTTTAATGCATAACGTCTTTCAGAGATTTGGAGTCTGGCATGAGCCCCTGTACATATATAAGCAGGAAGCACAGTTACCCATATATTGTGGCTGTGACACTAAAGCATTCTCAGGGTGGCATTCACACAGTCATTTGACTTTCCTTTGCTTATTGTTATAAATGATATAAATTCAATATCCTTCCTCATAAGATATAACAGCATTTTGTATTATAGTGCTAAGTGTAAATAAGAAAGATAGTCCTAATGCAGGTGTATGCTCTGTCCCCAGTTAGAGATGTTTATGATTATTTCCGGGCTGTTCTGCAGCGTGATGAAAGAAGTGAACGAGCTTTTAAACTAACCAGAGATGCTATTGAGTTAAATGCAGCCAATTATACAGTTTGGTAAGTACATTAATATTCCCTGTTTAAATGTCTAATGTTTTAGTTCAGATAGTTCTTTTTCTTAACTAAACTTTGTCATCATAGTAATAATTCACACTGTGAGTTTAAAAGTCAGAGACTGAATGAAAAATGCCATCCTCTGTCCCGTTCCTTTTCACTACCAGGGTCCCCTCCCCAGAGGTAAGAACTCTTAACTACTTTTTCCCAAGATAACCTGTATATTCTAAATATGCTAACCCACATTTTATAGTATTTCAGAGTACATTCCTTTTAACAGATTGCCTTTTTTTGTTTGTTTGTTTAGTTTCGTTTTCTTTGTGCCAGTAAGTAATTTGTCTCCCAGGCTCTCTGATATGTATAAAAATGTGTCATTACTGCTGAACACAACAGGTAATCCTTCAGCTTCTTTTTTTCTTCTTTACCAGTGTGGGCACTGCACATCTAGTCTCCAGCTCTTTCATGCATTTGATCCCCTGTCTCCTTACCTGACCTCTTTCTCTTTCTTAATTTACTCTCATTTTATCGACCACATCCTTCAGTAGAAGAGAACTCGTAAAAGGATGTGTGGGAAATCATTTGTGAGATTTGATATATTGAAAAGGATTGTTAGTCTCTTCTCAACTTTATTAATAGAATTCTATATTAGAAATCATTTCACTTCAGAATTTTAAAACTGCTTTTCAATTTCCTTTAGCTGCTATTGAGAACACTCCTGTTATTTTGTTCAAATCTTTTTAGTAAGTCCAAAGAATTTTTTTATGTCCTTGATAATTCCTTTTCTCTTTCCCCGTTTTTTTCTCTTTCTGGAATGCTTTTTTTTTTTTTTTAAAGTCGTATATGGTACCTTTTTAATTGCTTTTTCTTATTTTCATTTCTTTGTTCTTTCATTTATGTTTGAGATATTTCTTCAGCTTTATCTTCTGATTTCTATCTGCACTGAAAAATTTCTACTTTCCAAAGCTCTTTTCTGTTCTCTATTTTTTAAATAACATCTTGTCCTTTATTTCATAGGTGTGTGATGTATTTTCATTTTTCTGTGTGTTTGTTTGGTCTCTTTCTTTCATATAAATATTCTTTTCAAATCCTTGATTCTCCTTTCAAACTTAAGATAGAGCAGGAAAAATCCTGATTGGAAGCTCTGTGTGTGGCAGGACTTGTCAACTCACGGGCTTCACTGTGAGGTTAGTGAGTGGAGATGTGGCTGTTTTGTGCGAATATCTTCACGTCAGCAATTCTAGATCTTTTCTTGTAGTTAGTAGTTAGTTTGTTGCTCCAAAGAAGAGTCGTCTGATTATTGCCTGAGGAGTATGTGTTTGGCTGCCACAGTTCTTGGGATCAGGCAGGGAAAGATTGGTTGTGGTGGGGATTCTCAGTAGTTTAGTATATCAGTGTTTTTAATTTCCCAGTTTCTGGTCCTTTTCCTCACCTTGTATTCCTCTTGTGTCTGGTATTCCTTTCTACTTCAGATTTTTCCAGAGAATAAAGCCACTTGTGTCTTGCAACGTTTTTATAAAGAACCACAGTTATCTTCCTGTCCTTTACTTTCACACAGAACACTTCTGACATTTCTGGTCACGACACAGCTGTGGGTTTTTCCCCTACCAAGCAGTTCTCTCTGATAATAGCTGTGTGTCCTACAGTTTAACTCAGTTCTGACACTGTCTGCCTGACATTGTCTAACTACCTGAAATTGGGTTAACATCAGATCCCACTGGTTAAGAGCTCAGTCCCACAAGACTGCCCCCTATTTCAGATGCTAATTGCAAATCCAGTTGTCACCTAGCTTCTAACCTATAGCTCAGAGGTTTCCAGGACCCCTTCCTCGGGTTCTGCAAATTTGCTAGAGTGGCTCACAGAACTCAGGAAAACTGTTACTTATGTTTACCAGTCTATTAAAGGATGTGATAAAAGGATACAAATGAACAGCCGGATAAAGAAATATATAGGGCAAGGTCTGGGAGTGTGCCAAGCTCAGGATCTTTTTCCCTCATTGGAGGGTATGTCCTCTCCTAGAATATGGATAGGTTTACCCATCTAGAAACTGCAAACCCCTAGTATTGGAATGCTATGGAGCGTCCCTCATGTAGGCTTGATCAATTATTAACTCTGTTTCTAGCCTCTCTCTTCTGTCTAGACAACTGGAGGTGGAGCTGATAATTCCAAGCTTCTGATCAAGGTTTGGTCTTCCTGGTGACCAGGAGCCACCTAAGGAGCCCACCTAGAGTTGCCTCAATAGAATGCTTCTAGTGCTCTTTTTTTTTTTAAGATTTTATTTATACATTTGAAAGAGAGAGGAAGCACATGAGTGAGGTGAGGGGCAGAGGGAGAGAGAGAAGCAGACTCCGCTCTGAGCAGGGAGCCAGATGTGGGCCTCAGTCCCAGGATCCTGAGATCATGACCTGAGCTGAAGGCAGATGCTTAACCCACTGAGCCACCCAGACACCCACTTCTAGTGTTCTTATCTCTTAGGAATTTCTAAGTGTCCCAGGAGCTGTGTGCCAGGAACCAGGGGCACATATATATATATATATATATATATATATATTTTTTTTTTTTTTTTTTTTTTTTTTTTTTTTCTGTTATCTCACAACAGACCAGTGATGCCATCACCTCTCTGCTTAAGGTTGGCTGTTAAGGGCTCTTTCTAGATTTTATACTGTTTTTAACCCCATGCTTGATTCCCAATATTGAGGATACCTGACACCTCATTTCTGAACCTTTCTTCCTCTGTTGACAGGTTTTTAGCACTTTGTTTTTCAAAGTCAGTTAAAACTTGTCTGTCACCTTACCATTTTCCATAATGTTGTTGACCTCTTCCAATTGCTGTGATATCCCCTTGTCCCTAATTCTCTTTGTTCTTGTGGATTTATACTGTTTTTCATTCCCTTACTATCATTTTTGTGGATTTTATTAGCATGTCAGGATAAACTTACTCGTTTAATCTACCATGTTTCACTGGAATTTCTAGTACAATATTCCATCATTTTATATCTCTAATATGCTCTTATCTTTTAAGAAATTCCTGACCATGCATAACACAAAGTAATTTAGAATGCATTTTGAAATTTCCTAAGTTTATTTGTTGTTTTTTTAAAAGGCAGTATACTGGATAACATTACTCGGGCAAACCAAGCTGCTTCTTTATGGCCATGCTTTATGAAGCCTAATTTTCCTTAAACTTATAAAATAGAGAAATACTGTTATCTGTCATATTTAGCATTTCATTTTAAAAGATACTTTTAGGGGCGCCTGGGTGGCTCAGTGGGTTAAGCCTCTGCCTTCAGCTCAGGTCATGATATCCCAGGGTCCTGGGATCGAGCCCCGTATCGGGCTCTCTGCTTAGCGGGGAGACCATTTCCTCCTCCCTCTCTTTCTGCCTGCCTCTCTGCCTGCTTGTGATCTCTGTCAAATAAATAAATAAAATCTTTTTTAAAAAAATAAAAGATACTTTTAAAACAGCTGTTTGTCTTTTATTATACACTGAGTTGGAAATTTTGAAATAAAAATAGACCACAACTAATAATCATATTTTTAGAGAAAAGGTTTTTTTTCTTTTTTAAAA
The DNA here is from genome assembly GCF_922984935.1 of Meles meles. Classification (NCBI taxonomy): domain Eukaryota; kingdom Metazoa; phylum Chordata; class Mammalia; order Carnivora; family Mustelidae; genus Meles; species Meles meles. Next base: position 170,963,759 of record NC_060067.1, on the reverse strand, counting down.
AGATTTTATTTATTTATTTGACAGAGAGAGACACAGCAAGAGAGGGAACAGAAGCAGGGGGAGTGGGAGTGGGAGAGGAAGGAACAGGCTTCCCGCTGAACAGGGAGCCTGATTCAGGGCTGGATCCCAGGACCCTGGGATCATGACCTGAGCCGAAGGTAGATGCTTAATGACTGAGCCACCCAGGTGCCCTGAGAAAAGAGTTTTTTTAATGATTTAATTCTACCTATGAAGAAATTAAGAGAAACTTGTTTCATATATGAGTAGCATATTTGTGGTGGCTCTAAAAGCAAAATATTTGATAATGTTTATAATGGAATTTATTATATGAATGATCTATTTAAACAAACAAGGTGTACCATATAAGGAAATATTATAAGGAAAGAGATGTCTTTGATTCACCTGTAATAGGACACTCATAACCAGAATGTTACTTGAAAATAATCATTATTAGTTGGTTGTCTTTTTCTTCTCTCTCAATGTTTGTTGCCTTTTTCTATTTTTACTTCAAAATGCTTGATTCTTCTAGTCACCAGATAGTTCTATGAGTTTGGACAACCGAACACAGTTACATTGCTAAATTATTGGTTATATAGAATGCCTACCAAAAAAAAGAAGTGTGTCTAACTATGTTGTTTTACCTTTCTCTAACCTGATACTGTGGTTAGGCAGTTTATGTAGAGTAATGAGACAATGCTTGATGTTTGCTGTAGGCATTTTCGGAGAGTTCTCTTAAAGTCACTTCAAAAGGATCTACATGAGGAAATGAACTACATCACTGCAATAATTGAGGAACAGCCCAAAAACTATCAAGTTTGGTAAGATGAAAATAGGAAGGAATTATGTCAGTATGTTAATATTACATACCCACTGGGTGATGAGATTATAGGGAATTGGCTTCTTTATAATTTTAGTACTTTACATTGGAGCTAAAATGTTACCTGTCTCATAGGGTTGTTAGGAGGATTAAATGAGAATTTGTTTTTAAGGGCAGGGGGGCAGAGAGAGAGGGAGAGAAAGAATCTGAAGCAGTCTCCACACCCAGCAAGGAGCCGCTCGATTTCACGACCTTGAGGTCAAAACCATGAGTTGGATGTTTAACCAACTGAGCCACTAGGTGCTCCTAAATGAGATAATTTTGTGTTTAGTGCTTAAAGTGGTGCCTATCTTCAAGTTAACACTCAGATATGTGTACTGCTATTATAATTTTAAAATTTGACGTTAGCATATAATAACTGCTGGAAAATTTTTGAATAAAGAATCTGAAAAAATGTTTTCTGTCCCGTATCTTATAAAATGACTTTCTGGTATTTGATTTTCCGTTCATTTGTTTATTCAGAATTTTTTTATTGGTGCAGGGGTACAAAGATGAACCACACAGTCTAACAGGGAAAGCACATAATAAAGCCAATTACCTTACAGTGCAGTGTGAAAACCACAATAGTGTAGAGTATTTTACAGAGTATATTTGCTCTAGAAACTAAGCCCTAAGTTAGCATAGACAAAACTATAGGGATTATTATGGGTGAGGGGAACAGAAAACAGTTGAGAAAAAGGGGAGGCATTATGGGGCAGGAGGACAGAGAATGGAAAAGAAATGGAGTTTGAACAGTACCCAGCATGTAGTGGGCAGCTCTTGAATGGAAGCTGCTGTGGTTGCTATTATTTTGGAGATGGAGGAGGAGGTACTGGTGGTGGTCATGGTGTGGGTCAACTTGACATACTGAACAACCTAATTACTAAGTTTTTCCTAAATTACAGAATTTATTAGGAACCTAGAAAAATAAATTATTACTAGTATTCACTAACTTGGAAGATTTTTGAAATAAATTTGGAAGCCTTTCCCTCTAGGATCTTCCTCTTGGTAGTATCTTGCCTTCTTAATATTCTGTAAGATGAATTTTAAATATTCTATAAGATGCATGTAGAATCTTCATTCATTCAGCATCAGATCTTTCCCCTTTTCCCATCACTCCTACCCACTTTTAGTATATTGAATATTAGTGATTTTAAAAAAAAACAGCTTTTTTTGAGATATAACTCACATATTATACCATTTACCTATTTATTTATTTATTTTTAAAGTGAGTTCTGCACCCATTGTGGAGCTTGAACTCATGACCCCAAGATCAAGAGTCCCATGATCTATCAACTGCGCCAGCCAGGTACCCCTACCATTTACTCAATTTAAATTCAGTTAGCCAACGTATTATATATCATTATTCCATTTACCCATTTAAAGTATATAGTTCGGTGGTTTTAGTATATTTACCAATATGTAAAACCATCACTACAATGACTTTCAGAACATTTTTACTAATAGATTTTTATAAATATTTCAGCTAAAAAAAATTATAAAAAACCCAACAGAAAACTTTTAGAGGCATTTTCCTAGTACAGAAACAACTCTTGACAAATTTACAATTTGTCATAGCTGTTTACCAGAGGAAAAGATAACTTAATTCTGCCCACGAATTGGTGGAATGAGTAGTTGCTTGTATGTGATGCTGTGGACTTAAGAAAAATTGAAACCTATTTATAACCAGAGGAGCTTCTATACTTGATTAAATAGTATCACATTTCCTATAGTCTGATTATGCCCTCTGGGAATGTTTCCGAATTCTTTGACAGGATTTTGTGGTTGTCAGAGATTACTTCCAGATTTAGCTTGAAATAAACCTTCTTTAAACCCTAAGTATCTGATTTCATTTTACTCACAAATCACTGTTTTGTTTCTCAACTCTTACTTAACCTTCTAGAATTTTTACCTCTTAGTGTTTCTTCTTTGTTACCTTTTATTTCCAGTATAATCTGGAGAATTAGAGGTAAAATTCTGTTTTTTGAGTGTCCCTCCACATCGCATAATACAACACAAGCAGTTGATACTTCAGTTCTTGGATACATAAACATAAAACTTTTTTCTTCTCCCTGCTTTAGGCACCATAGGCGAGTTTTAGTGGAATGGCTAAAAGATCCATCTCAGGAGCTTGAGTTTATTGCTGATATTCTTAATCAGGATGCAAAGAATTACCATGCCTGGCAACATCGACAATGGGTTATTCAGGTATCGTTTTTCTTGTTAAAATGTTTTTTAGATTGTTTTAACTGAATTAAATTATTTTTTTTTCCCTTTTTATTTATTTATTTTTTTCAGCGTAACAGTATTCATTCTTTTTGCACAACACCCAGTGCTCCATGCAAAACGTGCCCTCCCCATCACCCACCACCTGTTCCCCCAACTAACTGAATTAAATTATTAAAATTACTGTTGGATTGTTAGTATACTCCTGAATTAAAACACACATTAGACCATTACACACAAAATGTAAGGACTAAGAATTGTTAAATGTTTAATTAAAACCTGATATTCTTCATGCTGATTAGTCTTATATTCTCTCAAGATACGTTGGTAAGTAGCTTCATATTAAAGAAGAATTAATAGTAACTTTTGTATTTTTTAGATTGGATTTGCATCACATTTTATATTTGCTAGCAAATTGAATAGAAAAGGTAGTTGTAATTTTCTAATACAGGTTTGTTATTTTAATTAACAAAGTCATGGTACCTACTGGAGTTTTTACGTACATAAACTTTGGAATACCATTTTACAGTAATAGTATTTTATTTCCGCCCACTTGTTAGAATTTTATGCTAAACCCTGAATAGAAGTGTACAGTTACAACTCCCACTCTAGACATTTATTTATTCCAGCAAACAGTTCTAGTGTTGTTTACTGTGAATTTTTTCCAGTGATTGCTACTTTGTGCACTATTCATTATACCAAGATCAATTCAGAAAAAAAATTTTTTTACTTAAAAATTTAAACTTTTCTAAATTTGATTAAAAGGATGCATTTTCTAAAGATATTTGGTATTTTTGTTTTTTATATGAAATTCTATCCTTTTGCCATTATCAAATAAGAAATATATAACTCCATTAGTTTTTTCATAATTAATATCCCCAACTTCTGCAGCAGTTGTTAAGTTTTGACCTTTTTATTCCTTTTTTAAATTGTCTTTATTGGTTTTCTCCTCCCCCTAATATTTTTTTATTAAAACAGTTTTATAATGTAAAAATTTCTATCTAAATACAGTCGTGTATATTTGTCCATGTGTTTATTTTTTTATTTATTTAAGATTTTATTTCTTTGTTAGAGGAAGAGACAGAGAGAACACAAGTAGGGGGAGTGGCAGGCAGAGGGAGAAACTGGTTCTCTGCTTAGCAGAGAGCCCGATCCAGGACTTGATCCCAGGACCTGGCATCATGACCTGAGCCAAAGGCAGATGCTTAATCTGCTGAGCCATCCAGGCATCCCTCTCCACATGTATTTTAATGTGATTTTATCATATATGTGCATTTAATACTTCCTTTTACTTAATATTATGTATTTACATCAAATCCATCAAATTAATATACTATAATCATCTTTTGAGTTTAGTTTCTTCCCTCTCTAAATTTTCATCTTAATGCATAAGCATTTAGTTACCTGTACCTTTTTTGCCTATTATTTAATACCTTAGAGAATACTTCTTGGATCTGTTTAAATAGTATAAACATGCTTCTTAGTGTATAAATTATTCTCAAGAAGATGGTAACAAATCACAAGCCACTTTGCTCTCTCTTCCTTATTTTTTTCTTTCTTTGGGACCATTCCCTTGTCTTTGATGACTTTTCTTTCCCCTCCATTTCCTTGACCTGCAACTATCATTTTCCTCCAAATATGTGATGAGTCCCACATCTTCTACCTAGCTTTACTGAAATTTAATTAATTAATTAATTAATTTATTTATTTAAAGATTCTGTTTATTTGACAGTGAGAGAGCACAAGCAGGGGGAGTAGGAGAGGGAGAGGGAGAAGCGGGCTCCCCACTGAGCAGGGAACCTGATGCGGAGCTCGATCCCAGGACTCTGGGATTATGACCTGATCTAAAGGCAGACGCTTAACCAACTGAGCCACCCAGGCATCCCTATTTTTATTTTTTATTAATAATGGGACATTGCTTAGGGGTGCCTGGCTAGTTCAGTCAGTGAAGCATGTGACTCTTGATCTTGGGGTTGTTCTTTTAAAAAAAGAGAGATTTCTAATTGGATATTTTTTATTTTCTCTTAGGAATTTAAACTTTGGGATAATGAGTTGCAGTATGTAGACCAACTTCTTAAAGAGGATGTGAGAAATAACTCTGTCTGGAACCAAAGATACTTCGTAATTTCTAACACCACTGGCTATAATGATCGTGCTATATTGGAGAGAGAAGTCCAGTTAGTAATCTCCTTTACTTGTTCATTTGTTAAAAGAATATTTGTGTGCCTCTCATGTATGTCTCAGGCATTGGGATCCAGCAAAGATCAAGACTGCCCCTGATCCTGCCCCCGTTGAACTAAAAAGGACAGAATACATAGATGAAATCTATAAGGACGAATTTATAGCTATATAGATACCTCTACATTGTAGTGTCATACGTTTCTTGAAATATTGTTGCTACCACAGATTGAAAAGAAATCCTCTGATTTCATAGTGTCTAAGAAGCTTTATTTTAAAACTATCTCATTAAATTCTGGTGCCCTTTAGATAATAGTCCCCAGAAGCCGTGCTACTCTTCTGAGCAGGGTTTGGAGCAGGATGTCTTTGTTGTAAGAGGCTCTCCTGTACATTGTAGGATGTTGAGCAGTATTCCTAGACTTTACACTCTATATATCAGTAGTAACCCCCTCCCCCAAGTTGTGACAAACAAAAATGTACCCAGACATTGCCAAATGTCACCTGTAGGGTAAAACCATCCCTAGTTGAAAGCTACTGCTTTAGTGTACAAAAAGCTGTTCTAAGCGCTACAATTTTTTGAATTGGAATGAATATTAATATCCATAAACATTAATAGCCACCTCTTTTCTGACTATTTTGTCTCAGTGTCTGTTTTAAATTTGAACATATTTTTTGTTTTTATAGCCTGATGAGAACGTACTCATCATTTTAATTATAAAAGTTGTTTTAGGGGTGTGTGGCTGGCTCAGTCAGTAGAGCATGTGACTCTTGATCTTGGGGCCATGAGTGGTTTTTTTTTATTTATTTTTATTTATTTTTAAAGATTTTATTTATTTATTTGACAGACAGAGATCACAGGTAGGCAGAGAGGCAGCCAGAGAGAGAGGAAGGGAAGCAGGCTCCCCGCTGAGCAGAGAGCCAGATGCGGGGCTCGATCCCAGGACCCTGGGATCATGACCTGAGCCGAAAGCAGAGGCTTTAACCCACTGAGCCACCCAGGTGCCCCTGGGGGCCACGAGTTTTAAGCCCCACATGGGGCCTAGAGCTTACTTAAAAAAAATTAAAAATAAAAAACAGAGAGTTGTTTTAACAGGTCCTGAGAAGAGCTGATATTTTGACCATCTGTCCTCATCTCCCTTTTTCTTACTTCTATTTGGGCCAGGGCAGCTAGCTTTTCTTTTCTCTCTTCTGTGTAGGGTTCTGGTGATTTAAGTTAAAAAGAAAAGAAGTCTGTCATGCTCCAGGCTTCTTTCTGAAGCAGCCATATAGCCCCTCAAGCACATCTCATTCTTTCTTTTTATTGCTTGACTCTTTTTTTTTTTTTTTAAGAATTTATTTATTTATTTGACAGACAGAGATCACAAGTAGGCAGAGAGGCAGGCAGAGAGAGAGAGGGGGAAGCAGGCTCCCTGCTGAGCAGAGAGCCTGATGCAGGGCTTGATCCCAAGACCCTGGGATGATGACCTGAGCTGAAGGCAGAGGCTTTAACCCACTGAGCCACCCAGGGCCCCTATTGCTTGACTCTTGAAAGCTGCACTAATATGGTAGTCACTAGCCGCATATGGCTACTTAAGTTCAGTTTAATGAAAATCACATAATTCCATTCCTCAGTTGTATGAATCACTTCTCAGGGGTTCAGTACCCACATGTGACTAATGACTACTAATTGGGCAGCACAGATAAAGAACATTTTCATCATCATAGAAAGTTCTGTTGAATAGTATTGATCTGAGGGGTAGCAGTGAAACTTACTGAAATAATTTTATTACTCTTAAGTCTCAGTACTGGGGCTTGAGTAGAGAAAATTCAGACTCATCATCCAGTCCTTTATATATTACTTTTTTTTTAGAGTTGGTATTCTTTTGTGAAGATTAGGACAAAAGTACTCTGAAGGACAATAAAATGTCATCCTTTAGAGAATTCAGTAGCTTTTTTGTGTAAAGGTAGAATGCTTCAGGTTATCCTTCCTTGAATAACCCAGTTAATAATTATGGACTTCAGATACTACCTATTTCTTACTTACTATAGCATGCTTCATAGGTTAAGTGTAGTAAGATACTTAAAAGTTGAGCCTGAAGAGTGAAAAGTGGAAACTTCTCATAGTCTTCAAAGGCACATTGCTGGTTTTCTGTTAACAAATAGAAACAGAAATAATTAGTCAAGAATCTTAAGAGTTTTCCGAGGATACCTGACTGGCTCAGTTGGTGGATCATGCGACTCTTGATCTCAGGGTTGTGAGTTTGAACCCTATATTGGGTGTAGAGATTACTTAAAAACAAAATGTTTTAAAAAATCATTTAAAAAGAAAATCTAAGAGCCTTTCATATTTAAGGCTTACACCATTAAGAGAGGTAAAAGAAATATTTAAAATGCTGAGAGTAGCTTTAGTTATCTAGAATTTAGTTTGTTAACTAAATTTTTTAACTCTAAAGAATATAGATTTATCTGATTACTTTTTTTCTCTTTTATTATAAAAGTAATGCAGTCTGGTTATGGGAGGAAACTTCTGAATTATGTAAAGTTAAACATCAAAATCTCTTATTCTCTCTCTTCCTATACCCCCCCCCTTTTTTTTTGAGATTTTTATTTATTTATTAGGGGGGGAGAGAGAGAGAGTACACATGAGCAGGGCCTGAGGAAGAGGGAGAGGGAGAGGCAGGCTCCACGCTGAGCAAGGAGCCCTATGTGGGACTTGATCCCAGGACTCTGGGGTCATGATCCGTGCCGAAGGCAGCCACTTAACCGACTGAGCCATCTGGACGTCCCCCTATACCCCATTCTTAAGAGTGAGCTGCAATTAGTGTGGATCCTTCCAAGCCTTATTAAGTATATTTGCAAACATGTATGCACAACAACATAGGCAATGGTATTATACACATTGTTTTTTTTCACTTAATATACCATGCCCATATTTTCATGACTACTACTAGTACTCTTAATAATAGTTACCATTTGGGGGTGCCTGGGTGACTCAGTTCAACAACTGCCTTCAGCTCAGGTCATGATCTCGGGGTCTTGCGATTGACTCCCGCGTCGGACTTCCTGCTCAGGGGAAGCCTGCTTCTCCCTCTTTGACTCCCCCTGCTTGTGCGTTCACTTGCTCTCTCTGTCAAATAAGTAAATAAAATCTTTAAAAAGTAATAGTTAACACTTATCTATTTTTTAAAGATTTTATTTTGTTTAGCGGGAGAGAGAGACTTTCCTGCTGACTCTGCACTGAGCATGGAGCCCAACACAGGGCTCAGTCCCACAACACTGAAATCATGACCCAGGCCAAAATTAAGAGTCAGATGCTCAACCGATTGAGCCACCCAGGGCCCACAGCAATTAGCATTTATTAAGCATTTACTACATGCCAGGAATTCTTGCTTAATTTTCATAACAACACTGTGAGATACTTGATGAAGAACTTGAGGTTCAGAGTAGTTCTGTGATGTGGCTAAGAGCACACAGATAATAATTGATGGGGCTAAGATTAGCAGTTGGGCAGTCTGGGACACTCAGCCAGTTCATTCGGTAGAGCATGCAACTCTGGATCTTGGAGTTGTGAATCGAGGAGTTGTGAGTTCAAGCCCTATGTTGGGTATAGAGATTACTTTAAAAAAATAATAATAATAATAAGCTAGGAACTCTGACCTCAAAGTGCATGTTTTAACCATTAAAATAGATCATGCTTTAGTATATATGTATATGAATAAAATTCTACAGATATTGCCAAAACAAAATTAAGAATCTTCTGCAGTGACTAGTGAAGATATGCAGGTACATGGTTTGAAAAATAACTGAAAATATTAGGTCATGCAAAAGTAGTTGGAAAAAACCTTTCAGTAGTGCTGGATGAGTTTATCGTTATGGTATACTCCCCCCTTCCCTGCAGTTTTACCTTCTGCGGTTTCAATTACTCATGATCAGCTATAGTCCAGAAGCATATGATCCTCCTGAAGACATATGTGTGGGGGGACATTAGGTATTATAGCCTAACACTACATCACAATGCCTGTCATTCACCTCACTTCATCTTATCGTGTAGGCATTATATTGTCTTAAATCATCACAAGAAGGGTGAGTATAGTCTAATAAGGTATTTTGAGAAAGACTATGTTCATATAATTTTTACTACACTGAGTATATCATGATTGTTCTATTTATTGTTGTTAATCTCTTAGTGTGCTTGTAAATTAAGCTTTATTGGAGGTATGGATGTATAGGAGAAAGCATGGTATATATAAGATTTAGTACTCTGTGGTTTCAGACATGTACTGTGTTTGGGAACCTATCCTGTAGAGAAAGGAGGACTACTGTACTCTGTGGGGGAAAAAATGCTGTCGTAACAGTAATAAGACAATAAATAAAACAGCAATAAAACCAAGATTACTAAATTTTAGTCAGTGAGTGACTTACTCATTTGAGCAAGTATGTAGTGAAGCTAAATTCTGTCAGTCCCTTGGAATTTGTTGTATTTGGATCTAAATTGTATTTAATAATCTGGTTAAAGGGAAAAGAAAGGGAGTGTCCATTTTGACTGGTAATCACATCATAGTTAACTAGTAGTCTTGTTTTAGAATATAGGAAATATACATTTCTGTTGATTTCTCATTTTTATTCTTTGTCTATAAAGTTTCTGTGCTATTTTTTATTACGGCTCCTGAGATTATGTAGTTCTCCTTTTTGAATGATTCCAATTTGTTGGGCATAAGTAGATCTTGGACTTTTTCTCAAGATTGCTTTACCAATAAAAGCAATACCTGTTTTAGCTGACATTTTCTTCAAAAGGAAAACCTTAATTAAAGGAAATCCCTCACATCAGTTTATTTTCCTATTGTGAATTTAGCCTTCATATTAGTTAGGTGTTCTTGGCTAGAATTGGTTACAAATTTACAAGAGGGAGGATCTATGTAACTATGTATTGAAACAGACGTGAAAGATTCTAATTTAGCTATGACTTAGACCTAGTCATAGCCCACTAAGATAAATGAAAGCACATATCCAAGCCTTGTCACAATCTTATTAAAACTTTCTAATTATTGCACTGCTGTTAAAATTATACACATATTTCTTCGTGGTCTTTTTCTTATAGGTACACTCTGGAAATGATCAAACTAGTACCACATAATGAAAGTGCATGGAACTATCTGAAAGGGTAAGAGGTTGTTTTAGATTGTTTTATATAAAAACCACCTGCTAATATGATGTATCATTGAATATATTTGGTTAATCGGATTCCAAAGGATACTAAAGAATTTTCCATTTTTCTGGATCTAAAAGAAGTTCTACCAGTGTTAGATGGTGGCACACAGAACAGTGCCTTCTAACCCCCAAGCACATACCAGCACAGTTTTTGGAATAGTCCATGACTAAACAACCGTGCAATTTAATATATTTATGAATCCTATAGTCTTACGTCAAAGAATGGGATATACACACTTAGTTTCTATTTAGCTCAGGAACATAGTAAAGACAAAGCAGACTTTTACAATCAGATTGCATGGATGCATAGCCAACCTTTCTGTTTTCATTTCTATCTCATTCCTTAAATTGACAAGGTTTCACTTGCCAGGCCACTGATAAAAACAGGCTTCTTTTTGAGCTTAGAGATCTCCCTGGAGGCCTGAAGAACATAAAGTATGGAGCCCAGTCACATTTGGAGATGTATCCAGGGTTCGGGCCTGTAGTATCTGGAGAGCTAAAAGAATAAGAAACCATCTCTAGAAGAAACAGAAACATCTCTCTTGTTTTCTTCCTTCACTTTTTAATTTTAAGAAGATGGTTTATTTTCTGATTTAATTGTGTGTGTTGTAGTTTCAGTTATAAATGATCACTTTTAAGTTTCATTATTCTTTTTAATTATACTAGGGTCATAATCATCCATAATAAAACTCACACATAATTTAAAAATTTCATTTAGTTTCAACTTCATTCAAATAAGTCTCCTCTCTTGGTCACGTTACAGAGATCATTTTCTTACGATTTTTCTGTTATTTTTGTTCCTCTCAAAATTGAGAATAATTTTTTTAGGATTTTACAGGATCGTGGTCTTTCCAAATATCCGAATCTGTTAAATCAGTTACTTGATTTACAACCAAGTCACAGTTCCCCTTACCTAATTGCCTTTCTCGTGGATATCTATGAAGACATGCTAGAAAACCAATGTGACAACAAGGAGGACATTCTTAATAAAGCATTAGAGGTAAGTCAAGACACCCAGACACTGTTATTGGTGTCTCAGAATTTGGTCCATGCAATGCCACTATATTCATGCCCTTTTCAGCGTGTTCCCTCAAGAATTCAGGGCAGGATGATTTCCACTGTTGAGGGCAAAACACACAGCACTAGTGAACACAATGTATGATTATAATGATGGATCTCATTTGAGCATGATCTGAGTTTAACTGTGTTGGCTCAGAAGGATTTGCCCATTATCTTTAAAGAATTTTTGTTTTTCATTTTCAGTTGTGTGAAATTCTAGCTAAAGAAAAGGACACTATAAGAAAGGAATATTGGAGATATATTGGAAGATCCCTTCAAAGTAAACACAGCACAGAGAGTGACCCACCAACAAATGTACAGCAATAACACCATCTGGAAGAACTCGATGGAATGCTTTTATTTTTTTAAGAGACTCTAATGCAGGAGTTTAAAACTAAAGCAATCATTCCCTTTGCCTGTGGTGTAAAACGTGCATTGCACAGGTAGTTGCTTTTTAACAAGAACTAAGTGTGACGCTCCTTGGGTGCTGCTTCTGTTCAGACTAGTAATTTGATTCTAAAGCAAAGTAATTTGGGGGGAGGGAGAAGAAACAAAGTCCCATGAAGGAACTTTTGTAGACTTACCAACATTTACTCTAATCCCTTAGCTTCAGCTCCTCCCTAAAGGAACTGTGCATCAGGATTTGCAGCGTTAATGAACGCAGGTAACGTGTATGTAATGGATATAAGATAACTTAAGTTTGGGTTCAGGAAGCAGGGAATGCAATGTTACATTAGAGCTGCTATGTCACACTCACAGTCTCTTGCTATCACTGTAACCAACTAATGCCAAAAGAATGATTTTGTAATAAAATTATAGATGTATCCTAAAACTTAACATAGTACTTTGGTTTTTTTTAAATAGCATTTAATTATGTACAAGGGATATTGTCTCAGCTTGGAAAAGCCACTGAGAAAGAAAATATTGCCATAAAACTATAGAAAACAGAAACATGATCACGTGAAAGGAAATGTTACTAGAATATGAATTGGTCTGTTCTTGTCTTCAACAAAATCTGCTCAAGATAGTTTAGACCTGCAGGGTTTATTAAGGCATATAGATAGCTCAAAGAATAATCGCCTGATCTTCCAGAAATATATCCCCCAACCACGCTATAGAACCGGGCCATCAAATTCTGGGATCAGAAAACTTTTGAATGAGGCTGTTCCCCTAGGACTCTAGGTCTCTAGGACTGTCAACCTCTGCCACATTCCTTGTGAGCACATCTGCTTCCCTTCCCATGGAAGGGAAATTAAAGCCTGCTTCAAATTAAAGCCTCACTCACTTTAGTACATCGGATTGGAAGGAACCTAAATGTCATCTAAAACTCATACCTGCAGAGGAATCTAGAAAATGTAGATGATAGCTTTCTGGCCTCCACAGTTCAGGAAAATATACTAGAATGGAGTTGAAATATTGAACAAGTTCTCTATACCTGCACAGAATCTCACTTCATCAACAAAGAATTTTTGTTCAGTGTTCAAAGCATCAAACTCCAACTAAAGAAATTCATATAGAGTGGAGTAGACTTCTAAAGAATTTAGGAAATAATACTTTAACATTTTACATGTTTTTGCTGATTTTATACTCAAAAAATCTGATTTTCTATTTAAAATTGTCATATGAAGTATCATATGATACTTTTTTTTTAAAATAAAAAGTATAATTTGCATTGAGAAATGGAACTGAAGCAGACCAAACAGTTACTCACTTGGCATTTTCTGCCTCATGTGGCAATTTGTTTATCAAAAGATTGCTTAGTGGGTATGGAATTGGGTGAGGAGACTCTAGGCCTTCAATGTATAATAGCTTTAGGCTCTGCTAATCCTAGTGAGGACATCTAATGGGCAACCAGGCACATACACCTGGCAGCACACGCCTTTCACTGGACATGAAAGCACATCCGCTTCCCTTGCCTCACAATGCATGTTGATTAACATACGGTCCGTGGAGAAGTCTGCTAGTTCCAAACTACTTGCCTGATAACACTGCAAAACTGTGTTGCTCTTGGCACTGTTGGTGCAAAACAATGGTGGGTACAACTGCTGGTGCCTTACCCCAGAAACAAGGCAGTGGTATTTAGTAGCTGCTGTGTTCACTGCCGTATATTCACGGAAGAATGTCTTTGATGAGTCAGTAATTATATAATTTATTCACAATACTCTGTCTTTTCAATACTTTGTGTGTTTGAATGGGTTTGTGCATATAGCATATCTTTTTGGTTGTTTTGAAGAAAAGCATTTGTGCAATTGTGAAGAGGGCCAAACAGATCACTTTCCATGGAATACCACTTTTACTTGAAGGAACAGTTGCTAAACTGGTTATTCATACTTGAATGGCTGGCATACGTTTTCTCAAAAACAAACGAGAGTTTGTCACTTCAGTTTGTCATAGGAAACAACTGAAAGTTTGTTGCCAGTGATAGAGTTTGAGCTGTCAAGTGAAAAATTTTCATCTACATGGTAAGCCTGGCAGCTTCCCAATACCTACCACAGACCTTTCTAATGAAATCAACATGGTAATAAAGTGAATAATTTTTTTTTTTAAATTTTGGTACTGTTTAAATGTGTCAACAGTTGGGAGAGCTGCATAACTGAAAGAAAATATTTTCCAAATGACCAGTCTGTGATGTTATCATGCATTTATAATCCATTCAGATAATAAGACCTATCAGTACAAAAAGTGCATAGATAAGTTTGCAGATTCTACATCTCAACTAACCTTTGAGAAACTACACTGTCATGTTTGGGTGTAGTATCAGAGTATCATAAGATTCACAACTTATGAAAAGGCTATGAAAATATTCCCTTTCCAACTATATATTTGTGTACGAGCCTGGATTCTCTTCATATACTTCAACACACTGTATTGCAACAGATTGTAGAAGTAAATGTGAAGATCTAGATGTCTTCTATTAAGTTAAAGAGACTTGCAAAAATGCGAACTGCCATTTTTCTGTTTAATTTGGAAAATGTAGGTTTTATAAAACATGTTATTCTTTGCAACATGTAATAGGTTTATTGTTTTATCAATAAAATTTTAAAATTTCAAATATGGTAAATGTCAATAGATATTACTCTTAGAAAAGAGTAAGACACCACCACATCTGTCCTCAGGGACCTCAATTTTGAGAGATGCCAACAGCATGCTATGTGCCTTGGTACCTTGAAAATGTTTATTGACTATTGAAGAAATATTATTTGGGAACAAAGAAGCAGAAGGGATTATCTGCCTGATGAAGTCAGGAAAGGATCACAAAAGGGTACAAATTTGGCTAGTTAAATCCTTTCATAAGGCCTTACACTCAATTTTATGATTGATTATATCCTAAACACTAACTTATAAATTAACAAGAAAGTCTAGAACATTTGGCCCTGGAAGTTACAAAAATCAATGTTTTTCAACCTGGATTGTAACCCATTAATGGGCAATTACATCAAGTCAGTGGGTCTGAACCAGCTTTTCATTTAAAAAAAAAATGTATAATAGAAGATGTTTAATTTCACTGAGTACTCTCATTATTTCTTTCTTCCTACTTGATTTGGTTTATTCTAATATTTTTCCCAGCACTATGAACCGAAGGCAGCTGCTCAACTGACTGAGCCACCCAGGGGCCTCCATGTTAGTATTTTTTAATTGTAAAAGGAACATAATGCATGTTTAAAAAAAGACAAACGCTGGGGCGGGTGGCTCAGGGTCCTGGGACAAGTCCTGCATCAGGCTCCTGGCTCAGTGGGGAGTCTGCTTCTCACTCTCTCATTCCCCCCTGCGTGTGTTCCCTCTCTCTCACTGTGACTCGCTGTCAAATAAATAAAACTTTAACAAGTTAAAAAATAAAAAAAATTTAAAAATACAAATACTAAAGAAAGACACACAAGTCTCTCCCTGCATTCATTCACAACCCCCTCCCTTCTCAGAGGTAAACACTTGGCAGTAGTTCCTTTTTTTTAAGATTTTATTTATTTATTTGACAGAGAGAGAGATCATAAGTAGGCAGAGAGGCAGGTGGGGAGAGTGGGGGAAGCAGGCTTCCTGCTGAGCAGAGAGCCTTATGCGGGGCTTGATCCCAAGACCCTGAGATCATGACCTGAGCCGAAGGCAGAGGCTTTAACCCACTGAGCCATCCAGGCCCCCCTTGGCAGTAGATTTTAATCTTGCAGAATATCATACACTTCAGCAAGGGACATACATTATTTTCTTTTTCTTTTCTTACAAGAATGTATGATATGCAGTGTTTTTGTTTACCATTTCCAATTAACATGTCAACTCTGTCTTTTCATTCATACCAATTGCTATACATTTTCCTCAAGCAACTGCGTTTACTGTTCTCAGAAATTTTGATATTTTACATTTTCATTCAGCTTGTTTTCTGATTTCCCTTCTTGAGGCAGCATCTTTGACCCATGGATTATTCAGAAGTGTATTGTTTAATTGCCACATACTAAGAGATTTTCCTGTTATCCTCTGTTGTTGTGATTTGTTTGGTTTTATTTTGTTTTTAGTGGTTACTCTAGAAACCTTATCACCATATAGGTTTCCTTACCCTCTACCATTTATGCTGTAGTTGTCTTATATGTTACACCCTTTTACATCAAAAACCCCATCAGACAATTTTATACTTTTTGCACTCAAATGTCAACCATATTTTAGGAGCTCAAAAAAAAAAAATTAGTGGCTCAGTCAGTTAAGCATCTGACTCAGTTTCAGCTCAGATCATGATCTTATGTGCAGTGAGATCAAACCCTGCATCAGTCCCCATGGGGCTCTGCATTCAGTGGGGAGTCTGCTTGAATATTCTCTCCTCTGCCCCTCCCCTCCCTCTGTGAGCGAGTGTGTGCTCTCAGAGACAGCAAGCAGAGGCAGAGGGAGAGAGAGAATCTCCAGCAGACTATCCCCTACCCCATTCCCCAGCTGGGAGCCCCACATGGGGCTCAATCCCACCACCCAAGACCATGACCTGAGCCAAAATCAAGAGCAAGACACCCAACCATCTGAGCCACCCAGGTGCCCCTCAAATAATAATTCTTAAAAAAAAAAAAAAAAAGGAACTCAAGAAAAGAAGAGTAGTCTTCTTTTACATTTACCATTTCTTTTACTCTTCTTTCATTCCTGATGTTCCAAGTTTCATTCTGGTATCATTTCCCTTTTGAGTGAAGAAATTTCTTGAAGCAATTCTTTCACAGTCTTCTGGTTCCCAATTTCCTTATTTTTTCTTAGTCTGAGAAATCTTTATTTCATCTTCATTCCTGAAGGACATTTTCATTGGACATAGAATTCTGTGTGTATAATCCTTTTTTATTTAAAGATTTTATTTATTTATTTGGCAGAGAGAGCGAAATCACAAGTAGACAGAGAGGCAGGCAGAAAGAGAGGGCGAAGCAGGCTCCCCACCGAGCAGAGAGCCCAATGCGGGGCTCGATCCCAGGACCCTGAGACCATGACCTGAGCCAAAGGCAGAGGCTTAACCCACTGGCCCCTGGATGTATAATTCTTACAGCACTTGAAAAATGTGCTACTTCCTCTGGCCTGTGTGATTTCAGATGAGAAATCTGTCATTAGGATGGTTGTTTGCCTATAGGTTTCTCTCTCTCTTAGCACCTTAAGGCTAAGTAAGCTGCTTTCAGAATTTTTTTTTTTTTGAAGATTTTATTTATTTGACAGACAGAGATCAGAAGTAGGCAGAGAGGTAGGCAGAGAGAGAGGAGGAAGCAGGATCTCCACGAAGCAGAGAGCCTGATGCGGAGCTCGATCCCAGGATACTGGGATCATGACCTGAGCCGAAGGCAGAGGCCTCAACACACTTAGCCACCCAGGCGCCCCTGCTTTCAGAATTTTTAATTTGTCTTTAGTTTTCAGCAATTTGATTTTGATGTGTTGGGGTATGTGTGTCTTGAATTTATCTTTCTTTTTTTTTTAATATTTTATTTATTTGACAGAGAGAGAGAGGTCACAAGTAGGCAGAGAGGCAGGCAGAGAGAGAGGGAGAAACAGGCTCACCACTGAGCAGAAAGCCCGATGCGGGGCTCGATCCCAGGACCCTGAGATCATGACCTGAGCCAAAGGCAGAGGCTTAAACCACTGAGCCACCCAGGTGCCCCTTGAATTTATCTTTCTTGCTCAGCTTCTTGAATCTTGACTTTTTCACCAAACTTGGTACATTTTCAGCCATGATTTCTTCAAGTTTTTTTTTTTTTTTTTTAGCATTTTCTATTTTCCTGTGGGGCTCGGATGACAAGAATGTTAGACCTTTTATTTTTGGTCCCCCAGGCACCTGAGGTTTTGCTCATATTTTTCCTTCTTTTTCTCTCTGTTGGTCACATTAAATGATTTCTATTATCTCTCTTCAAGTTTAATGACTCTCCTCTGTCATGTCCATTCTGCCCTTGGATCTATAAAGTCTGTTTAGTTATATATTTTTCAGTTCTAAAATGTTTAATTCTTCTTGAGTTCTATTTCTTTACCAACACCTTCTATTTTAACTTTGTTTCTAGAGTGTTCGTGATTGTTTGAGCATTTGTATAAGTGTTTTAATGTCTCTGTCAGATAATCCCAACATCTGCATCATCTCTTCATTGGTGACTGTCAGTGGTCTTTTCCTATGCAAGTTGAGATTTTTGGATCCTTCATATGCCTCGTAATTTTCTATTTCTGGGCATTTTGAATGTCATGATCCTCTGATTCTTGTTTAAATCCTAAGGAGAATGTCAATATTTTTATTTTAACAAGCACTTGTTATAGTTAGGTATGGGTCATATGTTCCAACACTACTTCTGTGGCTATGTTCCAAAGTCAGTTTAGTTTTCAAGTATTTTGCAGTGCTCTTTGGATCTGTCTCATGAGCGCATCACACAGTGGCTAGTGTGGAACCTGGGCAGAAAGCTGTCCGTTAGCATAGTTCTCAAAGTATTTATATGTCAGTTAGAATTGGATCTATGGTGTGCAGGTCACGGGTGAGCTCTAGAGTTCATAAACAATTTTATGGGATTGCTTTCCTCAATTTCTCCTTTTGCACTGTTTTCCCTTACTTTCCACTTCCCTGGGACTTCTCATTTTGGTCCTCTGACCAGAAAAGTTCCGCTTCTGATGAGTAACTGCCCACTCTCACAATTGTGCCACAGCAGCAGAAAAACAAACAAAACGCAACGCAGTTTGTCCCTTCCCTCCTGGGGTTGCAGCTTCACTGAATCGAAAGGAAGATTACTGTGCTCCAGAGTTTTGGCTCCTACAGTTTTCTGCTGTCTGCCATTTTTTATTCTGCCATTGCTCCTGACACAGGATTGACTGACTGGAGGCTAGGATGCAAGGGAATTAAGTAAAAAGAGAAGAAAAAACCCCAGAATTTTCTCCACTGTCTCCGAGGTTTTGAAGTTTCTTTTTCTGCTTTATGAGCCAGACCAGACAGTTTCTCCAGGGTCTCTCTCTGCCTATCAGTGCTCACTTCCAGAATTGGGGCTGTATTGAGCCAGGTTTGAGGATACCAGAGGAAAGACAATAACATTGTCTTTGGAAGTACCAATCAGTGGTACTTCCAATTCTGGCATTCTTCTTTGATCTAGCTGTGCCATGAATTCTGCTCAGGTTTTATAGTGGTGGTTGGTGGGAGAGAAAAGGTTTCATGTGTTTTCTCCATCGTACCAGGAATCAGCCTTGAAATCTCTTCTTACTGGTTTTCATAGCTTCTTTGTGCTTTACACTTTCTCTAATCCTGAAATCTAAGTTTCCATGAGCTCAGATTTGGCTCCCTTCTTTCCTCAGTATGTTCTCTGTCTTGGAGAGATCATCCCTTCCTAAAGCATCACAGGATCCTCTGAGGCAGGTAATTCCTATAAATGGGGGGGAATCTTTATTACTCCCCCCCCCCCCAAAGATGAAAAGATGAAAGGTCCTACTGGATATTAGCTTGGACTACCATTCCTTTGCAAATTCAAAATGTCTTCTCCTTATGCTACCTTTTCTGTTAATGATGCTTTCCTCCACCCGAAACCCATCTAGAGCCCTTGCACGGTCAGTGCTGCTGAAGCAGGATGCATATGCTCCAGTAACACTCTGCTATGCAAAATCATGAATAAAAACCAGGGGCCTTGGGGTGCTTCAGCGGCTTCAGCATCACCCGGAGGCCTGGTTAAAGCGCAAGTTGCTGGACCCCACCTGCCTGCAGGTCTGGGATGGAGCCGAGAATGTGCCCTTCTAACAGTTTCCCTGGAGATGTGAAGCTTCCGCGTCAGCTCTGAAGGCTCCCTTCGGAGACCCCCGCTCTACAGTGACCGAGAGCTTTACGAAAGATCTAGATCTCCCATCTCCACCGCAGCGAGCAGCAGGCTGGAACTCCGGACGAAAACAATCCTAGTCCACACCTCGTCGTCTTTACTGGCTCAGAGAGGAGCCAGAATAGGAGAGCGGTGGGCGAACCTGGGCTAGAATCCGGCCCGCGCCAGCCTCCAGGTGCGTGGCCGGAGGCGGACGCCAGGGGGCGGCCTCGCGTTCGCCCGGCCGGGGCTGGTTTCCGGCCGCGCCTGCGCAGGAGGCCGCGAATCCGACCCGGACCGCAGGTAGGCGCGGCGGGCGTGGAGGTGTGGCGGCGAGGCCGGCGGCGGAGCGCGGGGGAGCGCGGGGGAGCGGTGGGCGGGAGCGCGGGGGAGCGGTGGGCGGGGGCGCGGAGTCCCGGCCCAACCCGCGAGAGCGAAGGGCTGCGAGGCCGGAGGGCGACTGGGCTTCCTGCGGGGTTTGTCCCTGCCGGGCGGCCGCCTTGATCTCTCCGCGTCGCGCCCCGCGGCCCAGCTGCACCTTGGCGCGGCGGACGGCCCGGCTGGGCCTGGGCTTCGGCTCCGTCCCTCCGGCGTCCGCTGTGCTCGGCCTCTTCGTGCCGCCGCAGGCGCGGGGCTCCGTGGGGGTAATCCTGTGCCTGCTTGTGAAGACTCCGCCGGCGATGAGCGGTCTTGTCTCCGTCCTTTCCGCCGTGACCGCAGCGCCTTAAGGCTAAGTAAGCGTCCGAGATGTTTAATTGTTGTAATGCGCCTTGTGTTCGGTGGCAAGATGGGACTCCGTTCTAAATTGTATTGGTGGCACCCGTTCGTTTCTTCTCTGGTTGAATTGGATATTCCGTAAATCAGTAAAAACGGATTTTGTGCTATTCCTTTTCTTTCTTTTAAACGAGCTGTGAGTGCACAGCAGTGGTTTCCAGTTTTTTCCATCGCCAGCTTGTAACGTCAACGCCAGAAGTTCTTTGTGTCTCAACAGTGCCTGCATTTCTCCTGACCCAGCCGGCCCCACAGTCTTTATTCCTTGTGAACCAGCAACGGTCGTTGTCATTTTGCTTATTTTTGGACCACAGAGTCCCTTCAGCCATACAGGCTACTCCAGAAATATGCCTTTAAAGGAGAAAGGCCCATCAGGCGTTGGGGTGGGCCAGAGATTCCTTTAAGAAATGGGCAGTCTCAGGTCCTCCCACCCCCATGCAGGGAACGTGCTATGTTCAATTCCGTCCCACACCTGAGGGTTGCAGGATTGATTTACTTAGTTAGTTATAAGAAGATTTTATTTATTTATTTGACAGAGAGACACAGCGAGAGAGGAAACAAGCAGTAAAGTGGGAGAGGGAGAAGCAGGCTTTCCACTGAGCAGGGAGCCCGATGAGGGACTTGATCCCAGGACCCTGGCATCATGACCTGAGCGGAAGGCAGCTGCTTAACCGACTGAGCCACCCAGGCGCTCCTCCCTCGCATCCCCTCCCCCCACTCCCCTCCCTCCACCCCACCCCCCATTTGCAGGATTTAGAGGAATAAGGTGAGTTTAAGGCCAGAAAACTTGGCTCCTCCAACTACAGTTTAGTGACCTTGGCTACGTCACTTCACCTCAGTTCTCTTATCTGTTAAATGGAAATAATAATTATATATGTCTCACAGAACTGGTGTGAGGTTGACACTGTGTGAATGTTAGTTGAATTTTGGGGTGAGTTTTTTTCTGAGGATTCAGAAGTGGATCTGAGGGCTTAGGGATAATTGAAAGATTATTGAGGCATATAACTTCAGGGTCCACAAGAAATGCATTAAATGGGTAACTGTGTGGGGTGCGTGGGTGCCTCGGTTAAGCAACTCCCTTTGGCTCAGGTATTGATTCCAGGGTCCTGGGATCGATCCCCGTGTTGGGCTCCCTGCTCAGTGGGGAGCGTGTCCTCTCTCCGCCTGCTTGTGGTCTCTCTCTGTCAAATAAAATCTTAAAAAAAAAAAAAAAGAGGGGTAACTGGGTAATGATCTAATGTAGATTGGAAAAAATGAATTTCTAGAGTTCTGCAGAATTTCCTATCTCATGCTGTCAGCCTTTGTGTGGAAATGAAGGAAGTAGTATCCCTCCAAAAAAAAGCAAAAACAAAAACGATAGGCTTCAGGCCCTGTACGACTGACTCCTACCTGTGGTAAGATAGGATCGTGGAAGGTCACAGCAAGGGGGTTGGAGAAGTAAAAAAAATGGTGAACTCAGACTGGAGGAGGTGCTGGAAGCGAGCAGCAGAGGACAGACACATGAACAGAGAAAGGACAGATTTGGTGGCAGTGTGAAGGTGGCAGAGAGGAGTCCTGAGTGGTCTGGCGGGCAGTGCATTTTTACTGAGTGCCTGTTGTACGCCAGCTGCTGAGGACCCAGGGGTGCACCAAGCAGGCAGGCAGTACCCTGCTTGCTCACAGTTGAGGAAGAAGGGATACATATACCAGAGCCCGGGCGTCTCACGGGGGTGACTTCAACAGAGGGAAGCTCAGGGCCTAGAGTGTGGGGTGCAAGGAGGCATCTGGAGAGGTGGACAGGCTGGAGCTCGGGGGGCCTTATAGGAGTTTGGACATTGCCCTGAGGACAGAGAGGGACGGTTAGTTGATTTTAAGCAAGGAGTGATCAGATTTGTGCTTTAGAAAGATCACCCTGTGTATGCCAGCCAGACACTTCCCACACATGCAGAAGGAGGTGTGTACAAAACTCACTTTGCTGGTGGTATAGTTAACAAGTGAAAATGGCAAACTTGAGTTGGATGTACCCGCATGGATAAACCTTGTAAACCTAATGTTGGGCTTTTCTTTTCTTTTTTTTTTTAAGATTTTATGTATTTATTTGATAGAGATCACAAGTAGGCAGAGAGGCAGGCAGAGAGAGAGGGGGAAGCAGGCTCCCTGCCGAGCAGAGAGCCCTATGCGGGGCTCCATCCCAGGACCCTGGGATCATGACCTGAGCTGAAGGCAGAGGCTTTAACCCATTGAGACACCCAGGCACCCCTAATGTTGGGCTTTTATTTTTTTTTTCCCTTTTTATTTATTTTTTCAGCGTAACAGTATTCATTCTTTTTGCACAACACCCAGTGCTCCATGCAAAACGTGCCCTCCCCATCACCCACCACCTGTTCCCCCAACCTCCCACCCCTGACCCTTCTAATGTTGGGCTTTTAAAAAAAGCAAGTTACAAAGGATGGATACAGTACAGCTACTTGTATACAGTGTGTAAACATCAATACGTTATGTGTTGTTATTTATAGGCACAAACTGGTGGTGAAAATAAAACGTATGTGTGGAAATTCTATACACCAGTGGTTCTTGGGCTTTAGCGTGCATCCGAATCCACTGGAAGACTTGTTAAAACAGAGATTTCGGGGCCTCACCTGAGAGTTTCTGGTTCAGGAGATTTGGAGAGAGGATTCCAGAACTCAGATTTCTCACAAGTTTGTAGATGCTGCTGCTGCTGCAGGTCCTGGGACATCAGCTTGTGGATGTGGTTTCTTCTTGAGAGGGAGCAGAATAGGACCCGGAGGGGTCCAAAGGGGCTTCAACTATATATATAATATTTTATTTCTTTGTTCTTTATTTCTTTATTTTATTTCTTTTAAAAAGATCTTTGTGATGCACTGTTACTTGACAAAGCTGAAGGGGTGTTCATGATCTTACTTTTTAGTTTTTTCTGTGCTTGAAACATTTCAGGAAAGAATAAAGTTTCTATTTGCTGTGCGGAGAATGGACTGGAAAAGAGAAAGAAGTGGGAGTTCATGCAGGAAACTGTTGCAGAAGCCCAGGTAAGAGATTATGGAGACTTAGACCAGGGATGGCAGGGGGAAGGAGAAAAGTAAGCAGAGCTGGGAGAGGTTTGGGTGAAGGAATTGACTGTGTGTGGTGATTGGTCGGTTTGGAGGTTGGGGGAGGGTGGAACCAAGTCGCCTGTTTTGTGACTTGAACAAGTGGACATTGTATGCTTGTGACAGTGAGGGAACCCTGGAGGAGGGGCATGCTGGAGACAGGACAGAGTTAAGTTCTGGACATCCCAGGCCTTGACAAACCAGCTGAGTGAAGTGTAGGAGAAATACCCAGGCCACCGTAGAGACTTCGAGAGCAGTGTCATCGCCATGCGCGTGAGTGAGATTACATGGAGGGAAGGCGCAGGATGGAAGGATGGTCTACAGCAGACCCAAAAGAATAGCATCACCCAGTGCGGGACTCAGCCAGCCTCTGCCTGCCACTTACGTTTGTATGACCTGTGAGCTAAGAATGCTTTTTACCTTTGGAAACGCTGCGGGGGAATCAGAAGAGAAATAATCTTATGTGACACATGAAAACTTTATGAAATTCAAATTTCCTTGTCCGTAAATAAAGTTTTATTCAAACACAGCCACACTTATTGTTTCTGTAATGTAGGGGGCTGCTTTCACACCCAGGTGACAGACCTGAATGACAGTAACAGAGAGTTTGTGGCCTGTCATGGCTTTACACTGCCTCTTGGTCCCCCACAAGTCACGTGATGCAGTTGTCACTGGATTTCACCTTTTGCCCCTAAACCTAATATTTACCGTCTGGCCCTTTACAGAAAAAAGTGCTGTTTCTTGACCTGAGGTCTGTTGAGACACACTTGGTCATTTCAAATGTTGTAGAAGAGAGATGGCAGTTGTTTTATTCATTTCTGTAAGAGCACCTTCTAAGAATCAGGTACCAATAGAGGAAGTCCATGAGACCGTGAGGGCTGAAAGTGAAAATTCATCATAGGTTTAGTCAAAGTCCCTGAAGACAGGAGGGAATGGGCCAGAGAGAAAGACATGGGCCTGGAGTCTTTGTGGGATAGGTGAGCGAACAGCCATCACGGCCCCAACAGGCACAGCTGGGAAGACTGAGGGGCAGGTGAGCAGGTGGCCCTATGTCAAGAAGAGGCAGAGACTCGAGTGAGGCTGGAACACTGCGGTAGAGCCAGGGTTTGCTGGACACCTTGTAATCACAGTGGGAATTTGCACAGCAGCCTTTTAAAAAAATTAATTAGGAAGAACTACATGCGGGTTTGGGAGAATCCATTACTTCTAAGATGTCTTGCTCAGAGAAAGCAGTGTTGCTCTGCTGACCCTTGCCATGCAGCCCCACTGGGGCTGGGTCACTGGAAGAACAGAGCAGTCGAGTGCTGAGGGTCTGAACGCTGAAAACTGCAGATTTGTAGGGAAGGGGCAGACATTGTGTTTGGGAAGCATTTTTATTATCTGTTCACATTGAGATATAATTCACATACCATTAAGTTTGCTCTTTGAAGTGTACAGTTCATTGATTTTTAGTATATTCACAAGGTTGTGCAATATCTCCACTAATTCCAGAACGTTTTCATCCAAAAAGAAATCCTGTGCCCATTAGCAGCCACTCCCTATTTCCCCTTTCACTCAGCCCCTAGCAGTCACTACCTTGCTTTCTGTATGTGTGGATGCGCCTGTACGGACATTTCATATAATACAGTTCTACAATACAGGACCTCTTGTGTCTGCCTTATCTCACTTAGCATCAAGTTTTCGAGTTTCATCCATGTTACAGCATGTATTAGTGCTTTATTTCTTTTTGTGGGTGATTAATATTCCATGTCTATTTACAGAAAATTTTATTTGTCCATGTGTGGACTTCGGGTTATTTCTACTATTTGGCTGTTACGAGTAGTGCTGCTGTGAACGTTCATGTACGAGTGACTAGGGTTCATGCGAATGTATGTTGCCAGTTCCCTTGGGCATATACCAAGCAATGGATTTGTATGGGTAACTCTATATTGAGCCTTTCGAGGAACTTCCAGACTCTTTCTTCTGCAGAGGCTGCATCATTTTATATTGCCACCAGCATCTTCCTCAACACTTGTTCTTGCCTGAATCTTTGAGGACAGTGGTCCTGGTGGGGATGAGGTGGGATCTCATTGTGGTTTTGATTTGCATTTCCCTGATGACTAATAAAATCAATGTGCCTGTTGGCTATCTGCCTGTCTTCTCTAGATAAATGTCTGATCAAGTCCTTTGCCCATTTCCAAATTGAGTTATTTGGCATTTTACTGTGGAGAAGAAGTAGTATTTTGAATTGTCCGTTGGAACATTCTAGTAGAGATGTTAAGTTAGCAGGACTGGGGCTTTACACCGGGAGCTGTCAGCAGGTGGGGACAGGGAGCCCGAGTCTGGATAAGAGCATCCAGGGCATGAGTGCAGAGGTCTGTCCAAGCCTTGGACCCTCCAGCAGTCTACAGACAAAGGCAAGAAGAGCCACCAAAGTGCACCTTCCTGAGAACCAGGTAACAAAGGCATTGCAAAGAGAAGGGAGTGATCAGCCATGCCAGATGCCACCTAGCGGTCAAGCCTGTGACTGAACTGACTGCTGTGTTCAGCAATAGCGAGGTCCTGGTGATTTGGACTCTGGGGGTGGAGTAGCCTTGGGTTCCAGAGGAACAGAGGGGAGTGTTGGAGATAGTAAGCATAGATAGTCTTTAAAGTCTTTATAGCTGCAGTGTGAACTTAGGGGAAATGCTGTTTTCTGTGAACTTTGCACCTGGCTTGATGGGTGTGTTGTCCTAGCACTGTGAATGGTGGGTGGGCTCACTAACTCCAGGAGAAGGTATGAAAGAGCTGTCTTCAGATTTTCTTCATGGCTGTCGCCTCTCGGGCCTCTGGTCTCGGTGCGAATCCTCGGAGAGTTGTTCTAGGACTGCTTCATCCAGGGATTTCCTCTCTGTTAGTCTCTATCCTTAAAAGCTCATCACAATATACAAGGAGAAGATTTTTTGTTTCTTACTTGTTGTCTCTCTTCTCCACTGGTTTCTCCCTAAGGTCCAAGAGGATAGGAACCATATCTGTGTATTTACTCACAGATCCCCAGGGCCTAGAGTGGGGTTGAGCATGTGGAAACGGCTTCATGAACGTGGAGTGAATAAGTGGTCGGCGTTTGGCGATGGAGGTTAAGGGAGCGGCGGGGGAGATGCAGACTCTGAACTCAGACCAGCTGGCAGGGTGCCACAATGGCCACCAGGCTGTCGGAGGACTTCCTGCAGCTGCTGCTCCTGCTCCATCCTGGGGCTGGAGGGGGACACCCAGACCCTAGGAGGGCCCCTGGAGACCATCTGAACTGTTGCCATTTGTCTCTGTGCAGAATTGCAGTTTTCATTCAGAAGACCTCCTTCTTGGTACTTCGTGGCAGAGTGTTTTCATTCCCATGCCTGGGACCAACCAGGACACTGAGTGACCCAGGTGTCCGGGTGGAGGCCTGAGCGGCCTGAGCTGGGAGAACGAAGGCGTTCCTGGAAGGTAACGCTTCATGTCATAGTCGTTTCAGACACAGGAAGCACAGGGTCAATTCTGTCACTAGTGTCCCCAGCACATCCCACTAAGAGAACACACTGTTATGCCCATCTTCCTAGTCAAAATACTGACACGCTTCCACTCTGGTTCACACACAGCTTCTGCCTCAGGCACCCTGAGCGTCAAGCACCTGACCTCCAGGGTCCTTCCGGCCCTCTCCCCTCCTAGCCCCTCTGCCACCACACAACTCGGCAGGAATGCCCGCCTCCACCGTGACCTGACGCCGGTGCCAGAGCTAGAGCTGAGCCGCTGAGTGTCCAGCCTTCTCAGCGGTGCTTGGTGTGAGGATCACCTGCGTGTCATCCTCTCTCCGTTCTCAGGACTGTTACTCCGGCTCGGATGCTTCTCAGCTTGGACCCCACACGACTGCCAGAGCCCTTGACCCAGTCTCCCCACCACCATGTCTTCCACCCCGACACATCTGTCATGCCTGCTGAAGAGTAGCCTTGCTTCCTAAAAATGTCAGGGAGCTTTCTAGTACCTTCCGGGGATTATCCCAGTTTCTTAGCTGGTTCGGGAGGCTGTCAGCATTCTTGCCCTCACCCCCACCGCATCTGATCTTGGCTGCTCTCCTCTGTCCATCTGTCCCGGCCCCACTGGACTAACAAGTGCAGCTTGCTTTCATTTTGCTCAGTCCTGTGGGAGGGACACAAAGTCAGACACACACAAACACCTTCCGTCTGGTGGAATCCAGACGAGCTGATAATAAGACACTGATTGTGCGAACAGCTGACACTGAGCATTTAGAATGAACCTTGTTGATGATAATCCTCCCAAGGACCCGAAGGCATGCAGGATCCTTGGGCATAAGAGGACTGAGAGGCTGTGCCTTCTTTCAACCCCTTGTCACTCAGACACCTTCATGATTACTTCTTGTTTGGTGTCACATCGCAGGAACCTGCAGAGGATAGCAGCATGGACGGGAAAGCCCAGGACAGCAGCAGAGGCCTCCCTCGCAGAGCGGTGCCCCCAGCCGTGGGGCTGCTGCTCTCCATGGCTCTCATGAATGCTCTCCTCTACCTCTGCCTTGACTGGTTTTTCATCGCCCCTCCCCACTCCACTGTGGGCTCCACCCACTGTCCCCACGGACATTTCAGAATGGGACAAATGAAAAACTGTTCACCGTGGCTGTCCTGCGAGGATCTGAGGACTGACGTGCGGCAGCTGAAGCGTGTCGGGGAAGGAGCCGTGAAGAGAGTGAGTTCTGGCTTCCATCTGAGTGTGAATGGGTGGCCTTTCGGGATGGCAGATTGGCATTATGTGTGAAGGGTCCTCAAAATATTTCTGCCTTTGAGCCCAGTGATCTCACATCTGGGACTTTATCCTAATCCAATGAAAAGAAGAAAGCTAAATGCATCAAGGAGTATTTTGCTTTGTTATTTATAGCAATAGAAAACCAGTAATAAAAACTATTGGATATAGTTAATTATGGGCTAGCCACTTGATAGACTATTCTCCATTAGTTGTGTGGGAACCCTGTGTAGTAGCAGCAGGAAAAAAAATCTTACGAGGATAAGTGAAAAAAGCAAAATGCAGAACTGCATAATACATGATTTTCAACTGCAAAATTAATGTGCTTATGTAGAAAAATACAGAAACGATAGAAATTGTGCTATGGTAAAAAGATTATGGGCAGTTTTTTTTATTCTTATTTTTCAAGCCCTGGCATGGGATTATATTGACTTTTTTAAAGTTTTTTATTAGAAAAAAGTTTTTTATTTTATTTTTTAAAAGATTTTATTTATTTATTTGTCAGAGAGAGGGAGAGCAAGCACAGGCAGACAGCGTGGCAGGCAGAGGCAGAGGGAGAAGCAGGCTCCCTGCCGAGCAAGGAGCCCAATGTGGGATTCGATCCCAGGATGCTGGGATCATGACCTGAGCCAAAGGCCGCCGCTTAACCAACTGAGCCACCCAGGCGTCCCAAGTTTTTTATTTTAAAAAGAGAAACCAAAGGGGTGAATTGAGATGCCTCAAAAGCTGTTGTCTATAGGCAACCAGTGTGTGCTGGCTGCACCTGGTCCCTTATTGGTTCTGTGGGAGCTAAGGCCCGCTGATGCCTCTAGAGGCCAGAGAAGGATTGTTACAGAGAGTTCCTTTGTGAGGATGTATTGAGTGACTGGCAGGAGAGAGAGGGAACAGAAAATGCATCCACATGGACAGCTGGCTTTTGTTTGGGGAGACTAGTGCACCATGAATGTGGAAAGGAGACTTTTTTTTTTAAGATTTTATTTATAAAATCTTTTATAAAATCTGGTAGCAAGAGAGATCACAAGTGGAGAGGAGAGGGAGAAGCAGGCTCCCCACTGAGCCTAGAGCCCATTGAGGGGCTGGGCTTGATCCCAGGACCCTAGGATCATGGGTAGACTCTTAAGCAACTGAGCCACCCTGGTGCCCCAGAAAGGAGACATCTTGAAGAAAGAAGTCAGGGAAAAGGGAATGGAATTTATGCAAAGTAAAACTATAGAACAAGGTAACTTTTTTAAAAAGATTCATTTAAAAAAAAAGATTTCTTCATTCATTGTAGGTGCTGGAGCTGTGGTAATGAATAAAACAGAGCCTGTTGAAGCTTTCTAGTTGGGGAATGAGACAATGAATAAGAAATAGATGCTCAATAAAATATGTTAATGACATGTGCTGGGAAGACAGCAGGACGAGGAAGGAGCCACGGCTCACTACTCTAGGTGGTTCAGAATGATCTGAGAGTGAGCCCTGTGGATATCTGGGGAAAATATGTTCTAGTAAGAAAGATGGGTACCAGCAGAGGCCTAAGATGGAACATGCCTGGTTGTTCAGGGACCCAGAATGAGCCAGTGTCACCAGAGGGCAGGATAAGAAGGGAGGTGGCACATAAAGTCAGAGGGAAGCCAAGTCGTGGCCAGGGCACGTGAGGCTTGGTGGGACCAGGAGAGCCACCGGAGCAATTTGAGTAGAGAGAGAATGTGTTGTATGTGTGGGAAGGAGGCTGAGGTGTTGGTGAGGGTGGAAGACTGGCTGGGCCTTGCAGGGGAGAGATGCTCACAGCCGGACAAGGGTGTTAGCAGTGAACCTCATGAGAAATCAATGGATTCTGGTCATTTCTTAAAGGTAGAGCCAGTAGGATTTCCTTTCTTTTTTTTTTTTTTTTAAAGATTTTATTTATTTGACAGAGAGATCACAAGTAGGCAGAGCAGCAGGCAGGGGAGTGGGAAGCAGGCTCCCCACCAAGCAGAGAGCCTGATGCAAGGCTTGATCCCAGGAGCCTGGGATCATGACCTGAGCCAAAGGCAGAGGCTTAACTCACTGAGCCACCCAGCCGCCCCCAGTAGGGTTTCCTAACAGATCAGTTCTAGGATGTAAGCGAGGGAGAGGGTGACCACAAGGTTCTAGGTCCAGGCAACAAGAAGACTAGTGCCGTCATTACCTGAGCAGGGAAGAATGGAAGAACAGATTTTGTGTGCGTGAGGTGAACATGTTAAGGCTGTGAGTGAATGTGAAGGTTGGATATACAAGTCTAGCATTTGGGTCTGGGGCAGTGGGTGGGAAATATATCTGGGATGATGCTGAAAGCATTAGGATGTGAAGAACACACCAGGGGGAGATGTGGGTAGAGAAGAGGACTTAGGCCCTGTTGATTTCTGTCTTCATGACCTGGAGGGGCCGCCCGGCTGCCCACTTGTTTCTAGGTTACTGCTCAGGTCATTTTTGGACTTCTTTTTCAGAATTGCTCTTTACCTTGAAGGATATATTTTTGGGTAGGTAGCTTTTTTTTTTTTAAGCAATTTATTTATTTACTTGAGAGAGGAATAGCAGGGGGAGGAGCAGAGAGAGGGAGTGGGGAGAGAGAGAGTCTTTTAAGCAGACTCCGTATTGAGTGTGGAGCCCAACACAGGGCTCAATCCCATGACCTTGAGATCATGATCTGAGTTAAAACCAAGAGTCCAATGCTTAACCTACTGCCCTATCCAGGCACCCCTTCAGTAGGTAGCTTTGATGGTGGCGAATTGTTGTTTGAGGACAGATTGGATGTGGGGGATGCCCTACAAATCATGCCCATGCGAATATGAGGTTTAAAAATGTGGATAATAACTCTGAGTAATGTAGTTTTATTAAAGTGAAATATGACTGTAAGGCCATTACATTGATTTTCTTTTGTCTTTGGTTGAAATTTGCCCTCTGGGCAAGAGTATTTTACACACTGGATATTTGCACCATCAGTGATGAGTCTCGTCTGTCCCCCTGCCTTCAGCCCGGGGGTCCGGGACACATGGGTGTCCCAGCACAGGGCAGCCTCTTATTCCTCTGCATAGTCACTTATTGGAACAACTCCCTGCATGTAAGGTGTTTCCCATCACTGTGACCAGCTCCTCCACATGGGCAACACTCCACACCCTAAGCTGGAAGGCATAAGCTTCCTCAGTAAGAATTTCTGTAACCAGAGTTCTTGGCATCCTGCTCTCTGACCACCTCCTCTCCCAGCGCCCTTGCTTTAGTAATTCCTCAATTTATCGGGACATGTGTGTTGATCCCATGGTGGTTGCACTGGGACCCACACTGACCCAGCAGCAGGGACTCCGTGGCTGTTAGCCTCAAAGTCAGTCTTGTGCAAACACATGCAACAGCTCCTCTGTATCTCTCTCTACATTGTGCGTGGCTGGGGAGTCCCGAACCTGGTTGACCCCAGCTGTGCATCTGCATTTGAGCAGTTGCCCTGGAGGTAGAGAGGTCCCACAGCCCTGTGGTTTCATGCGCGACCACAAACCTCAGCCCTGCTCTCACCACAGCCCAGCAGTCCTATCATGTTCCTCCCTCGACTTTTCCTTCCCCCTTGCCTTAGTTCATGGTCTTGTTGCATAAGTTGTTATGGGAACAGGAGCTTCCCAAACAAAATTTCTGCATCTTCAGTCACCTGACCTGTAAGCCCTCCAGCTCAGGTGTCATGACTTCTCATGTCCTCCCGGAAGCTGTCCACTCTCTGCTGTACCCTCAGTCTTCCCCACTCCGAAAGTCATTCTGACTGGCACGCAAACACACACCCTTTCACACAGAAATCCCTTTCCCTGATTCCCTCTTCCTCAGAGGCTCTGCGCACGTTCTCTTTCCTCTGTAATGAAATTGCCAGAGCTCTGTCCCTACTTTTCCTCCTCCCATTCACTTCTTGTCTTCTCCAAACACCCTCCTGCAGAGAAACTGTCCTTATCCAGAGACCTGCAAATCCTGGGTTGGTCATTTCTCTGTCTTCCTCCCACTTGATCTTTTCTGCAGCCTTTGATACAGTTGGCTCCTCTGTCCTTGTGACTCTGGCTCTCTGTGCTGCCACCTCTTTATAGTTTTCCTACTCCCTCACGGGCCATTCCTAATTATCCCCCGTGCTGCCTTCTGTCCCCTATTTTGCCCCTAAGTCCGCAGTTCTCCACCAGAAGTGATTTTGCTCCTAGGGGGAGCATGTGGCCAATGCCTTCTTTCCCCAGACTCTGTTTATGGTTTGTGCTTGCGATTGCGTGGAGCAATCTCAATTTGACTGAAAGGCAGCTTGACCTATTCTTTTTCTTTTTTTTCCTTTAATTTTCTTTAATTGTAAAAGCAGTACATTCAATTCAAACTTACAGAAGGAGGTGAAGTACAAAGTAAACTGTTCCCTTCTACCTCTTGTCCTCCCCATCTCTGATCTTATTCTCTGAGGATAACAGTGGGAGATTTATCCCTTTTAGATCTTTTTTCCAGTAAATTTTATTTCATGTGTATCTTTTTCTTTTTTTGTTTTTACATTTCTGAAATTAACATATAATGTATTATTTGCCCCAGGGGTACAGGTATGTGAATTGTCAGGCTTACACATTTCAGGGCACTCACCATAGCACATACCCTCCCCAATGTCCATGTCATGTGTATCTTTTTATTAAGTTTTATTTATTTATTTTAAATTGTCAAAATATTTTTTAACCGTTACTTTTTTAAAAAATTATGTTCATTATGGACACTAGGAAGGGTATGTGATATGGTGAGTGCTGTGAAATGTGTAAGCCTGATGAGTCACAGACCTGTACCCCTGGGACAAATAATACATTGTATGTTAATAAAAATAATTAATAAAGTATTA
Organism: Meles meles; assembly: GCF_922984935.1. Classification (NCBI taxonomy): domain Eukaryota; kingdom Metazoa; phylum Chordata; class Mammalia; order Carnivora; family Mustelidae; genus Meles; species Meles meles. The sequence goes on along the minus strand of NC_060067.1, from coordinate 170,930,579 downwards.
AAAAATTATGTTCAGTTAGCCAGCATATAGTACATCATAAGTTTTTGTTGTAGTGTTCAGTGATTGATTAGTTGCCTATAATACAGTGCTCATCCCAACACGTGCTCTCCTTAATACCCATCACCCAGTTACCTCATCCCCCCACTTCCCTCCCTTCTGTAACCCTCAATTTGTTTCCTGGAGTCCAGAGTCTCTCATGGTTTGTCTCCCTCTCTGATTTCTTCCCATTCGGTTTTCCCTCCCTTCCTCTGTGGTCCTCCACACTTTTTCTTATGTTCCACATGTGAGTGAAACCATATGATAATTGTATTTCTCTGCTTGACTTATTTCACTTAGCATAATTCCTTCCAGTTCCATTCATATCAGTGCAAATGGTGGGTATTCATCCTTTCTGATGGCTGAATAATATTTCATTGTCTATATGAACCACATCTTCTTTGTCCATCTGTTGAAGGGCGTCTCAACTCCTTCCACAGTTTGGGTATTGTGGACATTGTGCTATGAACATTGGGGTGCATGTGCCCCTTTTTCCTACATCTGTATTTTTGGGTTTAATACGTATTAGTGAATTCCTGGGTCATTAGGGTGGCTGTATTTTTAACTTCTTGAGGAACCTCCATACCATTTTCCAGAAATGCTATACCAGCTTGCATTCCCACCAACAGTGTTAGAGGGCTCCCCTTTCTCCACAACCTTTCCAACACTTGTTGTTTCCTGTCTTACTAATTCTGGCCATTCTAACTGGTTTAAGGTGTTATCTCAATGTGGTTTTGATTTGAATCTCCCTGATGGCTAATGATGATCATTTTTTCATGTGTCTTTTATCCATTTTTATGTCTTCTTTGGAGAAATGTCTGTTCACATCTTCTGCCCATTTCTTGACTGGATTATTTGTTGTTGTTGTTTTTTTTAAGATTTTGTTTATTTATTTGACAGAGAGAGATCACTAGTAGGCAGAGAGGCAGGCGGGTGGGGGGAAGCAGGCTCCCCGCTGAGCAGAGAGCCCAATGCAGGGCTCGATCCCAGGACCCTGAGATCATGACCTGGGCTGAAGGCAGAGGCTTAACCCACTGAGCCACCCAGGTGCCCCGGATTATTTGGTTTTTGAGTGTTGAGTTTGAGAAGTTCTTTGTAGATCTTGGATATCAGCTCTTTATCCAAAATGTCATTTGCAAATATCTTCTCCCATTCAGTAGGTTGCCTGTTAGTTTTGTTGGCTGTTTCCTTTGCTGTGCAGAAGCTTTTTATTTTGATGAAGTCCCAAAAGTTCATTTTCACTTTTGTTTCCCCTGCCTTTAGAGATGTGTTTTGAAAGAAGTTTCTGTGGCTGATGTCAAAGAGGTTACTGCCTATGTTCTCTAGGATTTTGATGGACTCCTGTCTCACATTGAGGTCTTTCATCCATTTTGAGTTTATCTTTGTGTATGCTATAAGAGAATGGTCTAGTTGCATTCTTCTGCATGTGGCTGTCGAGTTTTCCCAGCACCGTTTATTGAAGAGACTGTCTTTTTTCCATGGATATTCTTTCCTGCTTTGTTGAAGATCAGTTGACCGTAGAGTTGAGGGTCCATTCTGGGGTCTCTGCGCTGTTCCACTGATCTGTGTGTCTGTTTTTGTACCAATACCATATTGTCTTGATGACTCTGGCTTTGTAATATAGCTTGAACATTCATAAATCAATCAAGGTGATAGGGCACATTAGTAAAAGAAAAAACAAGAACATATGATTTTCTCAGAGAAAACTTTTGACAAAATAAGCATCCTCTCTTGATTAAAACTCTTCAAAGTACAAGGATAGAGGGACCGTACCTCAATATCCTAAAAGCCATCTATGAAAAGCACACAGCGACTATCATTCTCGACGGGGAAAAACTGAGGGCTTTTCCCTTAAGGTCAGGAACGCAACAAGGATGCCCACTCTCACCATCATTGCTCAACATAGTTCTAGAAGTCCTATCCTCAGCAATCAGACAACAAAAAGAAACAAAAGGCATTCAAATTGGCATAAAAGAAGTCAAACTCTCTCTCTTCACAGATGACATGATGCTTTATGTGGAAAACCCAAAAGACTCTACCCCTGAGTTATTAGAACTCATACAGCAACTCAGCAACGTGACAAGGTACAAAATCAATGCACAGAAATAAGATGCATTTCTATACACTAACCATGTAACTGAAGAAAGAGAAATTAAGGAGTCAATTCCATTTACAATAGCTCCAAAAAACACAAGATACCTAGGAATAAACTTAATGAAAGAGATAAAGGATCTGTACTCTAGAAACTACAGAAGACTTAGGAGAGATACTGAGAAAGACACAAAGAGGTGGAAAAATATTCCATGCTCATGGATTGGAAGAATAAACATCATTAAAATGTTTGTGCTGCCCAGAGCAATTTACACTTTCAGTGCAGTCCCTATTAAAATACTATTGGCGGACACCTGGGTGGCTCAGTGGGTTAAAACCTCTGCCTTCGGCTCAGGTCATGATCTCAGGGTCCTGGGATCGAGCCCCTCATCCGGCTCTCTGCTCAGGAGGGAGCCTGCTTTCCTTCCTCTCTCTCTGCCTGACTCTCTGCCTACTTGTGATCTCTGTCAAATGAATTAAAAAAAAAATACTATTGGCATTTTTCACAGAGCTGGAACAAACAGTCCTAAAATTTGTATGGAGCCAGAAAAGACCCTGAATTGCCAGAAAAGACCCTCAAATTGCCTGAAAAGCTATTTGAAATTGCTTTTGAATTGCAAAAGCGAAAAAGAAAACCAAAGCTGGAGGCATCACAATGCCTGACTTCAAGGTTTATTAAGTTTAAATTTTTTTTTTAAAGATTTTATTTATTTTTTTGACAGAGAGAGAGGGAACAGAAGCAGGGAGAGTGAGAGAAGGAGAAGCAGGGTTCTCAGGGAGCAGGGAATTGATGCAGATCGATTGATGCAGAATTGATGGGATCAAGCCCGGATGCAGGGCTAGATCCCAGGACGCTGGGACCATGACCTGAGCCAAAGGCCGACGCTTGACGACTGAGCCTCCCAGGTGCCCCTATTAAGTTTTTAATTTTAATCCCAGTATTATTAACTGTAATCCCTTTTAGATTTTTATTTTTTTTTAAGATTTTATTTATTTATTTGAGAGAGAAATAGAGATAAAGAGGGCTTTTCCCTTAAGGTCAGGAACACAACAAGGATGCCCACTCTCACCATCATTGCTCAATATAGTTCTGGAAGTCCTATCCTCAGCAATCAGACAACAAAAAGAAATAAAAGGCATTCAAATTGGCATAAAAGAAGTCAAACTCTCTCTCTTCACAGATGACATGATGCACAACCGGTGGGAGGGGTGGGTGTCGGGGAGAAGGAGAAGCAGGCTCCCCACTGAGCAGGAGCCCGATGTGGGGCTGGATCCCAGGACCCTGGCATCATGACCTGAGCTGAAGGCAGAGGCTTAACTGACTGAGCCACCCAGGTGCCCCTCTTTTAGATTTTTAAATCCAAGATTACATTAAAAGAACCAGGTACAGGGAAGTCTGGGCAGATCAGTCGATTAAGTGTCCAACTCTTGATTTCAGCTCAGGTCATGATCTCAAGGTCTTGAGGTGGAGCCTGCTTAAGATTCCATCCTTCCCTGGGGTGCCTGGGTGGCTCAGTGGGTTAAGTCTCTACCTTCAGCTCAGGTCATGATCTCAAGATGATCCTGGGATCAAGCCCTGCATCGGGCTCTTTGCTCAGTGGAGAGCCTGCTTCCCCCTCTCTCTGCCTGCCTCTCTGCCTACTCGTGATCTCTCTCTCTGTCAAATAAATAAATAAAATCTTGAAGAAAAAAAAAGATTCCCTCCTTTCCCCTGCCTTTGCCCCACTTGGCACACTCTCTCTCAAAAAAACAAAAACAAAAAACTAGGTATATACTCTGTCAGCCATCTCCAAGACAGAAATACCCACATCTCAAGGGGCTGCGCAATTTCTGATAGGATTTGGGGCAACAATACCATTGAGGAAGAATAAAGATTCCAGGAATAGGGTGCCTGGGTGGCTCAGTGGTTAAAGCCTCTGCCTTCGGCTCAGGTCATGATCTCAGGGTCCTGGGATCGAGCCTGGAATCCAGCTCTCTATTCAGCCGGGAGCTTGCTTCCTCCTCTCTCTCTTTGCCTGCCTCTCTGCCTACTTGTAATCTCTCTCTCTGTCAAATAAATAAATAAAAATTTAAAAGAAAAAAAAAGCTATTAGAATTAAAAAAAAAAACGTGTTCCAGGAGAACCAGAACCAATTCTTCCAGAAGACAGAAAGTCCAGCCATATTGCTGGGAATAACCAAAGCATGATTCAGGTCACACCCTGTATATCTTCATGTGTCATTCCATGTCCCTGGCCCATGGTGATGACTTTAAGAGATCACAGATAAAATCTTTAAAAATAAAATTAAAATATACTACATTAAAAAGGCATGAAAATTGGGGTGGATTGAATGGATTTGACTGTTTCTCACACTACTCTAGCCCTCTAGTTTTGTTTAACATTTGGAAGGATCTTTTGTTTTTTTTAAAGGCTCCCTGCTGAGCAGAGAGCCCGATGCAGGGCTCCATCCCAGGACCCTGGGATCATGTCCTGAGATGAAGGCAAAGGCTTTAACCCACTGAGCCACCCAGACACCTCCATTTGGAAGGATCTTATATGATCTATTTTTAATGCTCCAGGCTGTCTGAAAAACAGATGTTACCTGAATTGTGTGTATATATATATATATATATATATATATATATATATATATATTTATTTATTTATTTTTATTTAGAGAGAGGGCACATGCGAGTGTGCCCACAAGTGAGGTGGGGGCAGGGCAGAGGGAGAGAGAGAATCTTAAGCAGGGTCCACACTGACCCACAAGGGGCTTGATCCCACAACCCTGAGATCATGACCTGAGCCAAAATCAAGAGTCAGACCCTCAAGCAACTGAGCCACCCAGGTGCCCCTGAATTGTATATTTAGAGTATGAAATAATAGTGTTCACTTCTCAGTTCCTTTTGCAAGTTCTACCTCCTCATCTCTTTTAACTTTGGGTCATTCATGTATGCTCACTCCTTCCCTGGACATCTTCAGCCTCTTGCCTTTATCTATCGCTAAGACCTCTGCCCTGAACTTCCCAGACTCTTCTATACAGCTGCCTACCCCACATCTCCACTTGGATGTCAGAAAGGCTTCCACACTGACTGTGTCCCAGACCATCCCCTCAGCCTGCTTTCCATTTATTCTTCCCTGTTGCGGTTAATGACAGCTCTGTGGGCCCAGGTGCTCAGGCCCCTGACCTGGGAAGAAGCATCCTGACTTCTCTCTTTTTTTCACATCCATGTTGAATCCATTAGCAGGTTCTATTGTCTCTGCACTCAGAGGAGATTCAGGATTTGACCATTCCTCAGACTTCTACCCATCTTCCCTCCTCCCCCCGCCCATCCAAGCCTCATAGCTGGATTATTTCGGTAGCTTCCCAGGTGGGCTTTCTGCTTCCACACTAGCCCCCTCCCATCTCTTCAGTCTGTTTATAGCACAACAGCCAGAATACTGCTATTACATTCTAAGTCATAGAGCATCTCTCCTCCATTCAAAATCCTTCAATGGCTCTCTGTGTCTCTTAAGTAAAAGCCAGAGTCCTTTTACCAGCTTACAGGCTTTATAAGGTCTGCACCCTCTTCCAGCCTTATTCCTGCTCCATTCCCCTTTGCTTATTCCACTCCAGCCACCCTGGCCTTACTGACCCGGCAGTCTATGGGCATTCTGTCACCCCAGGGCCTTTGCCCTTGCTGTTCTTTCTGCCTGGGATGTAGTTCCCCCAGGTAGCGTGTGGCTCATTCCTCTACCTCCATCAGGTTCTTGCTCAAATGTTACCCCAGTGAGAGCCTTCTCTAACCCTATTTAAAATTTAAACCCTTCCCTGCTTAATTTTTCTTCAAAGCACATTTATGTATACTTTATATATATCCTGTTTATTTTCTTTATTGTCTGCCTCTTGCACTACAATGTAAATTTCATAGGGGCAGGGATTTATTTCATTTTTTGGGTTTGTTGTTGTTGTTTTAAGGTTTTAGTTATTTGATAGAGAGAGTGCATGAGCAGAAGGAAGAGGGAGAGGGAGACATAGACTCCCTGCTGAGCAGAGAGCCTGACTGGGACTTGATCCCAGGATGCTGGGATCATGACCTGAGCCAAAGGCAGATGTTTAATTGACTGATACACCCAGGTGCCTCCCTGTTTTGTTTTTTTTTTAAAGATTTTATATTAAAGTAATCTTTACACCCAACATGGGACTTGAACCTACAATCCCAAGATCAACAGCTGCACACTCCACCAACTGAGCCAGCCAGGTGCCCCAATTTCAGCTTTTTTATTATCATAAATACTTATTAAATTTATGAGGAGAGATTTAACTACATAACAGCTAATTTTTTTTACTGCAAAAGACCACATAAACTATTTTCTATAATGTATCTTTTACATTTATAATAAAGGGTCACATGATAATACATAAAGAGCACCCAGAAATTAATAAGCAAAAACAACCCTACACAAAATTGGATAAAGGTAACGAACATACCTTCCACAGAAGATCTACAGAAATGCCAACAAAGACGAAAAGTGCTCAGTGTCAGAGAAATACAAATGAGTTGGAACAGTAAAATGTTTTCATCGTCAGGTTAGTACGGAGTACAAAGATTGATAATATCTAGTGTGATCAAGGCTGTGGAACCTAGGATTCGTTCATGTAAGAGTGGAGAGAGTGTGCGCTGGCACAGACCTTGGAGGGTCGTGATAGCAGCCCGTATTCTTCAGTTACCCGTCTACTTACCCAGCTTGTAGAAATGCTTGCAGACATGCAGAGTTGTGAATATAAGGTTATGTATTGTAGCACTGTTGTTAATAAGAAAAGAAGGGGAAATAGTTTAAATGTTCATAGGGTAACAGATCACATAAAATCATACTAAATATTATAGACCTGCATATAATTTCTCTATTATAGAGAAAGAACCTCATGATCTGACTCCTTCCATGACAAATCTCATGAATTTTTATTATACTTAAAGAAGTGATCATTTGCAAAACCTCACTAGCATGGGTAATGTACCCAAACTATGAAATGTTATGCAGCTTTAAAAAGAAGGACAGGAAAGTCTGAGGTATCAGTTAAATGAAAAAAAGTTGCAGTGTGATACGTATGTTATAATCTTACTTTATGTCACCCCAGTCTCAAATGCTACTTGTAAAGCATACATTAACATGTATGAGAGCACACAGAAAGGTCTGGGAGGTGACCCGCCACTTAACAGCTTTCTTTGGGTTGGGGAGTAAAAGCAGGGGAAGGAAATCTCCTCCTACATTTGAATTTTTGCCAAGAAGAATATTCTTGATTAATTTTATAATTTTCTTAAAAAAGGTAAAACTGTTCTAAGAGTTTTAGAAAGTGTTACAAAGCAACTGAGGTAGAGATTGCTGAGATTGCAAATATCTTAAGCAATACCTGACTTGCAGATATTTAACTTTGAAAGTTTCAGGTATTTGAGAGTGATCCCAAAGGCTAATACTATTCAATAATAAATAGTATTTAATAATCTTTCATTTATCTGAGGCACAGAAATTCAACGTAAACAGGAGTTCAGGAGGAATTTGTGAGGCCTGTTGTTGAGCTTCTCCCGCCACTTACTGTTGAATAAATGTATGTATCAATAAATTGTAGCAGCTTCCCTAGAGTGATCACTTGTTTTTATGTGAAAAATGGGCCTATGATACCAAAGCCACCTGCCAGTGCTGGTGGGCACCATGAGGAGGTCGGTCTAAGGAGGTGATGGCTTTCAACAAAAAACATGATTTTTGTGTGGAAGTCAAGTGTCAGATTCAGTGTTAACTCAGGTCTATGGGGAAAATGTGTTCCATAAGAAAATAAATGTACGTATTCATGAAACTTTCAGTGACTGTAGCAGCCAGAGTAAAACGGCTTTTAAAATTTTTCAAATATAGGGGCGCCTGGGTGGCTCAGTGGGTTAAAGCCTCTGCCTTTGGCTCAGGTCATGATCTCAGGGTCCTGGGATCAAGCCCTGCATCGAGCCCCCGCATCTTTGCTCAGCAGGGAGCCTGCTTCCCCCCTTCTCTCTCTGCCTACTTGTGATCTCTGTCTGTCAAATAAATAATAAAATCTTTTTAAAAAATTTTTTCAAATATAATTAACACAGTATTATATTAGTTTAGACATACAAGCAAAACGACTTTTTTATTGCTATTTTTAAAAAATTTTACTTTATTGTGTTATGTCACCATACAGTACATCATTAGTTTTTGATGCAGTGTTCCATGATTCATTGTTTGCATAGAACACCCATTGCTCCATGCAATCCATGCCCTCCTTAATACCCACCACCAGGCTCACCCATCCCCCCACCCCTTTCCCCTCTAAAACCCTCAGTTTGTTTCCCAGAGTCCACAGTCTCTCATGGTTGCAAAATGACTTTTTAATAGAAATTATGATCTAGGGGCACCTGGGTGGCTCAGTGGGTTAAGCGTCTGCCTTTCGGCTCAGGTGATGATCTCGGGGGCCTGGGATTGAGCCACACTCCACACATTGCATGTTGCTCCTGGGGCATCTGCTTCTTCCTCTCCCTCTGCCCTGCCCCCTCTGCTTGTGCTCTGTCCCTTGCTTTTTCTTTCTCTCAAATAAATAAAATCTTTTTAAAAATAATAAAAAGAAGAAATTATAATCCATAGTGAAATTTCTCAATTTGGAGTTTTTGAAAAGATCTTAAAAGATTTCTCTTTTAAATATTAAAGGTCAACTGCGGGTACCTGGGTTTTTCCACTAATGAATTTCCCCTGTCAGATCCCAAAGAAATCTCACAGGTCTTTAACTTACCTCAATTTGATATATTTTTGAATTCTTTTAAAAAGTGTTTTTAAATGTGAAATCATATACATTCATTCTGGAAAAGTTGAAAAATACTGAAAGGCATAAAGAAAAAAAATCACCTAGAATCTTACCATATGAAGAGAATATATGAAGAGAAACATTAGCCTGTTTCCTTTGGTTTCCATGTAATTTTGTCTTGTTTTAGGCAATTAGAACAATAACATAAAGGAAATTTTATATCCTTTTTCCTTTGTGACATTCCTGTTATCTGTGAAAACTCTGTCAATATATGCATTTTTGCTGACCGCATCGCACTCTTTCAAGTGATCTTGCCATTCTTGCCCTCCATTTTCTGATGGATGGGAAAGTTCCAGTTTATGCTTTTGTAAGTAGTGCTAGATTTTTATTCCTGGAGCTTTTTATCTCTTTCAGATTTTTGCCTTAATAGATCTTGGATTTGATGTTACAGGCACTTGATAAATACTCCAAATTGGTTTCAAAAACCATAAGCTATGTTTTAGCAGTGAGTAAGTAGCAGCACAGAGAAACAGCCCGCAGGCGGCAGACGCAGCCTGGGGCAGCCCGTCCTCCCTACTCTCACTTCTGAGCCTATTTTCTCTTCCTCAGTCTTACACTTTCCCTTTGGAGATTTAAGCAGGAGGTCAGAAGTTCTTCATTACAGTCCTTCCTGCAAGCCTTTCCTAGCTAGTAGAAACAGGGAGTCTAAGGCGTTCTGTTCAGGCACGCGGTGGGGGGTCTGCCCTAGAGTCTGCGGGGCACTTTTGCTTCTGCTCTTACAGCTGAAGGAATACAGAACTACACCCCACTTAAAACTGTTGTCCTGGGGCATCTGGGCGGCTCAGTGGGTTAAGCGGCTGCCTTTGGCTCAGGTCATGATTTCAGGGTCATGGGATCAAGCCTTGCACGGGGCTCCCTGCTCAGCAGAGAGCCTGCTTCTCTCTCCCCCTCTGCCTGCTGCACTGCTTACTTGTGCTCTCTCTCTGTCAAATGAATAAATAAAATCTTTTTTTTTTTTTTAAGATTTTATTTCTTCATTTGACAGATGGAGTCACAAATAGGCAGAGAGGCAGGCAGAGAGAGAGGGGTAAGCAGGCTCCCTGCTGAGCAGAGAGCCTGATCTGGGGCTCGATCGATCGCAGGACCCTGAGATCATGACCTGAGCCAAAGGCAGAGTCTTTAACCCACTGAGCCACCTGGGCGTACCAAATAAATAAAATCTTAAAACAAAAACAAAAACTCTTGTCCTCACTGAGAACGATTCCTGTTTGTGATTTACTGTGCTGCCTTGAAGCTAAGCAGGTGGTGGTGTGATGTGTGATGGGCTGGCTGGGCTTGACTCACCACTTTCTAGTCGTCTCCCCTCCCCCCATCCATTTGTGCTGCAGGTGTTTGGAGCTTCCAGTCGGTTTGCCACTCCATGCCTTTATCCTACAGGCCCCCTCCCAGGGATGCACTTCCCATTCTCCACGTCCGCCGGGCCAGCCCCAGTCATCCTCTAGACCCACTCCCAGGAGCCTTCTGGCACCCTCACCCGCGCCCATCCCGGGTCTACCCTGCCTTCTGCACTGGGTGCCCGTGTTTGCTCATCAGTGAGCCTTCCTAACCAGACTGAGCGCTTCTCCGGGACTGGGTCTGTGTCTCCTCGTTTTTGCATTCTCTGTACCACCTCTGGCGCTCGTTGGGGCGTTTCTGGCTCTCTGACACAGGTGGCGGTTTTCAGGGTTGATGCTCTCTGTGGCTTTGTTTCAGGTCTTTCTGTCTGAGTGGAAGGAGCGCAAAGTGGCGTTCTCCCGGCTCTCCCGGCTGGAGATGAAAGAGGATTTCCTGCACGGGCTGGAGATGCTGAAAGGTCTGCAGGGTAAACACGTGGTCACTCTGCTCGGCTTCTGTGAGGACGACAACACTATCCTTACCGAGTATCACCCCTTGGGCTCCTTGAGCAATCTGGAAGCAACGCTGAACCTTTCCAAGTACCAGAACATGAACACGTGGCAGCGCAGGCTGCAGCTGGCCGTGGACTACGTCAGCATCATCAACTACTTGCACCACAGCCCCCTGGGCACACGCGTCATGTGCGACTCCAACGACCTGCCCAAGACGCTGTCACAGTATCTGCTGACCAGTAACTTCAGCCTCGTGGTGAACGACCTGGACGCCTTGCCCCTGGTGAACCACAGCTCTGGGACGTTGGTGAAGTGTGGTCACCGGGAGCTGCATGGGGACTTTGTGGCTCCAGAGCAGCTGTGGCCCTATGGGGAAGACACACCTTTTGATGATGACCTCATGCCCTCCTATGACGAGAAGATCGACATCTGGAAGATTCCAGATGTCTCTAGCTTCCTTTTGGGGCATGTTGAAGGGAGTGATATGGTCCGGTTTCATTTGTTTGATATTCATAAAGCCTGTAAGAGCCAGACGCCTGCAGAACGACCCACGGCTCAGGATATTCTAGACACTTACAAGAAGGTTTTGAATTTACTCAGAGATACCATGGTGTCCCAGACAAGAGAAATGCTCTAGAAACCCATCCTGTCAGTGAAGGATGGGCTTTAGGGAGCAAATGGAAGAGTCACAGCAAATCTTGCTCTGATGGTGAGGTTTTTGCTGTTCAGCTGTGTGGTCCTTCCTCTGCGTCCACATGCACCCGTGAGTGGTATTCACCCCCCGGGGACCGGGGCAAAAGTTGCTGCAGGCACATGGGGTTTGGCTGAAGTCCGGCCTCCCTCTCTCATGCTGATCACTCCCAGTGGAAGATGAGAGAAGCAGGAATCTAGCCACAGCTGAAGGAAGTAACAAAAATTAGCCACAAAGAGGCTTCCCTTTCCCTAATTACTGAATCTGGAGGCGTGTAAGAAATGTATATAGAAAAGGTTTTTAAATGGCAGGATATGAAAGAAACATGCTGTAGTTTTCCAAAGAATTGTTTTCTTCATGTTTTTAGGTGGTGGTCAACATGACCAGACATAATTCAGTACCCAGATTCAGGGTCACAGGAGTATTTGTGATGTTTCACATGGTGTTGATGAGACCGTCTTTAGTATTTTAAATGATTGTTTAAATGTTTATTTTAATGAATGTGAAATTCTTATGCCGTCCTCTTTCCAGAAACCTAAAGGAGAACTGTGATAGCAGGCTCCTTGAAGTTTTGAGTGGACAAGGAATATTTAGGACAGCAAGTATGAGGGAAATTATATCCATGTTCCTGCCTTGGATGGTGCTAATGAAATTCCTGTTTACCTTCCAGCTCAGTTTTCTGTGTCCAAAGTTAATTATTAGAACAATTTATATCAAAAATATCACTCTTTACTGGAAAGTGTCAAACCCTTCCACTTAAGTTGCATGACAGAATCCTTTAGAAAGTTCTTTCTTGGTCACTATCGTCCTCATTTGCAGAGGATGATGGATTTGGTGTGTATTAATTACCACCAATAAGGTGGTTAAAGCTGACATTGAGGGGCAGAGATGCCTGGCAATAGACGCTGCCTTCCCTTGAACTTGAGCAGGTGTCGGAATCACCAGAAGCAGGAGCTGGGTCCCACCCCAGAGTCTCTGACTCAGTAGGTCTGGGACAGACTCTGAGACTTTGCATTTCTGACTGGTGCTGCTGGTCTTGGGACTACATTTTGAGAGCCACTGTACTTAACTGTTAGGGAGGGTACCACAAGCAGTAGGATAGGGCAGCAAAATTAGTATGATGTCCTAGTCTGCCACTTTTGGAGCTGATTGGGTCATATGGCTGATCCGAGAATATACTTCCCTAGAGTGTTTTAACTGTCAGTTTTTGCTATTAAAAACTCCCACAGCAGTCAGGATGCTGTAATCAAGAGGATGGACGATAACGAGGGTTGTCAAGGATGTGGAGAATTGGAACACTCTGGTAGAAATGTCTTCTGGTGCAGGTGCTTTGGGAAATAGTCTGGCACTTCCTCAAAAAGTTAAAAAATATAGCCTGGTGGTGGGTATTATGGAGGGCACGTATTGCATGGAGCACTGGATGTGGTGCATAAACAATGAATTCTGGAACACTGAAAAGAAATTTAAAAAATAAATAAAAATTTAAAAATAAAAGTTAAAAATAGAATTGCCATGACCCAGGAATTCACTCCAAGTATTCACCCAAGACAGTTGAAAACATGTCTACAAAAAATCTTGTACATGAACATTCATAGCAACATTCATAATAGATGAAAGACGGAATAACCAAAATGTTTATCGTCTGGTGAATGCATAAAGAAAATGTGGTCTATCCATACAATAAGGTATTACTCAGCCGTAAAGCAGAATGAAGTACTGATGCATGCTTGCTCCCACATGGATGAAGCTTGGGAACATTCTAATTGAAGGAAGCCAGTCACAAAGGACCACACGTTGTATGCTTCCATTTCTAGGAAATGTCCAGAACAGACAAATGCATACAAATACAAAGTAGATTAGTGGTTGGCAGGGGGTCAGGGGTGACGAATGGGGAGTACTTGCTAATGAGTACAGAGTTTCTTTTGGGGGCGATGAAAATGTTTTGAAATTATATAGTGATGGTTGTAGAACTCTGAATATATTAAGTAACTGAATTGTATAAAAGGACAAATTTTATGGTATGTGAATTTATATCTCAATAAAGCTGAGGGGGAAAAACCCATGTCTGTGCCAAGGCTGTGTATCCCTTATGACTCTTTTCACTTGATGTAGGTGGTTATTGTGTAGAGTTACTAGTTGTATTACCCATTCAGGATACAATTCTTGTTTGAGGGTTTTTCTTAGCTTTTGGACTTTGCATTGGAGCAAAACCATCAGTTTAAACAAATTTGTTTTGAAATATTTTAAAATATTGAAGTAGAGCTAAAATAAACAGCATTTTGTGGGGAAGGGACACTGTGTTAGGGCCAGAAGACCAGGGTTCTAATCTCAGCCCTGATTCCAAGTCATTGTGTGCCCTCAGACTACCTGATCTCTAAAATGAGAGAGTTGGAGGGCATCATTTCCTCCACTGTGCTTCTCTTAAGTTCTCTCGGATGCTTCATCATGCTGGGGCCAGATGCCAACCAGAACCTGGTCTGTCAGGGTTCAGTCATTAGCTTGTGCTCAGACATAATTCAGTACCCAAAGAACTGTGAAATCCTAAGAGCAAGCCTAGCTAAAGCCTGGATGGGCGTTCATAGCCCAGTCAGCTTGCTGCCTGGTGCTCCACAGAACTGTGACCAGGAGAGGAGGTTGCTGAAGTGAGCCATTCTCAAAGCATAGCCAAGGATTCAGTGCTCTCTCCCTGCTTACCTATTCCAAATGTTAAAAAAAAATATCACCACCACCCTGTGGTTTATAATGGGCTTTCTCATGTCACGTGATGCTACAAACACTCCAAACGTCTAGTGGCATGCGGTGACTGTTGGTGATTCAGCGGAGACCGAACACGGGGCTGTTTGCACAGGAGGCGTGTGTGCGGATGGGAGCGAGGTGGAAAGCTCTGCAGCTCTCTGCAGAAAGGTCCTGGTGGTCTCCCCCCGACCTTTATTTTAAAAATAAACATCACTCAATTTCAGTAATCACTATTCTCGCCTGAGTTTTGATCATTTAAGGGTAATTTAAAATGTGAAACCATGCTTTCCTACCCCTTTGTAATCTGTGAGGGTCAACAAAATGAAGGAAATAATTTAAGATTTTTTGGAGCGCAACAATGTAGTTTGGGATCAGAATCTCGAGGAAGGAAGTCAGCAAGAGCACTGCGTCCAAGTGTAGTGTTTTTATTTATACCTTAAGCATGAGTCAGAGTTTTGCTACCTGGAATTAACTCCTCTGGAGAGAAAATTTGATTCATTCACTCCCAAGTCCATGTGATCAATTATGGAATATCTCACACGGGTAAGGCACAGTACTCACTTATACCTCTGAAAGGGACCTAGTGCCTACCAAAACAGCCCTGTTTTTCCAGTTTGTTGTTGTCGTTGCTGTTCTCTTCTATCATGAGCGGACAGGACTAGCCTGTGACTGTGGAGATCCCCTCAGAGTGTTCTTGGGCTCCAGGATCACCTCTGACCCTTGAGGTTCTTCAAGGTAGTGCCAGCTACCAGAAGTTCTTATACCTGCAAGGTCATTGCCAAGGTTGGATTCAGAAATTTGGAAATAGGAAGAGAAGAACTCTGGACCTCAACTGTGAAGCTCACAATAAATCCTTTACCTTGGGTTTATTTTTTTCCCTTTTTTTTTTTTTAAGATTTTATTTATTTATTTGACACACAGAGAGAGATCACAAGTAGGCAGAGAGGCAGGCAGAGAGAGAGAGGAGGAAGCAGGCTTCCTGCTGAGCAGAGAGCCCGATGCGGGGCTCAATCCCAGGACCCTGAGATCGTGACCTGAGCCGAAGGCAGTGGCTTAACCCACTGAGCCACCCAGGCGCCCCTTTATTTTTTTTCCTTAAAGTGTAAAAACCATATATGTAATATGTAAACTATAGCCTATGCTAGGCTGTTTTCTTTCCTTTTTTTTTTTCCTTTAGCCTGACGATTGTTATTAACCTTTTAAATGGGTTCTTAAAGATTGAAGAAAGTCGTCATAAATTGTTAAAAATCAGCTCAAACTGTTCCAGGTGCTAGAATTTTCTTATGAGTAAATTTTTGAGGCTGAATTTTTACTTATTTTGTTTTCAAAATAGGCTTTTATCAGGCTTTCATCAGGTCCCTCCAATAGGGATTTAATTTTTTCCCCAGGATTATTTGGATAATTTAAGGACTAGTATTTGCAGAATTATGTCAGGATTCACTCCATCACTACTAGGTTAATACAGTTCAATTATGTAAAGTGACCATTTATTATGGCTCATAAAACACAGGCATATAGTATGTGTGTGGTATATTCCCCTAAAAGCAAGTAAATTGATTTTTTCCTTGCAGATTATCATTTAAAACTTCCAGGTGGGGCACAACTCTGTTCTATCTTACTTTAAGGGGCATCTAGGTGGTTCTTGATTTGGGCTCAGGTCATGATCTTAGGGTCGTGAGATTAAGCCCCACATTGGACTCCATGCTCGTGGGGAGTCTGCTTTCCCTCTCCCCCCACCCCGCCCTGCTTGTGCTCTCCCTCTCTCTCTGTCTCTCAAATAAATAAAATATTTTTTTTAAAAACTTGCTACAGAGAGAGAGAGAGAGATCACAAGTAGAGAGGCAGGCAGAGAGAGAGGGGGAAGCAGTCTCCCCGCTGAGCAGAGAGCCTGACGAGGGGCTCAATCCTAGGACCCTGAGATCGTTCCTGAGCCGAAGGCAGAGGCTTAACCCACTGAGCCACCCAGGCACCCCAATAATCAGATTTTTAAATGGGCATAGGACTTGAATAGACATTTCTCCAAAGAAGACTTACACAACGAACAAGAGCTACATAAAAAGGTGCTTAACATCACTCATCATCAGGGAAATGCAAATCAAGACCACAATGAGATTACCACTTTGTACTGTTAGGATGGTTTTTATAAAACAGACAGTAGAAATAAATAAAATATGTTGGTGAGGATGTGGAAGAAAGGGGACTCTTGTACACTGTTGGTGGGAATGTAAAGCGGTGCAGCCACTATGGAAAACAGTACATGGGTCCTTCAGAAAATTAAAAATAGAGGGGTGCCTGGGTGGCTCAGTCAGTTAAGTGTCAGAGTCTTGACACTTGGTCCCAGGACCCTGGGATCATGACCTGAGCAGGAGGCAGACGCTTCACCAACTGAACCACCCACGTGTCCCCAGATCCTCATTTCTTTTCTTTTTCTTTTTTAAGAAAGTCCCAGATAGGACTTGAATAGACATTTCTCCAAAGAAGACTTACACAACGACCAAGAGCTACATAAAAAGGTGCTTAACATCACTCATCATCAGGGAAATGCAAATCAAGACCACAATGAGATTATCACTTTATAAATATTTTATTTATTTGACAGATAGCGAGAGCACAAATAGACAGAGAGCCAGGCAGAGGGAGAGGGAGAAGCAGGCTTTCTGAGCAGGGAGCCCGACATGGGGCTCCATCCCAGGACCCTGGGATCATGAACTGAGCCGAAGGCACCCACTTAACCAACTGAGTCACCCAGGTCCCTGAGATCATCATCTTTTCTTTTGTTGCCTTTGTTCTTGGTGTCATACCTAGGAACTGACTGCTAAACTTACTGTCATAAAGCTATTCCCATATACTTTCTTCTAAGAATTTATAGTTTTAGCTCTTATGTTTAGGTCTTGGATCCATTTTGAGTTAACTTTTGTACACAGTGTAAGAAAGGGTCCAACTTCTAGTTTTGGTTTTTTTTGTAGATATCCAATTTCCCCAACATCATTTGCTGAAAACATTGTTCTTTCCCATGTTGAAAATTATTTGAGTATATACTCTGGGATTTCTATTCCATTGATTGGTCTATATCTCTGTCTTATGCCAGTACCACCCTGTTTTGATTACACAGCTTTTTTTTTTTGAAGATTTCATTTATTTATTTGACAGACCAAGATCACAAATAGGCAGAAAAGCAGGCAGAGAGAGAGGAGGAAGCAGGCTCCCTGCTGAGCCGAGTGCCTGATGCGGGGCTGGATCCCAGGACCCTGAGATCATGACCTGAGCCGAAGGCAGAGGCTTTAACCAACTGATTACACAGCTTTGTAGTTTTGGAATCCAGAAATGTGAAATCATCTACTGGGAGAAGCAGACACCCTGCTGAGCAGAGCTCCCAACTCAGGGCTCAATCCCAGGATTCTGGGAACATAACCTGAGCCAAAGGCAGAGTAATAACCCTGACTGAGCCACCCAGGCATCCCTTAATGAGTTTGGATATATTTATGTACTCATGTCACCACCCCTATAGATGAAACACAAAACATTTCTATCTCTTGGAATTTCCTATGTGTCCCATCATGTTCAGTCCTTCCCCCACTGCCGGCTCCAGTCGGTGCATGGGTGGTTCAGTGGTAGAATTCTTGCCTGCCCCCACTGCTGGCTCCAGGATAGAACCCTGCTTTCTTTGTAGAAAGATTAGAATTTCTTTTCCAGAGTTTCATATAAATGGAAACAGGCAATATAGTATATGCCTTTCTTTTTTAAAGATTTTTTTTTCCAAAATTTTATTTACTTGAGAGAGAGAAAGCAAGGAGTTGGGAGAGGGATACAGAGGGAGAAGTGGGCTCCTACTGAGCAGGGAGCTGGACCTGAGGCCTGATGTGGGACTGGATCCCTGGACCCTGAGATCGTGACCTGAGCCAAAGGCAGACATTAAATTGATGAAACCACCCAGGTGCCCCTTTGCGCATTTTTTTTTAAGATTTTATTTATTTATTTGACAGCGAGAGAGAGATCACAAGTAGGCAGAGAGAGAGAGAGAGAGGGAAGCAGGCTCCCCGCTGAGCAGAGATTCCCGATGTGGGACTCGATCCCAGGACTCTGAGACCATGACCTGAGCCAAAGGCAACGGCCTAACCCACTGAGCCACCCAGGCGCCCCCCCTTTGCGCATTTTTAAAGAGTTATTTGCTTATTACTGAATTGTAAATGTTCATTACATATTCTGGAATTAAGAGCCTCTTATTAAATATATTTTCCAAATCTTTTCTCACAGTCAGTGGGTTTCCTTTTCCTTTTTAAAAGATTTTATTTATTTATTTGAGACAGAGAGAGAGAGAGAATGTGCACAAGTGGGGAGGGGTTGAGGAGCTGAGGGAGAAGGAGACGCAGACTCTCTCCTGAGCAGGGAGCCAGATGCAGGACTCATTCCCGGGACCCTGGGATCATGACCTGCGCTGAAGGCAGATGCTTACCAACTGAACTACCCAGGCGCCCCTTCTTTTCTTTTTCTTTCTTTCTTTCTTTTTTTAAAGATTTTATTTATTTATTTGACAGACAGAGATCACAAGTAGGCAGAGAGGCAGGAAGAGAGAGAGAGAGAGGAGGAAGCAGACGCCCCGCCGAGCAGAGAGCCCGACTCGGGGCTTGATCCCAGGACCCTGGGATCATGACCCGAGCTGAAGGCAGAGCCTTTAACCCACTGAGCCACCCAGGAGCCCCTCTTTTCTTTTTCTTTTTTTTTTTTTTAATTTTATTTATTTGACAGACAGAGATCTCAAGTAGTTGGAGAGAGGCAGGCAGAGAGAGAGAGAGGAGGAAGCAGGCTTCCCGCTGAGCAGAGAGCCCGATGTGGGGCTCGATCCCAGGACCCTGGGACCATGACCTGAGCCGAAGGCAGAGGCTTAACCCACTGAGCCACCCAGGTGCCCCTCTTTTCTTTTTCTTAACAGTGTCTTTAGTTTTTTATTTTTTAGGGTATTTAATTAAAAAAAAAAAGGTTTATGTACTATTTAAGAAATCTTTCACCCAATGCCTAACTGGTTCTTCTTTTAATAAATGTTATACAGAGGGGGTAAAAAAGAAAGGAAGAAAGAAATCTTTGCCTAATCCATGGTCATAAATATTTTCTCCTATATTTTCTCCCAGAAGTTTTATAGTTTAAGCTTTTATGTTTAGGTCTTTAATCTATTTTTTTGTTTGTTTGATTTGTGGGTTGTTTTGTTTTATTTTGGTGTGTTGTATGAGGTAAGGGTCACTGTGAATCATTTAATTGTAGCATCATTTGTTGAAAAGAATATCCTTTCCCCTCTTGAATTCTTTTTTTTTTTTTTAAAGATTTTATTTATTTATTTGACAGAGAGAGATCACAAGTAGACAGGCAGGCAGAGAGAGAGAGAGAGAGGGAAGGAGGCTCGCTGCTGAGCAGAGAGCCCGATGCGGGACTCGATCCCAGGACCCTGAGATCATGACCTGAGCCGAAGGCAGCGGTTTAACCCACTGAGCCACCCAGGCGCCCCTCCCCTCTTGAATTCTTTTGGGAATGTGGTGAAAATCCAGTTGTGTGTGCTTATATCTAGGCTTGCTATCCTATTCCACTGATCTGTATTATATTTACACCAAAGACACACTATCTTTTTTTTTTTTTTTTGTGCAAAATGGTGGTTTATTAAAGCACGGGGACAGGATCTGTGGGCAGAAAGTCTTTTTTTTTTTTAAGATTTTTATTTGTTTATTTATCACAAGCAGGGGGCATGACAGAGGGAGAGGGAGAAGCAGGCCTCCAGCCGAGCAAGAAGCCTGATGTGGGGCTTGATCCCAGGACCCTGGGATCATGACCTGAGTGGAAGGCAGATGCTTAACCACCTGAGCCACCCAGGTGTCCCCAGAACACACTATCTTGATTACTATAGCTTTATAATAAATCTTGAAACCAGATAATGCAATTCTTGTAACTTTTTCTTTTTCAGAATGGTTTTGGCTATTCTAGGCCCTTGGCATTTCCATATACATCTTGGAATCATTTCTCAATTTCTTCACACGTGCAAAAAAACCCCAAAAAACAAACCAAAATAACCTGCTGGAATTTTGATTGGGATTGATTGATTTGGAGGGAATTGGCATCTTAACAGCAATGATTCTTTTAATGTATGAAGATGGTATTTCTCTCCAACTAGTTAGGTCTTCTTTAACTTTCCTCATCAATGTTTTATAGTTTTCTATGTTCAAATGTTATGTTTTATTAAATTTGCTGCTATATATTCATTTTAAAAACTCTATTGTAAATGCTATTTAAAAATGTCAAGTTCCAATTGTTTATATCTGGAATATAAAAATAGAGTTCTGTATATTGACTTTGAGTTCTGTGACCTTGCTAAATTCACTTTGGATTTCTAGTAGCTTTTTTTTTGGTAGATTCCTTGAGATTTTCTACATATTCAATCATACCACCTCTGAATAAACACAATGTGTAAACTTTTAATTTCTTTTTCTTGCCTTATTGCACTGATCAGGACCTCCAGGACAATGTTGAGTAGAAATGGTGAGGACAGACAATCTTGCCTTGTTCCTGATCCTAGGAGGAAAGCATTCAGTCCTCCAAATGTCATGTTAGTGCTAAGGTTTTTGTAGATGCTCTTTATCACATTGAAGAGATTCCCTTCTATTCTATTCCCTTCTATTAGCTGAGGGTTGAAAGGGTATTGAATTTCCTTCAGTGGTTTTTTTCCCCCCTGCACATGTTCATTGCATGCAGCCATGTGACTTCATTTGGAGAGTAAAATGTGAATTCAAGTCACAGGCATCTCTTTAGGGAAGGAGCTTTAAGAGCCAGTGTGGGGTTTTCTACATTATCTCCCCACTGCTGCAAGAGTGGTAGAAGCTCCTGTTGCAATGAAGCTTTGGGCATAAGTGTGAGAAAGAAGTGAACTTCCGTTGAGATAAGCCAAGAGATTTGGGGGTTATTCATTAGTGCAACATAGCCTAACAGAGGAGGTTCTTGTCCTCAGGACAAACTGCCTTCATGGAACTTACACTCTAGTGCCAGAGAAACAGATAAACAAATACATACTATAACGTCAGGTGGAGATGAGTAAAAGGAAGAAAACAAAGCAGATACAGTGAGGCACAGGGATAGAGGATGTTTCAGCTTTAGATAAGGGTAATGGGGAAAGCCTCCTTGAAAAGCTAACAGTTGAGCTGAGACCTGAGTGAAGTGAGGGAGGGAGCCAGGAGGTATCTGGTGGAAGGGCATGCCAGGTAGACAGCCAAGCACTGCTCTAAGACAGGAGCTCCAGGCTCTCCTGGCCATGGGGACAAAGCTGAAACAGCTGTCCTCAAGGAGAGAAGGGAAAGGGATACATCTACCCAGTGGTCCCTGTAGCCCATTCTGGTTCTGTGGGGACCAGAAGCAGCTGCTGGACAGTAGACAACTTGGTGGCAGTGGACTTGCCAGATGGCCTAGACACCACTGTCCCTTTGGTCTTGAGATTCTGAACCGTGGGGCAAAGAAGAAAGAGGGAGTAACTGAACTTCTTCCTGACATTCAGGCATAGAGGCTTGTTTTCTCTGAGAAAAATAATGTGCTGACCTTTGTGAGACAGTCCATGACCATCCTTTTCCTGAAAGTTATTCTCCACCTTACAACACATCAACAGCTTGCTATGGTCCTTAGGAAGAAGCCCAAACTCAATTACCTTTTTTTTTAAATTATTATTTTTTATTTGTTTATTTTCAGCGTAACAGTGTTCATTGTTTTTGCACCACACCCAGTGCTCCATGCAGTACGTGCCCTCCCTATTACCCACCACCTGGTTCCTCAACCTTCCACCGCCCCCCCCCCCGCCCCTTCAAAACCCTTTGTTTGTTTTTCAGAGTCCATAGTCTCTCATGGTTCATCTCCCCTTCCAGTTTCCCTCAACTCCCTCTCCTCTCCATCTCCCCATGTCCTCCATGTTATTTGTTATGTTCCACAAATAAGTGAGACCATATGATACTTGACTCTCTCTGCTTGACTTATTTCGCTCAGCATAATCTCTTCCAGTCCCGTCCATGTTGCTACAAAAGTTGGGTATTCATCCTTTCTGATGGAGGCATAATACTCCATTGTGTATATGTACCACATCTTCCTTATCCATTCATCCGTTGAAGGGCATCTTGGTTCTTTCCACAGTTTGGCGACCGTAGCCATTGCTGCAATAAACATTGGGGTACAGATGGCCCTTCTTTTCACTACATCTGTATCTTTGGGGTAAATACCCAGCAGTGCAATTGCAGGGTCATAGGGAAGCTCTATTCTTAATTTCTTGAGGAATCTCCACACTGTTCTCCAAAGTGGCTGCACTAACTTGCATTCCCACCAACAGTGTAAGAGGGTTCCCCTTTCTCCACATCCTCTCCAACACACGTTGTTTCCTGTCTTGCTAATTTTGGCCATTCTAACTGGTGTCAGGTGGTATCTCAATGTAGTTTTAATTTGAATCTCCCTGATGGCTAGTGATGATGTCATCCCACTTTTTCATGTGTCTGATAGCCATTTGTATGTCTTCATTGGAGAAGTGTCTGTTCATATCTTCTGCCCATTTTTTGATATGATTATCTGTTTTGTATATTTTGAGTTTGAGGAGTTCTTTATAGATCCTGGATATCAACCTTTTGTCTGTACTGTCATTTGCAAATATCTCTCCATTCCATGGGTTGCCTTTTTGTTTTGTTGACTGTTTCCTTTGCTGTGCAGAAGCTTTTGATCTTGATGAAGTCCCAAAAGTTCATTTTCACTTTTGTTTCCTTTGCCTTTGGAGACATATCTTGAAAGAAGTTGCTGTGGCTGATATCGAAGAGGTTAATGCCTATGTTCTCCTCTAGGATTCTGATGGATTCCTGTCTCACATTGAGGTCTTTTATCCATTTCGAGTTTATCTTTGTGTATGGTGTAAGAGAATGGTCAAGTTTCATTCTTCTACATATAGCTGTCCAGTTTTCCCAGCACCATTTATTGAAGAGACTGTCTTTTTTCCATTGTATATTTTTCCCTGTTTTGTCGAAGATTATTTGACCATAGAGTTGAGGGTCCATATCTGGGCTCTCCACTCTGTTCCACTGGTCTATGTGTCTTTTTATGCCAGTACCACGCTGTCTTGGTGATCACAGCTTTGTAGTAAAGCTTGAAATCGGGTAACGTGATGCTGCCTTTGTTTTTGTTTTTCAACATTTCCTTAGCAATTCAGGGTCTCTCCCTCAATTACTTTTTAAAAAAATTTTATTTATTTTTGCAAGAGAGAGACGGAAAGAGATGGCACAACTGGGGAAGGGGAAGGGGTGGGGCAGAGGGAGAAGCAGGCTTCCTGCCAAGCACGGAGCCTGATGTGAGACTCAATCCCCAGACCCTGGGATCACAACCTGAGCCCAAAGCAGATGCTTAACCAACTAAGCCACCTAGGCACCTGCGCAAACCTCATTCTGTGGACTAGCTCTGTCACAGAATTCTGCTTCAGTTAACACTGGGTTCCTGCTTTTGGAGCCTGTGCAAAGGCTGTTCTTTCTGTTAGGAACACTTCCTCCTTTGCCCTGGCTAACATCCCTCAAACTTGGTTTAAATGTCAGTCTTCCTGGGAGTCTTCCCAGACTAGCTTGCGTGCGTCTGTCAAATGCTATCTTAGCATCTTGTTCTTCTACCAACTCAGCACTCATCATACTGTGCTACAGTTTTAAAAAATTGTCAGGTAATTCAGACATACAGAGAAGTATGAAAAATAATATGGGGGAGGTGCCTGGGTGGCTCAGTCAGTTAAGTGTCTGCCTTTGGCTCAGGTCATGATCCCAGGGTCCTGGGATGAATCACTGCATGGGGCTCCTTGCTCCCTCTCCCTCCCGCTCCCCCTGCTTGTGATCTCTCTCTGACAAATAAGCAAAATCTTTTAAAAAAAGTAATATAGGGATCACCCATATGCCTATCACTGTAGTTAAGCAATGAAACATGGCCAGCCCAAGCCCAGGGTAATGACAGTTTGCTCCCTCCCTACTCCCAACCATTCCTTGAATTGAGTGTTTATCTTTCCATGTCTCTATACTTTTATTACATATGTATATGTATCTAAACAACATATAGTATTGTTTTTCTTGGCTCTACACTTTACATATAAGTTATTCCAAAGGTATTTGTGCAACTTGCATTTTGCCCTCAGTTTTATTTTTGTGCCTCATCCGTGTTGATACACGTAACTCTAGATCATTTCTACAGCTGTATATATTATACCACAGTTTACCCATTTTCTCCACCAACAGACGTTTAGTGTTCACAGGTTTGGAAGTTCCCAAGCACTCTGCTACTAGCATCACTGAACGTGTCTCAAGCGTGTGACAGTTTCCTGGGTGCACAGGAGCGCTACTGCGGAGTCGGCGTGCCCGCGCGCCTCTAACTTTGCACCGGAGATCGACACTGAGCTTCGGGGTGGGAGCACCTCACGGTGGCTCTGGAGGTGCATCTCTCCCTCCGGAGGGTGAACTCCCTGGGAGCTGGACTCCGTCCGTCTTGCTTACCGAGGCATTTCCAGAACCGGGGGCAGAGGACACTAACGCCCGTCTGTACCCGGCGGTGGGGCAGAATGTTGCTCAGGGGAGTGGCCGGAGACTGGAGAGTCGAGGCTCGTGGCCTGCAGGCGGCCTGTGTCCGCGGGACAAAGTGCCCGGCGCGCTGGGAGAGGCTCTCGGCTCTTCACTGCGCTCGTGGCCCCGGCGGACGCCGGACCGGGCACCCCCGAGCCGCCCGCGCGCCCGGCCGCGCGCCCGCCCGCTTTGCCCCGCCCCCGGATCCCGCCCGCCCCGCCCCCGCGGGTGAGTCAGGCGGCGGCGGTGACGGCAGCCGGGAGGGAGGCGATGACGGGCGCGCGGCCGTGCGCCGCGGAGAAGCGCAGGGCCCGGGAGCGCGGCGGCGGCAGAGGAGAGGTGTCCGAGGCGGCGGCGGGAGGCATGAGCGGGGCGCGGGGCGCGGGCCCGGCGCTCGCTGCGCTGCTGCTGGCCGCGTCGGTGCTGAGCGCCGCACTGCTGGCCCCCGGGGGCTCCCCGGAGCGCGATGCCGAGGCTGCCCCGCCGCGAGGTGAGTGCGCGCCGCGGCTCCCGCCCGGGCTGCTCAGCGACCCCGGGCCGCTGCGCCCCCTCCCGCCGCCCGTTCCGCTGGGGCCGCGCGACTGTCCCCTCCCCCGGGACGACGCGCCGCCCCCTCCGGGCTGGGCAGCGCCGCGGCCGAGCACTCTGGAGAAAGCCGGCTCCGGAACTAGTTCTGGTGCGCTCTGCGCGGTAGTGCGCGCCTCCGGGCCGGGGGTCTCTCGGCGTCGGCACGTTTGGCCGCTGTCGCAGACACCGCGCGGGTCAGCTCGCGGGCTCGGGGGCTGGTGCCGTGGAGGGGCCCTCCCGCAGCTCCCCAAAGTGCCAGCCCGAACGGGAAACACGCGGGAGGGCCGCAGGCAGCCAGGAGAGCCGCGGAGCGCAGCAGCCCCGCGCCCCCTTGCCCGCCGGCGCGCCCCGAGGCTGCCGGGCACCTGGGTCTCCAGGCGACTTTTGTCTTGGCTTCTGGTGGGGAGACCTGTTACTCCCCAAATGCACAGCTAAGTAAGAGGCGGATTGGCCGGGAAAGGGGTGTGCGCGACATCCCGCCGTCCCCAGTTTCTGTCTGCAGGGCCGCCGAGCCGGCGAAGTCCGCTCCGCGAAGGGACAGAGGCCGTGGCGCGCGGCTGCTGCGCGGTGGCCGCTGGAGCGCGGGCCACCGCCGCGTCGGGGCCGCAGTCCGCAGCCCGGGCCCGCCCTGGGCGGGGAAGAGCCTCCGCCGCGCGCACCAAACTCCAGAGCGCACGTCCGACCTGGAGTTAAAAACTCCGCCAGCGGCGGCGCGGGGAGGGCGTCGGTCCCAGGCGCTGGCGAAACTCGAGCGCCCGCGGGCACATTTTCCGGCAGAGGTGATGCGAGGGACACTCGCGGCCTGGGTTCGCTGGGAAGCTACGGAGCGAGGTTCTTGGCCTGGGAGGGGCCGCGCGGGGTGTTTTTGCGGGGGTGAGTCTCCTGCGCGGCTGGGAGTGTCGGCACTCAGCTCCGCTAGTGTTTTCCTTACTTGCCTGGTCTCCCCACTCACCGGGGGGATGGTGAAAAGTACTCCCCTAGAGCACCCGAAACGGGGATCCCAGGGCCCCGGGAGATGATAGTCCCCAGCTCCTCCCCGGGGGATGCTTTGTTCAGCGATTGTGGGATTCGTCAAATGCAGCAAACCCTAATTGGTCAGGGTTTGGGGAAAGGTCTGCCTGTCCCCTGACTCTCTTCTTCCTTTTCTGTATCAGAATAGGGGGCTTTGGCGTCAGTGCGTGTAGTTCAGACGGCCCCTCCACCCAGAATCTTGTAGGGCAGAGACAAAATGAATTTTGGGAAACCATCTTAGCTGATAACATTTTGTCTTAACTGCCTCCCCCACCCCTGACTCTGTCCCCTCTATTCCCCTTTTATATTGGAGGAGACGGACGCTAAGAGGTTATGTAATCACGCCAGCCTTAAGTTATCAGGGGGCAGATCTCGTGCAGTGCTTTTTCTTTTTTGCTTTAGCACCCGTTCACAGCAGGAATTATTTTAGGAAAAGGTGGTTTGTTTATAGTAATTCAGTGGAGTGAGGGAGAACATATTAATATTCTTAAGTGATCCACTCCAGAACCTTCATGAAGCTGTGTTGAGAGGACAGCTAAGCTTTTAGTGCCACCTGGAGTTCAGGTTTGGGCTGGACAACTTCCTCCTAAGAACTCCCGTCTCTGCTTGATTTGAGGACTCAAGTTTAGTAGAAAGAAAAAAATAATAGTAAATAGATATTGTCTTTAAAAATTTGTCCCACAATGAAACTCATGAGCAGAGAGCTAGAACCAGAAATTAAATATTTGGAAACAAAATTCTAATATATAAACAGCACAGTCACTCAGGCACAGGACACTGTAGACAGGAGAGGAGGAGAGAATTGTTTTGGATATAATACTCATTGAGTGTTGCGGTGGTATTTCTAAGGTCATCAGTATCAGAAGTTGGCAGCTTTTTCTTGAAACGGAGCATCAAGTTCAATTTAGATGTCGTAGTGGATGGCTTGGGAGTTTCATCCTTATGATGACTACTAAGACCTGTTAAAGTCTAGGGACACCTGTGTGGCTCAGTTGTTAAGCATCTGCCTTTGGCTCGGGTCATTATCCCAGGGCTCTGTTGAGCCCCACATTGGGCTCCCTCCTCGGCGGGAAGCCCATTTGTCCCTCTCCCACTCTCCCTGCTTGGCTTCTGGTGGGGAGACCTGTCTCTCGTGCTGTCTCTCTCGTGCTGTCTCTCTCTCTCTGTGTCAAATTAATAAATAAAAATAATAAAAAAAAAGAACTGTTAAAGTCTGAAATTTCTACGGAAATTGAAGCATAAATCAAGAACCTTACTCCACCCACTACCAAAGAATCAAGAATATGGATAAAAGCATTAGTTATTCCAACTATGAAGGGGTGATATTATGTAAAAGAATTACAGAGGAAAAGCTCAATGGATAGTGACTATAAATTTGAAGATGAAAACTATCAAACTGAACAAGGGAAATGAAAAAGAACTATTTAAAAACATGGTATGACACGTCTTTGACAGGTTTGACAAAAGATTTGACATCTGTGCTATGTAAAGAAATACAAATCCCCAGAGCCTGAAGATGGAAGGGGTGTTAAATAACAAAACTCAGCTGGTGAATATAAAGATCAAATTGGCTTTATTCAGTAATTCATGAATTGGCCAGTATCCCGTCTAGCAAACGGAAGGAAGCTCCCTCCAGCAGCAGAGAAGGAAATGTTTTAAAAGGCAGAGAGGGAAAGGAAAAAAGGAAATTATTAGCAAAGAATGCATTTTAGGCCAGGATGTTCTTCTGGGGGTAATGGAAGGGGTCTGTCAGTGCTGACCTTCCAGTGCTGACCAGGAAGTTCCAGGTTGGCTGCTTAAAGGTCACTTTTCTGAGCGGTGAAGGTGCAGTTAGGTATTAAGTCTTGGTGGGGTGTACCATAAGTGACTGCATTTGGGGCCTGCTGTCTCCTTGTTAACAATTTCTTCCTTTCGATCAGATTCTCGGTGTAACTGAGAGGTGTGATTTAAGTATAAGGCTCTAAGGGCACTCTCAGCTCCAAATCTGAACAAAATCTGAAATTTTGTTGATCCTTTGTGTGGTATGCATAGGTCATGTTGTTTTTTTTTGTTTTGTTTTGCTTTTTAGATTTTTTAAAATTTATTTACTTGACAGAGAGCACAAGCGGGGGAGTGGCAGAAGGAGAGGGAGAAGGCTCACCACTGAGCAGGGAGCCGATGATGCAGGGCTCGATCCCAGGACCCCAGTATCATGACCTGACTGAAGGCAGACACCTAACCAACCGAGTCACCCAGCTGCCCTTGTTTTAATCTTTGTGAGATTCATAGGCCACAATTTCAAGGTTTACAGTTTTTTAAGTTGGTCTTTTTCTTCGTTTCTTTCTGATGTTCATCTATTAAGGAGATCATTTGCCTGGTGGTTAGTGGCTGTAAACATGTTTTGAGAGCTTTTGAGAGGCTAGAACTACTGTGACTATTACAAGCAGGATAATTCCCAGTGTCTGGAGTGCATTTCAGAGCCATATGGGTCCCCAGCTCCGAAACTAATCAAAATCAAGGTCAACTGAGTCAAAGAAAGACCCTGGTGAAGGAGTCACCTCTGTAAGCCAGGTGGCTTGCTCCATGATCATAGTCTGAATTTCAACTTCCTCAGAAGTGTGAATGCATGAATGCAGATGCAGCCGGTGGTTTTAGCCATAGTTCAGACATCTCTTTTTTTTTTTTGGCTAAGATATAACCAAGGGCTATCCTGTTATTAAGAACAACTTTCTAGGGGCGTCTGAGTGGCTCAGTGGGTTAAAGCCTCTGCCTTCGGCTCAGGTCATGATCTCAGGGTCCTGGGATCGAGCCCCGCATCGGGTTCTCTGCTCTGCAGGGAGCCTGCTTCCTCCTCTCTTTCTGCCTGCCTCTCTGCCTAGTTGTGATTTCTGTCAAATAAATAAAATATTAAAAAAAAAAAGAACAACTTTCTATAGGATCTTTATTGGGCAGCTGTTGTCATTAGCACTGGAATTTGCACTGTCTTTAAGAGTTGAGGAGAGGTTTCTGATCTTATTGTCATTGTCACGGACTCCTAACCAGTGAAGTGTGGTCCTGCCAAAGGACGTGAGTTTGAGTCGTGAATGCCTTCTGGTAATTCCTTTCTAACTGGACAGTGTCAGTCCTGGAGGGTGGACCGGTAAGCTGTCTTAGTTCATTTGGCCTTAGTTCTTAGGCCCACAGTTAGACAGACTAAACAGCATTCATAGTGATAACCACCACAGATAAAGACAAACTCTTTGGGGGCACAAGGCACTTCCTGCTATGGGGGTGCAGTGAATGGATTCATTCACAGGGATTGCTTGTATTTGCACATTCAAGCCAAAGGGTCAGCTAGGTTTCCTCTTAGCCCAACATAAAAAGTTGTAAATTCCATAAGTTACCCACCTTAGCAGTGGCCTGGGAGACCCAGATGATGGCGTTATCTTTCCAGGCCAGTGCCAGAGTAAAGGACAGAAAAGGAGGAAGAGTTTCACTTTTAAAGTAAGAAGTGTTGATGTGGCGTCTTGGGAGGAAGCACTCTGCTTTGCTGTCAGCTCCTTCCCCTTTCCTGCTCAGTTGAAGCTGGAGGTCTCCAGGGCTTGTATAGGACCCCATGTCAGGTAGAGCCCTCTTCAGCAGTGAGACGCATTTCCAGGCTTTAAGTCCCTGGAAGCCTGGCTGCCATCTGGGTGGTGACAAGGACCTGGAGTGCCTCCCAAGGAGATCCAAGGGCAGTCTTTGTTCTTGGTGATTCCAAATCAGAAGACTGGAAGAAGATTGGAAACATTCCTTTCGAGAGTCAGAGCCAAATTTTTGAAGAAACTAGAATAATTCAGGAGCCAGTCCAACTTAGAACAGAACCTCAAAGACAGTTAAGAGGATTAGAATCTAATACAGACAAAGGGTAAACATTTCTTCCCTCTACAGTTATACCCTCGTTTTGAAGAGTAAAACTAATTTCTTTGCTTTAAGCTTTGCCAGCAATAGTGATCGACCATATAAGCTCTTTCTTTTAAAAATTGGTTATAGGTTTTTTTCTCTCTCTTTTTTAAAATTTATTTTTAAATAAGCTCTGTGGTCAGGGTTGGGCTTGAGCTCATGACCCCAAGATCAACAGTCTATACACTCTATCAACTGAGCCAGCCAGGTACCCTCCTCTCTTTTATTTTTTAATTTTTAAAAAATATTTATTTATTTATGGGGGGAGGAGAGGCAGAGAGAGTTCCAGGTAGACGCTGCACTGAGTGTGGAGACCAGTATGAGGCCTGATCCCATGACCCTGAGATCACAACCCAAGCCAGAACCAGGAGTCAGATGCTGAACTGACTGCACTACACAGGCATCCCCTCCCTCTTTAAAAAAAAAAAAAAATATATATATATATATATATATATATATATATATATATATATATAATTTTTGGATTATATAAGCTCTTTTTAAAAAAAATTAAAATTAAAATTATTTTTTATTTTAAGTAGGCTTCACACCCAGTGTGGAGCCCAGTGCGGGGCTTGAACTCACGACCCTGAGATCAAGACCTGGGCTGAGTTCAAGAGTCCCATGCTTAACTGACTGAACCACTCAGGTACCCCAATATAAGCTCTTTTTAATACTACTATGCTGGAATCTTGTAAGCAAGAGGCTTTTTATTGGCTCTGCAAAGTCAACCTTGATGTAGAGAACAAAGTCAAAAGAAATATAGGGGGAAAAATTAAACTTTCTTATAACTTATAGCCCATAGATAAATACTTGGGACAGGCAGAGTGACCTTCCTCAGGAATTCAACTGCCTAAATGTTAATACTTTGCTACAGGCAAAAGACAACCTTAGCTTGACATTAGCCAACCTCTAGAGATCCTGTAAGTCTTTAACATATGTAAATCTCTTTAGAAGCCTACTTTAGCTCTACCCACCCTCCCAAGGTATATGTTAACAATCATCCTCTAAACATATGGCCCACTGATACCATCTGAAGGGTCTCATGACTAAGGTTTTACTAGACAGTAGTAAACGACCTTTTCCTGACAATAGCTAGTGCAAGGTCCTGGAAGCCTTGCTTCCAAATTCCTCAGGGACTTAGGCTATCCCTAACCAACTCCCAACTTGAAAGGATGTAATCAGTCACTCCTCACAACCCCCGTGTAGCTCTTTCTGCCTGTGTGTCCTGTCACCATGCTTTAATAAAACCATTCTTTTTACACTAAAGATGTCTCAAGAATTCTATCTTGACTGCTCTCAGATCGCAACAGTTCACATCAATCTTAGTTCTTTAAAGCTGTTTGGTCATATCTGAGCGTAGTCGTATCTCTCTCAAACATGATGTGCTGGTCAAAGCTTTAGTAGTCTAGCCAAGGTTTCCAGTGGTGTCTGGTTACAACAGTCAGACTCATTGAATCTCTGTAAATGTGGCCATGAAAGGAGTACCCAAGAGGTTTCCAATTCTGGAGGAATTAGGGTGAAAAATTAAATGTTTCATCTTTGTTCCCAAAGGTGTATCTTATCAATTTGTTGATACCTTTAGAGAAAAGAGAAGGTGGTTTTTTAAAATCTGGAAAAGCAAAATGTTAGAGAACCATGGGCGTGTGTATGTGTGTATGTGTGTGTGTGTGTGTATGTGTTTTAAGATTTTATTTATTTATTTGAGAGAGAGAGTGTGAAAGAGAGTATGAGAGGGGAGGAGGTGAGAGGGAGAAGCAGACTCCCCATGGAGCGGGGAGCCCGAGGCAGGACTCCATGTGGGGACTCCTGGGTCATGACTTGAGCTGAAGGCAGTTGCTTAACCAACTGTGCCACCCAGGCACCCACCGGCAGCATTTTAAACAAGAAGTCACAAAAATTTTATAATCCTCCTGCTCGGTTCATTCAGTCCCATGTTATTTATTTTTGTCCTACTCGAATACTGTTTTCCCACTAGTTCTGGAATTTTTTTTAAGATTTTTTTAAATTTTTAGATAGAGTGTGAGTGAGTAGGGGGAGGGACAGAGGGAAAGGGAGAGAGTTCCAAGCAGACTCCCCACTGAGCACGGAGCCCGATGTGGGCTCAGTCTCATGACCCTGAGATCATGACTTGAGCCAAAAATAAGAGTTGGATGCTCAACCAGCTGGGCGCCCCAGGCACCCCCCCCCCTTTTGTTTAAAAGATTTATTTGTTTTAGAGAAGAGTGCATGCTTGTGCTTGTGAGTTGGGGGAGGGGCAGAAAGAGGGATTCTCAAGCAGACTTGCAGAGCCCAGTGAGGGGCTCAGTCCCATGACCAATGAGGTCATGACCTGAAGTGAGCTGACACTGAGTCCAATGCTTAACTGAGCCCCCCAGGCTCATAGTTCTGGAAATTTTTACCCAGTTCAGTTGCATGATCTGAAAGTGATCAGAAACTTGTATTCTAGAGTACTTGTCAGATTCTTTCCGTGAATTTCCTCTAGGATAAAACGCATTTGCAGGAAGCTTTTGTAAAAGCATCTGAGTAAAACAACTCTCTGTAAGTGACAGAAAACCTTAAAATGCCCATTAAAGAGCTGATAAAAGTTCATTACAGTAGAACTGACAAGGAAATTTGGTTATTTTTGTGATTATATTTTCAGACAATAACTAGAATTACAAGTGTTTATATATCAGTGCCTATTCCGTCTTAAGGAATTTCATACAGTTTCTGAAACACTTATATTAGTAACATATATCATGCAGATATAATCCAAGAAGGTTTAGCATCATCTGTCTGACAGTGCTTCCCATGCAATGTAACATACCAGATAAGCCTGTTAACATCTTCCCTTTTATAAAGAGAACAAATCCTTTGAGATATTCCAAGGGACCATCTGGAAAACCCAAAGCTAGTTAAAGGTCAAGAAGACTTCATTTAGAGTTTGATTTTGGGGATGTTTGTTAAGGTATCAAAAGGTTTAGGATCATAGGTCACTGTGAAACAATACTTAGTTTCCATTTCACTAAGTTACAAAGATTTCACAGGCAGATACAGAAAGTAAATAGTTGTACAAAGCCATAGCTATTTTAATATTGAAAAGACCCTGTTTTTTTTTTTCTAACTAATTAAAGACCTGATAAAGACAGAACAGAATCTTTGTCTTTCTAGGCAGACTACATTAAAGATGAAGAAGAACTTTTGCTTATAATTTATTAAGAGCAGACCAATAACTTAAAACAACTTTGTTCTTTTAATGGAGAGAAAAACCAAATTCTAATTTTGCACTAGGGTACTCTTGATATTTAAACTTTTTAGGGGCTCCTGACTTGGTATAGTCGGTGGAGCATGTGACTCTTGATCTTGGGGTCCTGAGTTGGAGCCCCACGTTGACATAGAGATTACTTTAAAAAAAAACAACCTCACTACATCTGATACTAATGATGTACTGTATGTTGGCTAATTGAATTAAAAAAAAACCCCTTACTTTTAAATAGATTCATTTTAATTGTAGCCAGCCTGACCACACATTAAAACTCCTTTCAAAGATGCCTTTTTCACAAGTCTTCTACATCTTTCTTTTTTACCATCAGATTTTTTCCACCACTGTCTTAGAGTCAGTCAAGGGTGGTATGTTGCTGGTGCTGGGCAATCGTTATTGCTTGAGGGGGATGTTGCAGAGGATGCTTTGCCCTCTGGGTCTTCCCCCTGACCCAAGAAACAAGCTGGAAAGAAGAACCCAACAGAAAGTCTCAGGTCAAAATGGAGGCAGCTGAAGTCCTCTTTCAGGCAGACTTACAAATGTTATGACTTCTAGAAACATGAGTTTTTTTCATAGAAAATTTCTCAGGGTGGCATGAGGCATGTTTACTAATAGACTCAAAGATCTTCAGTTCTTCTGTAAAAGAAAGCAAAAAGTGGTCAAGCCTATATTCAGTACTTAATGTTCCGGCGTTTTATCTTAGTTGGAAATGATCTGGATACTCAGTGAATTAAACTTGATTTAGCAAAACTTTAAGGTTTCAGTGTTGCCAAAAAGATCTGGGAAAACTACTTAAAAAGTTCACATAAAACCTTTTTACCTACCTATTCAATTTACTTGTTCTTAACAATGGTTAGAATACCCACAAAACAGCACAACTCAGATAGGACATTAGACAGCCACTGTTTCTTGTTGACAAATTTAGTAACATAATATGAACATATTTGATGAGTAAACCTTGCTATGATAAACGTGTCCTGCTTAATGTTGAAAACTCTATAAAGACATATCTATTTTAATTAAACCAACAGACATAAACCATTTTTTTTTATTTATTTATTTGACAGAGAGAGAGATCACAAGTAGGCAGAGAGGCAGGCAGAGAGAGAGGAGGAAGCAGGCTCCCCGCGGAGCGGAGAGCCCGATGTGGGGCTCGATCCCAGGACCCTGAGATCATGACCTGAGCCGAAGGCAGCGGCCTAATCCACTGAGCCACCCAGGCGCCCCGACATAAACCATTTTTAATAATGAATGTCTTCCCAGATCATATGAACCTGAAAAAGCACTTGAATTAGTTTCTATTCTATTTCTGAAATTTAGAAATACTTAATTTATAAGCCAATTAAGTAGACCTCTTTACAAGTTAATTTTAGCAATTTAGCATTTTTCAGAGGTAGAAAATGCCACCCACCTACAGATAGACAGATAGACAGACATTAATAAATAAGCAGAAACCTGGGAGTTATTATTTTTTAATTTTTACCATAAGACAGGTAGGATAATACAGAACTCACTAGTTTACAAAAGAACAGTTGGTTCCTAACTTTTTCTGGCAGATGGACTAAGTTAAGGTTACGGGCTCCTTGACTAAAGGTTTTTCTGTTAATATTTGTGAAGGAGATACATGATTTTTCATTTATCTACGTTTTGGATGACTTTTACTCCTTTCATTCTACTTCTTTTTTTTTTTTTTTTTTTTTTTTTTTTTTTTTTAATATTTTATTTATTTGACAGAGAGAGAGGTCACAAGCAGGCAGAGAGGCAGGCAGAGAGAGAGGGAGAAACAGGCTCGCCACTGAGCAGAGAGCCCGATGCGGGGCTCGATCCCAGGACCCTGAGATCATGACCTGAGCCGAAGGCAGAGGCTTAAACCACTGAGCCACCCAGGCGCCCCTCATTCTACTTCTGATAAGAATTACCTCACTGAAGTTTGTCCTTTTGATATTTTCATCTCAAAATCACAGGGAAAGAATGCAAGTTCCTCCAAGAAGGACTTTTGTTTTCTTTTCTTTCTTTCTTTCTTTTTTTTTTTTAAAGATTTTATTTATTTATTTGACAGACAGATCACAAGTAGGCAGAGAGGCAGGCAGAGAGAGAAGGGGAAGCAGGCTCCCCGCTGAGCAGAGAGCCCGATGCGGGACTCCATCCCAGGACCCTGAGATCATGACCTGAGCTGAAGGCAGAGGCTTAACCCACTGAGCCACCCAGGCGCCCTAAACAGATTTACTTTGAATTGCCTCTCCATGTGCATTTCTAGTTTTGTAAAGATTTTTTTTTTTCTTCAAAGATTCAGGTTATAGTCTGGATGTGAAAGGACTGACGTATCCGTACACCTATGTGGGAATGCTTCTCTTTCCCATATTTAGCTTAGAGAAGGACTTAGCCAGCTTCCATCTGTTTTTCCAGGATCCCATCTGTAGCCTGCGAATGGAGTTTAAAGCAGAGAGTTCGTAGGTCTGAAATTTGCTAGAATTTGAGAAGCTTTTCTGTTTTGTCTTGTCTTTTTTTTTTTTTTTGAGAGAGAGAGTGCACCCAAGCGTGGGGGTGAAGCAGTGGGAGAGGAAGGGAGAGAATCTTAAGCAGCCTCCATACCTGATGTGGGGCTCCATCCCAGGACCCTGGGATCATGACCTGAGGCGAAGGCAGACGCTCAACCAACTGAGCCACCCAGGTGCCCCTCTTGTTTTATTTCTTTTTTTTTTTTTTTAAAGATTTTATTTATTTATTTGACAGAGAGAAATCACAAGAGAGGCAGGCAGAGAGAGAGGAAGGGAAGCAGGCTCTCCGCTGAGCAGAGAGCCCGATGCGGGACTCGATCCCAGGACCCTGAGATCATGACCTGAGCCGAAGGCAGCGGCTTAACCCACTGAGCCACCCAGGCGCCCCCTCTTGTTTTATTTCTTAATTTTAGTTTTCCCTTGGCTCTTAAAGGGAATAATGTAGCAGTTTATCAGGAAATCCCTGAGTCTTGTCAACTCTGAGAGGAGTTCAGAAGGGAAACCCTTCTTTGACAGTAGATACGGAGATGCCCAAGTCAATGATTATTGACTTGGGGACTCTGTTCACGGTTAAGTAAAGTTACTTCACAGAGAGGATATGAGGAATGAGCACTCAGATAAAGGAGGCTGGTAGAGCAGCAGGAATTACATCAGTACTGCAGCCTTTTGCTTTAGGTACCTCTTTTTAAAAAATTTTTTTCAGTAGTCTTTTGCAATAAATGTTTCAGTGGAACTCTTTTGCCATTTGGAACCTTTTGGAGGCTTGTGTATACCAGTTAAAATTGTGTATCACATTCTCTTTGTTTAATTTGGGAATACTTTTTTTTTAAAAGATTTATTTATTTATTTTTTTAATTTGACAGAGAGAGAGAGAGATCACAAGCTGGCAGAGAAGCAGGAAGAGAGAGATGGGGAAGCAAGCTCCTAGCAGAGAGCCCAATTCGGGGCTTGATCCCAGGACCCTGAGATCATGACCTGAGCCAAAGGCAGAGGCTTAACCCACTGAGCCAACCAGGTGCTCCTGGGAATCCTTGCTTTTAAGGGCATTTCTTAAATTGAGCTGATCTAATTGGAACATTACTCATAATGGCCACTGTAATTCTAGCTTGTCGTTAGTAAGATTTTGCCATTTTTGTAGATATTTATAGCTTCTGGGACCACAGTTCTTAGACATAAAATAAGCAAGTATGCCAGATGGTGGCACACTTCACTCTTTAGAAATTAAGGATCTTTATCTTTATTATTATTTATTATTTATTTTTTAGCTTAGCCTTTGAGTTGCTCAGAGCCAGATAATACCTAAGAGGGATGAGCTGTGGGGTTGGGGTTGTGCGATGTTTCACAGAAACCTCATTGCACAGAATTTTTCTTGAGGTTGGCAGGTTACCTATTGTCAACCCTCCTGGTTCTGTGACTAGCTTTGTCCTAACACAGGTGTCTTTGGTCTGGATGGTGAGCACTCCAACAGCTCTTAAATGCTTGACTCCTGCTTACCAATTTTTGTGGCTTTTTTGGCCTCCCCGATTCCCATGAGCAGTTAACCTTTCCATCATGTGCACATTTGCAGAAACCAGTAGTAATATCTGAGGAACTGAAACTGTGGACATGAGCCGTAACCAAAGAACTGGGGGCTGGGGAAAGTGTTGAACCAGCAAACCTCAAAGAATGGGGCCTATAGACTGATTCCAAACAAATGGGAACTGCAGCTTCTCCCGACAGGCATGGAATCTGGGGAAGGATTCCCAACAGAGAACCGCAGACTGAAATGTCAGCACTTGCCAGAGTAGAATCTGAGAACAGAATTGAAATCATGGGTTTGGCAGTTTCTGTGGAATGGCCAGTAGAAGGCCCTGTGTGCACCACCAGCAGTCCCTATGGAGCCTTGGCCTGGGAAAAGGGTTGAACCAGCAGAGCCCAGCAGATGGGGATTGCAGCCTGGAGGCTCCGCATGGTGGGGAACTACACACTGCTAGCAATAGTTCCCACACAGAACTTGGGACAGGATTAGGGGATGGGGTTTTTCACTCAAAAAACCTGGGATTGTGGACTGCAGAGGCAGTTACTTAGAGGGCTTGATGCAGAGAGTGGAGCACAGAACCAAGAGAGAACTTACCCCTGGCACTCGGACATGATGAGCAAGACCATGAGTTCAGAGTGGTTGTGGGGTACCATGACTGTGTTTCCCATTTTCCCCGGAGCTGTCGGAAGGCTCCTTCAATCCCACCACTGCCACCAAATGTGTTAAATAACAGACAACTGCATAAATTTAAAGATCAAATTGGCTTTATTCAACAACTCATGAATTGGGCAGCATCCCATCTAGCAAGTACTGCAGAAAGGAACTTCATTGAGTTGCAGAAAAGGAAAGGTTTTTAAAGGCAGAGAGGGAGAGGAAAAAGGAAATGATTCACAAAAATTTACATTGTTTTGGGCAAGGTGACCTTTTTGGGGGGGAACAGAAAAGGGTCTGCCTATAGATTACCTCCTAATGCTGACCAGGAAGTTCCAGATTGCTTGTTTGAAGGCCCCATTTCTGGCAGAAGCTGAAGCTGCAGTTGGGGTAGGTCTTAAATCTGGGTGGGGTTTAGCATATGTGACTCCATCCTGGGCCTATTGGCTCCTTTTTAATGGGGGTTAAGTGGTTAAATAAAAGAACATTCCAACAATTCCCATGAGAGGAAAATACTGATGGGAAACGTTTGGAAAACATTTTCAAACTTCACAAGCATTATTTCAAAACTAAAACAATAAGGAAATTATATTTTCTACACATCAGGCTCAAAAATGAGGAACAAATTAAAAGGCTAAAAATCACTGGCATTGCTTCTAGGCAACAGATCTGTTTACCTGACTCAGGAGTCTCAGGTCACAGAGGTCAGGTGCTGGTCATACTGCCCTCAGCCTAAGCCCTGGTGGCTGGTGGGTGACTTGAGGCAAGTTGTTTGACTTCTCCAGGCCTCACATCCATCATCCGGAAAATGGAGACATCAGGAGCTATTTTATAGGGCTTTTGGGGCCTGGTGCACATTCGGGTGTGTAATTTGTATCACCTGGGAGCACAAGTGACAAAATTGTCATAAATCACAGCTAAATTAGAGAGGAATTTGGCAGTGGCATTGGAAACGCTATTTAAAGGGTTATAAAATTTCCCTCCTGGAAGTTAAGGAACTATGTCAATAGGAGACCATGTTAATTTTCAGCTGTCTATGGCATCATTTCTTACAATAGGAAGAAAGAGGAAATGGGAAAAAATAGGAAATGAAGTTACATGGAAAAAGCAGAAACAACTGTGGAGAATATTTAACCATATATTCGTAACGCTCATTCTGTGTTGGTTGGCTGTGGCCTGGATGTTACCGTTAACCTGTGTTGAATAGTTACTTTGTTTCAGATTCTGCACTGACCACATTACCTATATTGTCAGCCGTAGCCTTCCCAACAGTCCTATGAAGTACACAGTATTACAACTTGTGGTACTGTGGCTTATATGAAGAAATATGTATTTGGTCTTCATCCCCATTTCTTGTGAAGGACTATTAAACCTTGGAATTTCCTCAGGGAGGAGAGCGGGTCAAGGTGTCTTTGTTATATTAATGAGGTAATCTTTGTGCCATATCTTAGAATGGGGCTGGTTGCCAGGAGAACCAACCCTGTGATGAGAGGTCTGGAGCTCAGTCCCACAGCCAGCTTCCAAGGAGCCTGGGAGGGGCTGGAGGTTGAATCAGGCACTAATGACCAATGATTTAATCAATTGCCTGTGTAATGAAGGCTCCATAAAAATTCAAAGGATGGGGTTCAGAGAACTTCTGGATTGGAGAACAATTGGAGATTTGGGGAGAGTGGTGGCCTAGGAGAGGACATGGCAGCTCTGTGCTCTTTCCCCTCATCTTGCCTTATGTATCTCTTCCATCTGGCTGTTCCTGAGTTATGTAATTTTATAATATACCAGTAGTGTACTAGTAAAATGTTTCCCTGAGTTCCATGAGCCACTCTAGCAAATTAATCAAAACCGAGAAGGGGGCTGTGGGAGCCTCCAGTCTCTCACTGGATGGTCAGAGGCATGGCTGGTAACCTGCACCACCTGTGTCCAAAGGTGGTGGCGGTCTTGTGGGACTGAGCCCCTGTCTATGGGACCTGACACTGTCTCCAGGTAAAGAGTGTCAAAATTGAGTTGAATTGTAGGACGCCCCCGTTGGTGTCTGAGAATTGTTTGTGGTGTGGGAAGCTTCACCCCACAATAGAAATTGAGTGCAGAACCTCTAGACTCTTACTTTATTGGTGAGGAAGCTGAGACAGGATGGGATTCAAATTCATGTTGGTATAACTTGGGAGTCCAGACACTTAACCCACCATGTTATATCCCTGGCCCTAACCACTGCTCCTACTAGAAGAAGCTCTTCAGAAGGATAACAAAGAAAAGAAAAAGTGATGGGTATAACTTTATTTAGTCTAGACAGGGAAAAGATTTTCAACAGATTATTAAGAGTTATATACTGTTGGGGTGCCTGGGTGGTAAAGTTGGTTAAGTGTCCGACTCTTGGTTTTGGCTCAGGTCATGATTGCAGAGTTGTTTGAACCCCACGTCTGGCTCCCTGTGCTTAGTGTGGGGTCTGCTTGAGATTCTCTTTCCCTCTGGCCCTTCTGCTCATGCTCTCTTTCTCTCTCTCAGATAAATTTAAAAAAAAAAAAAAAGGAAAAGAAAATGATATATTGTGGGTTTTGTCTTTACGGAGAGCTTAAATAAGGGTAAATTCAGGTAAACTTTAAAATGAACGATTTAGAAAAATTTCCTGAATTAACCAATTAACTGTTCACATGAGTTTCCTGGGAGCCCTGAAGGAAGATTCCATATTGCAAAATAAAAGAGGCTAGATTAGGGGCACCTCAGTGGCTCAGTCAGTTAAACATTTACCTTCAGCTCAGGTCATGATCCCAGGGTTCTGGAATCGAGCCCTGCACCAGGTTCTCTGTTTAGTGGGAAATCTGCCTCTCCCTCTTAAAAAAAAAGAGGCTAGGGAGCACCTGGGTGGCTCAGTTGGTTGAATGTCTGTCTTCGGCTCAGGTCATGATCCCAGGGTCCTGGAATTGAGCCCCACATTGGACTCCTTGGTCAGGGGGCGTCTGCTTGTTCCCCTCCCTACCCCACTTGTGCTCTCTCTCACAAGTAAATAAATAAAATCTTTAAAAAAAAAAAGAGTCTAGATTATTACCTTTCTCATTGTGTTATTAAATAGTTTTTTGGCCTAGAAGCGAGAGGGCAAATTAATTTCTCTTTCATATAATAGTATAAATGGGTAGGTAGGTCTAAAGGAAACATTTTGCTTTCACTTTAGCCATTAGTTGTTTTCTTTGCCTACCAAGTTGGCAGGTGAAATTTAGCCTGTTCATGATGGTGGTCTTTAGGTCATCCTACGAGCATCTAGTAGATTGGTGAGCTCTAAGCATAGGGAATACA
Organism: Meles meles; assembly: GCF_922984935.1. NCBI lineage: Eukaryota > Metazoa > Chordata > Mammalia > Carnivora > Mustelidae > Meles > Meles meles. Next base: position 170,889,117 of record NC_060067.1, on the reverse strand, counting down.
GAGCAGTGGGTCTTTCTTCCTTCAGACTGAGGCTCATCCTCGTTCTTACTTCAAATCTACCGTAGAAACCAGAAGGAGATTCAGAAGTCAAACCCAAGTGATAGAAGGCAGAGCTTCGCAACTTTAAAGTTTATGCATGTCCCTGTAGAGCTCTGCTGACCGGGCATCCTGACGTCTCCTGAGCTGCACTCAGAGTGGAGAAACAAGGTCCAGGAAAGTCCGGGCTCTGGAACTACACAGACTGGGTTCACATAGTGATTTTGCAGAACTCTGGCCATGCGCAATGATCAAATCCTTGCAAGCCTTAATTTCTTCATCTGCAAAATGGAGAAAATACCAGCTCATGAGATTGGCATATTGTCAGATTGAAGATCCGTGAAACTAGTAAATTCATTACCCCTCCCACTTTAGCACTCGATGAACTTGGTCCCACATGGTCCGTTTACACACAGGATGTGAATGGTGTTAACCGAATCCTGTAGTAGTGGCATGTGTGCAAAAGTGTACCTGTGTGTGTGTGTGCGTGCACGTGCCCATGTGTGCATAGTCATTCAGATGTGTGTCCACAGAGTAAGGGACAAGGGACCCCAGAGCCCCCGAGTGCAAGCCTTCGAGTAGCACGCCTGTGAAGCCACACTGTTCACACAGGTGCACTTTGTCTCTCATGTGTCTTTCAGATGCTTTTTCATTTTTTTCCTAAACTTTTTTTTCCTAATTCTTACCAGACTTAGATAAAAAAAAGCATGTAGAAGTGAAGATGGATCAGGCTTTGCTGCTCATCCACAATGAACTGCACGGAACAAACCTGACTGTCTTCTGGAACTCCGAACGCTGTTATCACGTAGGTATTATGTTCATGCTCACAGTGTTGTTTGCTTTGGGGCTCTTTGAAATGATCCCCAGTGCTCTCCTGCCTGAAGCCCTTCACGTGTTCACTTCGGTTTTATAGGTAAGGACACAAATAGAAAGACTCAGGAGACAGATAATCAGAGGGAATGCCTAGCAGTGAACAACGTGTCTCTTACCTTTTTCCCTCCCCATCTTTTAAAACTCAGTTCTTGGTGATGAGTGAAAGTGATAGACAGGCCATGTTTTATTTTACTCCTCTGCCTGATGCATAACTCTGTTGCTGGACCACAGAAGGAAGAAGTGAGAACCTTGGTATTCTCCAAGGGCAGAGGTAGTGATGACAACCAGGAGGCTTAGGTTGAAGTATGAGACTTATTCCAGGGATCTGCCCTCCTGATGATAAAGGATCTATTTGTTTTTATTAAGTTTTTAATTTTAATTCCAGTACAGTTAACATGCAGTGTTACTATTGGTTTCAGGTTTACAGTGTGGTAGTTCAGCAGTTCTGTACATTACTCAGTGCCCTGTCCTCCCACTCATCTGCCCTCTGGTAACCATCGGTTTGTTCTCTATAGTTAAGAGTCTGTTTCCTGGTCTTTGCTTCTCTCTCCTTTTTCTTGCTTTTTCCCGCCTTTGCTTGGTTGTTGGTAACGGATATATGGAAAGACACTTATGAGCCTGTAAAGGTTGAACAACCAGAAAATGCTATCAAGACATAACCTTTTAAAAATTATGAACATTAATGATAATTTACAAATCTTTAAGCAAATATAGAGACAGATGTTCAAAGGAATGCAAATTATAATAATTTGTATTTTGTAAACCAAATAATAAATATCTGGGAACTGTGGACTTACAGGTGAAGGAAATCAGTTATCTGGTTAAATTGAGAATTTCCTTTCCTCTTTATCTCTCTTCTCTTAAAGTAGAAACACTTAGGATACATACACGTTGAAAAACACATAAATATATTGAAAAAATGTGTAGATTTCGTATCTTCAGGAAGCTAAAGGTACCTGAATGTGTCAGCAAGTGCTTTTCAAAAGAGAACCAAAATTGGAGGAAGGTTTGTATTGTAATGTTAACTATGAGTAATCACTATAACTGACTAAAATAAAAGTAAGATGTAAATGAGAAAAAAAGAAAAAGAAAATTGCTTTTTAGCATCCTAAACAGTATTCCTTGGGGGATCTGGAGGTGGGATAAAGAAGGGAGAAGCAGTGAGTGGGAGACAGAAATCTGGGCTTTCACTGCAGTGAAGGTGATCTGTTAATTTGACTATTAATTATTTTCAGACATAAATTAGAATAAACAAGGCTATTTCATTTTTTAAAGTAGACATGTATGTATGTAATATAAGTAGACATGTAAGTATGATAATATAATAGTTAATGTTACTGTATCTTTAAAATATTATCAGAAAAGAGTATGCAATATGGGAAATATATAAATGACAAAAAAGGCAATAAAAGTAGAAGAAGGAATTCAGGGTGAGCAAGTCTAGACTAATTGCAACAAATACAATTGGATTAACTTGCATAAAAATAAGATTCATTTGTATTAAAATATTGGGAGTAATTTCAAATTCCTTTTGGAAAAAGGAAAGTTATACATAAATACATTGACTAATAACATATTAAAGACATATTATACTTATAACATATTGTACATAATATATTATGCTTAAAAAGAATACATTAAGAACAAAGGACATATACATTGTTACTTTCATGAGGTAGATGTGGGAATAAAGGGGGCCGGTCAGGCTTTAAGTATGTGCATAAATGGTAAATGAAATGTTAATATTAAAATAGAAGCACACCAAATGAAAAGGCTCGGAATTGAGATGGGCCCCTGCAACGCATGGACAGTAATAGTAGGGAAAGCTCGGTTAAGCATCCGAATCTTCAGGTCAGGATCTCAGGGTGGTGAGATCAAGCCCTACATTGGGCTCTGCACTCAGTGTGGAGTCTGCTTGAGATTCTCTCTGTCTCTTCCTCTGTCCCTCCTGCTCATGCTCTCTGTCTCTCTCTAAAATAAGTAAAGTGTTTGGGTGCTCATTTGGTTAAGTGGCTGACTCTTGAATTTGGCTCAGATCATGATCTCAGGATCCTGGGATTGAGCCCCATATCGGGCTCCGTGCTCAACTGGGGAGTTTGCTTGTGGATTCTCTTACTCCTTTCCCTCTGTCTCTCCCTGTGCTCGCTCTGTCTCGAAAATAAATAAATCAATCTTTAAAATAAATAAATCTTAAAAAAAAAAGTGATGGTAGAAACTACAGAACAAAACTGTGGTGAGAAATAAGCATCACTATTATCAGACTCAGTGGGGTTTAGGGATTAAACTGGTGAATGGAACCACACCAGAAAGTGGTAGAATGGAGTGGTTAAGAGCATGGATTCTGCCAGCCAGAGCGCCTGGTTTGAATCCTGCCTCTAGCACTTCCTGCCTATGAAAATGAGAGAAAAATTAACATGAGTCAAGAGATGATTTTGTTTTGTTTTGTTTTATTTTAAGTAGGCTCCATGGCCGGTGTGGAGCCCAGTGTGGGGCTTGAACTCACAACCCTGAGCTCAAGACCAGAGCTGAGATTAAGAGTCAGCTATGTAACCAACTGAGTCACCCAGGGGCCCCAAGAGATTTTTTTTTTTTTAAGATTGTATTTATTTATTTATTTATTTATTTATTTATTTATGAGAGAGAGAGAGAGCACAAGCAGGGGGAGCCAGGGCCAGAGGAAGAGGGAGAAGCAGACTCCCAGGGAGCCTGATGCAGGACTCAATCCCAGGACCCTTAGGGTTAAGCAGATGCTTAACTAAAATAAGCAACTCAGGTGTTCCCCCCCCCCCCGCCTTTTTTTTTTTTGGGAGAGAGTGTGAGTGGAGTAGGGGGTAGAGGGACAGAGGGAGAGAGAGAATCTTTAGCAGGCTCCACGCCAACACAGAGCTCAGTCTCACAACCCTGAGATCATGACTTGAGCCCAAATTAAAAGTCAGATGCTTAATTGACTGAGCCACTCAAGCACCCCAAGAGATGATTTTTTAAAAATAAAAGTTGTGGGGCGCCTGGGTGGCTCAGTGGGTTAAAGCCTCTGCCTTTGGCTCAGGTCATGATCTCAGGGTCCTGGGATCAAGCCCCATGTTGGGCGCTCTGCTCAGCAGGGAACCTGCTTCCTCCTTTCTCTCTTTGGCTGCCTCTCTGCCTACTTGTGATCTCTGTCTGTCAAATAAATAAATAAATAAATAAAATCTTTTAAAAAAAAGTCTTTCTTCTTAAAAAAATAAATAAAAGTTGTACAATTGACAAATTATTGATAAATAGAAATTAATAAAATTATAAATTAGGATATGGATAACTGCTGTAATTAACATAATTATGGTCAAATGGATAGTTTATAAGTGGATACATTCAAAATTCAAGAATTGATTTCCTTCAAAAAATATGATATGAAGATTGATTCAAGAAATTGAGAATGTAAGTAGATCAGTCACTGATTAAGAAATCTGGAAAGTTATGATGAATTTCTCCACCTAGAAATACAGAATTTTTTCTACATTTTCAAATAATAAAGAATTATCAGTTTATATAAGCGAACCTAAATATAAGCTCCCTCCCCCCTGTAATGATGGCTCAATATCTGATTTATTCTGCAGTATAGATAGGATGTTAAAGTCTGGCAAAGACAGGAAAAGAAATGCAGGTCAGACTTTTTATTTTTTTATTTTTTTTTTTAAAGATTTTATTTATTTGACAGACAGACATCACAAGTAGGCAGAGAGGCAGGCAGAGAGAGAGGGGGAAACATGCTCCCTGCCCAGCAGAGAGCCCGATGCGGGGCTCAATCCCAGGACCCTGAGATCATGACCTGAGCCGAAGGCAGAGGCTTTAACCCACTGAGCCACCCAGGCACCCCACAGGTCAGACTTTTTAATCAGTGTGGGTACAACAGTCTTAAATAAAATTCTGCCAAGTAGAATAAGTTAGCATATTGAAAGATTTGTTTATGATGACTTATATTTTTATCCCTGAGGATAAAGTTCATGAACAGAGTTCATACATAAAGACAATAAGAAAATTTTAGGGCAAAAATATAGGTTAAATGGAGAGATAGCCAATATGATATGAAGACTAAACATAGAAAAAATAGTGGTAATTCACACCTTTAACACAGTTGCCATTAACATAGCAATGGCTACTTTATAGAGTCTATGTAAGGTATTCCCACATCGATAAGAAAAAGTAAGTGAGCAAGAGGATCAAAAGATGGCCCAAAAGAACAGGCAGTGTGGAGACTTGCTATACCAGACAAGATGGATTACCAAGTCACAGCCACTTGTGTAGCCAAAAAAGAGAAAGGAAGACCAGTGGACCAACATAAATATAAGAAGTGGAATCTAATTTACTCTGAGAATTTAACATAACATGTTAAAACTGAAACCATGGGGAAGGTATCTAGAATTATTATATACCATCTGTCAAATACTCTAAGTGGATTCAAGTTAAAATAATTTCCATAAATGTAAAAAATAACTAAAAGAGACAAAATACATTTTTAAACTAATGAAAGAAGAAACAGCAAGCCAGATTAGTATGACTGTATAAAATATTAAAAACTTAAAATTAAAAATAAGAGGTTATAACAAGATGAAAAGGAAAGCAGTAGAATGGGGAAATATTTGAGACAGTTAAAAGTTTAATGTTGCGGTATGAGGACATATTTCTAAGATTATGTTCAAGGGGATTTGTATCTAGGAATGGTTCATACCATAAGAAATATAAAATAACAAAAGAATATTGAATTACTTAATTTACTGATAATTTAAAATGTAATCTTAAATGCCGTGATTTAAGTATTTAGTGCATGAACAAAAAAGATGATCTTTAAATCCTCTTAAGGCTAATGAGAAACAAATTTACTGTAATTTTTCTCTTCTTTTTTTTTTTTTTTAGATATTTTATTTATTTATTTGACAGAGAGAGACACAGCCAGAGAGGAACACAAGCAGGGGGAGCAGCAGAGGGAGAGGGAGAAGCAGGCTTCCCGCAAAGCAGGGAGCCCGATGTGGGGCTCGATCCCAGGACCCTGGGATCATGACCCAAGCCGAAGGCAGACGCTTAACGACTGAGCCACCCAGGCGCCCCTACTGTAATTTTTCTTATTTGAGTACTGTTTGGCCACATAAAACAAGAACCACTAAAATGATTTTTTTTAATAGATTTTATTTATTTATTTGAGAGAGAGAGAGCATGAGAAGGGTGAAGGTCAGAGAGAGAAGCAGACTCCCCATGGAGCTGGGAGCCTGATGTGGGACTTGATCCCAGGACTCCGGGATCATGACCTGAGCTGAAGGCAGCTACTCAACCAACTTAGCCACCCAGGCACCCTAAAATGATTTTTTAAAAAGATAAATATATTTATTTGGAGGGGAGAGGCTGAGGGAGAGGGAGAGAGAAACCCGATGGGCTCAATCCCACTGTCCTGAGATCATGACCTGAGTTGAAAACAAGAGGCAGACACCTAAATGACTGTACTACGCAGGTGCCCCAAAACAATTATTTTTTATTCAGTAACCTCATTTTTGGAAATTTATTTCAGGGTAAGAATTTAAAAGAATAAAAACATCATTGGGGTGCCTGGGTGGCTCAGTCATTAAGTGTCTGCCTTCGGCTCAGGTCATGATCCCAGTGTTGGGTCGAGCCTTGCGTCCGGCTCCCTGCTCAGCGGGAAACTTGCTTCTCCCACTCCCCGTGCTTGTATTCCTGCTCTTGCTGTCTCTCTCTCTGTCAAATAAATGAAACCTTAAAACAAACAAAAAACATGTGTAGATCTTTGAAAACAAGCTAATTTATATGAATTATATTTAATATAAATTATAATTATGTATGGTATATCTTTAAAAACATAATTTATATAAATGTTACACAAAAAGATAAAACAAAAACTTTGAAAGCAGCCTAAACACTCAGAATTCTAGCACTTACTGGATTATAATGCAACCATTTAAAATTTGAATATGTAAATTAGATTAAATTTGAATCATGGAAATTTACTTGTATGTAATATGTAAAACAGTGGAATGCAAGACAGTATATGATGTATTTGTTAATTAGGTGAAGAATTTACACATAATGATATAGGCAAATATTATCTAAGTTATTGGAATTTATAAGGACTTCAGGTGGATACTCATGTGTGCCAACAACCGGTGGCCTTTTAGACACCTCTAACAAATTGTGTTTCTGTTGTACAGTGCTTGTTTCAGGTTCTGGTAAATGTTTCCTGGAGTGGGAAACCCGGGAAGCCTAGCATTGCTGCGGTGGCGGTGAGCACCCAGCATGGATCTCTCCTGCAGCTTAATGACACCTTGGAAGTGAAAGAAGTTTGTAGGTTTGTACCTGCTTTGATTTGACCCTACCGACATGACGCCTGCAGTTTCTGTCTAGTTTTTGTCCCCTATTTGGTTTTTACTTTTTACTTCCATCGTCTGCACTCAGGAATGCCTGTCACTCTACTCTGCTTGGTATGATGTAATTGGTATGGTAATGATGACATTACCATAGTCCAACTCCTTATGTCCTACTCTAACCATTTTTCTTAATTTTACCACGTCTTCGTAGGCTGGAATATAAATTTGGAGAATTTGGAAATTATTCACTCGTGGTAAAGCACGCCCATAATGGAGTCAGTGAAATTGCTTGTGACATAGTTGTCAACAAGAAGCCAGTCGACAGTAACCTTCGTACGTATAGGCTCTTTGTTGATTTTTTTTTAAAATTTGTGTTTTACTTTTTGAATACTTTTTGCAACACTCTGTGTACTTTAAAACTTGGATTAAAGGTTATCTATCTTATTTAGTTGTGTCATGGGTGTATACCAAAAAATTATGTGATATATAAGAAAATTATATGATCAACATCTTCTCATAGATGTTCTCTAGTGTAATGATGAAGCATAAATAAGCCCAAAAAAGTTAGTGCAATAGAAAGAAACTAGAAATAGGGCAAATGACTGTCAAGTATCTTTCCTTGTTTTAGGATAGAGGGTGCAGTATTCCCCGTATGGGTCTTATAGGGACAATTCAGAAGTCCCTGAGATTAAGGAGGGACTGTTTATTCTCTAATAACTTCACTGAAGAAAATCTGTGAGTCCTTCAGCTCAGGTCATGATCCTGGTGTCCTGGAATCAAGCCCCGCATCAGGCTCCCTGGTCAGTGGGGCGTCTGCTTCTCCTTCTCCCTCTACCCATCCCCCGCTGCTCGTGCTTTCTCTTGCTTTCAAATAGATAAATTAAAATCTTAAGAAAAAGGAAATCTGTCGGTCTGAGCCCCCCATTAGATAATCCCTGTGGCCTTAATAAGTACTGTGCACAGCGAAGCTTTTAGAGACCATGGGGTCATGTCAAAAGAATGGAAGAACCCACATGAAAGGGCCAACATGAGCCAGTTCAAGCATTGGAAAAAATAATGAATGTATGGATGGAACACATTGAATCTATAAAAACCAGTGAGTCCCTTCTGAAGCTTCAAAGAACAGAGCCACTTGCCTAAACAAAGGCAATATTTCGGTTGCCTTTGGAGGTAACAAGGACACCTGATATCTGGAGTGTCTTAAAATCATTAATTGAAAGGGAGGATCTAAGCATTTATCCTGTGTTTCCTATTTTAATTGTATTTTAGGATAACTAAGTAGTCTGAGATGTTGAGGGTAAATTCTTTAAGGAATAATTCCAGCTATTACATGTGGCAGAATGGCACGCTATTTTATAACCCTTAATGAAGGAATTGATGTAGACAAAAATTGTGAGTGGATGAAACCATCATATGAAAGAGGAACTGGCACAGGAGGGCTAGGCTTTCCCCATCTGAACACGGGCATTGGGCATATGTTCAACCGCCCCAGGTGCGCCTGATGTGGGGAGTGGGAAAGACACAGCACCATCTGTGAAGCATTCTTCCCCCAAAAAGTTGAACTTTGTTAGTCAAGCCTCTACAGCTACTTGCCCATATGCAGAACATTGGATGGATAGAACGAGTTCAGTGACACCATGAGGAAGCAGACTGACAGATCTAGAACATGAGACTTCCTCATAGATAACTTGTTTCGAACAAGTCAATGTCTGCTTTCGTCTAAACACAACTAAAGAGACATAATGAGCAAATAGAAAATGTGAACCTTGTATCCTGACCTGAACACACTAACTACAAATAGCATTTTTGAAATAACTAGAAAAATTGAAATATGGACTCTGTTATAGAGGAGTTGTTAATGATATGGTAGATGTAAATATGTATATAACAAAAGGTCCATTTTTAAGAATCTTTTAATTTTTTTTTTTAAGATTTCATTTATTATTCGACAGAGAGAGACACAGCGAGAGAGGGAACACAAGCAGGGGGAGTGGGAGAGGGAGAAGCAGACTCTCCTGTTGAGCAGGGAGCCTGATGCGGGGCTCGATCCCAGGACCCTGGGACCATGACTTGAGCCAAAGGCAGATGCTTAACAACTGAGCAACCCAGGTGCCCTAAGAATCTTTTAATTTTGAAATGATTTTAGACTTACAAGAAACATGGGAAAAAAGCATTCCCATAAATCCTTCTCCCAGCCCTCACTCTAACCCTAACCCTAAAGCCCTAAACTATATAATCATAGTACAGTACATGGTATAGTTACCCATATATAATGATTGAAACCAGGACGCTAACATTAATATAGTGCTGTTAACTGATGAAGGCTTTTCAGATTTCTCCCATTGTTCCTTCAAGGTCCATTCTTTGGTCCAGGATGCAGTCCAGGATCCCACAGCCCTTTTAGTTGTTAGGTTTCTGCAGCCTTTCTTTGTCTTTTTTGACCTTGACACTGGAAGAGGACTGGCCAGTTATTTTGTTATTTGCACTTGCTTGCTGTTTTCTCTCAGCTAAGTAGAAGGTATGCATTTTCCATAGATGTCTCCAGAAGCCTCCTCAGTGGGCCACGTCAGGGGTTGCATGATGTCAACACGTCTTGTGAGGCCTGTGCTTTAGAGCTACGTACTGAAGGTGGACGGAGGAAATGACATCATGTCTGGGATTTGCTTAAAAATATTTCGAGCAAAAAACCAGAGGCAGAGTAGCAACAGACGAAGCAAGAGTGACAGTATCTTGATAATTCTAGAATCTGTATCTAGAATCTGTATTCTAGTATCTAGAATAATTCTAGAATCTACTATGATTATTATGCGAGTCTCTGTTCTTTTGTCTATGTTTGATATTTTTCATAATGAAAACGAGCGCTCCTCTAATGATGAATGTTCTCAAGTGTTTTTAGGAAAGTTAGCAGAAGAATATAGGCTTTTCCCTTGTTTTATTTGCATTTTTTAATTTATAGATTAAACTTAATGACCTGACAGCTTCCATGCTTAGGATGACACTTCGGTGATATGGTATTTTCTTTGATTTTTTTTATAGCTGTGTGTATCGCATTCCTTATTGGTGTGGCACTCATCATTGCAGTATCCTTTCTGAGGTTTTTGTTGAGGTAAGCAAATGTTAGGGGAGGGCACAGTTGGGGGAGGTAGAATATAGAAAAAAATAAATTCAGGAAGGCTAGTTTGGCCCTTTCAGTGACCATTATCCTTTGATTAAATGAATACTTAACTGGGTCTGCCATGCCCAGTCCAGCCTGGGGTATGAGGGATCAATGTAGAATAAGAGGTGGTCCCTGACTTCAGGGTCATGATAACCTAGTTCGAATGGATCTTTGCCTTCAGTCCTCCCAGATGGCTGAAAAGAGAGCAGAAAATGCTTGAGAAGTCATTATTCCCCAAAGGATCTCACAGCCTGCTTTGTAGTGATTGGGAGGTGGCCTGGGCTGATCTCAGAAGGCAGCTGCTGCCTTACATTTCTCCTCCTGTCCTACCCTGAGCCCTGAGGCCACCCTTCTTTTCCAGCTTCCCAGCTCCTGCCCTCCGGGCATCAGGCAGCAGAGATGGAGGCTGGGGTGCTGGATCTCCAGACCTCGGCGTGGACTCGCTTTTCCCTGCTTGAGACTGGCAGGTTGGCGAGGGGTTCCTTCTCTGTCTGCCTGGTTAACAGCGAGTCCACACGAGATGAGAGAGTGAGAGTGAGTGAACAGACTGGGAAAGAAAAAGAAAGTCACATAGATACAGGCTGGCAGGTCACCTTTCAAAGGAAAGTTCTTTCATATTTTTAAAGAAGTAAGATTGATGGAATTTTCACATGCTCAGCCTGTTAGGGTCTGGAAGGATCACAAGATTTTATTTATGGGTGAGACGTATTCATACTGGAAGGGAGAAAACCTAGTATTTCAAATCTGCTGCCTTGAGGCAACCTAGTAGCTTGGGGGAGTTCAGACACTCTTGACTCTCTTCCTTTGTGTATCCTAGAAATACAAGGGTTTATAAGGGTAAAAGGACTACTACTTGCTCAGAAGCCGATTTTTAAACCTGACTGCTTTTTAGGGGCAGAGTTGTTTGTTTGAATTAAGATATTATCTTGTCAATCTTTTGGTAAGATGCAGATACTACTCCAGTTTATTAATGTTTTCATTTGGTCCCTTTAATATGAATGGATCTTTGGCATCACTTTTTAAAGTAATTGGTAGCTGATCTTGAGCTCTTGGAAAGGGAACAAACCCCACCTCATTCCACTGTGGAACCGAAACTCCTCATAGCTTGTGGTTCACCTCTTCAGCCTTGCAGGCAGAATGCTCTGCTGGCAAAGTGGGAGTCCCTTGTCCCTTGCCCCAGCACTTTCCAGCGGGCCCCTGGAAGTCCAGGGATGTTCGGGTGTGTTGGAACCAGAACCAAATCTGAGTTGGTAGTAAGAATACAGGCTCTCTCTCCTTTCACTGGGAGGACAAACATGGAAAAGGAAATCAAGCGCGTTTCTAAAATTTTAATTTTTAAATATCTTACCTTCTCCTTTTGCCCTTCTTAGATGTCTTGATTTTAATAGTTTTCATGTGATGGTGATGTTACCAGTGCTGAATAAAGTAGAAATAGGAGTGAGTTGTGGAGAATAAAGAGAAAAAATAAGAATATATGCCTTAGATATGTGGGTCATGTTTAGAGGCTGATTTGAATAATTAAGCTGAGAAAAAACTTACGAGACAGAAATTGAACTGGCTCTTTTGTGATAAGAATTACTGATAATAAAATTATTGATAATAAAACTAAGGAATTATTGATAATATTTTAAAACTGAATAATGGAACTGTAGTTCTATTAAAAAAAGAGGGGTCGTTTATTTTTTAGATCTACAAACTGCAGTATTTATGGATTAAATGATTTTGGGGATTCTTTAAAATAGTCAACCTAAGGCAGGCAAGAGGGTGAGGGGTGGGAGTCTGGATGAAGTAAAACCCACCACACTTAAAGACACTTTAAAATGTTTAAGTTTTTGACTTGTATAGAGTATGAACTTAATGAATTTTTTTCAATACAGTATCCAATCATTTTGAAAATTCTGCCAAAGAAAATAAATTAACTGAGCTTTTTATTTATTTACAGTTTAGATGACTTTCATAATTGGATTTCTAAAGCAATAAATTCCCGGGAAACTGATCGCCTCATCAATTCTGTGAGTTATTAGCATGCAACATGTGTGGTGGTTTTCTCTATTTGGAATTTATAATTCCCTATTTAATAATCTTTATTATCTGGTTTAATTAATCTTATTGATATTGTGGAAGGCCAGGTCAGTCATGTGTTCTGTAGCCTTCATAAAGAGCAGGCAGCCTTATCTGCAGCTCTGGTGAAGGGCACCATCCCCTTCTCTTTCCTGGTGAAGCTGGAATTTTCGGTTGCATTATATGCATGGTGTGGAGACATTTTTCTCTCTGCAGGCTGCACTGTTGAATTGATCCAGTTAAATAGAGAATATCAAGATAAAAACAATAGAGCCATCAATATGAAATCTAAAAATCGATGGCTTCCTGTGGTAATTAAATATATTGTTTATTTTAATACATTCATTATGGACATAGATATGTTCATAAATGGGCACATTTGCTTGTCCTCTCATACCAGATGCACTTACGGACCAGGTCTTTGTGGTCGTTCATCAGCATGGCTCAGCAGACAGCACAGAAATCAACTGTGAAAAACTAAACCTCTGGGTGGGATTTTTACAAAAGCAAATTAAAGGATTGTTCCGGACAATGGTTTTTAGCTCTCCTATCTGTTAATTTCTTCCCTAAGAAACCAGAAAACTGAAATTAACTCACTAGTATTATCAACTGGCTTGTTTCTCTCCCCGTTTTTCTGAAGGAGCTGGGGTCTCCAAGCAGGGCAGCCTCCATCAGTGGCGACGCTCAACCAGAAGCATGGCGTCCGCCTGCTGCAACACCACGCCTCCGCTGTGTAGACACATTCAGGGGGTATGTGGGGCTCCCATGGGGCATGGTGGGCACAGGCAGTCTAGAATTACATGTTTACACATAAACACGCTTTTAACTATTTTACATATCTTTTACTTCATAGGGTAGGCAGGACTTCTTGCTGTGAGAATAAAATCAGTGGCCTCTCTTTACTCAAAAACTGTCATGTTAGCAAATATAAAGTTGCTGGAGAAGAATCAGGGGATGAACCAGAGCCAGTTTGTGCTAGTACAGAGATTCTGCTGAGTTAAGGTCATGTGGGCAGGCAGTGGCACATGGGGCTTCCCTGTCCATCCGCAGCCCCCTGTCCCATCAGACAAATGAAATACCAGCGTGCGCCAGCCCCGGCCCTTCCCCATTGCTAGCAAAACAGCTTGAATATCAAGCCCTCTGGGAGGCAAATCCAGCGTCCTGCAGCAACTTGTTATTTTAGAGTTTGGGTAGAAGTGTGAGGGCCAGGACCCAATTCTGGAAATAAAGTTTAAAAGCATATAGCTGAAAATAAACATGTAGGTCTTAGGCCTTCCATTTCTACCCATGGAGGGCTTTCATTTTTTATTTTTTTTATTAAGATTATTTATTTATTTGATAGAGTAGGAGATAGAGGAGAAAGAGTAGGAGAAGCAGACTCCTCACTGAGTGAGGAGACAGACCCTATGGGACTCAGTCCCAAGACCCTGGGATCATGACTTGAGCCAAAGGCAGACACTTAACTGACTGAGCCACCATGTGCCCCTTATGGAGGGCTTTGAAACTCTAGTTATAATTACAATTCTGTCCCAGCCTCCCCAGACACTGAGTACTCCGGGGTGCATGTTGGAAACAGGCAGTAATAAGAATTAAAACCATTGCAAAGGATTTTTAAATTCTCACCCTGTGCCAGGTACTGTTCTTACTTGTTGTAGTTCATTCAATCCCTTCACAATCCCATGAGGCATGTACTTTTAAAATGTCTGTTGTGCAGGTGAAGAGACTAGGCCACAGAGTTAAGTAACATGTCTGAGGTCACTTGAGGATGACGTGGGATGGCTGGGATCTGACTCCAGGAGTTTGGCTCCAGAGTCCCCACAGATAACTGCAGTGACACACTCAAGTCTTCATTCTTCAGTATCCTACATAATCAGCATTAAACAGTAGCATATTTAGAGTCTGTTTTATCATATTCCTCTTTCTTTTTTTTTAGGAGAGGGACAGGGAGAGGGGCAGAGGGAGAGAGAGAATCTTAAACAGACTCCATGCCCTCCATAGAGCCCAATGTGGGGCTCGATCTCACAACCCTGAGATCATGACCTGAGCTACAAGAGTCAGAAGCTTAACCAATAGCCACCCAGGAGCTCCTATTCCTCTTTCTTTCTGATTCTCATTGCCGCTTTTGGAGATGAGATGTTAGTTGGTAGATAGGAACTAACATTTGTTAAGTGCCTAAAATGTGCCAAGCGCTGGTTAGGCACCATGATATACATCATTTTCCTCAGTGGTTCCAGGGGTCCCTGTGGGCGTGTTCCCTGTCTTACAGAGGAGCACACTGAGGTAACTGATGAGAGTTTTGCCCTAATCAGAGTTGAGGGCCCATGATTCGAGCCTTCAGCTTTAATGACTATATGCCTTCTACTACAGTTCTTTAAACCTGCAACATCTAAGTAATTAGCACAGAGTGGAGTCATGGGAAATGTTCTGCTTTGTTTTCAAGTTATACAGTTCAGTGTCAGTGTAATTTTCTCTTAAGAAATCACATTGGAGGGGCACCTCTGTGGCTTAATCAGTTGACTGTCTGACTCTTGATCTCAGCTCAGGTCTTGATCAGGGTCATGAGTTCGAGCCCCACATGGAGCCTAGTTAAAAAAACAAACAAACACATCAGGTTGGAAATGTTGGCAACAGAAGGGCTTTGTGTAGGGCCCTAATTGTAGTAATTAGAAATAATAGTTTCCTGCTCTTTAAGTGTATCTGTGTTGTGACTGCCCCTGTGAGTGTAAGTGTGTCTCTTGCAGTTGGGCCATTCCCTGTCACATGGGCAAGCCCTGAAAGTGTGCTGTTTGCTGCTTTACAGGATAGCTCTCATCCTCATGGTCTTCGTCAATTATGGAGGAGGAAAATATTGGTACTTCAAACACTCGAGTTGGAATGGTAAGATATTTCCTAAAAGTAGTATTGTTTGCGTCGGTCCCCCTCAGAGAAGTGTGGACAAGAGAACCTCTCAGCATCCCCTCAGGAGCTCAGAGACAAGACCCCACCAGCCTCATCTGAGTGCTGATCCCCTGCCCCCATACGATGACCTTTAGATGATGCTGTTAACCCTTTTGTTTTGTTCTTGCTTTCGTGTGCTGTGGCTTTGTAATGCTTCACTGTGATAACATGTGGATGCCCAAGACTCTGCTGCCGGGCTATGGGACTCTGCAGAAACTGTTAAGAATTTAGTTGTAAATGATTCTTGTCATCTTCTAGATATACCTTTTATTACAGCCACATGGGAGTTCTGCCTTCTAAGACTCATGGTCCTCCTCAGGGTGCCATTGAACTCAGGTTGGTCTGAGTGGTGTTGAGTAATGACTGTAAATCTGGCTCAGTAGTTGGTTTAAGAATGGATTTTGAATAACACAGCTTGAAGATAACAGCCTTGTCCACAGACTTCTACTCTGGTTTTCCCCTACTCAGTCATGTTCGTAGGAAATACACCAGGCCTGGTGACTGGGTCCAGGGTCCCCAAGGAGTGTCTGTGTGTGTTACTTTACAGTGTTTTCCTGCAAACTCTCAGTGTGAGTTTACTTTCCATATATATCAGTACATAATGGAGCCATTCTAGTTTTAGGAAGTATTTACATTCTAGAGTCTTTTCCTTACTCTTGTGCTTGTGTTATTCTCCAGGACTGACGGTGGCTGACCTCGTGTTCCCATGGTGAGTGGCAGTCTACCACCAGCTCTTCCATAGGTCATCCAAGTGTCCAGCTCATGCTGGAGCCTTTCTCTGAGACCATCCTTGAGTTCTGGGCCACAGGTCTATGTTGCTCACAGGTCCTTCCAAAAGTTATGTTACTGGATAGTGCATATGCTTGGTAAGAGGGCGTATCTAAAACCTGCATATAAAAGATGAATGATTTCATAGGGAACATTTTGTTCTTGTAGATATAGTATATAAGATCTTGGGATCTTATAGGAAATAATAAATTCTGAATATGTGGTTAAATCCCACTAATCCTGAAAATAAGTATAAAAATCATATTTCCTAAAAGAAATTATAGTATATTGGCATCAGGAAATTCTGATAAGTATGTAACAGGGCAATGATAGTATTAAATTAAAATTTAAAGTAATACAGGAATGACCCACTCTGTCTCTGATCATCTGTGACTTGTTCACCTTGTTAAGGGACCCTGACTTCCTGTATAGTGTGGGATTTGTGTCATTGCTTCTAACGCTTTGACTTTGTCCCATTTGTAGGAAGTAGTACTAGCTATTGGTTTATGTCTTTGGTCCCTTGTGTTTCATCACAATATGAACTCAGGGTTTCTTGCAGAGGAGCTGCAATTCTTGCTTGAGGTGGTTTTGGGTTTGAGGAAGTTTTACATGCCTGAAGACCTGGTAATTATTTTATTTATTAGAGAGAGCGTGTGCATGAACAAGGGGCAAAGGCAGAGGGAGACGCAGACCCAGTGCATGGCTCAATCCCAGGAAACTGGGATCATGAACTGAGCTGAAGGCAGACGCTTAATGGACTGAACCACCCAGAGTTCCCGTTTATGTACATTCTTTATGAGATTCCCTGTAGGAAATGTGTTCCCATTTCTGTTACTAGACACTTTTTATCCAGTTAGGTGACCCCAAGAAGGGAAGCCAGGGGATATCAAGAAATGTGGCAAGGGCAAATTCTCACCTCTGTTAGACCTCACGCTCAATCATTGGAAAGGTTGCTATTCCGACTTTTTTTTTTTAAAGAGTTAATTTAGTAAAAGGGAAGAAAAGAGGTATGTGGCTTAGACAAAATTAGAAAAAGAAATAGCTTTCATTTTTCTTTCAGGAGAAAGAGTGAATTTAGAAATGATTGATGAGTGTTGTTTGTTTCTCAGGGACTTTGAGGGTGTGGTGGTAAATGTCTAGTTGTTTCGATTCTAGCATCTTCATCATTGTTTCTCTTTTAAATTTAATTAAAAAAATTTTTTTTCTGTGAATCGCCAGGTTTATACACTTCACAGCACTCACCATAGCACATACCCTCCCCAATGTCCATAACCCAGTCACCCTCTCCCTACCCCCAACCCCGCAACCCTCAGTTTGTTTTGTGAGATTAAGAGTCTCTTATTGTTTCTCTTTAATAATAAATGGGAGACTTATCCTTGGAAATTGTACTCAGCCCTGAAGAATTTTCCTTCTAGGATATGACTTGATGGTGCACAAACCTTATAGTCCAACATGGTTTTGTTCTGATTCTTCCTCCAGTGTTACTTTCATAATTGGCTACTTTAGAAAAATAATGTATCACTTCTTTTATGTAGTAGATTACAAAATATTGATGATATATAGACAAAAAAAAGCCACCCTAGAAATGATCACCTCTTAATAACTGTCTTTTTTTTCTAGGTTTGTATTTATTATGGGATCTTCAGTTTTTCTATCAATGACTTCCATACTGCAGCGAGGATGTTCAAAATTCAGATTGCTAGGGAAAATTGCATGGAGGAGTTTCCTGTTAATCTGTATAGGAGTGGTCATTGTGAACCCCAATTATTGCCTTGGCCCATGTAAGTATTTTTTCACCTCTTGTTAGTATATATTGTGGTTGAAATATGGAAGCTACATGTCATAATTTAAAAGAAATATAATTCCTCCATCTCAGATACCCGCAAAAAGAACAGTTGTTATAAAAGTGTATACCTGCTTGTATAACTTCGGGCATTATTGTTACTGTCTTTGGACTTCAGACCTGGGAAGAGCTTCTAAGACCACTCAGACCCTTCTGCTGTACAAAGGAAGACTCTGAGTTCTAGAGAGATTGAAGTGCTTTCTGTGGGTCTTCTGAGGCAGGAACAGAGTAGTAGGGCCAGATCAGGTCCCCTCATTCTGGACCCTGCCTTCCTGCCACTTTGGATTCATCAACTTCCATAATAAGGAGATTGTCTGGTAGTTCAAGAATCTACCTTTGTCATCACATGTATGCCCACTGGGTTGCTGGGCAGGAATGTCTTTGTTACTGCTTTAGCTGTGAGTGAGATGGGAAGGCCGAGGGAAGGACGCATACTCCGTGCTTGGGACCTGCATCAGGGTCAGGGAAGGCAGTAGTTAGCTGTACTCAAGCGGCATACAGTGGCATTACCAAAACAGGACACAGTTACCTGGACAGTAGCCAGATCATCCCCATGGGCAAGAAGCACTAAGAGAAGCCATTAGGGGGAGATAGAAGTCACTTCCATTTGGGGTCAGAAGGGAAAGTATCATTGAATAGTTGATTCAATGCATCTCAAAAAAATGAGCCACTGCTCCCAGGAGAATATATTGTAGGATTCATTACATGGTCCCACTCTTCCAGTGATGTAGCCTGTAAGACAGGGAGAGTCTGTTGGTGGCCTGTGCTGGCTCTGCAAGTTGCTGGTGGATGTGAGAGTCGATTGAATCCATACCTAGAATGACAAAGGGCCAGGAGAGGAACTTCAGGGCCCAGGTAGTCCTTGCTTTATCTCATACTGAAGGAACATGTGTTCTTTTTTTTTTTTTTAAAAGACTTTATTTATTTATTTGAGAGAGAGAGTAAGAGAGAGCATGAGAGGGGAGAAGGTCAGAGGGAGAAGCCGACTCCCCAGGGAGCTGGGAGCCCGATGTGGGACTCCATCTGGGGACTCTGGGATCATGACCTGAGCCGAAGGCAGTTGCCCAACCAACTCAGCCACCCAGGCACCTGAACACATGTGTTCTTATCCCTTTGTCCCAGCTGGCCACTTCCTGCTATGAGTTTGAGCCAAGTCCCCTGTGTATTCCTATCTCAAGGGCCTAGACAACAACTTAAGTGCAACAGAGGTATGCTTTCCCTTCCTAGAGAACAGTAATGTTGTCTAGGGCAGGAGGAGGAATGCTGGCTAACACTTCACCAAATTTGTGCCTTCTGCAGTGTCTTGGGATAAGGTACGAATTCCTGGTGTGCTCCAGAGGCTGGGGGTGACCTACTTTGTGGTTGCTGTGTTAGAGCTCATCTTTGCTAAACCTGTGCCTGAAAGTTGTGCCTCGGTAAGAAATCCTACTTTTAAACATGGGGTGATGGTGGGGGATGGTGGGAATCACTGTATGATTTTCAGAATCTTCTTTAGTTCTGGGCAGAGTAGTGTATCTCAGTAGACTCTTTAACTCTGTTAGTCAAGTGCATTCTTTTTTCCTTCAATTAATTATTTTCCTTTAGTCTTTACAACAATCCTTTTTCTCTGTTGTGGGGAAAAAAAAAATACCATGAGATCTACCCTCTTAATACGTTTTTAAGTGCCCAGTAATCAAATGCATTTTGATGGCATTAAATAATATCACCATCAGCTAGTTCGCTAGTTCAATCTTTGGGGGCATTACTGCCAGTTTTTCCATTTCGTCGTAGTATAGGATAGTTAGAAAACTCACAAAACATTTCAGTATCTGTATTTCAGTATCACAGGATGCTGTGAAGATTCATCTTAGAGGAAAAATGCCAAAGTAGGGTGGAGGAGAATGACAGTATTATCCTTGACTATCTTGGCTACTTCGTGTTTCTTATTTGTGGGAAGTATGAGAGCCTCACTTCTTTCACGATTGCTTTCTATCTTACTATAAATTGCTCTGTTGAGTTACCACAGGTGGAGTTTTTTTTTCCCTAGTAGAGACAAATATTCAGGAAGAAATGTTTAAATTCTTCCACTTGGGGTCCTTCTTAATAAATTAATAAAGCTGTATTTGTTTTCTGGCTCCTTTCCATATATGTGACTAGCAAATTCATTACTAAACTGATTTTCTTGGCTCTTCCTATAATGATTGCTTGGTCATATGTCCTTGGAGTGCATTGGATCATTATTCATTTATGTGCTCTCCCTGCTGTGTCATTGTTTGTGTACCCTCTGCTGTGGATTTTCTTGAGATGAAGTGAGATGAGACATGAATGTGGGCTTGGTTAGTCATGTGGGACCCAAGGTCTATGGAGGCTCATCCGCCACCCCCACAATGGAGCGAGGAAATGGGTGAGATACCAGGAATAGGTAGGCTGTACTCCTTCCTTCAGTCAGGACAGCTCCAGAAGTTTAAATTTCATTGTCCTTTCTTAAAATGTGTTTTTTTAAATAGCTTTTTAAAGGGCAGCTTTATTGAGATATATTTCACATACCATAAAACTCACAAGTTTGAAGTGTGTAATTCGTGATACTTAGTGTATTTAGAGTTGTGCAGTCATCACCACTACCCAATTCTAGAACATTTTCTTCACCTCACAAGAAACCCTGTAACTCACTACCAGCCACTCGCTGTTCCCCGTGACTCTCCCAGTCCCAGGCAACCCCTCTTCCACTTTCTGTCTCTGTAGATTTACCTGTTTTGGACATTTCATATAAATGGAATTATATAACATGTGCCTTTCTGTTTGGTTTCTTTCACTTAGCATATTTTTCAATGGCCATATATTGGTGCTTTATTCCTTTTTATTGCTGAATAATACTCCATTTTATGAATGGACTACTTTCTTGATACATTCATCAGTTGATAGGCATTTGACTTATTTCCATTCTTTGGCAAGTATGAATAAAGATTCCATGTATATTTGTATATAAGTTTTTGTGTGAACATCTGTTTGCAGTTCTCTTGGGTGTAAGAGTAGAATTGTCCAGTTAATTTTTTTTAAGATTTTATTTATTTATTTAGAGAGTGAGCATGAGTGGGGGGGAGGGGTGGAGGGAGAGGGAGAGAGCGAATCCCAAACAGACTCCATGCTGAGCGCAGAGCTGGATGCAGGGCTTGATCTTACCTGAGCCGAAATCAAGAGTGGGCACTTAACTGAGCCATCCTGGTGTCCCATCCAGTGATTTCTTCTTAACTAATGTTTTACTATATTTCATGGAGGGGGCAGGTAGACCACATAATGTATATGAAATAAACATGCATCTGTTTTTGTATTACTACCAACAGAAGAATCACCAGGAATTTCCCAAATATGTTTACTGCATATTTTTTCCTCTTCTACCTACATGTAGTGCATTTTTGTTTTTTTAATAACTCCTCACTCAGGAGAGAAGCTGCTTTTCCCTTCGAGACATCATCTTCAGCTGGCCCCAGTGGCTCTTCATTCTGATGCTGGAAAGCATTTGGCTGGCTTTGACATTCTTCTTGCCTGTTCCTGGATGTCCTACGTAAGTGAGCCCATGTAGGTAATCCCTTTTTGCATGTCCTTTTCTGCCAAGTCAGAGCTTCTGGGGTGAGAACTTGCAGATTTCCGGAGGAAGAGGAACTTGCTTTCTCTCTTTCTTCTCCTTTGAGGCATCATGTGTATTGGGAGAGGAGTTTGGTGTCTGTCCAGAGGACTGTCTCCATGAGGCTTTTTCAGGGTCTGTTTGAAGGGAAGTTGGGCTGCCCGCCTTAGCTTGTGGGGACTAGTCAAGTCAGAAGAGCATTGGTGAGGAGTGTGTGGTGCCAAGGGGTCTCTGTGTTTGAGGCTTCTTGCTGGGCTGTGACCATTGCCAGGATAAGCCTTATTCCCACAGAAGTCTTGTCAGTTAAGTACATGTTTTCACTTTCCCAGTGGTTATCTCGGCCCTGGTGGCATTGGTGATTTGGGGAAGTATCCAAATTGTACCGGAGGAGCTGCTGGCTACATTGACCGCCTGCTTTTGGGAGATGACCACATTTACCAGCATCCTTCTTCCGCCGTGAGTGAGCCGACCTTGCACTTTCAGCGAGACCCTTGGGAGCTCTGAAGTGAAGGAAAACAGAAAGGGCCGGCCAACTGGAGACTCTGTCCATTTAACAAACTATCATGGGAACTAATTTTTATTTGAAAAGTTCGCTGATTTAGGAAATGGAGTGTTTATTATGGGGCTGTGTATCTCGGTAACTTAGGATTTGAAAGTGCAGATGCAGTGGATCAGGCATGTGGTGGCTCAGCTCAGACTTCCTGGCTGCAGACTCTGAGGCCCAGATTGGTGTGTAGGAAGCTTACAGGTCATCCTTTTGGAATCAGCCCCTGCTCAGGATCAGAGGAAGCAGGAATGGGAAGAAGGGGAAGTTGGACTGGCTGGTAGTCACAAAAGGCCTTAGCTAATCTCCTGGGGGCTAGACCGGTGCTTTAGAGTGGTTCTGAATTGGAGTCAGGGATCGGGCCATTGGATGTGGACTGCCCCCAGCAAGGGAGTGTGACTCCTGGAGAGGCAACTTTCTTCAGTCAAGGACAGATCCAGAAAAGGGACTTGGCTGAGAGCTTTTGACCAGTGATATTTCTACTAGCTTAGGGAATGAATACTTCAGTCCTAAGAGGCATGGGCAGGGGGATATCTGAGGGATGCACTGTGGCATCCATCACACTGTTTCCAAATTTCTGCAGTTTCTACATGGATGCTTGTTTTATAATAAAATAATACCGATATATTTTTAAAAATTTTTTTAAAAGATTTTATTTACTTGAGAGAGAAAGAGAGCACAAGTAGGCAGAGCAGCAGGCAGAGGGAGAGGGAGAAGCAGGCTCTCTGCTGAGCAGGGAGCTGGATGTAGGTCTTGATCCAAGGAACCTGAGGCAAAGGCAGATGCTTAACCGACTGAACCACCCAGGCACTCCCAGATATATTTTTTAATGTTATTTGCCATAAAGGAAGTTAGGAAGGAACAGCTTTTTTTTTTTTTTTTAAGATTTTATTTATTTGAGAGAGAGCACAAAGGGAGTGGGGTGGGGTGGGCAGAGGGAGAGGGAGAAGCAGGCTCCCCACTGAGCAGGAAGCCTGACACAGGGCTTGATCCCAGGACCCTCAGATTACCACCTAAGCCGAAGGCAGCCACTTAACCAACTGAGCCAGTTCCAGGTGTCCCAGGAACAGCTTTTTGATGTTACAGTAGGGTTGACTAAAGGGAATAAACCGGACAGTGACGAAGGTATTATGCACAGTGTTGGAACCAATTAGGGATGCATCAAATCACTGGCCCTTGAAGTTGAAGTGGCTGCTCTGGGTCATGGCTCATCCCTGGGCTTTGCGGTCCCTTCTGGTATTCACACACCCCACGCTTTATTGATCAGAAGTATTCTGCCTATAATCCCCACAAGCTGGCCGTGAATTTCTGCAGCAAAAATGAAAACCATTGAATTCTGGAGTGTCTTCAAGTTTGTGTTTGATCTCTGAATTGTTTGTGTGCATTTTGTGGTCTGAGTCCTGCCTCCTTTTTCTGTTTTGTTAAGGTGCTTTATCATACCCAGGTGGCCTACGATCCAGAGGGAATTTTAGGGACCATCAACTCCATTGTGATGGCATTTTTAGGCGTTCAGGTATTTGTTCATTTCATTAGGGTGTACATTTTTCTGACTGTTCACGATTATTCATCACTAATTCAAAAACTGTTTAATTAAAACAAGTAATTGGAAGCATACCTTCTGTGGTCTAATAAATTCTGTTATATGTGACAGATTGTCAAAATCAGAAGTTGCTAAAATTCAGCACATGGAAATAATTAGGTATAATTCCTATATTCCCTCACCCCCAAATTCTCATTGTCTATATGGCTTATCTTAGGAATGGAGGCATAGCAGTTTCTGGGTAAAAGGTCTCCCTGTTGGAGGGTGTAGAATGTTTGGGAGCTGGTGGTGTTGGGAAGTCCCTGTGTCCCCTCTTGTCACATTTATTTCTTTGGTGCACACTCTATATGGTTTCAGGTTATGCATATTGTACACCAGAGTCAAATACAGGTTGTTCTTGGTTTATCTCACATGTAATTTTTAAAAAATTCTGAGCAGCCCACATTTTTCCCCCTCTAAAGTTCTTCTTATTGGTGTTTGAAACTCTTTTTTGAGCAGAGCTATCTCGGGGGAGGGAAAAGTCTATAAAGCAGCAGATGGAAGGCTCTGATGAAAATATTCATGTCCATGTGGCTTTTGAGTACTTGAAATGTGGCTAGTATGACCAAGGAACAAAATTTTAAATTTCTTTTCAATTAATTTAAATTTAACTACAAATAGTCTCCAATATGGCTAGTAGCTGCCATATTGGATAGTGTGGATCTAAAGCATATACGTTTTGGTGATTCATATTTAGAAATACTGCTCTATACTCCCCTCTGTAGCACACTATAGTTCACAGTGGGTGCTTTCACATATATTCATTTCATTCCTGCATCTGCAGATCTGCAGGGATGAATCTGTGCCAGCGAGAGCAGCCTGGGGTAGGGTTAGGAGTGACACCTGAGGCCATACTGTCTGGGCTTGAGCCTGCTCTCCCACTTTCCAACTGGGTAGCCTCGGGCATGTTCATCCCTCTGTGCTCTGATAGCATCTACTTCAGGAAGGTGTGGAGAGGACTGAGTAATTCCTGTGAAATTCTAAGAACTGGCACATAGAAAACATTCATAAATTTTAGTTTTAGTCACATGTTATTATGAACATTTTCTTATCCTTTGATGTTTTTCAGAAATTAATTCCTAATTTCAGAGGATTTTAGGCAAAGTCCAGATTGTACTGTTTCTGTTTTGCCTCTAGTACCGCCCTCTTCTTTACTGCTGCCAAACTGTCTAGCTGGCCAGTCTGAGCTGGTCCCGTGTTACTGGTGTTTTTTTTGGGGTGGGGGAGAAGTGACTTTCCTCAGCTCCCTCTTATGCATGGGAGAAAACCTGTGCCTCACCAGTGAGACCCACAAACCCACTTGCCTTCCACCTTCCCCCCACCTTCCCAACCCTCTAGCCTTTCTCAGTGACCGGCAGCTCAGGGACGTGTGCTCTTTCAGCCATTTGACCTGTTTCTGTGCATGCTGTTCCATTCTGCCCAGATGCCCTTCCTGCTTTGCACTCGTAGCCTCAACCAGACGGCACTTCCTCCCTGGCATCTCCTCCCATCTTCCCGAGGAGTCCCCTGTGCCTCCGTGGCCAGTTGTCAGGGGCAGGGGTGACGTTCCATTCCTCTCGGTAATCCCCGCATCTAGCAGCATGCCTGGCAGATGAGTCTGTCTGTTGAGTGATTAGGATATAGATGAACACAAAACATGAATATACCTTAAACAGTTCTCTTGGTCATCTGTGTTTTCTTCTCCAGGCAGGAAAAATACTCTTATATTACAAGGATCAGACCAAAGACATTCTGATCAGATTCACTGCCTGGTGTTGTTTTCTAGTAAGTAACTGGCATTCCTCACTAAAATTCCATCTATACGTGTTTTGAAGAAAGAAAATGTTTAGCAGCACTGGACAGCAGCTGCCACCACAGCATAGGGTTACATTCTTCACCAGAATAGCGGAGAGGAACACGTCTTTACACCTGAACTCTTAGGTTTATTTTCTTAGGCAAATGTCTTTATAACTAAGAGTGTTTGCTGTCGAACAGGCCAGCTGGAGTCATGAAGAAATTGTGTGGGTTCCGATGGGGAACCAGACCAGGAAGAGCAGAGTAACAGCTGTCAGAGGTCCGCTTCCAGATCTCCCGGTGACGGAGAGTTGAAAGTTGGGCTGTTTTTATCCTTCACGTTTCCTCTCTAATTTACTTACTAGCTTACCTTTGACTCAAGAGAATGCTTTGGAGATTTTTTGTTTTGGAGAATAATTTTAGTTTTGCATCTTGAAAATAGTTTTCCAGTTAAAAGAATAAAATGTAAGACACAATTTTCAGGCCTCCCTAAGTAATTAAATAACATATTTAAGCATAATTGTTTTTTGAGATAATATTTAAAAAAAACTAACATCCTTCTCCCCCTTTTATAGGGGCTTATTTCTGTTGCTTTGACGAAAATTTCTGAAAATGAAGGCTTTATTCCAATAAACAAAAATCTGTGGTAGGTATAGAAAACAGTGCCATTTTAATGTTGGGTTGATCTTGCTGATGCTGGATGTGCTCCTCAGGAGCCCTGAAACACCTCATTCACCTTGTAGGTCCATTTCGTATGTCACCACACTGAGCTCTTTTGCCTTCTTCATCCTGCTTATCCTGTACCCCATTGTGGATGTGAAGGGACTGTGGACGGGAACCCCATTCTTCTACCCAGGTAAACCTCTAATTCGGAGTTAATGATGGTGACCTAGGGGGTGGGCCCAGTGCTGTGACCTGAGGCCATGGCCCCTGGTGGCAGGTTTCCAAGATGCAGACTGAGGGAGAAAGCCGCTGGGGCCATGTGCAGAACATGGCTGGCCTGTTCCAAAGGAGTCCACCCATTTTATCTGTTTAGATTGTGGGGTCACAACCAAGTACCACTTGTTTCTTCAGGCAGTCCTGAGTTGTGGAGCATCAAAAACAATCCAGGGCATATCATTCAGTTTCTAAGACTTCAGCAATGAGGCCATGCCTTCTTTCTGAATATAAATGTACTACCTTATAGATGATGCATAAGAAATATCAAGAGATACTGGAGATAAATGGAATGGTTTTGATGCAAATCTGCCTGAAGGCTGAGAGACGCAATCACTTTTTTTAAAGATTAATTTATTTATTTGAGAGAGAGAGCATACGCATGCAGGGTGGGGAGCGGCAGAAGGAGAGAGAGAGAAAATCTCAAGAGGACTCTGCACTGAGTACAGATCCCACGTTGGGGCCTGATCCCAGGACTCTGTGATCATGACCTGAGCTGAAACCAAGAGTCAGATGCTTAACCGACTGAGCCACCGAGGTGCCCTAGACCCAGTCATTTCAGTGACTGAGAGATTTTTCTGACCTCAAGTTTCCGGTCTAGAAAAGATAAGTTAATGATTTTAGCTCTCCTTATAGATTTAGTATTTTAAGAATTACATCATTATAAATATTTTCTAATTTTTGATTTAGCTTACACTTAAGTATTTAAGAAATGCATTATTTATTGTGTGCATTTTGTTTTTTTCATTGGACTAAAGTCAAATTTCAAGAATTAAACAGATGATCAGATGTGACTCAGGAAAATATTATTTTCTGTATTTCTTCTCCAGGAATGAACTCTATTCTGGTGTACGTTGGCCATGAGGTGTTTGAGAACTACTTCCCCTTTCAGTGGAAGCTACAGGATAATCAGTCACACAAAGAGCACCTAACTCAGAACATAGTCGCCACTGCAGTTTGGGTGCTCATTGCCTACATTCTTTATAAAAAGAAGGTTTTTTGGAAAATCTGACAGCTCCAGCTGAAATGCATTGCTGGCAGACTCTAGTGGGCCTGCGGGAGTGTTGAAGCAGCCTTTATTAAAGGGAACCATGAATTATAGAATCAGTAGGATGTGTATTTCCCAATGATTGGGGAAGGTGCTGATCTGCTCTGGCTGGTTTACTATGATGCGACTGTTTATCAGAACTCTGTATATTTGAGACTTATGTGTTTGGAATATAATTGTCTTTTTTCTCCATCTTCTATGCAAATGGATGAATTTAGAATTTCATTTTAAGGATTTGTCATTTAACTCTTCAAAAGGAAATTGCCATGGGCATTTTGTGTCTGTGACAGATAAAACAATCTAAAGTCTAATTTTTATTATCTTGTTTTCCTGTAGACTGCCTTTCCAGGACATGCCAGCCAAGAATACCTTCATTTCTATTGTGGCTGACTAGAAGCCTTATCGAATGGTATGGGTAGTGATGTGGCCCGATATTTTTTGTGGTTAAGTGCAGTTTAATATTTCAAGAAAGTCAGTAATTTCCTTTTCAGACCTGCAAGGCATCGATGGGTCCAAAAAATGCCTTTCTGTCCAAAGGCATTCTCTCCTTTTCCCTACTTGGAAAAGGATGTTAAAATATAGATGTGTTATTCCAGCCACTCTTACTTATAGTTACAATACTTACATACCTATTTGGCTGTCTGTCTGCCTACTTGTCTGTCTTTCTGTGTGTCTAGATGGTGGCTGGCACCCAGGGTTCTAGTGTGGCAGAAAAAAGCACACTGTCTTGCTTGTGGTGCCAGCTTTGCCATTCTAGCCGTGTGAGATGCCAGCAAGTCCCATGGCCTCTCTGGGCGCGTGTTCCCTCATCCGTGAAATGAGGGAGGCAGGGATGACCGCTCTTGTTCCTTCCAGCTCTTAGGCTCACTGAGGTGGGATACATCAGTAGCTTTTCTGAAATCCTTAGGAAAATAATTTTATTACAGAGAACTCTTCAAAATAAATGATAATGAAAAGTTAAACAAAACTCTCACTGGAGTAAATCTTTTCAGAACGCCCCTCCACAGTGGAGGCCCTTTCCTGTGTGGAATCACAAAACTGAAGTAGTGTCTCAGGAGTGAAGACGGGAGACATTTTGAAAGCAGCACTTTTCATATGATGCGTCATCATGCTTAACGAATTTCCTGTGAGAACTCCGAATGGAGGAAAAGGTGGAATAGGAAAAGGTTGTGCTTGAGCCCGCTCTCCGCGGTGCGACGGGGCCACCTCCACGTCACTTAAGCCGTTACTGCAGGAGGACGATCTCTGGCCTGCGTTCCGCCATGGACCTCCACCCCGAACCCTTAGCCCCCCTCGTCACTGCCCGCGGGTCGCTCCGCCCTGGACACCCACCAGCACGCCAGCACCCCATTTCCCGCTTCTCTCCCCAAATCCAGACTTTCCCTCGGGATTTTCCTAGCTCCCTGAATGGCTCCTTCTCTGTCTAGCTGCGAAACTCCGTCACCTCTCACTCACCTCACCTCCTCCATGCCCGCTTTTCCATACCTCGTCATTCCCGTCTTCCACCTGATCCCCGCTGGCACTCTGGCCCGGGCCTCCCTCAGTCCTTCCTCTGTCCAGTCACTCTCCGTGGGCTCCACATGAAGCTTTATGCAGCAGAGCTCGGTTCGGGGAAGATCGCTGTTCAGAAGCTTCCCTCAAAGTTGGAACCGCTTTGTCTGGCGTGTGTGGTTAGAACCACCCTCTGCGGAGCCCAATGCATCTCCCAGTTGCTTGCCCCGCCCCTGCACCCGGGCCCTGCCCGTGGGCCTGGGCCCTGCCCACGAGGCTTGGACCCCGTCCGCCCCGCCTTCACCAGCCAGCTGGGCTCCTCCCTCTGCCCCTCTCAGCCCTTCCTGCTTCTGCCTTTAACTGGGGTTTTCCTGCTTTAATTTTCCCCTTAATTTTCTCTAGACCCCCTATTTCTGAAACACCTTCTCTAATCTTGTATTCTCATCCAAAGGTGATATATTTTTTTCCCCTCATAAGACCTACTGGGATCAGTCTCATGGCATTTATTGCTTTCTGCCTGGTATGATGTAGTTATTTGTGTACGTGTCTCATTTCCTGCACCAGACCCTGAGCTTGTTAAGGGCAAGAATTATGTCTTGTTCATCTGTATATTGCTCGTGGTGCACACACAGTGCCTGGTACTCAGCAGGCGCTAAATAAACATTTATCAAAGCAAAGCAATGGTGGTTTTTGTTTTTAATATTAAAGTGCTGATAAAATTCCTATGACTGGAGTGCCCCATGAAAATGTTCCTTTTGCTAATGTGTAAGGGGACAGTCGGTGAGGAAACCTGCTGCTATGCTTCTCACAGCGAGTCATCTTGGATGGTCACATTGATCCCAAGTCCTGGCAAGCCAAGCTGAGTTGGGCCTCTCCAGATGAGTTATCCAGAAGCATTTCTTGAATTGGAGAGTAATATAAAAGGGTGTATTGAGCCGTAGGGACCAGGAAATCCTGATTCAGCTAGGTTTTAAGGAAAACTTGGCTCACATAGGAAGGCCCGAGGTGGGCTGGCTCCAGCTCACTTGCCTGTGAGGCCAGCGCACCCTGACAGCTACAGACACTTGACTGCGACACCCACCCAAAGGAGAGGGCTTCCCCTCTGTGCATCTCATAACGTCATTAGAAAACCCTTCCCAGAAGCCTCTCAGCAGTCCTCCCCTCGTGTCTCACTGGCTACAAGCCTCCCATCTGACTTATGAGACCAGCAGTGACAAGGGACCATGGACTGACGAGTCCATGGCATGGCTACATTGATGACCTGCTTTGGGAGGGAATGACTGTGCCCAAATGGCAGTGTTGGGAGAGGCACAGTTGGGAGAGTGTCTGACATGGAAGTTGGGAGTTGAGTTCTTAAAGTGATAAAGCCCAAAACACTGTTCTAGAGTAGGGATGTAGTAATTGAATGTTGTTTATTCATTTTTTGGTACTTCCATTACTCATTCCTATTCATAATTAAGTGAATAAATTGTTGCCCTTACACTTCTTGTCTTTTCACTCTAGCCAATAAAGGGCATCTTTTATAAATGTGCAATAATCCAGGATGTATTAAAGGGCATCAGCTTAAATGAAATTCCAACATAATAGTTTTTATTTGTCCTTTTAATGTAATTGTTTTCCTAATAAATGGGGAAGACAAATGGACTTTTGAGAAAGTTCCTCAACATATCAAACTCCTTTTTGGGTAGAGATCTCTATCAATTGTAAAAAATTAGGGGTAGGCTTTTGAAAACACTAAACAGTACCCGGTGGGATCCATGACCCTATTAATAGTGCATTTTCTGGTATAGTTTCAGCTTTTGAGATTTTTAACACTCCTTTTGTTTGAACTTTGAAATGAGGTGGGAGAACACATTGCTAGTGTTTGTCTTTAGTTGCATATCTGTGTAATCTGTTTTCACCAGAGTGTAGTGAGCCAACATTTTTCTCTTGGTAATCAGTATCTGTTGGGCATTACTTTCAAAACACGGTGGGTTTTTTTGTTTGTTTGTTTGTTTTTAGGCTAAATGCATCTCCAAATCTAAAGTTGATGTAAGTCCTAGTTTGCCCTATGTCATAACATGCCTCAGATCTCATAAACCCCTTATCTAATTGTGTATGTCAGAACACTGCCACTGACAAAAGATGCCATTATTTCGCTGGCTTTCCTCTGTTGAATTCCATCCCAAGTGCTAGCCTAGCAGACAGATGGCCTTGCTCCCTGCAGTGTGGAGCGCAGGGCTTCCCACAGTGTCCATTACCATTTTGGGTTCTGGTGGAATTGTCTGGACTCCTGGAGCCAGACAGAAAATGAGGTCTTGGGGCGCCTGGGTGGCTCAGTCAGTGGGTTAAAGCCTCTGCCTTCGGCTCAGGTCGTTGTCCCCGGGGCCTGGGATCGAGCCCCGCATTGGGCTCTCTGCTCAGCGGGGAGCCTGCTTCCTCCTCTCTCTCTCTGCCTGCTTCTGTGTCAAATAAATAAAATCTTAAAAAAAAAAAAAAATCAGGTCTTTGCTCTTCCCACCTTTTATGACAGTTCATTCTTGTCTTTGATGGTTTGTAGTCATGCACATTTACTTCAATACAGAATAGTTTTCCTGCTGATATTAAACTCCAAAGGTTGTTTAGCTTGTAGACTGGTACCTCCATCTAGCCAAATCCTGTCTGTGACACAGCTTTGCCCAGGAGACCATTTGTGTCAGTTTAACCAACCCCAGGTGATGCCTGTCCCCGTGTCAAAGAGAAACTGCCATTTTGATGAAGGGGTGAGGGCAGACTTGACTGCACTGGGGTCTGGTGTGAATTGAGCCAGTTTCCTGGAAAAAAAAAGGCTGGAGACTTTTAAAAAAGCCTGGGTGCACTAAGGGAAAGGCAGGGAGGGATGTGATGGGCTTGGTCTGTGTGACAGACAAGGCCATTGGATTTGAGTTGGCACTTCTCCCCCATCTTTATGATGGCAGGTGGTGGGGCACGTTGAAGCAAGGTGCCCACCTGAACGAGGCTCTTCTGGTTATTCACTCTTCAGAGACAGCTTGGGTTGTTCCAATATTTTCCGGCGGTAGTTTGACATCTCAAAGGGCAGTGGAAAGATTTATGATGCAGGCTTTCTAAAAGTAACTGCTCTAAGAGGGGGTTCAGGAACCTATTTGCTCATCACCATGCTTTGGCTGGGCCAAATAGATTCTGTGAGTGTGCAGCTTTCTCAGGCAGGCATTTTAAGGGCGTCTAGGGTCATCCTGGGTACGCGGCCTGACGCTGCCAGAAGCTGTGCTTGAGTTCAGTCACGTTTCAGTGCAAAGGACATGGATGGGTCCTCAGGAGCCAGAGATGAGCAGTCCCGCCCTGCCCCTGCCTTGTCTGCAAACTTTGTCTGACTCCCGATTTTACTCTGGCATTTCCCCTGCAATTCTTCACACAGGAGTGGCACTACTGAATTAAAAAAAAAAAAAAAAAAGTGGTTCTTCTTTATCTGGTACCTACACATTTTAGTATCAGAAAGTCCTGTATTGATGTATGCTGTCCCCAAATACTGATCTGAGAAAGGCATAAAACCAAAAATGTGTTAAATTTGAAAGCTGTTAGGGGCCAACACCCTCCTCGATCAAAATAACAGAATGGTTTATATATCGTAATCAACTCATATTAAATTGATAATTTTAAAACGAGCTAGGCGGAGTATTTCCTGAGATCAGCTGTCTACTACTTAAACTACTGATTTTAATACAGTTGATCCTTGAACAACACAGGTTGAAAAGAATGGGTCCATTTATACATAGATTTTTTACGGTACAGTACTATACATGTATTTTTCTTATGATTTTAACATTTTCTTTTCTCTGTCCTACTTTAAGAATACAGTATATAAATCATATACAAAATACATGCCAATCAACAATCAAGGTTTCCAGTCAACAGCAGGCTATAGTAAACGCATTTTTGGGGAATCATTATAGGTGGATTTTCAACTGTGCAGTGGTGGGGGGCGGCTGGCGCCCTCAGAAGCCCCCCACACTGTTCAAGGTTCAACTGTAGATCTAAAACTTTTATTTTATTTAATTTATTTTTATTTTTTTTTTATTTGACAGACAGAGATCCCAAGTAGGCAGAGAGGCAGGCAGAGAGAGAAGGGGAAGCAGGCCCCCTGCTGAGCAGGGAGCCTGATGTGGGGCTCAATTCCAGGACCCTGGGATCATGACCTGAGCCGAAGGCAGAGGCTTAACCCACTGAACCACCCAGGCGCCCCAAGATCTAAAACTTTTTTTTTTTTTTAAGATCTAAAACTTTTATTGCAAAGTAACTAACATCTTAGCCCTCTCTTTCTCAAGTAGCCCCTAGAAACAAGTTATTTGTTTGACGTTTATCTGATATATTTCAGGACAGGAAAAGAAGAAAATAAACCTGAGAGCTAACACTGGCCCAGCTGGACACACGAGGCAGCCTTCCACAGATGTCACGTGAGAGAACACTCAGTCTTCACAGCCTGTGAGGGAAGTGCCATCATCTCTTGGGTTTCAAGGCCGAGCCTGAGGCACAGGAGAGTTAACCTATTCCCCTACAGGACAGTAGGATGCTGGGCAGAGACAGGGCTGGGAGCCAGGCCACAGGGCACCGGGGCTTGGCGGGAGGGAGGAGGCGCCTTCCCTGGGCTGGTGCACAGACCCCCCCACAGACCACGCCCCCCACAGCTCCCTCATGGAAGGTCACTCAAGTTCATTCTGGCATGAAGACTTTTGGTATTAAAACTTCCTGCATGGAAAGGTGTGAAAGTATGTTGATATGTAATACCTACCGAAGCCTAACTATGAGCGGGCGTTGGTGGTATAGTGGTGAGCATAGCTGCCTTCCGAAGCCTAACTATGGAAAATAAGACCTTGAGATCATGAAAAATATTCATTTACATAAAGAGCAGTCTTGTTCAGAAACTCGTAAGAATTGAAATACATTCTTAAAAGCCCCAAACTTAGGATGATTTTTATTTACAAAACAGGTCTTTTGTTTTACAAAAATTACAAAAAATGACTCTGAAAAATAGAGATAGCTTCTCAGACTTTTGGGAACTATTTTTAAACAACCAAGGAGTTGAACTCAGAAGGTTTTCTTCTTTCTGAGAGTTGTAACGGCAACATTTACAAATGCTTTATGTCTTCACAAAAAATTCCACGGCTCTGAGCTGCCCTTCCTCTGGCGGAAAGGGCTCCCCGGTCAGGCTAGAGTCTGAAGGAGCAAGATCTTCTCGTTGATGCAGAACCTGTGCAGCACGACCATCAAGTTCTCGCCACAGCGTGACACCTGGCGCTCCATGGCCAGGCGGAAGTCCTCCTTCACACCCTTGGTGATGCCCCGAGTGACTGTGTGGTGCCTGAGGGCAGTGACAGGGAAACAGATGGGACACCATAGTTAGCGCCGGCATCCCCGGTCAGTGTTTCTGGGGCAGGTGTAAAACCTGACTGAAATCTAAGTATAAGTAAAAAAATTCAAAAAGGAAGAAAGGCCCTAACCAAACAATCCCCCTCCCATTCCTTCTCAGAAAGACATAAAACTGGAGAGACGTGTTTCCCACACAATAAAAGGCTATTTTAAGCATCTAAACATCTGGTCAAATGCCACTTGCTTTGCTTCTGAACTCTTGCAGCTCTGACACTACGCATCCCTGTGCTGACTTGTGCACGGTTCTGTCACTTTGGGCCAACTAGGCCCAGTCCACATGGCCACACAGTTCACGTCTGGACAAGCCAGCCGAGCGTGAGCACAGAGGCAGCAGCAGGGAGGAGGGAAGCCAGAACGAGCCCGTCACCACACCAAGCTGGGGCCTGGGGCTCTGGGGTAAGGCTCAGAAAGGCCTGGGGCTTGTGCTCAGCCACTGGGGTTCCTTCCAAGTGCGTCTCTCTCCCGGTGATGCTAGAACAGGACAGCTCTGCTAAGCTCATCCAGACTCACATCTGAGAAGCTGGAAGAGTTGCAGGTCCCAAGACAAGAGTCTGGCAGAGGTAGGGAGAGAGAAGCAGACTCACTGAAGAACAGCCAGTGTCCTGCAAAAGCCTGCTGGGCCCAGAGCTGGTCCCCGTGCTCAGGAGAGGGGTCAGTGGGAGCACAAGAAAAGTTCTAGCTATACCCAGAAGCTGTGCTGTGGAGAAGGAGCTCACAAAGGAAATCCCAGAAAACTTAAGATGTCAAATTGAAGAAAGGAAAAATCTAGCAAAATTTGCTGGGTTGTTGAAAGGACTTTTAACTATAGGGTCAGTACTTCAGTAAGTTTAGACCATTAGAAGGCACCTCCATTCCCCACCTCGACTGCCTAACTTCCCTCAGACACAATGACAGGGATTTCAAATGAGATTCTTATGTATTGGCCAAAACAAAATTGTTGAAACTACTCTAAAGTGTTCCTTTTTTTTTTTTTTTAAAATGTGTGTACTGTCATATAAAATTAGTACAACAGAAGTCAAAAAGTTGCCATGCAACCGAAGGAAAAACAAAACTAGGCTCTGCCAGACTAGTAAAGATACTACAGGACAGTCTCCAGTGCCCATGGGCATTTGAGAGAACTACGCCAACAGCAGCAATGCCAGGGAGAAAACAGTTCTTTGTGGACGTTTCTAGTGAAGTTGGCTGGTTAATTCCGTAATAAGGACATGGTGTCAGTGAGGCTGAGGCTATGAGGCCCACTGGGAATGGGCATAGACCCATGTAGGCCGTCCTGATATACTGTTCTTCTGGGTCCCAGACTGCAACCCCTGATGGGAGCCAACCCTTGAGTGACCGAGAGTTACTGGTATTTGCAGACAACAAGCTAAAGGGCTTTGAAAGTTCAAAGCAACCTCTTCCCTTCATGCTAGTAAAAATATAATAAAACGTTGTGTCCTGCTAATCATGGTTCAATGATACTGTTTCTACAGATAAAGCAATACAACTCCATTCTATTTCTGTCAGTATCTATCCCTCTGGTGAGTGTGGCTGAAGAAGAGAATTAGTCAGCTTTTGTGGTTTAAGGACAGGAGAAATCAGCTAATAAATGCAGCATACCAAGGATTTTCAGTTTAGAAAGGGAAGGTCTGGAAAATCAGTGAATGCTGTGCTAAGGCCCGGTTACACCAGAACATCGACACTGGTCACCAATACGGAAATCCACGAATAAAAATTTCCTTAAAATGAGCTTTGGCATCCTTAAATATTTATGACTGAATGCCTTATGTTTTATCAAAAGAGAATCACAGCCTAACACCTAACCTAACGTGTGCTTAATGTAATACAGTTTTATATAACTTTTGTTTTTTTTTCTTCCAGATCCATAATGATTTTTAAATCGAACACAAAAACATTGGCAACTTATGGAAAAAAAATAAGAAATGTTACACTATTACAACCAGATGGTTTGCCAAGGAATGCAGAACAAATTAAAAAAATAAATAAAGCATGAAAAAGAGCATTGAGGAACAGAGAGCTGGAAACCATGGGCAGTACGACATGTTGACAAACGGCACACTATGAGCAGTGTTTTTCCACGTGGTACCTGTCAGCAGTCTGTATGCTGGGCTGAAGCACAGGTAAGAATTCCTGCTGCAGTAACCCCATGGGAGGACTAGAAGGCCTTTAAAAAACAGCAAACAGCAGCATTCAAACACCCACACCGACTCACCCTGCACTGCAAAAACAACACGCCAGAGAAAATGCACAAGACTGGAACAGACTATGCAGAAACCCTTAAACCTCCACGCCCCCCCCCGGGACACAGTGGTGTCTTTCGGGAGGACGGGAGAAGCTAGCAGTCCTCTCCCTGCACCTGCTGCTGGGGCATGTCCAGAGCATCTTGTGCCTGGGCCCCGAGCTCAGCCCACTCGAGGTTTGGTGTAAAAGCAGCCACCGAGGAAGAGGATGACGAGACGCAATGAAAGGGCAGTGTGGAGAGGGGGTCACACTTGAGAAGACATGTTTTTGAATCCAGCCTCCTTCACTCTCCACTCTGCTCATGCCCCACCAATCCAGAGATGGACTGGGGAGGGGGGGAGCTTTTGGTAACCATCTTTGCCAGGACTGAAGCCCCAGACTGAAGAGGCCCTTCTGGGATGACTAGAGGGCCTGGCCATGTTTTTGACCAAGAAAGGCTGAGTCTTAATTTCAAAAAGTATTGAGTAAAGGAACAGATGCGGGGAATAAAATGTCTGGGACCCATGGCCTTGCTAAATTCGAAACAAAGATTTAGTGCACAGGACACGGTTTTTTCCATTTTCACCCAGTCTAATACAACTAAGATACTACAAATATTGGCAAAGAACTAGTTCTCTATTTTAAAATATGTTAAGGACAAAGTGTCTTTGTTCTGTTGGTCAGGCTCCGGGTGCCCTCAGCATTGGTACTGTACCCGCTAGCGTCCGAGCAGAGCAGGAGAGACTCACAATCTTACCCAAGGGAGGGGGTGCTGTACACTTCTCACAACACCTCTGCCCCTCAGCTGGGGGTGCCACCCAAAGGTCTCCAATGGTTTCAGAGAATTTGTTTGGAACCCAAAGGGAAAGGAATATAGATAGTTTTCCTCAAGATTCTAATCCTTCCCTCCTTAGTAAGAGCTTTCTGGCTTTATGCACCTTGCTTCTCCCACTGGTTAGGCAGAAGTAATCTGAAATGCAGGCTTCCAATGAACTTTGAGACTCGCACAGTGAAGACTGGGCAAGTTTCTAGAATGTCAGCTCACTAAGTAACAATCCCTATTCTTGCTTCCAAACAGAACAGCAGGATTCCTAAGAGGCTTAGTGGTCTTCTCCAGGGTGTTAGAAGGCATTAAAGTTTATATTGTCCAAGGTGGGGAAGCCTGGAATTCTCTCTCAAAGCCTAGAAATGCAGGCTGTGTCTCCCTGCCTTGTCCTAAACGACTCTTCACAGTGATACTATCTGGGTGTCCAAGAGCGCCTGCTTTCATTCCTTGTCCTAGGGGTTGTCTGCACATAACCATGTCACTGTTAAGCTCAATACAAATTGGCTACAGAAGAAAGGGTTCAGTACGAGATCCAACTGCTGATTTGGTAAAAGTCCATTCACTCACATTTCCACAGTTAAGCACTATTGGAAGTGAGATATCATCTATATGTTTAACCCTTAGTAAATGCAGTTGATTCGAAGGCTGTTCCTATATCATGATAATTTGTACCATGAGTGTTAATGTGAATTAACTAAAAGGCTATTAATATCAGGCACGTTTTATATATCCAGCCTCAAAACCTAGAAATCTTTCATTTTCAAACCCACAGAAGGGGCTACCTAAGCTCCCATAGCAACAAGTCATCTTTGTTCTTGAACACTGTTAAGAATATTTTTACCATGCAATTATTTCCCCCCTAGTTTTTATTTGCAGTCTTAGGGAAGGGAATGGAGATGGGAAGATGAGCATGTCCAGCGCATCTTGCCTAAGTAACCTCATGCATAAAGGTCTCGTGTTTTCAAAAAAGAGCGTTTGTTCTTTTATTTTAGATGTTTAAAATATCTATTAATCATATGTACAAGGTGAAGGACAAAAACCCCATTTAATCTTCCCATTCTTCAGAATGGATTCCGTAAGACCCTCTTCTCAATAGGAGTCATGTTTGCGATCATATGTATCCCCAATGTACATTTCAAGCTTCCCCCTCAACATTTCTAAGGCTCTACAAAGACAGAAAAAGATGTGGATTTTTGCTCTCAACAACTGGAAACTCATTCATTTTGCAACTGAGAGAAAAAGGACAAGCTTTTCAGCCTTAGCAATGCTCCCTTCTCACTTGGGACTCAGTCTCTTGCAGTGACACTGACAGGGACTCCTGGCCATGCTGAGTCTGCAGGACGCAAAGGAGGAAGTAGGAAAGTAAAGCTATACGTGGCATTTACAGCACAGAGGATCTATTATCCAAACTACAATGAGTATTGAAGGACAGAAGCAAGATTTATGAGCTATTTAAAAATCATAAATGGTCACTAGCTTCATCTAGGTGTGGGAGGGCATGCCTGAGACCAGGTGCCCCACCACTGTTTCTTGGGGCAGGTGTGTTCTTCTTAGAGACACTAGACTCCGCTAGTTTCCCTTGCGCTATGCAAGCAAAGACAACTGCTTGGGAAGGCTTCAGACAAACACTGAAATCCAATTTCTAGATAAAGTCTGTAGCTTTTCCTAATCTACTACAACTTTAAGCATGGCTCTTTCTTAATTAAAAGCATTCTCTACCTAGCCAGAAATTTATAGGATTAGCCTGTACATTTTGGAAAGGAAAAGATATCAGGAATGAGGCTTTTGTTTAGAGGAAAGGTTTCCAAAGTGACAGAAATATCCCAGTTTAAACAGTGTTTTATCAGAAATGTAGTTAAGGAAACACCAAATTGCAAAAGGTACCCAGAATCAAATCTACTCTCTCACAAACGGAGACCAGGTTTGGATTCCTTTTTTTAAGATTACTCAAAGCTACAGAAACTTACAAATATTTCCTACAAGCACACGAAAGGTGAGCATGTAGTGTGGGAGAGCGAGAAAGCATGCTTACTTGATCAGCATCCCTTGATTGGGCAGTAATTCCAGATGAATTTTCCCACCTTCCTGAGTTCTTAAGTAGGCGAATTCCTCCAGCATATCGATATCTGCAGGTCAGTTCAGGTTAACCACGTGCTGAAACAAGGTGCCCTATCTCTCACAGGAGGACCGGCGGGCAGTGATCAAGTAAACGGCCCACAGCCACCCAGCCGACCAGAGTCAGTACTGGAACCCAGGGCGATCCGATTCCCAAATGAACAATTCTTGTACCAACCAGACTACCTCATAACGATAAGTAGGTTCCTCCTACAGATGCTAATTGAATAGATTCTGTATGGACCTAACAGAAAACTCTTTTGTTTCTTTATAAGCAACGACAGAGGCAGTGAGGGTGTTGAATCCCCGGGTACAGTTAAGTATCTTCCTAGGCGCTTGGGTAAGGACAGCACATTCCTCACAACTCAAAGGTGGTCTTTCCGTACCAACAGTATGAAACCCAATGCTCCCTACAGCCAAAAGCCGCTGCGTGTGGCGGGTTCTCAGTGGCAGCTGTGATGCCTGTGACACGGAGAGGCCCCAGGAGGCCCTGTGCTGACAGATGAAGGCCAAAGAACATTCTATTCTGTGGCCTCACCAGCCACTCTGGGCCTCTCAGGAACTGGAAACCTCTTCATGTAAGCATCTTGGGTACCTGCCTAGAAGTCGCCCGAGGTGGTAAGTGAAATTGAGCTACTCATGTTCCTG
This sequence comes from Meles meles, assembly GCF_922984935.1. Classification (NCBI taxonomy): domain Eukaryota; kingdom Metazoa; phylum Chordata; class Mammalia; order Carnivora; family Mustelidae; genus Meles; species Meles meles. The sequence continues at coordinate 170,848,914 of NC_060067.1, read as the reverse complement.
ATTCGGTGCACCACCTCTGTGAAGCCTTTTAGGACTCTCATGGGAGACCAACTGCCACAGGCCCATTTTTACTCGTCATTCTCTCTCTCTTCCCCCAAAGTAGAGTGAAAACCAGTATTTCTACCTGGCATGATTCATTCACTTTTGTAACATGCATTTATTCTTAAAAAAAGAAAAAAAAAGGTAAGAATTTCTGATGCTTACACAGGAAAAAGGATACTTGTAACATAGTTGAAAAAGTTCTCGTATTGGAAATTTCCTTGTTGGCAAATCTTATTGACAGCTTTCAAGAAAAGATTCTCTCCCCGCGGCCACTCTTGCTGAAGCAAGACGATCACGTGGCCCAGCGCCATGTCGTCCCTGCTGTCCGTGAAAGCCCGGAGCTGCAAGACAAGGATTTGTGCAGACATGGAATGGAAAGGAAATCATGGGGTGATCATAAATATACCAAATACCACTTCCTGAAAAAAATGCTGCTTTGTGAAAACATGTGATCTAGGGAACAGAGCAGAACACACACCCACCGTGCAAACAATATAAGGGCCGTGAGTCCTAACCGCAGAAGCCTGGGTCCCCCTGCTGGGAGCAAGGTCACTAGCAGTGTGTTCACTGAGCATCCTGATGGGAGCTGGCTGTGCCTGGCAGGCCTGAAGCTCTGGCTTTGGGAAAAGGGCAACAGAAGCTGAGTGGCTCTGTGTGGCAGAGAGAAAGAATCTGGGGATTTCTCTGAAGGGGGCAGGGTGGGTAAGGGGGGGTCAGAAGGCTGGGGAGAGAGAAAGGTTTGGGAGAACATGGACTGGGGAGCAGAAAAGCAGTGAGCAACAAGGAAGTGGCAGTGAAATGCAGAATCGGCCCAAGGACTCAGTGAGCAGCTAGGCCCCAAATCACACTTTAAATAGTTTCTGTAGCCCCAAGGGATTCTGACCAAGAGTGAAGTCTGGGAATTACAGCCCTAAAGCAGAGACCGGATGCTGCTGTTCTCTTGCTCACGCACCTTGGTGAAATGCACACTAAGGCTCAGCTCTACCTGCAGCCAAGGGCCTAGCGTTCTTCCAACAGCCTGGAAACGTTCCTGGCTCTGCTGGTGTTCATCCTAAAGCCTGAAACGCTTCCACTCGCTATGTCTTTAGGATAACAAACTTGCCATCCCTCTATGAACCCAATGGCATTTGCAATTTTTCTTCTAGCTAATATTCTGACAAACATAAATTCACAAAATATTTACTGACCATCACTAGGGGCAGGTTATTCGGATAACTGTCCCCAGCCTATTTGAAAACTGCTCTAGGATGGGGATCATTTCCTACTCATTTGTGCCTGATGCCTCCCACAGTTACTATTTGTTCATTGCTAGCTTCTGTGCTCTCTCGATGCCACCAAGTCATATCAGATCATCAGAACAGTGCTCCAAATTAAATTTTGCTCATGCTAATCAGTTTCCAGCTTACCTTAAAGCAAGCCAGCATTAGATGCAGGCAGTATGGCATGATAGCCTTGCTGGTACAAGGCAGCAACTTCAGATCTGAACCTGTGGACAAAAGGGCACAATAGGTCTGTTATTAGAGAAGAAAAGGGCTTTGAAAAGTATATATTCAAGATGCTTTCCAGAAAAAAATATAAGCAACAGTCATGATTTCAAATATAGTTAAACCACAACTGTATTTCATGATAGTGAAACTGGTTTTTGAATGATCTCTGCATTTCATTTATCAATCTTCTTTCCTAACCTTGCTTAAATACTTTTTATTATAAAACATTTCAAATGTAGAGAAACAAACACAGGTGATTGTAATACTGTGCTCAACACTCAGCTTATAAAATGTTAATGTTTTGCTTTATTTTTTTAAAGGTTTTATTTATTTGACAGAGAGACACAGTGAGAGAGAGAACAAAAGCAGGGGTAGTGGGAGAGGGAGAAGCAGGCTTCCTGCTGAGCAGGAAGCAGATGTGGGGCTTGATCCCAGGATCCCAGGATCATGACCTGACCCAAAGGCAGATGCTTAACAACTAAGCCACCCAGGCGCCCCATTAACGTTGACATAAAGTATCACAAATTTAGTTGAAGCCTCTTGTGCACTCTTTTCAGCTGTCCTCTTCCCTTCTCCCTAAAGTATTATTCCGAATGCGTTGTTTTTCATTCCTCAGCAACAGAGGAAAGTTTTGCAAGTTTTCAGTCTACTATATAAGTGGTGTCATATTGTATGCATCCTTCTGCAAACCGTTTTGATATGAATACCGATAGCTCTAGTTCATTGATTTTCAATGTTATACAGTATTCTATTTACATGACACAATTCAATTACCCATTCTTTTATGGTAGACAGTGAGATTTCCATTTTTTCACTCTTACAAACAATGCTAAAATAAACATTCTTTATATATTTCCTTGTGCAATTGTGGGGAAAAAAAAAAAAACTTTAGGCAACAGTTTTCAAACCAAGACCTTAATCTTTTCCTTTCTGGCATGTGTTCTTTATATCCTAAATCCTTCTCTACCCTAAGGATGGAAGTAGCAAGAAATCATGGAGATCCTGTACATGCATAATTACACATGTTCATGATGTTCATGAAATATAATTTGCTCTTTTCACAGGAGAACTCATTTTAATAATAATATTATATTCTATCTCATTAAAAAAAGAGGATGGTTGAAATTCATGACTTGGGAGGTGAGGACCCAAGTTTGGAAAGTACTGATCTAAGGGATTTAACTAGAAGACGTATGTAACTAGGTAATGAGATGTTTGACCTGGAATGGTTAAGTTGGTCTCCATAGTGATGGTGAGTTTATATACCTTCCAGAAGGAGATGGACAATGTGTGTCTTCACATTCAATAGTCAGTATTGTCACCCTGCATTCTGACCTGTCTGATATGATAGCTTACTGTTTTTTAACCCAAATTTCCCATATTGTTAATGGGTCGAGAGTCCTTTCAAATGGTTTCTGGTCATTTGGATTTCTCCTTGAGTGAATCTGTTGTTTATATTCTTTGCCTGTTTTTCTATGACAGGTTGGCTGGTTGGCTGGTTGTTTCTTACTGGGTTGAAGGAGCTCTTTCAAAAGCCTGGATACAAGTTCTTGTTGATTCTCCATGCTGTGTAAATTTCTTGCAGGCTATGGCTTATCCTGTCACTTTGTCACAGTATCTTTTGTTGCTATTTTAAATTTTTTTTAAAGATTTTATTTATTTATTTGACACAGAGAGAGAAATCACAAGCAGGCAGGCAGACAGGCAGAGAGAGAGGGAGAAACAGGCTCCCGCTGAGCAGGGGATCCCCGCAGGGGGCTCGATCCCAGGACCCTGAGATGATGACTTGAGCTGAAGGCAGAGGCTTGACCCTCTGCCCCAGAGGTGCCCCATTGTTGCTATTTTAATTTAATGGGGCTAAATTTACTTACCTTTTCCTTTCTGTTGTGTGGCTTTTGTAGCCTAATCATTCTCTGCCTAGAAGGCCCAAAGAATCCTTTCTTCTAAAAGTTTGAAAGTTTTACTTTTCATTTTTAAATCTTAAAATTTAAATAATTTTTGTGTAGTGTGAAGGCAAGATCACATTTTTATTATTTTTATATTTGGATCAATTGCCTCACTACCACTTATTGGATAAACTCATTCTTGGCCCACTGAATTATAATACCACCTGTTTCTTAGTTCTCTATTGTGTTCCATTAGTTAGTCTCTATGCCAACACTATACTACCTCTATTAAAATAAGTCTTGAAGTCAGCTAGGTCCAGTCTTAAGCCACCTGATCTGCTTCTGTTTCAGAGACACACTTTCTGAAGGGGTCTGGGCTATATCTTCTTTTTTTAAAGTCTTCCATGTACTTTCAGTTATAATCAAGACTGTCATGCTTTTGTCTTTTAGGAAATTTTTAGTGTCCTAATAAATCTACCTACCAGTCACAAAAACCTTTTCTTCTTTTTTCAAAAATGAAAATAAATGTTTACTTAAAATTATGTATTATACCACATTGTTTGCTTTTCTGTTACATATTACTTATTTTTTATTTAAGTTGAACTAGCCAACATGTACATTAGTTTCAGATGTAGTGTTCAATAATCCATCAGTTGCATATCCAGTGCTCATCACATCACGTGCCCTTCTTAAAATGCCCATCACCCAATTACCCCATTCCCCCACTCACCTCCACTCCAGCAACCCTCAATGTGTTTCCTATACTTAAGAGTCTCTCATGGTTTTTCTCCCTCTCTGATGAATTCCCATTCAGTTTTCCCTTCCTTCCCCCATGATCCTCTGTACTGTTTCTTATATTCCACTTAAGAGTGAAACCATATGATAACTGTCTTTTCTTTGGCTCAGTATAATACCCTCCAGTTCCAGGTCTATGTAAAGGGTAAGTATTCATCCTTTCTGATGGCTGAGTAATATTCTATCATATATATAATCACATATACATTATAATGATATATATATATAGGTGTGTATACACACACACACACACACACACACACACACACATACATACTGTTTTATCTGTTCATCTGCTGATGGACATCTTGGCTCTTTCCATAGTTTGGCTATTGCAGACATTGCTGGTATAAACACTGGGGTGCAGGTGCCCCTTTGGATCACTATGTTTGTATCTTTGGGGTAAACACCCAGTACTGCAATTGCTGGTCATAGGGTAGCTCTATTTTTAACTTAAGGAACCTCTGTACCTTTTTCCAGAGTGGCTGTACCAGCTTGCATTCCCACCAATAGTGTACGAGGGTTCCCCTTTCTCTGCATCCTTGCCAATACCTGTTGTTTCCTGATTGTTAATTTTAGCCATTCTGACCGGTGTGAGGTGGTACCTCCCTGTGGTTTTGATTTGTATTTCCCTGATGCCCAGGGATGTGGAGCATTTTTTCATGTGTCTGTTGGCCATTTGTATGTCTTCTTTGGAGAAATGTCTGTTCTCATCTTCTGCCCATTTCTTGACTGGATTGTTTTTTGGGTGTTAAGCTTGGTTAAGTTCTTTATAGATCTTGGATACTGGCCCTTTATCTGATATGTCATTTGTAAATATCTTCTCCCATTCTGTAGTTGTCTTTTGGTTTTCCTGTTTCCTTTGCTGTGCAGAAGATTTTTAATCTTGATGAAGTCCCAATAGTTCATTTTTGCTTTTGTTTCACTTGCTTTTGAAGACATGTCAAGCAAGAATTTGCTATGGCCAGTGTCAAAGAGGTTACTGCCTATGTTCTCCTCTAGTATTTTGATGGATTCCTGTCTCACACTGACGTCTTACATCCATTTTGAGTCTAATATTTCTGTGTATGGTGTAAGAAAATGGTGCAGTTTCATTTTCCCAACACCATTTGTTGAAGAGACTGTCCCTTCTCCATTGGATATTCTTTCCTGCTTTGTCAAAGATTAGTTGATCAGAGAGTTAAGGGTCAATTTCAGGGTTCTCTATTCTGGTTCATTGACCTATGTGTTCTTGTGCCAGTACCATACTGTCTTGATGATGACAGCTTTGTAATAGAGCTTGAAGTCTGAAATTGTGAAGCCATCAGCTTTAGTTTTCTTTTGCAACATTCCTCTGGCTATTTGGGGTCTTTTCTGGTTCCATACAAATTTTAGGATTGTTTGTTCCAGCTTTGTGAAAAATGTCAATGTTGGGGTGCCTGGGTGGTTCAGTGGATTAAGCCGCTGCCTTCGGCTCAGGTCATGATCTCAGGGTCCTGGGATCGAGCCCCACGTCGGGCTCTCTGCTCTGCAGGGAGCCTGCTTCCTTCTCTCTCTCTGCCTGCCTCTCTGCCTACTTGTGATCTCTCTCTCTGTCAAATAAATAATAAATGAAATCTTTAAAAAAAAAATTATAAAAAAAATGTCAATGTATTTTGACAGGGACTGCACTGAATGTGTAGATTGCTCTGGGTAGCATAGACATTTTAACAGTATTTATTCTTCCAGTCCATGAGAATACAATGTTTTTCCATATCTTTGTGTCTTCCTCAATTTCTTTCATAAATGTCCTGTAGCTTTTAGAATGCAGATCCTTTACCTCTTTGGTTAGGTTTATTCCTAGGTATCTTACAGTTTTTGGTACAATGGTAAATGGGGTCAATTCCTTAAATTCTCTCTTGTTAGTGTACAGAAATGCAACTGACTTCTGTGCATTGATTTTATATTCCGCTGTGTTGCTGAATTCCTGTATGAGTGCTAGCAATTTTGGGATGAAGTCTTTTGGGTTTTCCACATGAACTATCATGTCATCTGCAAAAAGAGAGAATTTGACGTCTTCTTTGAAAATATTAATGACTTTTATTTCTTCTTCTTGTCTGATTGCGGAGGCTGGGACTTCTAGTACTATGTTAAAAAACAGTGATGAGAATGGGCATCCCTGTTGTATTCCTGACTTTAGGGGAAAAGCTCTCAGTTTCTCCCCATTGAGAATGATATTCACTATGGGCTTTTTGTAAATGGCTTTTGATATTGAGGTATGTTCCCTTTATCCCTACACTGTGGAGAGTTTTAATCAAGAAAGGATGCTGTATTTTGTCAAATGCTGTTTCTGCATCAATTGAAAGGATCATACGGTTCTTGTCCTTTCTTTTATGAATGTGATGTATCATGCTGTTGATTTGCAAATGTTGAACCAGGCTTGCAGCCTAGGAATAAATCCCATTTGGTCATGGTGAATAATCCTTTTAATGTACTGCTGGATCCTACTGGCTAGGATCTTGGTGAGAATTTTGGCATCCATGTTCATCAGGGAAACTGGTCTGTAATTCTCCTTTTTGGTGGGGTCTTTGTCTGGCTTTGGGATCAAGGCAATGCTGGCCTCCCATAGAATGAGTTTGGAAGTTTTCCTTACTTTTTAAAAAAAAAAAAACGGCTTCAGAAGAATAGGTATTAGTTCTTCCTTCAATGTCTGGTAGAATTCTCCTGGGAAGCCATCCAGCCCTTGACTCTTGTTTTTGGGAGATTTTTGATTACTGCTTCAATTTCCTCGCTGGTTATGGGTCTGTTCAAGTTTCCTATTTCTTCCTGTCTTGGTAGTTTATAAGTTTCCAGGAACGCATCCATTTCTTCCAGATTGCCTAAACTGTTGGCATATAGTTGCTCATAATATGTTTTTTTTTTTTTTTTAAGATTTATTTATTTATTTGACAGACAGAGATTACAAGTAGGCAGAGAGTCAGGCAGAGAGAGAGGGGGAAGCAGGGTCCCTGCCAAGCGGAGAGCCTAATGCGGGGCTCGATCCCAGGACCCTGGGATCATGACCTGAGCCAAAGGCAGAGGCTTTAACCCACCCAGGCGCCCCAGCTCATAATATGTTCTTAAAATTATTTGTATTTCCTTGGTGTTGGTTGTGATCTCTCCTCTTTCATTCATGATTAATTTGAGTCCTTTCTCTTTTCTTTTGGATAAGTCTTATAGATTTTTTTTTAAAGACAATTTTCAGTCATTTTTAAATTTAGATCTTTTTAATTCTTCCAAAAACTAGCTTTTAATTTCATTGATCTATTCTACTATTCTTTTGGTTTCTATCTCATTGATTTCTGCTTTAATCTTTATTATTTCTCTTCTCCTGCTTAGTTTAGATTTTGTTGTTCTTTCTCCAGGTCTTTTAAGTTTAAGGTTAGCTTGTTTATTTGAGACTTTCCTAATTTTCTCTTTTTTTTTAAGATTTTATTTATTTATTTGACAGACAGAGATCACAAGTAGGCAGAGAGGCAGGCGGGGGGAGGGGGGGAACAGGCACCCCGCTGAGCAGAGAGCCCGATGCGGGGCTTGACCCAGGACCCTGGGATCATGACCTGAGCAGAAGGCAGAGGCTTTAACCCACTGAGCCACCCAGGCGCCGAGACTTTCCTAATTTTCTGAGAAAGGTTTGTATTGCTATGTATTTCCCTCTTAGGACCACCTTTGCTGTATCCCAAAGGTTTTCAATAGTTGTGTTTTCATGAGTTTTTAAAATTCTTCTTGTATTTTCTGGTTGACCCATCCATTCTTTAGTAGGATATTCTTTAACCTCCAAGTGTTTGAATTATTTCCAAATTTCCTCTTGTGATTAAGTTCAAGTTTCAAACAATTGAGGTCTGAAAATTTGCAGGGAATAATCCCAATCTTCTGGTACCAGTTGAGACCTGATTTGTGACCCAGTATGTGAACCATTCTGGAGAATGTTCCATGTGTACGTGAGAAGAGTGTGCATTCTCTTGCTTTAGGAAGAAATGCTCTGTACATATCTGTGAAGTCCATCTGGTTCAATGTGTCATTCAAAGCCCTTGTTTTCTTCTTGATATTCTGCTTAGATGATCTGTCCATTGCTATGAGTGGGGTGTTGAACTCCCCTACTATTACTGTATTATCAATGTGTTTAATTTGGTTATTAATTGGTTTATATAACTGTCTGCTCCCAACGTAGGAGAATATTTATAATCGTTAGATCTTCTTGTTGGATAGACAGTTTAAGTGTGATATAGAGTCCTTCTTCATCTCTTTGGTTTAAAATCTAATTTGTCTGATATGAGGACAGCTACCCCAGCTTTCTTTCGATGCCCATTAGCATGATAAATGGTTCTCCATCCTCTCACTATCAATTGGAAGGTGTCTTTAGGTCTAAAATGAGTTTCTTGTAGAGAGTGTATGGATGGCTCTTGCTTCTTTTAATTCAATCTGATACAATGTGTCTTTTGTTCACAGCATTTAGCCTATTTACATTCAGTAATTATCAAAAGATAATGAATTTAGTGCCATTGTATTACCTATAAAGTCCCTGTTTCTGTAAATTGTCTCTGTTTCTTTCTGGTCCATGTTACTTTTGGGCTCTCTCTTTGCTTACAGGATCCCTTTTAATATTTCTTGCAGGGCTGGTTTAATAATCACAAATTCTTTTAGTTTGTTTGTCCTGGAAGCTCTTTATCTCTCCTTCCATTCTGAATGGCAGCCTTGCTGGATAAAGTATTGCTGGCTCCATGTTTTTCTCATTTAATATCCTGAATGTATCATGCCAACCCCTTCTGGCCTGCCAGGTCTCTGTGGATAGGTCTGCTGCCAGTTTAATATGCCTACTCCTGTATGTTAAGAACCTCTTGTCTGGAGCTGCTTTCAAGATTTCCTCTTTATCGCTGAAGTTTGCAAGCTTTACTAAAGCATGTTGGGATGAGGATCTATTTTTACTGATTTTGGAGGGGTTTTCTACCTCTTAGATTTGAATGCCTGTTTCCTTCCCCATATTAGCTAAGTTCTCAGCTACGATTTACTCAAATATACTTTCTGTCCCTCTCTATTCTTCCTCTGGGACCCCAATAATCCTAATATTGTTTTGCTTTATGGTTTCACTGATTTCTCAAAGCCTCCCCTCATGGTCCATTAGTTGTTTCTCTCTTCTGCTCAGCTTCCTTCCTTTCCATCATCTTGTCTTCTGTGTCACTGACTCTCTCTTCTGCCTCATTTACCCAAACTGTTAGAGCATCCATTTTAGACTGCATCTCAGTTAAAGCATTTTTTAAAAAAGAATTTATTTATTTATTTGACAGATAGAGAGAGATAGTGAGAGAGGGAATACAAGCAGGGGAAGCGGGAGAGGGAGAAGCAGGCTCCCCACTGAGCAGGTAGCCTGAGGCGGGGCTCAATCGCAGGACGCTGGGATCACGACCTGGGCTGAGGGCAGATGCTTAATGACTGAGTCACCCAGGTGCCCCTCAATTAAAGTATTTTTAATTTCAACCTGATTAGATCTCAGTTCTGCACTAAGAGATTCTCTAGAGCTTTTTATGCTTTTTTCAAGCCTAGCTATTAACTTTATAATTGTTATCCTAAATTTCATCTCTGATATCTTACTTATATCAATATTGCTTAGATCTGTGGCAAAGTATTACCTCTGGTTCTTTCTTTTGTTGTGAATTCCTCCTTCTAGTCATTTTGCTCAGAGAAGAATGAATGAGTGAGAGAACAAAATCAAAAATATCAACCAGAACCCAAGACAAGTACACTAGAAAAGTCTGAAAAGGTCAGAAACCAAAAAAGAAAAGAAAAAGGAAAAAAAAGAGAAAAAGGAGAGAATATAATCTCCCAGGTGGACAAAACAGAGCAATCCACTTGGTCCTGGGTGTATTTTGGTCTGTTTGTTAGAAGACACTAAATCCCAAAATTGTAAAGAACACAAAACATATATATACAAAAATAAAACTTAATACAGTGAAAGGAAGCCAAAAGGGAAGACTATATTTATAAAATGTAAATACAAAAATTAAAGTTAAAAAAAAGACTTAAAAACAAAGAGTTGCTCAAATAAGAAACTAGCTGAGAAGGAAAAAAAAGAAAAGGAAAATTTTAAACTGAAAAATAAATGAATCATGAGGAAAGAAATCCTTGAATTCTATATACTATTTTCCCCTATCACTGGAGTTGGGCAGTTCTGTTTGCTCTGTAAACTTGGTATCTGCCTGATGTGCCAGTTGATCTTCTGGGGGAAGGGCCTGCTGCCCTGATTCTCAGCTGTCTTTGCCTGGGCAGAGTTGCACTGCCCCTTGTCAGGGGGTGGTCTCTGAGTAAGCTGTTTCCAGTTGCTCTATGTGGTTTTTGTTCCCTGAAGGCTTTCTGTGCCACTCTAGATGAGTACACTCCAGTGCTGAGTCAATCTCCAGCACTGGAGCTGAAAGATTGCGGCCCCTCTCTCTTTAAGGAAACCCTAAGGGAAGAGCAGTCTATACTTTTGTGTTTACCAAACTCTGCAGGTGCCTGCGGTTTGCACACCCGCCAATTCTTCCAGGGGAGGGAGGAAGGTTGCTCCAAGCCTGCTGCTTACAGGGCCCCCAAATGGGCAGCAATACTTTTTTTTCCTAAAAAATGTTATCATTTTAGCTTTTCCATTTAGTCTCGGCTCCATCTCAAATTGGTTTTAGTGAATAATGTGACATAAAGCTTGAGGATCCTTTTTCTTTCTACACCAGAGGTCCTTTGCCAGCACCAATTGGCTGAAAAGGCCTTCCTTTCTCCAAGGAATTGGTCTGGTGCCTTCACTGAAAATCATTTGACCATATCTGTATGGGTCTCTTTCTGGATTTTCCACTCTTATGCCAATACTGTCTGGATAACTGTGGCTTTCTATTAAAAGTCTTGCTATCAGGTAGGTAAGTTGCCCCGTTTTGTTATCTTTTTCAAAACTATTTTAGCTAGATTGCACTTCCCTATAGATTTTAGAATCAAATTTGTCAATTTCTACCAAAAAAAAAAAAAAGTCTGCTGGGATTTTGATTGGGATTGCACTGAGTCTATAGGTACTTTTGGGGAGAACTGGAACCCTAACATGAGCATCCTAATATGAGTCTTCCAACCTGAACATGATTTTGCACACTTTTCAATAAAATTTTCCCAAAGTATTTCATGGTTTTTGATGTTATTCTATTTGGAGATTCTGTAGGCTTTTCTAATGTAGCCACATATGTTGCTGCAGTCATACCTGTGAACGAAGACAGCAGTCTTCAACCTTTATGCCTCCTTTTTCTTCCCTATTGTGCTGGCTACAAAGTCCAGCATGCTGAATTGAAGGGTAAAAGCAAACACTCTTGTATTGTTGCTGATTTTGGGAAAAAGTATTTGCTATTTCATAGTTAAGGATGATGCTGAGAACAACTATTTCTAGTTTGCTAAGACTTTTTTAAAAAACCATGAATGATAAATGCAAACATAATGGAACCTATCTGCATCTATTAAGAGAATCATGATTTTTCACCTTTACTGTGCTAAAGTGGTGATATAACAGTGACTGATTTTTCTACGTTAAACCAACTTTGCATTCCCACTATACTTGATCATATGTGTTATCCTTCTTATGTACTGCTGTATTTAATTTGCTAAGATTTTTTGAGGACTTTGGGAATCTATGTTTATGATGGATATTGGCCTTTAATGTCCTTTTCTGGCAATGCTCTTATTTGGTTTTGCTGTTAGGGTTATGTTTGTCTTAAAAACTGAATTGGGAAGCATTCCCTCTTTCTCTATTTTTTCCAAGAGTATGTGTAGGATTGGTGTTATTTCTTCCTAAGCGCTAGACAGAATTCACCAATGAAGCCATTTTAATCTGAAATTCTGTGGGAAAGTTTCTGATAATTTAATTTCTTTGATAGATGTAGGAACGTTCATATATTCTACTTCATTCTGTTTCAGTTTTGGCAAGTTGTGTTTCTCAGGGAATTTTTCCATTTCCTCTAAATTGTTGAATTTATTGGTGTAGAGTTATTAGTAATTTATTCTCTTAGTGTCCTTCTGATTTCAGTAGGATCTGCAGTGACAATTCTTTCACTCCTGCTATTGGTAACTTGTACTCACTCTCTTCCTGATCAATCTTGCTAGGAATTTATCTTTTTTTTTTTTTCCAAAAAAACAACTTTCAGCTTTATTAATTTCCTTGATTTCATTTTCTATTGCATTGATTTCTGCACTTATTATTTCCTGCCTTCTACTTTCTTTAGGTTTCATTTGTTTACCTTTTTCTAACTTCTAATGTGGAAACTTAGAACCCTGACAGTGAATCTCTCTTCCTTTCTTATATAAGCATTACAACTAAATTTATGTAGGTTTTCAAGCAATGTGTTCCTTGAGGTGAAGCTCAAAATAGCCTGAGAGGGAAATGACAGGAGATACTTCTTAACTAATTATTCCCAAGTTTTCCGAGAATTGGTAGAGATAAGAAAAGGAGTTCAGGATATTCCTCAGAGATAACAAACATGGGAAATGAAGAGAACTTTCGAAGAAAGATTTACAGTTGCTTATGAAATCGGTGCCAAGGACAAGCCTGGCAAGAGATTAACTTTTTATACAGTTTGTCAAAACCCTCAGATCACACAGTATTATTTCATCAGGAATTGTAAAGAATTTCCCAGCCTTGGGTCCTAGAGCCATATTACAAAATAAGAATAAAACTTGCACCATACCTTTTCTAAATTTGGGCTTTATTTTTGAGGGTTCTTCCTGCGATTTGCCTCCATCTTGAATGGGGAGTACCATGTAACACATCAAATCAAGGACTTTCTCACACGTCATCTAAAGAAGACCAGATGAAAAGGTACCAATCTGAAATTTTCTCATTGAAAGCAAATCAACAGAACACTGTTGATATGTTGATATGTTGAACATAATATATGTGTAGCAGATGACTGGGCAACGTGTGCACATGGAAGTCTGTAGCACTATCTCAAGACTCTGTGAGACCATTATTGTTTGCTCAACAGCAAAAATGTAGAAGAAGTAACCGAGATTGAATCGAGGTACTAGACTTTTGGGGGAATAATAACTCTTTTTTTGCAGTTAAAACAGAAAAACAAAAATGAAAAATCAGTCAAGTATTAACTAAACCCCCAATGCGTTTAACAGCACAGTGGCATCCAAAAGAAGTAGGCCCATCTTAAAGACATTTACTAACTCACTGAACAGAAAAATCAACAAAATGGGACACAGAGGACTGAAATACATGATATGATACAGAGCATAATGTAAAATGAAGGAGAAACAAGGCAGGAAGATTTTCCTTATCTCAGCCTTTAAAGGGAGGGAAGAATTTGGAATGTGGAAAAGAGAAAAAAGGGTTTTAGTGGAGGAGAGAAAGATGTGGGGGAAGGGCTGGGTATTGTTTAGGTGATTAGGTGAGGGGAAGGAGGGCACGGTTTAGGAAATAACACAGACAAAACCAGTCTGATGTAGTGCTGGTGGCTGAGGGAGGCCTCAAGTGCCACAGTGGCATTGAGGGGGAAAGGGATTGCTTTTGATCTATCTATAGTGAGTGAGCCATCATCTATGGTCTACCTGTTCAAATTCTAATAGCAGCTAGATTCCATTTGGGGAGCGTGTTCTATGCATCTAGCACAACCTTCTTATTATTCCCATTTTACAGACGAGGAAGTGGAGTGTTAACCCATGCTTCCCACCCTTTTCCATGTCTTGACACATCCAGAAATATTTGTAAGGCTGCTCAGAGTTGGCAGCACTAAACCGGGGGCTCTGGCTGCCTCAAGCCACAGCTAACTGAGAGCGTTGTTATCTTGGCACATCCAGAACCCACCCAGGGGTACAGGGTTGTGCATCTCCAGCTTGAAGAGTTCGACAGCTTGGCAGTTCAGAACTTGAATGCTGGAGTTAGACAGTTTGGTGAGGTAACTTGACCCAGGTCAAAGAGCTAAGACATGGTGGGGCCATGATGTGGGCTGCAGAGTCATATGTCCACCTCCAGCCAATATCTTCTGTAAATCCTTCTTTGACTACATGGATCCAGGTGAAAACACCCTTTCCCGAATGCCTACTGTGCATATGTCAGGGCATACCACTTAGTATTTGATTTTTCACTGTCTTCAACAGATACTTGCACTTTTCTTGGTAACTCAACTTGTAAGTCCTGAATCAGGGATCCCCCATTCCCCATACCTGCTTATATCCCCACCCCCAACAACATAGTTCAACTCTGGCCACCGAGGAAGTCAGTATTTCTGTTAAGGGGAACAGTGACAGCCATCTCTTGAACGCAATGACCATAACTCAAAGATGGAAGAAGAACTGGGGCAAAAAACTCCGTTCAGAGCAACGAATCAGAGCGGCGGCCAAGGAAACAAAAGGCCCTACACCAAAGATACTAGCTTCATGCTGGAAGAACCAAAATGATTAGGCAGAGTAAGAGTCAACCATGACCTGAGAGTTTTATACCTAATGACAAGAGAACGAAGGAAACTCACATCTGGACACACCGGGTCTGAGCTGAAGACAGACAGCTGAAGGCAGCCGAGATCCAGGAGGCAGGTTAAGTTAGAAACCAAGGATATAGGCCTCACAGCTTTGACTGAAGCCCTCAAAGAAAATGCGTTTGCCCAGCTTAATTAAATCTGTTCATTTTATATTCCCTAATATGAGGCTGAACAGCAGTGCCTTGCTTAACTCTCTAATTCTACATGATATATGGTATCTGAGTGGATAAATATATGCTCTCTTTCAAGTTCTCAGGGAATTCACTGAAACTTAGAATTCGTACCTGATAATTACATAATGATGGAAGAAAAATATTTTCAATTCAGTGCACATACTTAACATGCTCTCTGTTTCCTCCTAATTATCCTCATGGCAAATTATAAATCATATTTCAAAGTTCAAGTTTAAAAACTTTATTCAGGGTTACTAATCACAAAGTAATCGACTTAACACATAGAAAGATGAGAAAGAAATCAGAGTTTGTGTGTTAAGTTGTGGCCTTGAATTTATACAGTATAAAGAATAAAGAATGTGCTTATCATTTTAATTGAATTCAAACATTTATTAATAATTGAATTCAAAGCTGTGCCAACCTCTGTGGTTAGTGCTATGAGAGATTCAAAGGTAAAGCACATGGTCTCTGCCCTGTGATAGAAGGGGCTCACAATCACAAGGAAACAGACTTGTTTACGTAGCTGCTCCGCAACACCCCTGTGAGGTGGACTGCAGAGTCATATGTCTCTGCATGCTTCGAGAGCAGCCGAAAGGCGGAGAGGGAGAAAGAGTCTTAAGCAGACTCCGTGCTTAACACAATCCCAGTGCAGAGCGTGACCTCACAACCTGGAGATCATGACCTGAGCTGAAACCAAGAGTCAGACACTTAACTGACACCCCAACTCTAGAGACTCAGAGAATCTGAGGCTCAGAGAAGCTAATGGCACTCCTCCATTTCCCACTTAGTAAATGCCTCTTCTGTCCAAGTACAATAGCACTGATGCTGCTCTGAAGGGATTCCAGATAAGAAAGTAAAGAAAAATAGAAGCCATCCTCCAACAAAATGGAAAAAGGAACAGGAAATCTGAAAAGCAGCACAGCCTAACTTGAGAGAAGCTGTAACTAAAGAGAAAACTAAGTTAAACAAAATTATCAAGACTTTTACTAGCAGATTAGGTGACAAAATCTAGGCAGAAAAAATCCTATCTCAAATAAACATGCACTGAATTACAAGGCCACGCTAGGAAAAGAGGAAGCCCTGTGCACACTACTCACTCTGTACTCCCCCAGAGCAAAGTGGCAGGTTGCGAGCTGGATGAGTGCCCTCTGATGTTCCAGGGTCCCCTGTCCCGTGATCTGCGGCTGTGGAAGCGATCCCTGGAGAGCTGCGAGATGATGCAGGCTGGCTATTGCTTTTTTATATTGACCCTAAGAAAGACGTAACAGCAAGGAGGTGAGAAACACTGCCGTTAAAAAAAGTCTCCAGGGGGTGCCTGGGTGGCTCAGTCATTAAGCGTCTGCCTTCAGCTCAGGTCATGATCCTGGGGTTCTGGGATTGAGCCCCAGATCAGGCTCCCAGCTCAGTGGGAAGCTTGCCTCACCCTCTCCCACTCCCCCTGCTTGTATTCCCTCTTTTGTGCTCTATCAAATAAAAAATTAAAATCTTTACCAAAAAAGTGTCTCCAGAGTTGGGGTGCCACAGTCAGTTAAGTGTCTGACTCTTGGTTTCAGTTCAGGTCGTGATCTCTGGGTTGTGAGGTCAAGCTCTGCACTGGGATTGTGTTCAGCACGGAGTCTGCTTAAGACTCTCTCTCCCTCTCCCCCTTCCCACCGCTCTCTTTCAAATTAGTAAATATATAAAAATCACCAGAGTTAATTAAGCATACAGATAAGGTAGCTCTGTTTGATCATCTGAGGAGGAAAAAGGAGACTTAGCAATAATCAAATCCACTTATTTAAAGCTAGGTGGAAGGTTCTCTATACAGGTACTTTATATGTACAAAGATTTTTCTTTCCGGTCTTAATTCTTTTTTTTTTTTTTAAGTTTATTTATTTTTTAGTCTCTCTACACCCATTATGGGGCTTGAACTCATGACCCTGAGATGAAGAGTCACATATTCTACCGACAGGGCTAGCCAGGCACCCTGGGTCTTAAGTCCTAAGACTAAATAAAATAACAAGCTTTTGGATAAAATACATTTTGGATATACCATTTCTTACAAATATTTTACTAATAATACCCTTTCTCCTTTATACAGGATGGAAGCAGCAACCTATCTGTTCTGACAACAGAGGTTAGAAGCTCTCCATCTTCTTAGGGAATTATCAGCTCTCTCCATTCCAGGCCTCAGTGGCTCGAGAACAGGAGAGCAGGGCAGAAGGACTTCCCCGGAGTGGAAAGAACTATGGGTGAGAAGTACGCATCTCTTACTGAAAAGTAAAAATCTGACTTTAACAGATGGGTGTGGCTGGACATAGTGAAAGTAACAAGAAGATTTGGCCTTGTCTTTTTTTTTTTGAGATGAAAGGGGACCATCATCCCTCTGCCACTGAGGACAGAACAGGTCTTCAGAGCATGACTGGTCTACAGAAGTAATACACTCATCTTGAACGCTATGGTCAGTTCATGACAATCATCATCCTACACAGACACAGGAACTTAAAATATACATCACCCTACCTGATAGATGATCATGTCAGTGAGGAAGATTCTTAACCAAAGCCAAGTATCTGTCTTCCATGCCAAACAAATTCTTGTAAATTCTGAGAATTCAAAAGTAAATTTACCAAAAAACACGTTAACAGAAGCAGAAAAAAACAAACCCAGCAAAACAATGGAGAGAAACTTCCAAAAAATGGACAATAACTATCAACCTTGATTTCTAAAACAATGATCTAGAATTAGATAGTAAAGTTAGAATATAATACTTTTCAGTAACCCACAAGCAGTATTTTTATTAGGCCTCAACATTTACGAAGCACATACCATATCCTGAGAGCTGTTCAATGTTTTTTCACATATTACCTCATTTATCTTGTAAATTACTTTGCTTTCCTCAGAAAAAGATAGTTTTATTTTCAGCCAGCTCAGAAAACAAAGATATAAAGCTTAGAGTGTTACTCATTTTTTTAAAAAGTCAAGTTATAACTAAAGGAAAACGGCCCCCCACCCCGAAAGGTCACATACATGTTTACAATTATAGATGTGCCCGGGACAGAGGTAGTGATGCTCTATCTACCTAGAAAAAATGACATGACACACCTGACTGAGGGTTCTATAGAGGTACGTGATGGAAGCAGGCCAAGGCATGAAGGCCCACTGGCCAGAAGTACAGTAAAAATACACTGTTGATTCGAAGTAGAGTAAAAGTCCGTGGCTTAGCAATGCACTAGTGATTTCTAAGTAATGAAGAAATACTTAATAGTTGTATTCTCAAAGGAAAACAGGCTCTGGGTAGGGTGAGTTTTTCAGACAATGGAGTTAATGCAAATAAAAACAGCATTACCTTTTGTAAGATTAGCTACACAGGACCTAAGAAAGACACAAGGCAGGACAGAACAACTAACAGCACAAAACAAACCCAGCAAGGAAAAGAAAGGAGGCCAGCAATACGAATGTTAAAAGACCAAAAACCTCTCCCTCAAATTCCACCCCAAGTCTAATTATAATAAACACTCAAGGGTAGAAGCTAAGACGTAAATGATCATTTGAATATTTTTTTGATCATTTCAATATTAATAATGCTTTTTAAAAATTAAAATTAAATTAAAATTAAAAATGTTTTACTCATTTTTTAAAAAAGTCTACTCAAAAAAGAATCCTATAAACTGTGTGAACTACTATAAGCAATTTAGCTCTAAGTGTCTTGATGTTCCAAGAAGAACAATGCTTTCTTAAGCACGATGATTTTATATAACACATGAAATAGCACTAATGTGACAAGCATGTTCTTACCCTTGTCAAGGAATTCTAGGGAGTAGAGCAACTCCCAGCTCTCCCTGGCTAGCTTAAAGCTCTCGAGCACTTCAATGGAGTTAGCAAGCTCCGCTTTATTGACTACGATGTGACGATTTCTCCCTTTTGCTGAACACTCTTCGTCGTCTGAACTCTGCTTAGAGAAGGTGAACAAGGTGATTAACTTAAAGTCATATACAAGTGACACTTCAACAACACAGGTTAGAACTACACAGATCCATTGACACATGGATTTTTTACAGTCCAGCACTGTAAATTTATTTCTCTTAAGATTTTCTTAATAACATTTTCTTTTCTTCAGCTTACTGTGTTATAAGAATACAGCATATAATACACAGAACATACCAAATATAGGCTCATCAACTATTAACATTATTGGAAAGGCTTCTGGTCAAAAGGAGGCTACTAGTAGTTAAGTTTTAGGGGAATAAAAGTTATACAGAGATTTATGACTGTGCAGGATGGGGGGGGTTGGCGTCCTACCCCCATGTTGTTCAAGGGTAAACTACTCGTAAATTATGTTTATTATCACCAATTCTGATTACTATATGGATTTTATATCAAAGGATACTAACATAAGGATAATTTTTTGAACTTAACAATTTGGCTTTAAAAATTAATGCATAAATTTTCTATCTTTTCACTCTCACACATTCAATTTTTACCTTAAAAACTAAGCTTATGTTTTTCTGATGATAAATTCTAAGCTTACGTTGGTTTCTAAGTAAAGCTATGGAGTTCAAACTTCCAATAGTTTAAAAAATATAAGTGTTACAAAAACCCCAAGTTAGAGTTTTACATTCAGAGATACAGCTTACGTGGCATATGTTTTACAGCTTTTTTTTCAATATGTGAAATAATTTAATTTGCTTCCAAATAAGTTTGTCATGTAGAGGAACAAAATTAAACCTCAAATGCCCTAAGAATTGGAGAAATGACTCTGACTAATCTTTTGTTCCCTATACATACCTCCTCCCATGGCCAACCCTCTCTAGCTCTGCTCCCCCATTGCACGGTGTCAGCCAGGAACTACGTTTGCCTGCACTTACCTAGCAATGCCTTCTGTATTTTACAATAAAGAGCCCTACTTTTCTTGCTCTTTATCTCAAGAAATATAAAGCCAAAGAGAGGTCTCAGAGAACTGCAACCATCTAAGTGCCAGTGAGCATGGTCAGACATTTTGCCAAAAAACGGTCAAGGTAAAACAGCTCCACTTAATTTTATTTTGTTGAGAATTTCTTGACCCTTTTATTCTACCTAGGTTATTTGACTAACTTAATGACCCAAATTAAATTCTCCCTGAAGATTTTCACCCCACCATGCTCATTTGAAAATATGTACAAATATTTCAGCTAAAAGCTTCATTCCTCAAGCTGACCTCAGAAAAAATAAGCACCTCCCTCCCACTACCCACCAGAATTTCTCCCCCCACTTTCAGAGCCTGGTATTCTCTTGCTAGTCCTTGATGCCTGGGGACCCCCCCCCCCGCCCTGCCCACTCTACTCAGCTGCCCTATTCTTACCCTCCCACAGTAATGACACATACCCAGATCCCTTTCACAATCAAAACCTATTAGGTGTCCTACTTCATCAGGGTCCAGTTCCTTGCCACATGCTGCCAGTCTAATAGAATATTATATGAATGGGGTATTCTCTGTTCCAATTTTATAGAAACATTCCTGCCTCAAAACAAGGTTGGGAGTTTATGGAAGGGACCTCAGATGTGAGAATAGTTTCCAAAGAGTTTCTAAAATTTAGAGAAATTTATTTTGAAGTGCAGAAGTACACTCTGGAGTTCTGGGCAGATGCTGGAAGCGAGAATCCTGACTACAGGGAACATACACCAAGTTTGGGTGGGTGGAGAACGCATGGCCCCCAGGAGAGGACAGTCCCCCAGCTCCAGCCACCTGGCAGGTCACACGAGCCAGTCAATCAGGCTGGGTGGAGAATGTATGCCCATTTGAAGTGGGCAGCCTCCATCTGGCCCCAGCTGTGAGCCAGCTTCAGGGGCCAGTGTATCAAATATTCCAATTATTAAGGAAGTCAGACATCTCGACTATTGTGAGAAATCTCCAATCTCCATAGGTTCGGTTATTCAAAGAAGAAGAACACCATGGGTAAAACAAGATGTATCTCTAAGCTGAGCTTTATGTCCTCTGCTGTGATGGCTCAAACAGACAGGGCTAGACTTGTAGCAGGTTGGGGGCAGATTGTGGGACAGAATGAAAACCAGGAAAAATCAGTTAATAGAGTAAAAACTAAAATAGATGGGAACCCAGGTTGGGCCCGAGTATGAGAGCAAGGCCTGCTAGATGACCCATGAGAAGTGAGACACAGGAGGAAGCAGGGAGCCAGAGGGTTTAAACAGCTATGCCATGGCCTGGTTGCCAAGGCTGAGAGGGAAGAGTGGGAATTCACTCATTCACCAGCTGCAGCTCAGGCACTGTCCAGATGTCCAGGGTACAAGACGGACAATGTCCTTGGCCCCACAGAGCTTGTACAGAGCTCATCAGGAGACGCAGACAGTAAACCACCCAACGAAGAAACAAGAAAACAGACAACAATAAGGGCAATGCCGCATAAGAGTAACAGAAAGAGGAAAGAAAACTGGATGGGTATTTCGAGGAGGCCTCAGAAGGAGAAATGCCCTGGCTGAGAGCTGTGACAAGGACACAGCCTGGCAGAGAGATGTACTTCAACCTTAGAGCACAGCTTGGGGGTAGAGATCCAGGGGCAGAAAGGGGCTCAGAGCACTGGAGGTGCACAGAGAGGCCAGCATGTCTGCAGTGCACAAAGGTTTGCTCAGTAACGGGTTTGAAGCCACGGCGAAGAGCTTGGACTTCATTCTGAGCATGATGGGAAGCCACTAGAGGTGGTAAAGCAGGGGAGTGAGTCTGACTCAGGTCTTAAAAACATCACTACAGCTGCTGGGTAGAGAAGATATGGTAGGGAGCAAGAGTGCAAGAAGGGAGACAAGAGGACACCCCCGATGATGTATGCAAGACTGGCATGGCTTGGAAAGGGAGCAGGTGGCGGGGATGGAGAGAAACAGACCAAGGAAACCATGTTATTCATACTGACTTATATGGGACATGGCACTGTTTTTAGTTAAAACTAAAACTTAGTTTTAGTTTTTAAAAACTTAGTGATCTTTTAAAAAAATGAATCAGAGGGCATCTGGGAAAGCCTGGTTAGCAGAGTTCTGAACCTAGGGCTCATGGCCGGATTTCAAAGCATCTTTCAACCTTGGAAATGATTTCCGAAATTGTGCACGTGTGGGTTTTTCTTTGGGAGGAAACAAATGAGTTTATCAGAAGGTTTAATAACCTCACAAGCCTTCAGAAAGGCTTTGTCTTCCCTGCTCTATTCTTCATCATACAGTGCAGTTTACAGAGACATCAGATTGAACTGATCTCATGCCGGGGCTAGTGAGCGTAACTCAGGGTCTGAAGAAGTGGTAGGAGAGGAGAAGGAACAGAGGAGGGTGAGACTCTAGGCTCCCCTGCACTAATTCACCTGGAGCAGGGGTTAGCAAACTACGATCTGCAGACCAGATCCTGTTTTCATAAATCAAGTTTTATTGGAACATGGCCACCTCATTTGCTTACTATTGTCTATGGTTTGTCTGTTTGTTGGTTTTGTATTGTGACAGCAGAGCTGAGTAGCTGCAACACAGACTGTTGGGCTTGGAAAGCCTACACTGTTTATTTCCTGGCCCTTCACAGAAAACATTAGCTGACTCCTGACCTAGAGGACCTCCGCTGTCGTGTTGTTACACACCGGACCTCCACGAAAGCATTCACGGAAAGGTTCTTCTGCTTTAAAACAAGTTTAGAAATCACTGTTCTGCCCAGACCCACTGCCCGGCCCCCTCAGAAGACCAATAGGTCTTCACATTCTCTGGCCTCCCATTCATCTTTGTGCAGACTGTCTTCTCTCCACAAAACCCACCCTCCAATTCCAAATGACAAAACCCTCTACCAACATACTTCAAGGCTGATTTCAAATGCTGACCTCCTTCATGAAACCTCTGCAACGAGACGGTCTCCCCTTGGCTTGTAACGACTTCCCACCTGGAATACCTCACCCTTTCCATTCTGAGGCCAAGACTCAGCATAGCATCCTGTCTAGTTGTTCAGTGTAGTTCATCTGACTTTGTTTTTTACCTTTAATTGATGCCATTCGGTCACAACAGGTAGGACTAATTTGTACCAGGGTTTCTCAACATCAGCCTTTTGAGCTGGACAGCACTTTGTGGGGGACTGTCCTGTGCCTTGTAGCACTATTTGCAGCATCCCGACCTCTACAGAGGAGGTGCTCACAGCAACTCCTCCCCACCAAGCCGTGGAAATCAAAAAGTGTCCTCAGACATTGCCACATGTCCCTGGGTTGGAGGGTGAGGGGGCAAAATCACCTCCAGTTGAGAACCGCTGATTTACACAGTAATTGTAATTAAAAGACCTAAGCTTTATCAATTTAGCTCCAAAGCTGTATTTTACATTCATTTCCAGCAAACCACAAACATATAATCCGTTAATAATCATATCTGAAAGGATTACCATGGTTTTTTCTCTTCCCTCAGCTAGCTTCCTCTTTTTATGTATATGTTTGTTACGATCAATTTCTACATCACCATACACATTTGATACATCCTCAAGAAGAACCAGTGGAACTTGGCTTGGGGCATTAGGACCTACAGATGGGGGGAAAACACCAACACTTAGAAATGCGGCAAGGAAAAGAAAACAGTATCAGGTGGAAGTTTACTCAGCTGTTGTTTGAAAATACAGGTGTAAAAAGTATGTTCCGAGTGACTCCAGTTAGGTAGACAAACAAGTATACATGAATAGGAAAAAAGACTACACAGATATACAACAGATTATTAATAAAGGTTCTCTCTCAATGACAGATTACAAGTGTTTATGTCCACAAATTTTTCATAGTAATCATGAATCATAAAATTAGCCAAAAACTCAAGACTATGAAGTTACATGTGTAATACCTTATAGCTACAAATTCCAAACAAAATCTAAATATATGAAAGACTGTAAGGTAATACACAAAAATGAGAGCTGTATTATATTGGATGGGTAGGTGATTTCATTCTCTTACCTTTCTATTTTTCACATTTTTTAGAATTTATATGCAAAATGCAAAAATGTTATTTAAAAAATCGCTGTCTACATTGGGGAGGATATGTGCTACAGTGAGTGCTGTGAAGTGTGTAAACCTGGTGATGCACAGACCTAGACCTCTGGGGATAAAAATACATTTTATGTTTATAAAAAATATTAAAAAAAAATCTCTATTGCAAAGCCTTTGTGAAATCTACTTCAGTACTTTGTTACATCTGCTTTTTCAAAATAGAGGCACTGAATATCTGTATTTAGTTTCACAGTACCACTATATCCTTTAATGTAGAAATTTAATTAATTAATTAATCAAATGGGCTCCATATCCAGTGTAGAGCCCGAACACAGGGCTCAGTCTCACAAATGTGAGATTAAGATCTGAGTGGAAATCAAGAGTCAGACACTTGACTGATATAGGTCAGGTGCCCCGATATAGAAATTTTAAAGTAAAATATACTTACATAAAAAGTACCAACAACTTAAAAAAAGCACTCGTGTCACCCCACAATGATTTGGATCCAAGAACAATGTTCAGGTAAACATTTTCATCATCTTCACCCCAATTGAAGCCAGTTTTGGGAGACTCTGGAATTCTTTAACCAACCTTGGAATAGAGATGGTTGTATGCTGTTGACATACTGGAATGCATTCTTAAAGAAGACCAGCATAGTGGAATAAACCACTTGGTTTTTATATTTTGCATGAGCTTCATTATCAAAGTTGTTCATGTATCTGCAGAGATCTTTCATTCTGTGCAAAATATCACCATAGCTTCTGAAAGATGAAGGATGATAAAAATTATTTAATTACTCTGGGCTTGTCAGCAAAAGGTCTAGAGAAAAGCCCTAATAAAAGCGTGACATTTACCAAATGTAGCTGGAGGCATGTGTAATTCCCCCTCTGAATTAGAGTGGTGATCAGAACACTATCTCAGGACACAGACATGACAAAGTAGCTACTCTTTCCTCTGAATGCCAAAGATTGCTTCAAGCTCAAGAGCATCTTACAAGTTCATACTTCTGTTAGGAATCTTTAAATAAAGTGAAAAACCACCCTCTTTTGCATAGATACCAAGGTTACAAGAGTTGCCCAAAGAAAACTGTATCTATACATTATATGCTTTTTAAGAAAGTGTTTTTGTTTTTAAAAATCCTGAGATTACGGTATCAGAAGGCTTGAACAATTTTTTACCGTCTTCCTTTATCCATCTGCCATTCACATCTCATTCCAACAACATTTAAAATCTTAAACAACCTCTCCCAAGGGTCCACAATCTGGGATGATTTTTCAGTCAGCCCTTCTATTATGTACTTCTGAGAGCTCCGTTTGCTGGGTGACATTAAATCAGCCGCTTCTTGGGCACCTGGGAAATGAGAAAAAAGAGGCCTACAATTAATCTTACTATTTACTATGTATGTAGTACTTGACAGAGAAAGACAAAGTCTGAATCCCTATTCAAGAGGCAAGAGCACAGAATCCCAACACATCATGTGTTTTGTCGAAGGACCCGCAGCCAGCCACTGGAATAGCAAAAAATGCCCTTTGAGCTTTGGTACGTGTATGAAGCTCAGGACACTAACATTATGATGCAGCAAGTCAACTGTTTCAGTAAAAGCATAAAACTGATTCCAGAAAAGTCTCTAGAAAAGTGCGGTATTTTTGCCAGGAACCATTTTAGAACACTATCACACTGGTACGCATCCAGAGAACAATCACAACAATGAGGGATCTTTGAGTTTGCAATTTACTAAAGTCTGTATAAATAAAACTGCGGGATATTCTCACTTACCTTGATGCTGACTCTCTATTTGAGTAGATCTAGTGACATAATTGATATAAAATTCAGCTGCTTTGTTCAAGTACTTATATAATAAATTGGCAGGCAATCGGACATCATGGTTGTTAATTATTAGAGGAAGGACATCGCAAACTGTCCAAGAGGAAAAATAAGAAAAAAACAATTCAGTTGTTGTCTACTCTACAATTCTGATAGAAATGAAATTTTAGAGTTCATTTAATGTAGTATCTAAAATATATAGGGGAAAAAACCACATTTATGGCACATTTATTTAAAAATTGCAGTGCACAGGGACACTAGTGGATGGAGTGAGCAAGGACCTACACAAGCAGATTTTACATTATGGTTGAGGGTCTAGTTCTTACACTGGGTGACAATTCAGATGTTTATTATTATGACTCATACTTGAATATATTCTTTCAGGGATATCAAATGTTATTTATTTGCCAGAGAGAGAGCGAGTGAGAGAGAGAGCCCACAAGCAGCGGGGAGGGGCAGAGGTAGCAGTCTCCCTGCTGAGCAAGGAGCCCGATGCAGGACTTGATCCCATCCTGGGATCATGACCTGAGCCGAAGGTAAACGCTTGACTGAGTCTAGGCATCCCTAGAAGTTGTTTAAATGCTTTTTGGACTAAAAAAATAAAGAAAGATTAAATTTCATAATATGAAAAGTTCCATTGCTTTCCACGAATGACCTTATCCCTGAAATAATATGAAATATTTTTCTTACCAAATAATTTTCTTACCAAATAATTTTCTAAAGCAGTTAACAGGAGATTCTTGTTCTTCAATAGTTTCTGCCTCTAATAATGCTTCCCCAAGGCCAACCTGTTTCAAAATACAGTAAATCATTTAAATGTGTTACAGTTTAAGATGTCAGAATTACATAAAGAATGGCTTTTTAAATTTACCAAACAGTTTGTATATGCAAACTTCCCCAAGAAACAGATATTCTCATTTTAAGGACTAGAAAACAAAATACATCAGCAACACAGCCCAGAAGGAAACCCCAATTTAACCTGACCACTGACAACTTTGTCTTGGTTATTCTCCTCTGAACTAGCAAAATTAAAATGCTATTAAAATGTCTATAGAAACTTAAAGGAACCACTGGAACTAGTTAGAATGAAAAAGGAGAGGCAGAGATGTTCTACAAAATGTTGAAACTAACTGTATTCTCTACATCGAGATGTACTTCGTTGACAAACTTTACCACTTTCAAGAGTTGTCAGGAGTAGCCAGTCATTCAGCCTAGGCTAGGCGGGACACAACTGTGACTTTTAAGGCCACCTTTCTTTTCCTTTCTACCATGGATTCCCTAGCAGAGTAGAAAGTAGGCTTATCAAAATCCACCCAGACATCTGCATTATCTTCCTTGGGATTACTTGGCCATGTACGGGGCGGGGGGGGGGGGTGTGTGTGTAAAACAATGGAAAAGATGATATAACACAAAAAGTGAAGAGTTGAGTAACGATCAAGGAATGTATTGGGTTGAAGAGCATCCTCCCAAAATTCATGTCCATTCAAGAGTCTCCGAATGTGATTCTACATGTATTTTATCTTATAAAAAAAAGTAAGGTCTTTGTAGATGCAATGAGTTAAAAAGAGGGCACA
The DNA here is from genome assembly GCF_922984935.1 of Meles meles. NCBI lineage: Eukaryota > Metazoa > Chordata > Mammalia > Carnivora > Mustelidae > Meles > Meles meles. The sequence goes on along the minus strand of NC_060067.1, from coordinate 170,821,713 downwards.
ATGGGTTAGGGCAAACCCTAAATCCAATGACTACAATCCTTATACGATCATGTAAAGACACAGGAACACAGACACCCAGGGAAGAAAGCCATGTGACAGCAGAGGAGGAAACTGGAATGATGTAGCTGCGAGCTGAAGAATGACAAAGATTGCTGGTGACCACCAGCAGCCAGGGAGAGGTAGGAAGGATTTTCCCCTAGAGCCTTAAGACAAGCGTGGCTCTGCGCACACCTTGCTTTTGGAATTTCAGCTTCTAGAACTGTGAGGGAATAAATTTTGTTTTAAGCACTCAGTTTTCTGGTTCTTTGTTACAGCAGCCCTAGGAAACTAACTAAGGGAGGTATAGAACATGTCAACTGGGGCCAGAAGCTTGAAAGATAGTGTGGATAAGAATAAACAGTAGAGTTTGAATTAACAGAGTTAATGAAACATATTTAAGACTCAGTTTCCTCATCTGTGAAGTGGAATACCGTCTACCTCAAGGGTCCAGGAAGTATGGAAGGAGATGCCTGCCAATAGCACTCAATAGTTATTACAGATAGAAGGAATAGAGGCAAAAGCACATGAAAAACATGCCTGTGAATACTAGACTATGGCGCCCTGTTAAATTCAAACATTGTTGACCATAACGTTATAGGATTTTTTAAAAAGATTTATTTATTTGAGAAGAAAGCACGCACGGGGGAGGGTGGGTGCAGACGGAGAGGGAGAAACAAAGAATCTCAAGAGGACTCTGTGCTGAGCTGGGAGCCTGATGTGGGGCTCAGTCTCACCATACTGAGGTCACAACCTAAGCCAAAACCAAGAGTCAGACGCTCAACTGACTGTGCCACCCAGCCACTTCTGAAATAGGATTTTTAAAAAAACCTTACTGCACTTTACAGATTGCAAAAAAATAGCAGTCAAACTTGGTCACTGTTTCCTTATATTGATGGGACAACTTCTCCTGGAAATTTACAAAGTCTGATGACAGTGACATCCTTTTAGCTTTACTGATGAAGATTCCTTGATTCAAGTTCAATCTTACCTAGTGTTCTTCAGAATTTCTGCTTTAGAATAATACATACTAGAGCTTCTAACCGAACTGCTGAATATGTTGATCGATTTTATTTTCTCTTGAGAAAAAGGAAAAGATCAAGTCATACCCCATGCTGCACCACTGTCTCAGGGAAGCGTCTCAAAAGCAGAAGCAACATTTCCGATCGTTCCAATGTGTTGAAGCATTGTTCCGTAACCTTTAGTAACATTTCGCACTGGACCCGACCAGGGAGAGTTTCAAACAAACCTGTACATGACACATTTTATTTAAAAAAATTTCTTTTGGAAAGAAAATCCTGAAGCTACAGTGGAAATAAGGCATTTTCATGTATAGAACAGTAAGTCTACACTTAGAATCACTGTTTGAATTTTACCTACAACCTAGAAGAGGCTTTTGGCTCAGATGGTATTCGACACAGATGTTTGCTGAAAGATCCTTTCAGGATCATTTGGAGGCCTTATTTGGGTCCAGAAGGTAAGAATGGCATAAGTGAAGGGTCACAACAGTGCTTGCTGTTGGCTGAGATAAAGAGGATGCACTTGTTTAAGTTGAAATGACCTAAATCACCTACTCCTTCATCCAGAATTTGAAATCTTTGATTGACTATTACAACCAACACAGACTGAAGGTTAATGGGAAAGGTCATAAATCACTAAAAGTTTCTCGCCTGTTTTGTGGAGATCTGCCTCATCTACAGATGCTTTCTGATCACTATAAAATCTGTTAAAAATATATTCGACTCCCTGGGCTAACTGATAAATCTACACTCTTTGAGGAAGCTTAGAGGTTTCTAAGCAAATTCTCAAGGGACCAAGTGACAACATTTGTACAGACTTCGGGTACCAATACCACAGATGTTGAGTTTTCTATGAAATTGCTATATATAAATCAGTGTTCCAGAAACGGTAATTTATACACCATTATCATTCCATTCTTACTTCTTAAAAATTGGGTTTGTTTATCCTGTGAATCGTTCCTTAATGCTGAGGTAATAATGCTGATTTCTCTCCACACCACCGGCTGATCTGGGAAATTCACAAACCTATTTTAAAATTAATGCATTAAATTAAAATGTCAGATTCTATATAGTACCACAAAAAGAAAAGAATGTTAGCATACTTTTCTTTATTACAAATGAATATGCTGATGTACTGAAACAAGCCAAAATAAAGATATAAAAATAAAAACTAAGGAAAATGAGGTTAATCACAAAAGTTTTTAGAGTTTTTTATAAGTGAAAAGACAAATGAGCATAATATATAAAGCACTCCCAAATATGAACAAGAAAAAAAATCTTATCCAAAGAAAAAAAAAGAATACAAACAGCCAAAGAGAACACTTGAAAAGATACTTAGTCTTACCAGTAATACAATGAACACAAATTTTTAAAAAACAGTAAGATACCACTTTCTATCACATTGGCAAAAATTAAAATCTGATAGGCAGACTGATAATATGAATGCTGACAAATGTGTGGGAAAATGGGCACTCTTGTACATGGCTATTAGAAATGTAAATTGGAGTAGTACTTTTTAGAGTAATTTGATCGTGTATTGTGTGTACCCTTGCCTGTGAAAATCGACGTTTAAGACTCTATAGAAAAATACTAAAATACGGGTACACATTTGCTTACTGATACTCTGAATATAATCTCAAATAATTGGAAACTACCTCAATGTCCGCCAATATTACGAAATGCTATGCAAATATGAAAAAGAAGAGCTCTACATACTGAAAAATGAAGGCATCCCTCCATGACGGAGGGTGAAGAAAGCAAGTTGCAGCGTGATATGTGCAGTACGATTTCACTTTTGTAACCCACCCCCACAAAACCAACTTATACGTATTGTACTGTGCATGCATGTACACACAGACACAAAACTTAACTCTGGTCGAGTTGGAGGCACTCTGATTTGTTATTCTCTATGCTTCAGTATTGTCTGAACTGCAACTACTATTTCTAAAATAAATTATTGGAAAGGAAAGTTTCAGCAAGAATCAAACACTGGAAGACTTCTCTGCAGAAGGCATGCCAGCAGTTAACAGAAGGCCCAGACGCAAAAAGTGAGCTTTAGAACAGAGTTGCAGAGAACAGATGGTCCTCCCCCAGCCCCACTTCCACACAGACAGAACCTCACGCGAGACCCAGGGCGGCGCAGGCCACACTCACATGTCGTACAGCAGTCTCCCCGCCGTGGCGGTCCTCTCGGCGTTCCGCTCGATAGTGTACATCTCATACTGCAACACAGATCGGCCCCGAGGGTCACGACCTCCGCCCGGAGCTCAGCCTAGCTCACCGCCCGCAGCGCCAGCCGGCCTCTGCTGAGCGCCCCTAACCCGCGGGGGCGGCAGAGCACAGCATCACCTGGGGACCCAGAGCCGCGGGGCTTAGGAGCGCGACCCTCGGGCTCACTGACAATCCTTGGGTCCCCAAGACGGGACGAATAACGTCTCCACAGTAGCAGGCACTAAACAAATGGCTGCCATGACGATGAACGGGCGGAGAACGGCCTTTCCGAGGGGCGATGCGGCGCCGTCCCGGCCACAGAGCAGCAGACACCGCCACGTCTCCAGCCACCCGGACCTCAGGCGGGTCCGCTGCGTGTCAAGGTGCCGGCCCCGTGGGGAGAAGGCGTGCGAGGGGTGTCGGAGAGCGGGGCGCGGAAGGTGGGGAGAGGTGGGAAGGCAGGGATCGGGGTGGGCCGGACTGGGGGCGGCCGTGCCCCAAGGCGTGAAGGGCCGGCGGCCGGGGCAGCCCCGGAGCTGCGAAGGGCTCACACCTCTGCGGAGGCCGCCGCGGGCGCGGGCCTGACCTCACCTGGATGTTAAAGTCGGTGGGGTAGAGGCTGCGGGCTGTAATCAGCCAAGCCTTGGCTGCCCACAAGTCCTGCTGCACCAGCTCCCGGGCTCGCTGCACCAGGAACTCGCAGTCACCCTGGGCCGACATGACCCGGGAGGCGTCAGGCCGCCGGCAGCGGAGGTCGTTTACCTTCCGGCTCTGGAGAGGCCGCCGCCGCCGCCGCTGCTGCGGGAGAGGCTTCTGCGCATGTCGGGGTTGGCCGATCCGGAAAGGTGTTCCGTGTTTTGCGAGCAGCCTCCTCCGGTCCGCCCCCTGTAACCGTCCGGCCCCTTCCTCCTTGGAGGACCTAGTGTTTTGGTACGGACTTTTCCAGGTCACCTCCAAAATGTGGAGAAGTGGATTCCCACTCTTGTGGGCTCCAGCGTTAGTGTCGTCCAGTCAGGGAGCATGCGCGGGAGCCGGTACTCTCAGAGCTGCCTCGGCGGGTCCTTCCAACCTTCTGGAGATCTGCGGATGACGTCGAGGTCTGGTACCCCGGACCAGGCTGGGAAGAAGTTTGAGAGGAAAAAACAGAGGGCGGCCTCGGAGGCGGTGGGAAGGAGCACGCAGAGCTCCCTCGGCCCTGCCGGAGTTGAGGAACCTGTCCCTGGGTCGTTGCCCAGGATTGGGTTTATGGGAAAAAGTCTGAGTCCAAATTAGGGACCAAGGCTCAGAGGGCCATAGTAATGCCTAGCGTTCGTTCTGGTGCATTTCATCTTTTCTAAGTATGTCCTTATTATATTGTTGCTTCTTTACTTGCTGATTTCTGCAACAAACATTGAGCTCTTGCAGTAATTAGTACGTGGAAAGTGCTTTGCTGCGTTCAGTGGGAGCGACAAAGGTTGTTCCTGTCCCAGCATGGGTTTTACAATGATGTGGACATGTGGCCTGCAGGATCTCTTCCCATCAGTCCCATCAGTCAGTGTCATTTTCTCCGACATTCCAGATTTGTTTTCCATTTGAGAGGAGAACAAAGGAGTCCCCCTGTTTTGGGGAAGGGGAGGCTACATTTAAGAGCCGGAGTAGCAAAACTTATCTACCTAAGAAGAATGTACCAAAATGTGGATTCATTAGTTTTCAAGCCAAGTTCTATATACAGAAAGTTTTAGGAAGTTCTTTTTACCACTGGTATCTTTATTTATTTGATTTAAAGCCAAGAGATTAAGGATTCAAAGCTGGTATGTTTTAAAAATAGAAATGACTAAGTACTTATATACATGAAAAACTATATTTTAAATAAGTATGAATACATACATTACTATTCATGGGCATATGTAAGGCCTAATATATTCTTACTAATTGTGATAATTTATAAATACATGATCTTCAAGTTAATGGTGAGTTAGTATGCTAACTTTAGACATTAAGTGACAAGAAGGGCAGGCACAAAGAAGCAGTATAAAGCACCACTGCTATCAAATCCAAGCTCTTTTATTTTGCTATTTAGTTTATGATACCATTCTAAAAATAACACTTTCTTTTCTTTTTTTTAAATTTCTTTTCAGCATAACAGTAATTATTGTTTTTGCACCACACCCAGTGCTCCATGTAATACGTGCCCTCCCTAATACCCACCACCTGGTTCCCCCAACCTCCCACCCCCGCCCCTTCAAAACCCTCAGGTGGTTTTTCAGAGTCCATAGTCTCTCATGGTTCATCTCCCCTTCCAATTTCCCTCAACTCCCTTCTCCTCTCCATCTCCCCATGTCCTCCATGTTATCTGTTATGCTCCACAAATAAGTGAAACATATGATAATTGACTCTCTCTGCTTAATTTATTTCACTCAGCATAATCTCTTCCAGTCCCATCCATGTTGATAGAAAAGTTAGGTATTCATCCTTTCTGATGGAGGCATAATACTCCATCGTGGATATGGACCACATGTTCCTTATCCATTCATCCGTTGAAGGGCATCTTGGTTCTTTCCACAGTTTGGCGACTGTGGCCATTGCTGCTATAAACATTGGGGTACAGATGGCCCTTCTTTTCACTACATCTATATCTTTGGGGTAAATACCCAGTAGTGCAATTGCAGGGTCATAGGGAAGCTCTATTTTTAATTTCTTGAGGAATCTCCACACTGTTCTCCAAAGTGGCTGCACTAACTTGCATTCCCACCAACAGTGTAAGAGGGTTCCCCTTTCTCCACATCCTCTCCAACACATGTTGTTTCCTGTCTTGTTAATTTTGGCCATTCTAACTGGTGTCAGGTGGTATCTCAATGTGGTTTTAATTTGAATCTCCCTGATGGCTAGTGATGATGAGCATTTTTTCATGTGTCTGAAAGCCATTTGTATGTCTTCATTGGAGAAGTGTCTGTTCGTATCTTCTGCCCATTTTTTTATATGATTATCTGTTTTGTGTGTGTTGAGTTTGAGGAGTTCTTTATAGATCCTGGATATCAACCTTTTGTCTGTACTGTCATTTGCAAATATCTTCTCCCATTCCGTGGGTTGCCTCTTTGTTTTGTTGACTGTTTCCTTTGCTGTGCAGAAGCTTTTGATCTTGATGAAGTCCCAAAAGTTCATTTTCGCGTCTGTTTCCTTTGCCTTTGGAGACGTATCTTGAAAGAAGTTGCTGTGGCTGATATCGAAGAGGTTAATGCCTATGTTCTCTAGGAATCTGATGGATTCCTATCTCACGTTGAGGTCTTTTATCCATTTCGAGTTTATCTTTGTGTACGGCGTAAGAGAATGATAGAGTTTCATTCTTCTACATATAGCTGTCCAGTTTTCCCAGCACCATTTATTGAAGAGACTGTCTTTTTTCCACTGTATATTTTTTCCTGTTTTGTCGAAGATTATTTGACCATAGAATTGAGGGTCCATATCTGGGCTCTCTACTCTGTTCCACTGGTCTATGTGTCTGTTTTTATGCCAGTACCATGTTGTCTTGGTAATCACAGCTTTGTAGTAAAGCTTGAAATCAGGTAACGTGATGCTGCCAGTTTTATTTTTGTTTTTCAACATTTCCTTAGCAATTCGGGGTCTCTTCTGATTCCATACAAATTTTAGGATTATTTGCTCCAGCTCTTTGAAAAATACTGGTGGAATTTTGATAAGAATGGCATTAAAAGTATAGATTGCTCTAGGCAGTATAGACACTTTAACAATGTAAAAATAGTACTTTTAATTATCTTCCCCTTTACTCAAAAATTTTAAGGGTTTTATTTATTTATTTGGGAGAAAGTGAGAGAGCGCATGATATGGGGGAGGATCAGAGGGAGAAGCAGACTCCCAGCTAAGCAAGGAGCCCGATGTGGGGCTCCGTCCTGGGCCTCTGGGATCATGACCTGGGCCAAAGGCAGATGCTTAACTGTCTGAGTCACCCAGGCACCCCTTTTACTCAAAATTTTTTTAAAAATTTGATTTTGTTTCATTAGTCACCCAGAAGATATCTTAGCTAGATTCACTGCATTAATATCATTCTGTGATCTATTTGTTGTGTACTTGAGGAAGCATTCTTGTTTCAAAGAGGCTGTTTAATGTCTCCTGATTGATTATGCACAGCAATAGCCTAATCGTGCCATCACTTTGTAGGCCAGGATTGCCCAGTGACAGAATTCTTGTGGCTTTGTAGAAGGTAGAAAATTGAACTTTAATAGCTCAGGGTAATTTTTATTTTATATATGTCATAAAAACAGATAGCTGGCTTAAATTTTTTTCATTATTTAATTTTAATAAAGTATTATGTAAGGCTTTTTGGGTGGCAAAAACGACTGATTTGGTTTTTATTTTTATTTTTTAAAAGATTTTATTTATTTATTTGAGAGAGAGCTTGAGAGAGAAAGCATGAGAGGGGAGGTCAGACGGAGAAGCAGACTCCCCGTGGAGCTGGGAGCCCGATGCAGGACTCGATCCCAGGACTCCAGGATCATGACCTGAGCTGAAGGCATTTGCTTAACCAACTGAGCCACACAGGTGCCCCTGATTTGGTTTTTAAACTCTATGTTTTGGGTCTGGAATTACCAAAACAAAATCTAAAGTGAAATTGTACACTTGTCCCTAGGTATTTAGTTCTCTAGTGTTCTTTTAGGTAACAGTTGTAAATTAATATTTTCAATCTAGGGGCTAAATAAAGGAACTCTGATTAGGTGCCAACCAGTTGAAATTGCCTTTTGCTTTTTGCCAGATTACCATGTAAGATTTGTAGCTATTTTCTTACCAGCTTCTTAATTTTGAAAGGTGTCCAGCTAAACATTTCTCCTAGGATGTCATGCTGGCTGTCATGCTTCCTTTCTGGACGTACAGAAAGGAGGTGGTACCACACAAAGGGAATTACCATCTTCTGGCCTCTTTACTATGATCCTAAAGCCTAAGAATCTGAGCTCCTGGCGCATGTTCTCCGCCACAACTTCTTCTTTTTCTTTCTTTTTTTTTTTTTTTTAAGAGAGCAAGCACAGGAGAATGAGAGGGAGAAGCAGACTCCCGCCGAGCAGAGAGCCTAACGTGGGACTCGATCCCAGGATGCTGGGATCATGACCTCAGCCAAAGGCAGACGCTTAACCCACTGAACCATCCAGGCTCCCCTCTCTGCCACAACTACTAAACCATGCAAAATGCCCAGCATCTAGCCTGAAGCTCCCTAAACTCAGGTCAGTGACTTGTATTAAACTCTATGTTGCTTTTTAAATTTCCATCTCGAAAACTTTAGACTCACAAATGCAACCTTGTAATTTGCCTGCACTTGGTTCTTTTCAGCAATTTCCTCATTTCTCTTCTGGACTTTAGCTTCACAGATTTCTATTTCCTTGACACCTACATTCTTCTAGTATATTTGACTCCTCCTGGACCTCCTCCTTTCCTGCTTATGTTAGAGTCTGTGGGACGCCTGGGTGGCTCAGTTGGTTGGGCGGCTGCCTTCGGCTCAGGTCATGATCCTAGCATCCTGGGATCGAGTCCCATATCGGGCTCCTTGCTCAGCAGGGAGCCTGCTTCTCCCTCTGCCTCTGCCTACTTGTGATCTTTCTCTCTCTGAGAAATAAATAAATAAAATCTAAAAAAAAAAAAAAAAAAAAAAGAGCCTGTGCTCCGATATGCAGCACGTTCAAGGTCTGTGCATCCTTATCCCACCACTGTAACCACTCTTAAAGTTACTGACTCTGGATCCAGCCTACATGCATCTTTCTAGATGATACAGCTGGCTTGAAATAGGTGCAATTAATGTATGTTTGGCAAATGTAGAGGATGCCGGGTTCTGTTGGTGACTAGCACACACAGGCGCAGATTGATGCTGCACCAAATTCCAGGGCTTAGTATCAGTTTGGGCCCTCAACTACTCCCACTTCCCATTCTTTCACCAGCTGTTTGAAGTCTTGGTCATTTTTCTCAAGCGTTCATACTCTTCACCTTGAGCAGATGATTTTGCCTTTAATGGAGAAGATTGAGGCCACCAGGCTTTACTCAACCTCCTTCAGTTTTGGAACCATGGCCCTATTTATGGTTCAAGACCAAACAGGTCACAAGGTACGTATTTTTAAAACCCTTTGATGGTTTCCAACTGTGCTGATACCTGACTTGTAGGCATAGCTCTGCCTTATCTTTTGCTGCCACCAAAACTTCTTTCATGTCTTCCCTGTGTTGTGTTCTCCCTCATCTCCATTCACGTAGGCTGTCATTTTTTGCTCTGCTCAGAACACTCCCTACTGCTATCATGGTGGGAATTAATTCTTTGTGTCTCAGATAACACTTCCCTGACCCACCCCTCCTTGGTCATTGCCCTTACACTGTTTTATAACTGATGGTTTACCAGACATCATGCTCCATTAGATCACAGGCCAGGCTCATGCTATCACTCTTTCAGCCCCTAAGATATGCCAGACGTGTATTAATAGTTTTGAATTTTTTCACCCTTTGCTTATCAGTTTGCCTAAACCTGAGATTTCATTCCCTCTGGTTTCAGAGGATAGCGGGTCCCCTTTGTTCAAGGCCAGAATCTTCACCTATGCTCCAAATCCTGTAGGCTTGGCTTCCTCAGAAAAATGTGCCGTATCAGTTATCCTCACATCTACAGTGTACGTCTGTTTCTATGGATTCCTACCAGCAGAGGACGTGTTTTGGGGGGCTGCTGCTGCAGCTTCCCCTTGTTCCTAGTTGATGCTGTACGCCCTACACTGTTCCCCTCTTCCAATCTGCACACCTGTCCCCTACTGCTGTAAGGGCTGCTAACTGCCCACAGCTCTGCCCTTCTGTAGAGGATGCCTTCAGCTTCCTTCAAAAGTTGGCCATTCCCGGGGCGCCTGGGTGGCTCAGTGGGTTAAAGCCTCTGCCTTCGGCTCGGGTCATGATTTCAGGGTCCTGGGATCGAGCCCCACATCAGGCTCTCTGCTCCTCGGAGAGCCTGCTTCCTCCTCTCTCTCTGCCTTCCTCTCTGCCTACTTGTGATTTCTGTCAAATAAATGAATAAAATAAAAAAAAAAAAAGTTGGCCATTCCCAAGGAGTGATACAAGGTACACAAGGTAGTGCCCTTGCCTCAAAGGGAGGAAATCTATGGCATAGTTTATGTTCAGGGTAAGTTTGTCTGAGACCACATCTATGTTCAGTTCTTTCCCCTTCCCTATCCTGCTTCCGTTCCTTAGGGGCTTTTCTTGAAGGACACTCCCTCAATAAATCGAGCATTCCCAAATCTCTGTCTCAGGTATTTCTAGGTAACCCAGGTCAGGCAATAATGACTACTGGACATGGGAGCACTATGAAGTACCCGATAAATCCTCTGGGTTCTAGATGTAGTCCCTTTGCATCATTTGTGTAGCAGCAACCATTTTCCCTTGGGAATTAGGATCAATGATATGACTAATACAGTAGCTTCTTTCTTTTGTGCCTCTTGGTTCAGTGGGGCAAGGAGCACCAAATGGTCTTATTTCTGATTCAGTGGAACCCTGACTGTGTTCCCTGGTGGTTACCCTACTCTCTTTGGAATAGGACTTCCAAATTCTCAGGGCACAAGATTTAAGGGGAACTGTTCCAAAAAAATTCCACCAGTGGATTATTGGGTATATTTTGAGGGACCACTCTCTTGTCCCACCCTTGCTTGGTTTAGAGCATATCCTGTGTCAGTAGCACACTTCCCCAACCTCATAGGATGTGGTTTAGTTGACACCCTCATTAAGCCTCCAGGACACCATATTCCACCATTCTGTCAGGCCACCTACTTCTGGGTGATGGGAACAGAGTAAGACCAGTGAATGCACTGGGTCTGTTCCCTCTGCCACATTTCTTTTGCTATTGAATGAGTTATTGGGCCTGAAATGGTATTGTATGGCATACAGTGGTTATGAATAAGATGTTCTGTAAGTACCTGAATGGTGGAACGGGCAGAATGTTATGGGGGCACATCCGAATAGTATGAATTCCTATGAGGACAAATCACTCCCTTCTCCATGAAAAATGGGTTCAGTGTTAAGTAATCAGCTTAGGTAGCTGGCTGCTTCCCTCAGCCTCCACCCCCAGGGAAATGGAGCCATATTGGGGGTCTTGTTTTGGCTTCTGCCATTGGCCATTTGGGCACTCAGTGGTAACTCCAGTCGTATCATCCTTGGTGAGGGGAAGTTCCTGTTGAGCTCACACATCACAACCCTCCTGCCATGGCCACTTTTTCCATGGATCCACTGAGCAAACACTGAGTGGCTGGGGAAAGAGATTGACCAACATCCATAGGCTGAGTTTTCTTGTTTCCACCTGTTTTAGTGAGATTCTTCTTTGCCGTGGATGTCCTCTGGGAAGCACTTATGCGAAATACAACTGCCTTTACCTTTTGTACCCATTCTGAGAGTCCACATTACTACTTTCCCAGATCTGTTTGTAACTAATCTTCCAATTTTGCTCTTTCCAAACCCCTGATCTGTCAGATAATCTGTCATTGACTTCCCATGTCAGCAGAGATTCCTACCTCAGGTCCAGAGTGGACCACTGGATGAGCTGCCCAAAGTTCTACCTGCTGGAGATATTTCCTTTTATTACGTTTTAGGGCTAACCCTGAGTGTGGCTGTCTTTTGGTGGTCACCCACTGCCAGATGCCAGCATACTGTACACACCTTTGTGTCACCAGGTACTCTCATGAGGCCACAGATGTGAGCTCAGAGAGAGTTGGTAGGGCAGTAGACATATCTACATGGGACTCTGAATCATGCTTATGAAAATTTCTTGTGCTTTTCAGACCTGCTCAGGCTCTCTCTTATCTATTGCATTTTCACTAAATAGAAGAATGATTCTATACGCTCCTAATTTTATGATGGGATCATGAATGATGTTCTAAATAATAGAAAGTTCATGATGGGCACCTCAGATCACAGGTCAGTGGATATCCCACAGGTCAGGGGTCAGTGTCCACCAGGCTCCAGTAGCAATCTAGGTACTGCTTTTTTTTTTTTTAAGATTTTATTTTACTTATTTGAGAGAGAGAAAGAAAGAACAAGCAGGTGGAGTGGCAGGCAGAAGGAGAGGGAGAAGCAGGATCCCTGCTGAGCAGGGAGCCCAATGTGAGGCTCAATCCCAGGACCCTGGGATCATAACTTGAGCCGAAGGAGCCACTCAAGTGCCCCTAGGAACTGCTTTTCAAATGAGATTGCTTTGAGCTCGAACTGTGATTCTTCCGTTAGCCCTTGTCAGAGGCTCCACACAATATCTCTATATCACAAGCATAGAATTCTATTGGAATCTCTGCTCCTTTGGGCCCCACTCAACTTGGTATTTGTTTACCAAGTATCAGAAGCTGTGCTAATTTGTTTTACTACAAAGTAAAGATATATCTGGAATAGCAGCTGAAGTTAACACCAACACCTGATTAAGTTCATGACAATTCATAGTCATTCTCCAAGATCCATCTTGCTTTTTCAAGGATGAACCATCAGTTGAGTTAAATGTGATGTAATGGGAATCACCTACCATGCATCTTTCAGTAATAGAGACTTTCACTCTGTCTTTCCTACACAATGGCTCTTACTCCATTAGGAAACCAATTAGAAGGTTCTTTCTGTTAGTTTCTAAGCACGTCTGTGGGGAAATAATTACAGGATCATTTCCTGTGAGGTTTGTTGGACATGCTTTGAGATAGCCTTGAACCAGGACACCACTTATGACCTGACTGGTAGGCCGCTGTGGTGCTGTGGGCCTTCAGCAGTTAATGTTATTCAGGGGTCATGAACTAACTCAGAATTAGTTAATTCAACTTTAATTCACTATGTAATAACCCTGAGGAACCCAGGTTTTCTCTTCCGCAGTGTTTATCATCCTGATAAATGGCTGCATGTCCTCTGTGGAAGCCTTTTAAGGGAGATATGAAATTGTGGCTAAGTGGCAAAGTCCTTTCTCTCTCTGTGTGTGTGTGTGTGTGTGTGTGTTTTAAAGATTTATTTATTTGAGAGAGAGAGAGAGTGCGTGCATGCACACACACGTGTCGTGGGGGAGGGACAGAGGGAGAGAGAGTCCTAAGCAGACTCCACACTGAGCTTGGAGCCTGACATTGGGCTCAGTCCCCTAACCCTGAGACCAAAATCAAGAGTTGGATGCTTAATTGACTGTACCACCCAGGCGCCCCTTGAAAAGTCCTTTTTCAAAGAGATGTAGCCTCTACCTCAGTTATGGAACCCTGAATCTGTGAACTGACTAGAGTCTTGGAATTGGGTACTTTCCATTTATAGTCACTAAAGTCAGATTTCTGCTCACTTCACTTAGACGTTCTGTGATTTTATGAATGAGTTGGCTCTCCATCTACCTTATTCCTGGGAACTATATGATGGATTTACCACTGCCACAGATCCCTGGGGGCCAAAATGCTCTGATTGCTACTCTGTGCCCGAGGCTTATTATGGTCATTGTCTCCACTTTGTCTCTAATGGTCAAGTGTTAACCGCCTGACCTCTAGGACACAGGGATCCCGTTACCTCTCTTGAAATCAGGAAGCCTGATTCTTTTATTTATTTATTTATTTTTGAGGTATAACTGACATATAACCTTATGTTAGTTTTAGGTATACAACGTAGTGTTTCAACATTTGTATGTATTGTGAAATGATCACCACAATAAGTCTAGTTAACACCCATCCACTCATATATATAGTTACCATTGACTGTTATAAAAAACTTTTTTTCTTGTGGGGAAGCCTTTTAAAATTACCGTTTCGGCAACTTTCAAATATGCAAAACAGTTTTATTAACTATAGTCACCATTCTATACATTACATCCCTATGACTTATTCATTTTATAACTGAAATTTTGGAACTTTTCACCCCCTTTCCCATTTGGCAAACCCCTCAGTGTCCTCCCCTCCAGCAACCACTAGTCTGTTCTCTGTATCTGTGTGCTTGATTTTTGTGATTTTAGTTTGTTTGTTTGTTTGTTTTGGTTTTTAGAGTCCATATATAAGTGAGATCATGTGGTATTTCTCTTTGACTTATTTCACTTAGCATAATTCTCTCAAGGCCCATCTATGTTGTCACGAATGGCAAAATTTTTTTTATGGCTGAATAGTATTCCATTGTGTGTGTGTGTGTGTGTGTGTACGTGTGTATGTGTGTGTATAAACACACCACATTTTTATCCATTCATCTATCAATGATTAGGTTGTTTCCATATCTTGGCTATTATAAATAATGCTGCAATGAACATGGGGGTACAGATCTAATTTTAGAATTAGTGTTTTCATTTTCTTCAGATAAAAACCCAGAAGTGGAATTGCTGGAGCATATGGTAGTTCTACATATGATTTTTTGAGGAACCTCCATACTGTTTCTTAAAGTTGCTGCACCAATATACATTCCCATTAACAGTGCCCTTTTCCCCACATACTCACCAACACTTGTTATTTCTTAACTTTTTGATGTTAGCCATTTTAACAGGGATAAGGTGATATCTCATTGTGGTTTTGATTTGCATTTCTCTGATGATTAGTAATTAGTATCTTTCTCATGTACTTGTTGGTCATCCGTATGTCTTCTTTGGAAAAATGTCTGTTCAGGTACTCTGCTCCTTTTTAAGTCAGATTGTTTGTTTGTTTGCTCTTAAGATATAAGTATTCTTTGTATATTTTGGATATTAACCCTTTTTTTGGCTAAGCAGGCTGCACGTAATAAATTAACTCTAACATTCCCATCTTGTTAAGACATCATACCCATTCTCCAAAGTATGCTAGGAAAATTTAGCATCTCACTCTACGTCATCTCTGAATCAGGCTGTGCAAACAAACTCTTAGAGCCATTTGGTACTCTCACAGTCACTTCAGGACCAAAGGGGAAGGAAGACATATCTGAAACTATTGCAACAGATCCAGTAGAATTCAAATATGATAGATAGTAATGATGTATGGAACCTCTAACAAGGCCTGTTGAAACAAAAACATGCACATTTGAATAGTTCCTAGATTTTTGCTGCTGGACATATTGCTGCTGGAAGGAGAAGGAGAAGAAGAAGAAGAAGAATTCTAGATTCAATAGAGAAGGAGGAGAAGGAGAAGAAGAAGAAGAAGGAGAAGAAGAATTCTAGATTCAATATTTCTTCTTCTTCTTCTTCTTCTTCTTCTTCTTCTTCTTCTTCTTCTTCTTCTTCTTCTTTCTTCTTCTTCTTCTTCTTCTTCTTCTTTTCCTTCTTCTCCATCCCCTTTCCCTGCTCCTCCTCCTCCTCATCTAGAATAATTCTCCTCCTCCTCCTCCTTCTTTTTCTCCATCTCCTCCACCTCCTTTCTTTTTAACAAGCTTTAGTTCACTTTATTTTTCCTGTATAAAACTATGTAGTGGTCACAGCTGCAGCCTGAGTCCTCTGAACGGGAACTTTGGTGTGGATCTTTACAAGATGGTCGGTGAATTCCTGATGGGGAGACTTGGTGAACACTGTCTCTTTCCAGAGGTCAAGGGTGAGATAGCTGTGGCTCTTGGAGATGGCATCCAAAGTAGCCTTGGCAAAGTTGCCCAGGGTGGCAGTGTCTCTGGCTGAGGTGTAGTGGTCGTCAATACTGGCCGTCATCAGGAGCTTCTTGGGCACAGGGCTGAGACAACGTCAGTGCCTCTGGGGGCAGCACAGAGCCACAGCAGCTGGTCACCTTGCATGGGACAGTGTGGGGCTTGCCAATCTTGTTCCCCCCAGTAGCTTCATTGCATAGGGAGGATGGAAGGCTTGGCCAGGATGATGGCCCCATGGATGGCAGTGGCTACCTCCTTGGAGCCCTTGACACCCAGACCCACGTGTCCATTGTAATTTGTGATGGCAACAAATGCCTTGAACCTTGGTCCGCTGGCCAGCATGGGTCTGCTTTTGCACAGGCATAATCTTCAAATCCTCATCCTTAAGGGATACCCCCAGGAAGAAGTCAATGATCTCAGATTCCTTGATGGGCAGGGAGAAGAGATAGATCTCCTCTAGGGACTTCATGTCCGTGACCAGGCAGCCCAGCTTGGTGATGGGGATCCACTCGTTGTCAGCCTTCACTCTCTGAGCTCTGTGGCCTCCCTCCGGTGGGGCCCCAATGCTGTTGCCACTACCTGAGCCTCCATGGTAACCACCCTGCCTCCCTTTCCAGGGCTCCCAGGCCCTCGTGGCCCTCCTGTAGCACCCATGTCATCTGCCATTTGGTGTTCTCTTGGAGAAGAAGCTGAATCTAGAATTCTTGGTAAGTGCACTCATGTTGATAAATTTGGTCCTACCTAATTTTACAATTTGTCCTTTCTGATCAAGGCCTTTATTTTCCATTCCAAGGTTCTTGAGGATGTGAATTGGTAGAATCTTATGATTCCTTTGAGATATATTCCTTTGTCTATTCCTGGAATAGGTTTTGTAACTCTCTGGGTTGTACAGGAATTTTTCTTTTAAAATTTTACTTATTTATTAGAGAGCATGAGTGGGGGAGAGACAGAGGGAGAAAGAGAAACAAACTCCCCATTGAGCAGGGAGCCTGACACGAGGCTCGATCCCCGCACTTCAAGATCGTGACCTAAGCTGAAGGCAGCTGCTTAACTGACTGAGCCACCCAGGTGCCCCACGAATTTTTTTTTCCTTTTAGAAAAATGTTTTACTTGGAAATAATTTCAAACTAAAGAGAAAAGTTACAAGAATAAGAATACTATAAAAAGGGCACCTGGGTGGTTGAGCGACTGCCTTTGGCTCAGGTCCTCGGGGAGTCTGCTTTTCCCTCTGACCTTCTCCCTTCCCATGATCTCTCTCACTGTCTCTCTCTCAGATAAATAAATAAAATCTTTTAAAAAAACCCATAGAAATTATTTGTATATCGTTATTGGTTGAATTGTGTCCACCAAAAATGGATCTGTGGAAGTCCTAACCCCTAGTACTGTAGAATGTAACCTTACTTGGAAACAAGGTCTTTACACAGGTAATCAAGCTTCAAACTGGAGGTTATTGCATGAGCTTAGGCCCTGATCCAAGAGGACTGGTGCCTTACACAAAAGGGGACACAGAGACATATGGGTACATGGAGAGAACGCCACGTGACCATGAAGGCAGAGATCAGGGTGCTGTAACTACAAGCCAAGGAATGCCAAAGACTTTGAGCAAACCTCCAGAAGCCAGGAGACAGGCCTGGAGCAGATTCTTTGTCACAGCGCTTAGAAGGAACCAACCGCTGCTGACACCTTGGTCTAGGACTTCTAGCCTCCAAACTGGGAGAAAGTGCATTCTGTCATTTAAGTCAGCGATAGTACTACTACCTAGTTTGTAGCACTTTGTTTATGGCAGTTCTAGCAAACTAATATGTACCCTTTACCCCTTCTCACTTACTGTTAACTTCATTTGCTATGTCATATGCATAGATTTCCTCCCCCTGCCTATACACACACACACACACACCACATATATATGCATATATATGTATGTATATGTAATATATGCTTTTACCAAACAATTTGAGACTACGTTGCAACATTGCATGTCATGGCCCTTTCCTCCTAAATATTTCAGTATGTATTTTCTAAGACTATGGATATTCTCTCACATTAGCCACAGTACAGTTATCAAGTGCAGCAGGTTTAAGCTTAATAAAATTGTTTTATCCAAGCTACCATCTCTACGCCAGTTTTAATGTTTTTTGTAGCATTTCTCCCCTTGAGTGAAGAATCCAGTTTGGATCAGGTATTGCGTTTTCTTTTTTCATTTAGTGTTCTTCAATCTAGAATATTTCCACAGTCTTTCTTTGTCTCTTATGTCGTGTCTTTTACGACATTTTTGAAGTATTATAGCTGCCATCCATTTTCTTTGAAATAGAAAGCTCCTCATTCTGGCCTCATCTGATCCTTCCTTGCATCCTTCCTTAGATTCCCAGGTGGAATGAATACTACATACATGGTATATCCTTCTCAAGGATCCCAAGGAAGCATATGATGTCCCCCCACCCCTCACTGGGGATGTTTATTGTGATCACTCATTCAAGGTGTTGTTTGACTTCTCCATTGTTATTATTTTTCCTCCTTGCAACAATGAGCAAACTGTAGAGAGTCACTTCAAGGCCATGCAAATACTCTGCCATTTTCGACTTTAACTCTTTCTCTGTGCCTGGAGACCATGAGGGATAATGGGATGACTCTGACAGAATTGGCACCCTGTCCTCAGTCATTGCAGCCCAGCAGCATGGGGATAATAGACTCCTTGGAGGCCGTCTCACTTCAACCCATGCCTTGAGTTGAGAGTTGAAGACACCGAGCTTCTCTTTTTCAGAGCTGCCAACCCACCTACCATTGCCACAGCAATCCAGTGACTTTCCAAGTCTTTTCTCCTCACTGTACTCCATCCCATGCCCAAGACACCATAATTTGAGTAAGCCTGATGCCATGGTGTAATTTTTTCCCCAGTGTTCCATTTCCCTCTGTGTATGTGATGAAGGAGCCATTTACAGCAGTGTGCACAGAGTTAAGAGAACCAACAGGGGATACTGAGTGACCAGGAATGAGTGACAGCAGGATTAGAGCTTTTTTTATCTGAAGGTTAAATGCTGAGGTCATGGAGGACGGGAATCCTCACAAGAAACTGCTATTATAGGGGGATAGAGCCACTGCCAAACCTCTTGTGCTGATACAGGAAGAAAGTGGACAAGAAATACTTTACATCTCTTTCTTTCTGTCTTCCAAGATCCCATGGTACTTCCCATTGGATGAACCTGAAAAGAAGCTAGATGGAACTTGGCTATCAGTCTCTAGGTTTCAGCCCTTTGGAGACTAGAGGGTAAAAAAAGAATATAGAATTGGGCTCTCTGCCTAGCAGGGAGCCTGCTTCCCCCTGTCTCTCTGCCTACTTGTGATCTCTCTCTCTCTCTCTCTCTGTAGAAAATGAATAAAATCTTAAAAAAAAAAAGAATATAGAATAGCAGCATTCAGCCTTTTACTATACAGTGTGAAGAACTTACTGTTGTCCTTTGTTTTGCTCCTGCTGCATTCAAGTCTGTTCTAATAATGCTTCCAACATTTCATTGCATTTTTTCTGTCATACCAGTTCTTGAAGAAAAACAAAACAGCAAAATCCACTTACCCCCTCTCCTACCCTTTTGCTGTTATTGTCACATATATTACCTCTGTGTGTGTTATAAATGGTATAATATATTGTTAATTCTTGTTAATTAATTATAGATAATATGATATCTCTCACAGATTGTTCTGTTTAAATTATTTTTCTTTAAATATTTGACCTTTTAAAAATGTAAGAAACTAAAAATTCTTTTTATCTTTACCAATCTTTAGCATTTCTAGTGTTTTCTTCCCCCTTCTTATGAAACTGAATTGCCATATGGTATCATTTTCCTGCAATCTAAAGAATTTTCTTTTGTATGTCTTGTAGCATAGATTTGTAGGCAACAAATTATTTAAATTTTCATTTATGTGACCATGTCTCTATTTTGCATTCATTTTTGAAGGATATTTTCACTCAATGTAGAATTTTAGGTTGATAATTGATAGTTTTAATTTTGTTTTGGCTTGAAAGATGCCCTTGCTTTGTTTTTTTTAATTTTTATTTAATTTTATTATTATTTTTAAAAGATTTTATTTATTCAACACAGAGAGAGATCACAAGAAGGCAGAGTGGCAGGCAGAGAGAGAGGGGGAAGCAGGCTCCCTGCTGAGCAGAGAGTCCGACATGGGGCTTGATCCCAGGACTCCGAGATCATGACCTGAACCGAAGGCAGAGGGTCAACCCACTGAGCCATCCAGGCACCCCTGTTTTTTTAAAACATATATGCACCCCTGTGTTTATTGCGGTGTGATTTACAATAGCCAAGGATGGCAACAGCTTTAAGTGTCCATTGATCAGTCAATGGACAAAGAAGATGTGGCACAGAGGTACAATGGAATATCACTCAGCCATAACAAAGAATGGGATCTTGTCATTGGTGATAACATAGGTGAACTGAAAGGATATTATGCTGAATGAAAAAAAAAGCAGACAGATGAAGACAAATACCAAATGATTTCACGCATATGGGGAGTCTAAAAAACAAAGTCAAACAAACAAAAAAAGCAGAAATAAGCCCACAAATACATCGGACCAGTGGTTGCCAAAGGGGAAGGAGGCAGAGGGATGGGCAAAATAGGTGAAGGATAGTGGAAGGAACAAGCTTCCATTTATGGAATGAGTAAGTCACAGGGATAAAAATCACGACATAGCGAATAAAATCGGTAGTGTTGTAACAGCATTGGATGGTGACAGATGGGAGCTGCATTTGTGGTGAGCACAACATAATGTCTAGAGTTGTCAAATCACCACATTATGTATTTGAAACTACTATAACATTGTGTGTCAACTATACTTCAGTTAAAAAGTAAAGTAGCCCTTGCTTTGTTTTCTGCCCTCTACTTGTTCTTATAAGAAGTCAGCTGCATTTTTTAATTGCTTTTGCTTTGTATTTAATCTCTTTTTTGTGTGCTTTTTTGAATTTTTCTAAATAATTTTTGTTGTAAAATATGCATAACACAGGATTTACCACTTTATTAACTTTTAAGGGTACAGTTCATTGTGTTAAGTATACTCACATTGTGTGTAAATAATCTCCAAAACTTTAATCTTGCAAAATTGTGCTCATTTAACAACCCCCCCCATCTCTCATCCCCCTAACCTCTGAGAACCACATTCTACTTTTTGTTTTTATGAATCTGATTACTCTGGATAACTTATATAAGTGGGATCATATAGTATTTATTTATTTATTATTATTTCTTTTGAAGATTTTATTTATTTATTTGATAGACCGAGATCACAAGTAGGCAGAGAGGCAGGCAGAGGGAGAGGGGGAAGCAGGCTTCCTGCCGAGCAGGGAGCCTGATGCGGGGCTTGATCCCAGGACCTGAGACCATGACCTGAACTGAAGGCAGAGGCTTTCACCCACTGAACCACCCAGGTGCCCCAGTATTTATTTTTTTATGACTGGATTATTTCACTTAGTGTGATGTCCTCAGGTTCATCTGTATTGTAGCATTTGTCATACTTTTCTTCCTTTTTAGGGCTGAGTAATATTCCATCACACACACACACACACACACACACACACACACACACACACACATTTACTTTATCCATTTGTCTGTCGATGGACCCTTGTGTGGTTTCCACCTTTTGGTTATTGTGAATAATGCTGCTATGCACATGGAGAACAGATAGCTCTTTAAGACCCTGCATCTGCCTGCTTTTAAGATTTTATCTTTATCTTTGGTTTTTAATAATTTAACTATGATGTGCTTAGGTGTGATTTTCTTTGTAGGTGTATTTCTTTCTAGTTGTAATTTCTTTTCTGTTTGGGCTTCATTGATTTTTCCTGTTGGTGGGTTTCTTTTTTGATCAAATTTGGAATTTTGATAAAAATTCCTTCAAATACTATTCTTGCTTTATTTCTGTCTCCTTAACACTTACGTTAGACTATATGATATTTTTCCACAGGTTAT
The DNA here is from genome assembly GCF_922984935.1 of Meles meles. NCBI lineage: Eukaryota > Metazoa > Chordata > Mammalia > Carnivora > Mustelidae > Meles > Meles meles. The sequence continues at coordinate 170,799,973 of NC_060067.1, read as the reverse complement.
TGAGGATTTGTTCTTTGTTTCTATCCTAATATTTTACTCTTTGTTTTTCAACTTAAATGATCTTCAAATTCACTGATCCCTTCTTCTCTTGTGTCCAATCTTTAGTTAATCCCATCCAATAATATTTGATTACAGATGCTGGGTTTTTTTTTTTTTTTTCAGTTGTGGTGTTTCCATTTGGTTCTTTTTTTTATATATATGTATATTTTTAGAATGCTCCAAAAATTACTTATCTTTTTACCCATTATATTCAACCTTTCCCCTGGATTCTTTTACATATTATTATAGTTATTTTTTTTGAAGATTTATGTATTTATTTTGGAGACTGGAGAGGGGCAGAAGAAGAGAGAGAAAGAGAATCTCAAGCAGACTCCCTGCTGAGTGTGAAGCCCAATGCAGGGCTTGATCCCAAGACCCCGAGATCATGAACTGACCTGAAATCAAGAGTCAGACACTTAACCTATAGAGCCACACAGGCACCCCTGTAGTTATTTTTAAGTTCTCATTCCTTCTAATTTCAACATCCGAGATATCTGTGTCTGTTTCTGATTTTTGTTTTGCTCTCGATCACATTTTTCTTTCTTCTAGTTTCTAGTAATTTTTTTCTAAAGATTATATTTATTTATTTGACAGAGAGAGAGAGAGAGAGAGAGAGGGAGGGAGAGACAGTGAAAGAAGGAACACAAGCAGGGGAGTGGGAGAGGGAGGAGAAGGCTTCCCACCAAGCGGGGAGCCCAATGTGGGACTGAATCCCATGACTTGAGCCAAAGGCAGACGCTTAACAACTGAGCCACCCTGGCTCCCCATGAATTTCTAGTAATTTTTGACTATATACTAGACAGTTGATGACTCATTTTAGAGGCTCTGGATTATCTTATTTTCTTTAAAAGGGTATCGAACTTTATTTTTATAGGTGGCTAAGTTAATGTGGACCACCTTGACCTTATTAGAGCTTAGTTTTAAGTTTTTAAATGTTGGTTATTTCAATTTTGCCCTCAATTCTAGAGCATGGTCATTTCTTCTAAGAAATAAGCATTCTGATGTCAAAACTGAATAGCAAAGATACTGACCAAGGCTTCTCTTTTCTGGCTGGGTCAGTGTCTGCCTGGCACTGTGAAATCCCTGATTATTTCTCTTCAGCTTTCAATCCCTTAGCAGCTTTTCTCTGTTAGGCTTTTCAGAACCTCACACTTCACATACATAGCTTAGGATATGTCAAAAAAATAAACAAAGAACAAAAAACAAAACCTCCAGAGGGAACCCCAGGGAGATTCTGGAGATTCTTTCTCTGTAGCAACTTCCTTTCTGATAACGGGCTCCTCAGATTTCTTGTGTCGTAGCAACCCTGAACTCCAACCTCTGTTTCTTTGCTCAGAGGTAGTTCTCTGCTTGCCTTCATTTTCCTATACTGTTTTTGGAAAATGCCTTCAGAGGGAAAGTCCCAGTGGGTTTGGAGCTCACCTACTGTGCCTACCTTTCTACCTTTCCAGCCCTATGCTGAGTACTGCCCAGTGCTTGAACACAGTTGTTTTATGTTTTCTAGTATTTTAGTTGTTTATAGAAGGAATGTAAGTGCAATTTGAACTAATTCTTCCAAGGCCAGAACCAGAACTTACTCAAGAAAATTACTATGACTATTTTGTCATTATAACTTTTTTTTTTTTTTCAGTTTGAAATAAATCCCACCTCTTATATCAGGTCCTCTTCAGGGATAGCTTTTGCTTATTTTTTTTATTATTTCTTTTTAATGTACCATACTTTCCTGTTTCTTTTTTTTTTTTTAAGACTTTATTTATTTGACAGAGATGACAAGCAGGCTGAGAGGCAAGCAGAGAGAGAGGGGGGAAGCAGGCTCCCTGCTGAGCAGAGAGCCCGATGCGGGGCTCAATCCCAGGACCCTGGGATCATGACCTGAGCCAAAGGCAGAGGCTTTAACCCACTGAGTCACCCAGGCGCCCCATCCTGTTTCTTTTTATTCCTTGTGATTTTTAATTGAAAACTGGACATTTAAATCTTAAATATGGCAATTCTATAAATCAGGTTTTCCTGCTTCCCCAGGGTGTGCTGTTTTGGTTCGTTTCTTTGCAAAGGTTTTAGTAAGTTGCCTGTGTCAGGGATCAGCCCGATGGGTAACTTAAGGTCTTCTCAGGTCTTTTCTGAGCCCGTATCTTGGGCATGTACAGTGACTTTCTAACTTTTCCTGTGATGTAACTAATCTTAAAATGTCTGGTTTCAAAGGGGCGAAAGGGAAAAGGGAAGAACATAAAATAACTGTTGTCTCTTTGAATCTCCTGGAAGCTGCTTCAGTTGGAGGAACATGAAATGATGGTGGTGGGAGTTGGCAACGGTGGCTGCCTACCTCTGTCTGGGTTTTCATCATCAGATGCAGCAGTTGGTGGTTAGAACACAGATCCCTGGCGTTCAATGGACAGAGTCCTTTTGCTCAGTCTGGCTCCTGCAAGCTACTCCAGAAACAGTGGTATAGCTGCCTGCCCTGGGGCTGGTCGTGGGACGATGTGCAGCTGCTACTGTATTGGGGTGAAATGACTGAAAACTAACCACAATTTACCCAGCATGTTGTCCCCTGGAAGCTGCAAGTCTTTAAATAGACTACGGAATTCTAAAATGATTACACAAGACAGATTTTGCCAATATAATATTGTCCAGCTGGAGAGACAAATTCCTGGAACTTTCTCCATTACCATCTTCCCTGACAGCCCAGGCTTATTTAGTCTTACATTCGGGAACAATTCATTTTAAATTCTCAGTGTCAAAATTCCACTTAAACAGTTATGAAAACTTACTGTAAGTGGCTGTGTGGAATTTAGAAATATTAAGAGTGATAGCTGGAAATTAATTTTTAAAAAGATTTTATTTATTTGATAGAGAGAGGGAGAGAAAGAACATGAGCAGGGGGGAGGGGGAGAGGGAGAAGCAGGCTCCTCTCTGAGCAGAGAGCCCAACATGGGGCTTGATCCCAGGAACCCGAGATCATGACCTGAGCTGAAGGCAGATATTAACTGACTGAGCCACCCAGGTGTCCCTGGAAATTAATTTTTAATAACATTTTAAGGGCTGCTTCAAATTATATTCCAGATTATTCAAGGACACACTTGGTACCTTGGCTAAAAGAAAGCACATTTGTTTGTATAAAGTAGATGGAGAACATAACAAAGCAACAGGGAAAGGATTGGGGTCCTGGAGAGTTATAGCTTAGAGACCATCATAAAACCATGGGTTTGCCACTATGATAACAGGAAGAAGGTAGCATAAATTTAGATTAAAATTCTTATATTGCTGTGTGATGGCATCTATTGTGGGACAGAGTGCTCAGGCAGAGTCATAATAAGGAAAGAATACTTACCCAAAGTTTATATTCCTCTTGTATTAGGCATTCTCTTAAGGCTTTGTCCTACCTCTAAATCTGTTTTCCTTGAGTCCCTACATCATTCATACATTATCATGCATTTTGTTACTTTCATAAAGGGTTGATTTATTTCTCCAATGAAATGCCAAGCCTTTTGAGGTTATGCATCATGTTATCATGTTTTAATTCTTTATGTTACACACTATTGGGAACAGTTTTCTTTTAAAGATTTTATTTTTAAGTTATCTCTACTCCCAATGTGGGGCTTAAACTCACAACACCAGGATCAAGACTTGCATGCTTCACCAACTGAGCAGCCAGGTGCCCAGAAAACAGTTTTATTCAAGCAGTATTTGATACTTAATTTTATAGAGTATGAGAAATCTAAAACCTTTTAATTTAATTTGTGATTTGCAGGATGCAAATATTTTTATTTTAAAAGCTGCTACATTAATAAGAGTTCTAATGGGAGTGAAAGCAGAAATTCTTCTTGATAGAGAAGTTATGATTGTCCTAACTATGATTCATACTTCTCCCATAACTTTTTGTTGAATCCTACTTGGCATATTAATAATTCATTGATGTGTGCATAGTTTGGAAACTTAATGTATTAAATTTGGTTCTAAGGCATTGAACAGGATATAGGAAACCACTAAAAATTGGAAAAGGGCACTATTCAATTGTAGCTATAGAACACTTTGGAATCATTTGAAAATCACTACCATAAATCATCCAAATATCTCATAAATTTACCAGTTCAGCATTCAATCTTTATTCCCTAGATGGTATCTTTTGCAAAAACCCATTGTTTCTGTTCATTAAAATGGTATAACACTTAATGTTCTGAAAATACTACATAATCAGTATAGGAAATTAGAAAAGTGAAGAAAAGCACAAGGAAGAAAATATAAATCACTGACAATTCCATCACTCAGAAATAACTATTATTACTATGATTGAATATGCAATTTTTTAAAAAGAATCTTTTCCCCCTCTTGTATTCTACACTTAAAAAAAAAAAAAGAGAAGCCAACATAAAAAAAAATAGGCAAGAGATTAGAACAGGCTTGTCTAAAAGACCAGTAAATCCATTAGAAATATGGAAGATGGAAATTAAAATCATAAGATACTGCTATATAACTATATGACTATTAAAGTTATGAAAGACTGACAATAACCAATGTTATGAAAAATATTGATACTTAGCTCATGAGAGTGTCAGTTGGTTACAGGCAATTTGGAAAACTGACATATCAACTAAAACTAAAGATCCATGTATCATTTCATCTAGTAATTCCACTCCTAAATGTTTACTGAACACAGTAAGTGCTCCTGTGCAATAAACACTTATAGAAGAATGTTAATAGCATTATCCATAATATTTCCAAGTGTCCTTCAAAAGCACAATGAATAAATAAATTGTGGTAGTATATTCATGCAAATGTTTAGAAAGTTTTTCCCTATTTCAATATTTAGCAGGGAAGAATGACTGCTATGTGCAAAAAGAGGGAGTGGAAGAGGCCAAATAGAACAAAACCAGACATATACAACAATGGGACAGAATAGAAAACCTGGAAATGTACCCACAACTGTATGGGCAAATAATCTTTGACAAAGCAGATAAGAGTATCCAGTGGAGGGGTGCCTGGGTGGCTCAGTGGGTTAAGCCTCTGCCTTCAGCTCAGGTCATGCTCTCAGGGTCCTGGGATCAAGCCCTGCGCATCGGGCTCTCTGCTCAGCAGGGAGTCTGCTTCCCCCTGTCTCTCTGCCTGCCTCTCTGCCTACTTGTGAGCCCTCTCCCTCTGTCAAGTAAATAAATAAAATCTTAAAAAAAGAGTATCTAATGGAAGAAAGTCTCTTCAACAAACAGTGTTGGGAAAACTGGACAACAACATGCAGAAGAATGAAACTACACCATTTTCTTATACTATACACAGAAATAAATTAAAAATGGATGAAAGACCTAAATGTGAGATAAGAATCTGTCAAGATCATAGAGGAGAACACAGATAACTATCTCTTTGACCTCAGCCACAGCAACTTCTTGCTACACATGTTTCCAAAGGCAAGGGAAACAAAAGCAAAAATGAGCTATTTGGACTTTATCAGGATAAAAAGCTTTTGCACAGCAAAGGAAACAGTCAAAAAAACTAAAAGGCAGCCTATTGAATGGGGCAAGATACTTGACAATATCTTATCAGATAAAATGCTAGTATCCAAAATCTATTAAAAACTCATCAAACTCAACACCCAAAAACCAAAAAATCCAGTCAAAAAATGGGCAGAAGATGTGAACAGATATTTCTCCAAAGAAAACATAGAAGTGGCCAACAGACACATGAAAAAATGCTCCACATCCCTTGGCACTGGGAAATACAAATTAAAACCACAACGAGATACCTGTCACACCTGTCAGAATGGCTAAAATAACAAGTCAGGAAACAACAGATGGTGACTATGCAGAGAAAGGGGAACCCTCTTACACTGTTGGTGGGAATGCAAACTGGTGCAGCCACTCTGGAAAATAGTGTGGAGGTTCCTCAAAAAGTTAAAAATAGATTTACCCTACAACCCAGCAATTGTACTACTGGTTATTTATCCAAAGGACAGAAACAGTGATTTTAAGGGGCACATGAACCCCAATGTTTATAGCAGCAATGTCCACAATAGCCAAAACTATGGAAAGAGCCCAGATATCCATCAACAGAAGAATGGATACGGAAGATGTGGTGTGTGTTCACATATATATATATGTATGTATATATACGCACACATACACGCACAATGGCATATTACTCAGCCATCAAAAAGAACGAAATCTTGCCATTTGTAATGATTTGGCTGGAACTGGAGGGTATGATGCTAAGTGAAATAAATTAGTCAAAGAAAGACAAATATCATGTGATTTCACTCATATGTGAAATTTGAGAAACAAAACAGATGAACATAGGGGAAAGGAAGGAAAAATAAAATAAGATGAAAATAGGTAGGCAAACCATAAGAGACACTGAACTCTAGGAAACAAACTAAGGGCTGCTGGAGGGGAGCTGGGTGGGGGGAAGGGTTAATTGGATGATGGGCATTATTGAGGGCACTTAATGTAATGAGCACTGGGTGTTATATGTTACTAAATTCTACCTCTGAAACTAATGAAAAAAGGTGTATGTCATGATGATTTGATATACATATATGGTTAACTCTTGAACAACATGGCAGTTAGGGTGCCAACACCCTGCACAGTTGAAAATCCACAAATAACTTTGGGCCTACTGGCCTACTGTTGAGTGGAAGCCTTACTAATAACATGAACAGTTGATTAAAACATATTTTGTATGGCATATGTATTGTATACTGTATTATTATAATAAAATAAGCTAAAATGTTATTAAGAAATCATAAGGAAGAGAAAATATATATAAAGTACTGTACAACATCTATCAAAAAAATTTGCATGTAAGGGGACCCTCTCAGTTCAAACCTGTGTTGTTCAAGGGTCAAGTTACGTGAGGATTCCTCATATAATTAATACATCCATCACTATTCTCTCATCTTCTTTGGAACTCTCTGTGCTTCTTGGATCTGGATGTCTGTTTTTTCTCCCATGTCAGGGAAGCTTTTAGCCATTATTTCTTTGAAAGCTTCCTGCCCCTTTCTTTCTCCTCTTTTTCTGGGGCCACTATTATGCAAAGTTGGTCTACTTGATGGTGTCCCATGAGTCCTTTAAGCTATTTTTTTTCATTCCTTTTTAAACTGTTTTAAAAATTGGGGTATAGTTGACACACAATGTTACACTAGTTTCGGGGGTACATCATGGTGATCCAATGCCTCTATATGTTGCACTACGCTGACAACAAATGTGGCTACAGCATTTGTCATGAAACAATGCTATTACACCACCATTGATTATGTTCCTTATGCTGTGCATGACTTATTCATTTCATAACTCTAGGCCTGTATTTCCCACTTCCCCTCACCCATTTTGCCCTTTTTCATTCTTTTTTTCTTTTTGTTCTTCTGACTGAATAAGTTCCACTGCTCTGTTTTCCAGCTTGCTGATCCTTTCTTTCACTTCATCTAGTCTGCTATTGAATCCCTCTGGAATTTTT